>NC_059164.1:6250000-6875000 GCF_019923935.1 Bubalus bubalis | reverse complement strand
TAATTTCCAAAATAAACAAGCAACTCATGCAACTCAATACCAGAAAAACAAACAACCCAATCAAAAAGTGGAGGAAAGACCTAAAAAGACATTTCTCCAAAGAAGACATACAGATTACTAACAAACACATGAAAAGATGCTCAACATTGCTCATTATTAGAGAAATGCAAATCAAAACTACAATGAGATATCACTTCATACCGGTCAGAATGGCCATCATCAAAAAGTCTACAAACAGTAAATGCTGGAGAGGGTGTGGAGAAAAGGGAACACTTTTGAACCATTGGTGGGAATGTAAATTGATACAGCCACTATGGAAGATGGTATGGAGATTCCTTAAAAAACTAGGAATAAAACCACCATATGACCCAGCAATCCCACTCCTAGGCATATTCCCCGAGGAAACCAAAATTGAAAAAACACAAGTATACCATTGTTCATTGCAGCACTATTTATGATAGCTAGAACATGGAATGGCACCCCACGCCAGTACTCTTGCCTGGAAAATCCCATGGACGGAGGAGCCTGGTGGGCTGCAGTCCATGGGGTCACACAGAGTCAGACACAACTGAAGTGACTTAGCAGTAGCAGAACATGGAAACAACCTAGATGTCCATTGACAGATCAATGGATAAAGAAGTTGTGGTCCTTACACACAATGGAATACTACTCAGCCATAAAAAGGAATGCATTTGAGTCAGTTCTAATGAAGTGGATGAACCTAGAACCTATTATACAGAGTGAAGTAAGTCAGAAAGAGAAAGATAAATATTGTACTCTATTGCATATATGCGGGAATCTAGAAAAATGGTACTGAAGAATTTATTTACATGGCAGCAATGGAGAAAGCCACTCCAGTATTCTTGCCTGGAGAATTCCATGAGAGAGGAGCCTGGTGGGCTACAGCCCATGGGGTCACAAAGAGTTGGACATGACTGAGTGACTAACACTAACAGACTAAATGGAGAAACAGACATAGAGAATAGACTTATGGACATGGGGAGAGGGGAGGAGAGGGTGAAATGTATGGAGAGAGTAACATGGAAACTTACATTACCGTATGCAAAATAGATAGCCAATGGAAAATTGCTGTATGGCTTAAGAAACTCAAAAGGGGCTGTGTATCAACCTAGAGGGGTGGGATGGGGAGAGAGATGTGAGGCGGTGTTTAAAAGGGAGGGGATATATGTATACTTATGGCAGATTCGTGTTGAGGTTTGACAGAAAACAACAAAATTCTATAAAGCAATTATCCTGCAATTAAAAAATAAATTAAAAAAAGAAGTACAAATTTATCTTCTTATGGATCAGGGGCTCAGCATCCTCACATGGGATGGTGAAGCTGTGGTTACTTCTGGAGGCTTCAGGGAGAATCTGTTTCCTTGCATTTTCCTGCTGTGGTCCTTCCTCCACCTGGGATGTATACCACTGCATCTCCTGCTTACACCTGAATAATCCAGGAGCATCTCCTCATCTCAGAGCATACTTTAACCGAAACTTCAAGTGCTTTATGTCATGAAAGGTAGCTTACTCACAGGTTCTGGGAGAAAGATGTGGAAATTTTGGAGGGAGGTGTTAGTTTTTCTACTAGGCAGCTGTGCTCATTAGTGAGATTGATCTATAATTTTTGTGAGTGATTTATCTAGTATCAGTGTCAGAATAACAGCATTTGTTGAAAAAAGTATTTTTATTCAATCTAAAACTTGGAAAAGACCCTCATGCTTGGAAAGATTGAGGGCATGAGGAGAGGGACGACAGAGGATGAGATGGTTGGATGGCATCACCGGCTCAATGGATATGAGTTTGAGCAAGATCAGGGAGATGGTAAAGGACAGGGAAGTCTGGTGTGCTACAGTCTATGGGATTGCAAAGAGTGGGACATGAGTTAATGACTGCACAACAACAAAAAACTTGTTATATAACAAAAAATATACAATTCCTGGAAAATATGGGAAAAAATTGCCTTAAAAACCAAAAGGTAGATATGAAATCTGCTTCTTAAAAGCATATATATATATTTCCAGTTATTTCCAATGCTTTTTTCCAATTAGGGCTTTTCTTTTTCCCTGTGTCAGTTCTGGAAATATTTTTCGTCAGGTTGTTTACACAGTGAATTTCAAAGTCATCTGGAAAGCACTGTAGAGGGTGTTGTCTTCTTCTGGTGTGCCGTCATTTTACGTTTTTTTTTTTTTTTTTTCTTCGTTGTACAGTGAGTCTCCTACATAGGAAACTTCAAGTTGTAACTTTCAAAGATAAGAATGTGCACTTGAATGTCCAGTCACATATTAGTTCATGTGTCTGGCATACATTGACATGTGTGTGCATCCTCTATAAGTGTTTGTGCTTTTGTGTACTTTACAATACTGTCTCTTATGTTTTTTTTTAAATTCATTATTTGTGGGAAAATATAAACATATTACAGTATAGTACCATATATCTGATTGTGCTCGGTGGGTAACTAGGATAACTTTGCTGTACTTACAAGCAAACTGGACTTACAAACATGCTCTCAGGATGGAATTTATTCATGTGTAGGGGACTTACTGTACAAAAATGACAGAATGATCTCTGTCTGTTTCCAAGTCAAACTATTCAATGTCACAGTAATCCAAGTCTATGCTCCAACCAGTAATACTGAGGAAGCTGAAGCTGAATGGTTCTATGAAGACCTACAAGACCTTATAGAACTAAAACCACCAAAAAAAAAGATGTCCTTTTCATAATAGGGGACTAGAATGGAAAAGTAGAAAGTCAAGAGATACCTGGAGTAACAAGCAAGTTTGGCCTTGGAGTACAAAATAAAGCAGGGCAAAGTCTAACAGAGTTTTGCCAGGAGAATGCACTGGTCATAGCAAACACCTTCTTCCAACAACACAAGAGAAGACTTTACACATGGACATCACCAGATGGTCGAAACCAAAATAAGATTGATTATATTCTTTACAGACGAAGATGGAGAAGCTCTATACAGTCAGCAAAAACAAGACTGGGAGCTGACTGTGGCTCAGATCATGAACTCCTTATTGCAAAATTCAGATGTAAATTGAAGAAAGTAGCAAAAACCACTAGACCCATCAGGTATGACCTAAATCAATTCCCTTATGATTATACAGTGAAAGTGAGAAATAGATTCAATGGATTAGATTTGATAGTGCCTGAAAAAATATGGATGGAGGTTCGTGACATTGTACAGAAGGCAGTGATCAAGACCATCCCCAAGAAAAAGAAATGCAAAAAGGCAAAATGGTTGTCTGAGGAGGCCTTACAAATAGCTGAGAAAAAAAAAGAGAAGCAGAAGGCAAAGGAGAAAAGGAAAGTTATACCCATCTGAATGCAGAGTTCCAAAGAATAGCAAGGAGAGATAAGAAGGCCTTCCTCTGTGATCAATGTAAAGAAATAGAGGAAAACAATAGAATGGGGAAGACTAGAGATCTCATCAAGAAAATTAGAGATACCAAGGAAACATTTCATGCAAAAATGGGCACAATAAAGGACAAAAATGGTAAGGACCTAACAGAAGAAGAAGATATTAAGAAGAGGTGGCAAGAATACACAGAAGAACTATACAAAAAAAGATCTTGCTGCTGATGCTAAGTCGCTTCAGTTGTGTCCAACTCTGTGCGACCCCATAGATAGCAGCCCACCAGGCTCCCCCGTCCCTAGGATTCTCCAGGCAAGAACACTGGAGTGGGTTGCCATTTCCTTCTTCAATGCATGAAAGTGAAAAGTGAAAGTGAAGTTGCTCACTCGTGTCTGACCTTCAATGACCCCATGGACTGCAGCCTACAAGGCTCCTCCATCCATGGGATTTTCCAGGCAAGAGTACTGGAGTGGGGTGCCATTGCCAATGACCCAGATAACCATGATAATGTAATCACTCACCTAGAGCCAGACATCCGGGAATGCAAAGTCAAGTGGGCCTTAGGATGCATCACTCCAAACAAAGCTAGTGGAGGTGATGGAATTCCAGTTGAGCTATTTCAAATCCTAAAAGATGATGCTGTGAAAGTGCTACACTTAATATGCCAGCAAATTTGGAAAACTCATCAGTGGCCACAGGACTGGAAAAGTCAGTTTTCATTCCAATCCCAAAGAAAGGCAGTGCCAAAGAATGCTCAAACTACGGCACAATTGCACTTATCTCACATGTCAGCAAAATAATGCTCAAAATTCTCCAAGTCAGGCTTCAACAGTATGTGAACCATGAACTACCAGATGTTCAACCTGGATTTAGAAAAGACAGAGGAACCAGAGATCAAATTGCCAACATCTGTTGGATCATTGAAAAAGCAAGAGAGTTCCAGAAAAACATCTACTTCTGTGTTATTGACTACACCAAAACTTTGACTGTGTGGATCATGAGAAACTGTGGAAAATTCTTACGAGTTTGGAATACTAGACCACCTTACCTGCCTCTTGAGAAATCTGTATGCAGGTCTGGAAGCAACAGTTAGAACCAAATATGGAACTACAGACTGGTTCCAAATTGGGAAAGGAGTATGTCAAGGCTGTACATTGTCACCCTGTTTATTTGACTTCTATGCAGAGTACATAATGCAAAATGCTGGGCTGGATGAAGCACAAGCTAGAATCAAGATTGCTGGGAGAAATATCAATAGCCTTAGATATACAGATGGCAGAAAGCAAAGAGGAGCTAAAGAGCCTCTTGAGGAGGGTGAAAGAGGAGAGTGAAAAAGCTGGCTTAAAAATCAACATTCATAAAATGAAGATCATGGCATCCCATCCCCTCACTTCATGGCAAGTAGAAGGGGAAGCAATGGAAACTGTGGCAGAATTTATTTTCTTGGGTTCAAAAATCACTGCAGATGGTGACTGCAGTCATGAAAGTATAGGATGTTTGCTCCTTGGAAGAAAAGCTATGACCAACCTAGACAGCATATTAAAAACCAGAAACATTACTTTGCCAAGAAAGGTCTGTCTAGTCAAAGCTATGGTTTTTCTAGTAGTCATATATGGATGTGAGAGTTGGACTATAAAGAAAGCTGAGAGCCAAAGAATTGATGCTTTTGAAGTGTGGTGTTGGAGAAAACTCTTGAGAGTCCCTTGGACTGCAAGGAGATCCAACCAGTCCATTCTAAAAGAAATCAGTCCTGAGTATTCATTGAAAGGACTGATGCTGAAGCTGAAACTCCAATACTTTGCCACCTGATGAAAAGAACTGACTCATTGGAAAAGACCCTGATGCTGGGAAAGATTGAAGTCAGGAGGAGAAGGGAACGACAGAGGATGAGGTGGTTGGATGGCATCACTGACTCGATGGACATGAATTTGAGCAAGCGTTGGGAGTTGGTGATGGACAGGGAAGCCCGGTGTGCTACAGTCCTTGGGGTCACATAGAGTCAGACATGTCTGAGGGACTGAACTGAACTGATGGGATTTACTCTATAGAGTTTTGCATTTTATGGAATGTTGTTATTGTATGGGGAGCTATCTGAAAGTATTTGTTTAAGATTTAAATACTTTTGGGTCTTTGTTGCTGTGCAGGCTTTTCTCTAGCTGGCGGCAGGAGGTGGCATCTCTTGTTGCAGAGCGCGGCTCTAGATGTATGGGCTTTTAGTCCTTGTGGCTCGAGCACTCAGTTGTTGTGGTGCACAGGCTTAGTTGCTCTTCAGTATGTAGGATCTTCCCGGACCATGGATCAAACCTGTGTTCCCTGCATTGACAAGTGGATTCTTTACCACTAGACCACCAGGGAAGCCCCCAATAAAGTTTTATTAAAGACTGTGGCAGATTCATTTTGATATTTGGCAAAACTAATACAATTATGTAAAGTTTAAAAATAAAATAAAATTAAAAAAAAAAGAGAAATACCTTTGATTTTTTTTTTTATATTGATTTGTTATCTGGCAAACTTGCTAAATAATCTCCGTAACTCTGACTGTTTTCCTGTAGAGGATTGCATTTTCTAATTCTACAGTCCTGCGTCTGCACATAACTTCTTTCCTTTCCAAACCCTTCTCTCCTTCTCTGTTTCTTGTACCTTTATTGCTGTAAGCCCTGGCACAGGGGCATCAGGATGGATGGAGGGGTGGGCCTTCCTGGTCTGACCGCAGACCTCAGTGAAAACACTTCACTGTTTCACCAAAAGGTATAAGGCATGGAGAGGAGGAACTCGTTTGTAGCACCATGTGTCTGGGGGACACAATTTTACCACCTGAGCTGTTTAGAAATCAAACTTTGAGCAGCCCAAGTGTGCCATACCCTGCGGGTCTCCTGATGAATGGATAAAGGACATTCCTTTGTACCAACCGTGTAAGAGTGCAGGAACTCTTTCTATCCTCCCGGAGGCTGGTTGTTGGACCCTTGATGGTTCCACCAGCATATTGTACCCCCTACTTCCCATCTAGCCAGGAAAAGCTCCTGACTTTCTGCCTCATTCAGCAGATGAGTGAAATGCCTCCCTGGTTCCATTGCTTTCCCTGGCCAGTTACTAAACTCAGCTTTTCCTTTTTTTTTTTTTTTTTTAAATTTCAGAAAGAACTCTTTTCTTTCTAGATGGCCAAAAATCCTGAATGAAAATTGAACTTTATAAAAAGCTTTAATCTGTCTCTTAAAATGGTTATATATGTTTTCCTCCTGCATGAAATAATTTTTAAATGTTGAGTTAAGGTTGAATTTCCAGACTTGGTAATTACATAGTTTCCTTTTTTTAGGAAATCTGTGCTGGATTTAGTTTGCTAATATTTTATTTTGAATATATGCACCTTTTTTATGAAAGAGATGAGATACAAGCTCACTTTTGTTGGAGAATGTAAGCTTCCCTTTCAGTTTTCTCTAACAGTGGGTAGAGATTGAAACATTTCTTTCTTGAATATCTAGTACTCTTTGCCAGTGACACCATACCGTGCTGGGGTTTCATTGTGGAAAGATTTTTGATTACATATTCTGCATTTTTAATATAGATTTTAAATTTAAATGTAAAAAATCTCTATTTTTCATATAGATTTTTCAAGTTACCAATTTATCTTTGAATCAATTATTTTTATTTTTTCTTATTATAGGTAAAATTTTAAATGATTGGCATAAGGTTATTCACAATATCCTTTTATTATCTGTTTAATGTCTACAGAATTGGTAGTGATTTTTTTTTCCATTCTTTATATTGGTTGTTTTTGTTTCTTTTTTCTAGTTCAGTCTGCTAAAAATGTGTCAATATTCTTTTTAAAGAACTAAATTTTGGCCTTATCTGCCATCTCTTTATGCTTGTTTTCTATTTCATTAATAGCTACTCTTATCTATATTAGCATCTCCCTTGATTATTGATCTTTGTTTTCTTGTTTTTAATTTTTAAAATTTTCCTACCTTCTGTGAGGGATGCTTCACTCAGAGATTTATTGACTTTCTCTCATTTTTTTCTAAGAACGTTAATTCAGTCAGTTCAGTCACAAGAAAGTCACATATAAGATAATAAATTTCCTTCTAGTTGGGGCTTTAGTGAATACTTTAGAGATGGATTATTTTAACTATCCTTTAATTCATAGTAATGTATGTTTTCCTTTATGATTTCTTCTTTGACAATGTGTTATCCATAATTATGGTTTTAATCTTTAAAGAGATATAAGAATTTCTAGTTATTTCTCTTTTATTGGTTTCTAATTGCATTGTGCTAGAGATACATTCTGTAGAATTTAATTCTGTAAAATTTAATTATAAAATAAGTAGTCTTCCTTTGTTCATGTTGTATATTTTGAAACTATTGAATTTATTTTTCTTGATGCTAAATCAAGTGTGGTTAAATCTTCAAAGTGTTTCATTTCTGTGTTGAATCTCTTCCTCAGAAGGGTGTTTTTAAAAACCCTCAGGATGTTATATTTTTCTAGCAAGTTGTTTTGTCAGTAGAGTGTGTTTATTTCCTCTTCCAAAGCAGTATTATTTTTCTAGTTTATTCATCAATATTCATTTGGATTTTCACATTTACTTTTCACTTTCTTTGCTGCTCACCACCTTTTGTCTTCAGGGTAATTCGCCTGGGATCACTTTTCTTCATGTGTGTCCTTCAGATTTAGAATTACCAGGAGGGAGTGCATTAGCCAATGGACTTATACTAAACTAAGGTTTAGTTGTGAATCAAAGGTAAATTCTGGTGGCATCACTGTTTTCTCTCTCCTGCGCTGTCTGATACTGGCTTCACCTGACGTGGCTTCACCTGGGCCAGTTTGCCAGTGTCATGTCCCAGGAATCTGGGTCAGGATGCTGGGTTGGACCAATTATCAATAAGTAAGAATTTGGCTCCATTAATGCTTTATGTCTTCAATTTTATCTTATTTGACAATGACTTTCTTTGTTCTCATTTTTGCTTTTTATTTTAATGCCTTTGACCGTAATTTTATTTTTAACCATTTTGTGTCATTTGGTTTCATGAGCTATGTCCTTTATGTTTTGTATATTCCTTCACTCTTTTCATTTCCTGTTCTATTATTATCTTGTTCAAGTTTTCATGACTTTCTCCATCTAAAAATCATAATTCCAATATTTATCCTCTTATCATTTCCAAACATACTTGATACTTTGTTTTTTAATGAGAATAAAGATATCTCAGATAACACAATATTTCCCAAAGTAAGGTGAAAATTTAATTTTATCACTTTTTCTTTTATTTTTCTTTCTCTATAAAAATATTCTATTTTGGTAATTTTTTACTAATAAGGGATTTTTTTTTTTTTTTTTTTTACTGGTAAGTCTTTACTTACACTGTGACCAGTTGAAGAATACACAGATTTGAACAAATAGCAAAAATTTAGAGGACTTCAGAGAAGAGCATAAAATTTCTTTGAAGAAAATAGGAGTTACAGGAAAAGGTCAAGAGAGCCAAAACCAACTTACTAAGAAATTCTGAAGAATGTCTTAGAAACTGTCTGAAAATATACCTTTCTTTTATGGATTAAATAGGCACCATCTCTTCTGAGGGTCATGATTCCCCTCTCTGTGTCCTTGCATAAATACAGGGTTTTTGAATCAGATGATAACTATTAATTTTTAAATATTCTGATAGTAATTTTATTTCCTAGTCACATAATTAAATATAAAATAGATTCACTCTATTATCTATTCAGTTAGTTCAGTTGCTCAGTCATGTCTGACTCTTTGCGACCCCATGGACTGCAGCACGCCAGGCCTCCCTGTCCATCACCAACTCCCAGAGTTTACCCAAACTCATGTCCATTGAGTCGGTGATGCCATCCAGCCATCTCATCCTCTGTCGTCCCTTTTTCCTCCCACCTTCAATCTTTCCCAGCATCAGGGTCTTTTCAAATGAGTCAGTTCTTCTCATCATGTGGCCAAAGTGTTGAAGTTTCAGCTTCGGCATCAGTCCTCCAAATGAATATTCAGTCCTAAAGGACTGATTTCCTTTAGGATGGACTGATTGGATCTCTTTGAAGTCCAAGGGACTTGCAAAAGTCATCTCCAACACCATAGTTCAAAAGCATCAATTTTTCAGCACTCAGCTTTCTTTATAGTCCAACTCACATCCATACATGACTACTGGAAAAACCATAGCCTTGACTAGACAGACCTTTGTTGGCAAAGTAATGTCTCTGCTTTTTAATATGCTGTCTAGATTGGTCATAACTCTCCTTCTAAGGAGTAAGCACCTTTTAATTTCATGGCTGCAGTCACCATCTGAAGTGATTTTAGAGCCCAGAAAAATAAAGTCAGCCACTGTTTCCCCATCTATCTCCCATGAAGTGATGGGATTGGATGCCATGATCTTTGTTTTCTGAATGTTGATTTTTAAGCCAACGTTTTCACTCTCTCTTTCACCTTCATCAAGAGGCTTTTTAGTTCTTCTTCACTTTCTGCCATAAGGGTGGTGTCATCTGTATATCTGAGGTTATTGATATTTCTCCCAGCAATCTTGATTCCAGCTGGTGCTTCACCCATTCCAGCATTTCTCATGAGGTACTCTGCAGATAAGTTAAATAATCATGGTGACAATATACAGCCTTGACGTACTCCTTTTCCTATTTGGAACCAGTCTGTTGTTCCATGTCCAGTTTTAACTGTTGCTTCCTGACCTGCATACAGATTTCTCAGGAGGCAGATTAGGTGGTCTGGTATTCCCATCTCTTTCAGGTTTCTCTTATCCTTGAGCCTCATCTTGGTCACATAGATGCTTCTCAAAATTTAATGTGCACATAAATCACTTTGGGATCTTGTGAAAGAGCAGATATTAATTCAAATGGTGTAGGTGCACCCGAGGTGGTACATTTCTAACAAGCTCCAAGGTGATGCAAATACTCAGGTGGTCTGGTTCAAGGAACACTTTCTGTAGCAGTGAGATGGTGTGCTTTCTTGAGACATTCTTTTAGGACAGATGCACAGGTGACATAGTTCCTGATATCAGAAGATTATTGTCTTGTGACTCCTCTTTGATAACACAAGTCTGATGAGCTAACAGTCTTCTGATGTCACAACATTCTCACTCAAAAAATTTGTTTATTTTAGGAAAGATTATTTTGGTCAATATTATAAAAATGTGTCACATGAGTAAGCAAATAGATTCAGTGAGAATAATTAGAAGAATGTTCTAAAAGTTCATTCATCTGTTTATTCAACAACTATTGATCAAAAAATAGTCACGTGCCTGGAATTCTTCCAAACACTTGTGACCCAACAGTGATTATAACAGACAAAATCCCAGGCTTGGTGGAGCTTACAAGAGAATATAGTCTGGAATTAATCAACAGAAATGGAGGTGAAGGTGGTTGAATACATAGGCATAGAGTTAGGGGTAAAAATTGTAAGAATGCTTCCATCGGAGTCTAAGTCCCTGACTGTAATTAATCACAACTCCAAATGTGTTGACTTTTCAAAATTTCACCAGTGGATTCATTTACTCCTATGTCTTAGTGGCATATGATTGTCAACTACATTCACAAGCAAATATTTGAATGTGCAAAATACTTAGCATTTAATTTATAGTGTTATGGTGACCTGACATGGTTTATACATTGTATACACATTGTGCACACGTGGTTTGCACATTGGATTGGTTACTTCAGCTGCTGTTAACTTTAACAACAATCTTGGATGATGTCAGTTTCTATTTTTCTAGGAGAATTTAAAAATCAATTAGGTAACTTATGTTTTTCCTTTGCATTTTTGACCAATTAAAGTATTGAAATTAGGTTGGAAAATTGGTACTTGTTCTCCTCACCCCCCCCCAAAAAATTGAAATTTCTCTGCATCTATCCAAGTCATCTTTTTATACCCATCTGTAAATTTTTATGACATTCTCTTGTAGTTCTAGTGTGTCTGTATTGAGATGGAATCAAGGCTCCAGTTAGAAAACTCTGAAATGTCTGTCTGGGACTTAAACTCTCTGGGAATTCCTGAAGTGAATGTCCATTCTTGGAAGGGCAAAAATGTGGAAGACTGGTTAATTCTGGCCTTTTAAATAAATATTCTTAGACTTTGTTCCTGACAGATTAAGTAACAGGTGTCTAACATTAAGCATGGCCATAGAGGAACTGAAAAGTTTTAATAGTAGACTTTGGCTGCATTTGTTCTTTACAGAAAGCTTATCATTTAAAAATTATTGTTAACATAGTTTTAGTTTTTTTTAGTTTATTTACTTTAATTTTTTAAATTTCTAAATTTTATCTTATATTTATTATGTTTTAACCTAAAACTTCAGAAATTCCTAAAGATAAAAGATTGCTATAAAATAGAATACATGGATATATATTTTCATATAAAAATCAATTTTTAGTATTAAATCTTCACATTTGCAGGTTGAGCAGCATTACTATAACAGGTGACTAGAAATGGGAAAGAATAAAATTAGTTTCAAACACAAGTATATATAAATGTATTTTTAAATATTGGGGGTACATGTATACATATAGCTGATTCAACTCGCTGTACAGTAGAAACTAATACACCACTGTAAAGCAACTGTACTCCAATATGTGTGTGCCTAGTCGCTCAATGTGTCTGACTCTTTGTGACCCTATGGTCTATAGCCTGCCAGGTTCCTCTGTCCATGGGGATTCTCCAGGCAAGAATACTAGAGTGTGTTGCTGTGCCCTCCCTCAGGGATTGAACCCAGCATTGTGCCCTTCCCAACCCAGGGATCGAACCCAGGTCTTCTGCATTGCAGGCAGATTCTTTATCATCTGAGCCATCAGGGAAGCCCCTATATGCCCATAAAAATTAATTAAAAGTAAATATATAACACATTTATATAAGTAGATATATATGTATTCAGTTCAGTTCAGTTCAGTCACTCAGTTGTGTCCGACTCTTTGTGACCCCATGAATCGCAGCATGCCAGGCCTCCCTGTCCATCACCAACTCCCAGAGTTCACTCAGACTCACATCCATCGAGTCAGTGATGCCATCCAGCCATCTCATCCTCTGTCGTCCCCTTCTCCTCTTGCCCCCAATCCCTCCCATCATCAGAGTCTTTTCCAATGAGTCAACTCTTCGCATGAGGTGGCCAAAGTACTGGGGTTCCAGCTTTAGCATCATCCCTTCCAAAGAAATCCCAGGGCTGATCTCCTTCAGAATGGACTGGTTGGATCTCCTTGTAGTCCAAGGGACTCTCAAGAGTCTTCTCCAACACCACAGTTCAAAAGCATCAATTCTTCGGTGCTCAGCTTTCCTCACAGTCCAACTGTCACATACATACATGACCACAGGAAAAACCATAGCCTTGACTAGATGGACCTTTGTTGGCAAAGTAATGTCTCTGCTTTTGAATATGCTCTCTAGGTTGGTCATAACTTTCCTTCCAAGGAGTAAGCGTCTTTTAATTTCATGGCTGCAGTCACCATCTGCAGTGATTAGATAGGTGGATATAGATATATTTATGATTGTTTGTGATCCCAATGTATTGTATTGAGTTAAAGACTTAACAACAAAATTGTCAACATATAGCTTGAGTTTTATAAACTAAAGCAAGTAGTGTATCTTACAATATGACCCCTTGTAGAACATTAGGACAAACCACTAATTTTCACAATGTGTATTCATGGCAAAATTTCATCTACAACCATTTGTAGTTACACACATACTGCACACACATACACACATATTCTGTTTACAAGCTCCTTCAGAGCAATGAGCCCTGGAGTGATGTTGGGTAGAAGCTCTAGATTCAATTTCAATGACAAGCTGCACTTTCTGTCCTCACATAAAATCCATGAAGTTTATGAAAGCGTTGGTGTGTCACAATCTGTCCTGTGTTGCGTATCTGTGGCACTCTTGGTCATGGTACAGTTCAGGAGTCATTTCCCATGTGGTCCACTTTCTCAGGTTTTCAGTAGTGGCAGTAGTGTTTGATGTCCCCAAACCTATTATATGCAAAATGACAGGTGCAAGCCAATCTTGATGACTCCATTTTGAGCCTCCATAAGTGCTTGGTTTAGGAGTAGGGGTGGGACCGACCTTGGCCATGAGTCTGAGCTGGAGGCGTCTTTTTATGATTGGGTGTGGCTGTTGGAGGTGTAGCAGCCAATGCTGCCTGCACTGTGGGAGACCTCGGTTCAGAAGATCCCCCGGAGGAGGGCATGGCAACCCACTCCAGTATTCTTACCTGGAGAATTCCCAAGGACAGAGGAGCCTGGTGGGCTACAGTCCTTGGGGTTGCAAAGAGTCAGACATGATTGAGCAACTAAGAAAAGCACAGCACAGCAGCCAATGTGCTGCCAGCCTGAATAAAGCAGAACCCGGGACTCTTGGTGGACCCTGAAGGGAAACTGACATGACAGAGAATGAGTATCTTTATCGTGTCAACTGGGTTGCATTGATGTACTTTTTGTTAACAACAGTCAAATGAGTCCTAACAAGCTGAGTAAAATTTGATTGACTATGTTGATAGTGTTCCTGTTGCTGAGATCTATTAATATCCTCCTGTACCCAGGAGCATTCAGATTTTTGCATGAAATGCTAGTCTCTGCTCTTGCTCAGAATGATGCTTTTTGCTTTGATCAGCTTTGCCATTTCTGTTTGATGGCTCCATGGGCCTGCACTCATCTTTAAGCACTGTTCATAGGTGCCACTGATTTGCTATTGTCATTGGTCAGTGTCACAGTTGTATTGTGTTTCTGCTGCTGCTGCTGCTAAGTCACTTCAGTCATGTCTGACTCTGTGTGACCCCATACACGGCAGCGCACCGGGCTCCCCCGTCCCTGGGATTCTCCAGGCAAGAACACTGGAGTGGGTTTCCATTTCCTTCTCCAATGCATGAAAGTGAAAAGTGAAAGTGAAGTCCCTCAGTTGTGTCCGACCCTCCGCGACCCCATGGACTGCAGCCCACCAAGCTCCTCCGTCCATGGGATTTTCCAGGCAAGAGTACTGGAGTGGGGTGCCATCGCCTTCTCACTATGTTTCTAGTCTAGTCTAAACCAGAGCTGTCCAAATACAAGTGTTACTCACCAGGGTTCTTGAATCACTTTGCCCCTTCAGTTCAGTTCACTTTAGTTCAGTCACTCAGTCGTGTCTGACTCTTTGAGACCCCATGAACCGCAGCACACCAGGCCTCCCTGTCCATCACCAACTCCCAGAGTTTACCCAAACTCATGTCAATTGAGTCAGTGATGCCATCCAACCATCTCATCCTCTGTCGTCCCCTTCGCCTCCTGCCCTCAATCTTTCCCAACATCAGGGTCTTTTCCAATGAGTCAGCTCTTGGCATCAGGTGGCCAAAGTATTGGAGCTTCAGCTTCAACATCAGTCCTTCCAATGAACACCCAGGACTGATCTCCTTTAGGATGGACTGGTTGGATCTCCTTGCAGTACAAGGGACTCTGGAGTCTTCCCCCTCACCACAGTTCAAAAGCATCAATTCTTCTGCACTCAGCTTTCTTTACAGTCCAACTCTCACATCCATACATGACCACTGGAAAAACTGTATCCTTGCCCCCTTAATCATTAGAAATTGATCAGAGGCCAGAACAAAAATTCAGGCAAGAGTTTATTGGGGCCCCTGTCACATCAGGGGGGAGTGAGAGCAAACAAGTTCTCTTGCTTGCTTGCAAGGGTGAGGGTGAACTAGTTCCTTACATGGAGTGAGGGTAGGGGTGGGTCCAAGGGTTGGACCTAAAGGGTGGCTTAGGTGTTTTGCCCATTCCTTTGGTGATGTTGAGTGCAGGGGGCATGCACAGCAACCTGCTTTTGCTCCAAAACCCCTGCTTTTTTCCAGGCTCTTCAATAGTGGCAGTTGGGTTTTTTGGTTTCTTTGTATCTTTTTCTCCAGAATTTGCCCTAACTCCCATACACCCAGTTATTTTTAGTCCCCTATAGTTTCTTTGTATTTTGTTGCTCAAGGAGAGGTGTATCCAGGTGCATGCACTACTACAAAAGGGTCCCAGGTTCCAGCTTTGTCTCACAAGGAGATCTCTATATGAAATGAAAAATTTCCTAGTGGCCTCATGTAAAACAGAAACAGGGAAAATAAATTTTAATACTACGTTATTTGATTCAATAGACACAAAAAGTTCAACAACTCCTGTTTTTTTAGAAGAACTAGCAAAATTACTCATTGGGAAGAAGTCAACACACTGTGAAGTAGCTATTTACTAAACTATTAATTTATCACAGATACACATATAGGCGCCATTATCTGGCTCTTGTTCAGTGTAATGATCTCAGCTCCGTCCTTAGTGTTAAGTGGGGACTGAAGTCTGGAGTCCTGTCTCTGTCTTCATCATGCTCTAGGACTATGAACACAGCCCTTGGAAGCACTGGTTTTGCTCTCACATTTTATTTGTTGATTTCCACTGAGATTTAGACATACTGTTTGTGTATTTGATTTTAAGCCAACATGAAACACTGCTAATCCGCCTCTTTATTTTCTGAGAAGGAAAGGCACTAAGCTAATGCCTTTGGGCCCCACACCCGACATGACCCTGTTAGGTGGGCACGAACCTCTGGCACCTGCCACAGACCTCAGTCTCTGAAAGATGTGGCTGCAGCATTTATGTCGTCCTCCTTCATGAATTTCAGCTTTCTGTCTGGTTGCTGAAGGCAGAGAGAATCTGTGCGTCTCTTCTCTGATTCATTCCTCTAGGCTGTTCATGACTTTTCATCAGAAGTGAAATATAGGTTGAAAAGAGCCCCTTTTTTGTGAACGATGATGGTTGCCTAAGAAATTTTGTCTTTAAATTATACATACTTCTCTGTCTTCCTCCCTTTCCCCTCCTGTTTGCAAAGACTTGAGTAATGCTGCAATTCTAGGAGTCTGGGTGTTGTGGGTATCCTGCAATGTATACAGATTGTGCTTACATCTTCTTTATTTGAGTGCTTCCTTCCTCACTGTGGAGGAAGAGAGCAGTTAGAGACCTCCTTTGCTGAAGAATGAGCATTATAATTTTTTTATATTTTATTTTTTATTAATTTTTATTGGAGTATAAGTGCTTTACTATGTTGTTAGTTTCTGCTTTATAGCAAAGTGAATCAGCTATATGTATACGTGTGTATGTTAGGTGCTCAGTTGTGTCCAAGTCTTTGTCACTCAATGGACTGTAGCCCTCCAGACTCCTCTCTCCATGGAATTCTCCAGGCAAGAATACTGGAGTGGGTAGCTATTCCCTTCTCCAGGAGATCTTCCCCACCCAGTGATCAAACCCAGATCTTCTGCATTGCAGGCTGATTCTTTACCATCTGAGCCACTAGGGAAGTCCATATGCATAAACATATATCCCCTCTTTTTGGGATTTCCTTCCCACTTAGGTCCCCACAGAGCATTGTGTAGAGTTCCCTGTGCTATACAGCAGGTTCTCATTAGTTATCTATTTTATACATGTTAGTGTATGTAGCTGTAACTCCAGTACTTTGGCCACCTCATGCGAAGAGTTGACTCATTGGAAAAGACCCTGATTCTGGGAGCGATTGGGGGCAGGAGGACAAGGGGATGACAGAGGATGAGATGACTGAATGGCATCACTGACTCGATGGACGTGAGTTTGAGTGAACTCCGGGTGTTGGTGATGGACAAGAAGGCCTGGCGTGCTGAGGTCCATGGGTTGCAAAGAGTTGGACATGACTGAGCAACTGAACTGAACTGAACTGCACTGAGTGTATATAGGTCAATCCCAATCTCCCAGTTCATCCCACTCCCACTTCCTCCTCTTGGTGTCCATGTGTTTGTTCCCTCTGTCTGTGTCTTATTTCTGCTTTGCAAGTAAGATCATCTATATCATTTTTCTAAATTCCATGTATATGCATTAATATATCATTTCTGTGTTGAATTTCATTCAGAGGCTTACATTGTTAATACTTGTACAATATAGTGCAATTTATAAAATATGTTCAATTGTACTATTTCATTTTTATCTTTTAAGTAATTTGACTTATGTTCCACACTGTCAAGCTCAATGTGCATTAGTAAGATCAGATGGTGAGGTGTGTGTGTGTGGGTTTGTGTTTGGGATGGACCAGGCTGGTCTTCCACCCAGGATGCTTGATTCTGGGTTTTCTCCAAGACACCATGATTTCATGTTTTTGTCCCCCTTCTGTGGGCCATGGAAGGAGGTGTAGACCTTCTCACTGTCTCCCCAAGCTTATGGATTAACAACTCTCTGCAGCTTAGGGAGAGTAGGGGGAGCTGGATCACACAGAGAGAAAATAGGGCAAGTGACTGGCTCCATTGTTTCCAAGTTAACAAACATGAGTTCTTAAGCAAAGGGAAGTCTCTTGCTTTGGGAGACATCATTTCTGAGGAAGTCTTGAAGTGCAGAAAAAGTCTAATAGCTGCAAAATACTATTAGTGATAATATAATATATATTATATAATTATAATATAAATATTATATATATATAATATAATAATGTAACTGCAATATGTTCACAACCTTACATTTTACCTTGCTGAATCATTTATGGTTTTACATCACCTTCAGAAAGCCTTACAAGGCAGGAATCAATTATCAAGAGTTTATAAATGAGAAAACTGAAGTTCTGTAATACACCCACATTTATCCACTAAGTCAGCAGTCATATGAGGATAGGACCTCAGGACCCTCTGTGGGAAAAGTCACACACTTTTTCCTCCACGGCTATTAGTGATGTGAGTGGGCAGCAACCTGCTTGCACCCACTTTTCTATTTCTCCTATTTTCCTGTTTATTATTCCAATGCACTCTACTTTTCCTTCCTGAGACTTCTCTGATTAAGGACACCTAAATCACAAGATCAGACTCTGTCAAGCAGCCGCAAATTTATTTTATTCCTACTAGAGCAGAAAACTACAGTTTCTATTTCCTGTACAGATTTTGCAGTGGAGTTGGGCAGGTGATAAATTACTGGCACCTTCCAACCATTGGTTATGTCTTTAGGTGATGCTGGGACTCAGGGTGTGCTGTATACAATCTTTCAAAAATGCAAATGAAAAACGTGTTTGTTTTATCTTTCACCTCTGGTGTTTCATCACCCAATTCATTACAACTTTTGGCAGGAAAAAAAAAAACCCACAGGGATACAAAATTTTTAAGGAAGTATTTGGAATTCTTTTTTATTTTTATTTTTTTGGCTGTGTCACATGTGGGATATTAGTTCTTTGACCAGGGATTGAACCCAGGGCATTGACAGTGAGGACACTGAGTCTTTATTACTGGTCCACAAGGGAAAAGGTAGTGTTTGGATATATGTAAAATAGATAGCCAATAGGAATTTACTAGATAGCACAGGGAAAATAATCTAAAAAAGAGTCGGTATATGTATATGTATAGATGATTCAGTTTGCTGTACTGCAGAAACTAACACAACACTGTAAATCAACTATAGTTCAATAAAAATAAAAAAAGTAGTATTTGGAAATTTTTGTCACCTATATTTAATATGCACTCCATAAGGAGGAAATGGAAAAGACATGTACAAGTTTGGAGAAATATCTTCAAAAAAGTAGAAGGTTAAAATGAAAAAATTAGCAGGAAAGATTTGAGAGCTCCTAATATCCACTATTAGGTTCGTGACATTGTACAGGAGACAGGGATCAAGACCATCCCCATGGAAAAGAAATGCAAAAAAGCAAAATGGCTGTCTGGGGAGGCCTTACAAATAGCTGTGAAAAGAAGAGAAGCAAAAAGCAAAGGAGAAAAGGAAAGATATAAGCATCTGAATGCAGAGTTCCAAAGAATAGCAAGAAGAGATAAGAAAGCCTTCTTCAGCAATCAATGCAAAGAAATAGAGGAAAACAACAGAATGGGAAAGACTAGGGATCTCTTCAAGAAAATTAGAGATACCAAGGGAATATTTCATGCAAAGATGGGCTCGATAAAGGACAGAAATGGTATGGACCTAACATAAGCAGAAGATATTAAGAAGAGATGGCAAGAATACACAGAAGAACTGTACAGAAAAGATCTTCACAACCCAGATAATCACGATGGTGTGATCACTGACCTAGAGCCAGACATCCTGGAATGTGAAGTCAAGTGGGCCTTAGAAAGCATCACTATGAACAAAGCTAGTGGAGATGATGGAATTCCAGTTGAGCTCTTTCAAATCCTGAAAGATGATTCTGTGAAAGTGCTGCACTCACTATGCCAGCAAATTTGGAAAACTCATCAGTGGCCACAGGACTGGAAAAGGTCAGTTTTCATTCCAATCCCAAAGAAAGGCAATGCCAAAGAATGCTCAAACTACTGCACAATTGCACTCATCTCACACGCTAGTCAAGTAATGCTCAAGATTCTCCAAGCCCGGCTTCAGCAATATGTGAACTGTGAACTTCCTGATGTTCAAGCTGGTTTTAGAAAAGGCAGAGGAACCAGAGATCAAATTGCCAACATCTGCTGGATCATGGAAAAAGCAAGAGAGTTCCAGAAAAACATCTATTTCTGCTTTATTGACTATGCCAAAGCCTTTGACTGTGTGGATCACAATAAACTGTGGAAAATTCTGAAAGAGATGGGAATACCAAACCACCTGATCTGCCTCTTGAGAAATTTGTATGCAGGTCAGGAAGCAACAGTTAGAACTGGACATGGAACAACAGACTGGTTCCAAATAGGAAAAGGAGTATGTCAAGGCTGTATATTGTCACCCTGCTTATTTAACTTATATGCAGAGTACATCATGAGAAACACTGGGCTGGAAGAAGCACAAACTGGAATCAAGATTGCTGGGAGAAATATCAATAACCTCAGATATGCAGATGATACCACCCTTATGGCAGAAAGTGAAGAGAAACTGAAAAGCCTCTTGATGAAAGTGAAAGTGGAGAGTGAAAAAGTTGGCTTAGAGCTCAACATTCAGAAAACGAAGATCATGGCATCTGGTCCCATCACTTCAAGGGAAATAGATGGGGAAACAGTGTCAGACTTTATTTTTTGGGTCTCCAAAATCACTGCAGATGGTGATTGCAGCCATGAAATTAAAAGACGCTTACTCCTTGGAAGGAAAGTTATGACCAACCTAGATAGCATATTCAAAAGCAGGGACATTACTTTGCCAACAAAGGTCCGTCTAGTCAAGGCTATGGTTTTTCCTGTGGTCATGTATGGATGTGAGAGTTGGACTGTGAAGAAGGCTGAGCACCGAAGAATTGATGCTTTTGAACTGTGGTGTTGGAGAAGACTCTTGAGAGTCCCTTGGACTGCAAGGAGATCAAACCAGTCCATTCTGAAGGAGATCAGCCCTGGGATTTCTTTGGAAGGAATGATGCTAAAGCTGAAACTCCAGTACTTTGGCCACCTCATGCGAAGAGTTGACTCATTGGAAAAGACTCTGATGATGGGAGGGATTGGGGGCAGGAGGAGAAGGGGATGACAGAGGATGAGATGGCTGGATGGCATCACTGACTCGATGGACGTGATTCTCAGTGAACTCCGGGAGTTGGTGATGGACAGGGAGGCCTGGCGTGCTGTGATTCATGGGGTTGCAAAGAGTCGGACACGACTGAGCGACTGAAGTGAACTGAACTGAACTGACTATCCACTATCGGAAAAGGCAGTGGCACTCCACTCCAGTACTCTTGTCTGGAAAATCCCATGGATGGAGAAGCCTGGTAGGCTGTAGTCCATGGGGTTGCTAGGAGTCGGACACGACTGAGTGACTTCCCTTTCACTTATCACTTTCATGCACTGGAGAAGGAAATGGCAACCCACTCCAGTGTTCTTGCCTGGAGAATCCCAGGGACCGGAGAGCCTGGTGGGCTTCCGTCTGTGGGTTCGCACAGAGTCAGACACGACTGAAGCAACTTAGCAGCAATATCCACTATCAGTCTATAGCTGATAGAGTTCTGTGCTGTCATTCAGCAGAAAGACAAAGAGGAGACAGCATTGATAGGAAACTGTCCAGTGGAGAATCAGAGTCCGTGGAGGAAGATGACCTTTTCTCCTCATGTTTCTATGATGTGTTCAGTCACTTGGTTGTGTCTGACTCTTTGCAATCCCTTGGACTACTAGTCTCTTCTGTCCATGGGATTTCTCCAGGCAAGAATACTGGAGTGGATTGTCATTTTCTTTCTCCAGGGGATCTTCCTGATCCAGGGATTGAACCCATGTCTCCTGTATCTCCTGCATTGCAGGTGGATTCTTTACCTGCTGAGCCATCGGGGAAGCCACCATATTCTATGTTCATCCTTAATTTATGACTGATCTTGGACATTCAGGTCCTCTTGGAATGTATGCATGGGCTTTTGCCCTCTTAGCAAAGTGTCACGAGCAAAAGTCTGCCATCTCCTCCAGCCCCACTTCTTCCTGCACATCAGGGAAGGATACCTCACCAGTTGGGTGAGGCTAGGGGTAAAAGTCACTTTATACATGGAACCTCCACCCTTGTTTCATTTTTCTCTTCAACCTTCGTGACAACAAGCAACATGATTCTCATTCTTTCTAGCCAGTTCCCTAAAGACCAAGGCTGTCACGATCATCAGGGCAGCTGATTGGGTCAGTGTGTATATTCCACTAAGCCTGGATACTGGTTCTAAGACCAAGTTGTGGATGGGGAGGAGGCATCTTTTTCAACCACATTCTAAATCACATTTTTCAGGACAGCTGTCAATTGCTGATATTTCTATTCTCATCTAACCTTGGTTTCGGTCTGTAATTCTGAACCTAAAGGAAGAGCAAGCATTGTGACCCAGTGTCTGGGTGGACTTGGGTTAAGAGCAGGATACAGTAGAAGGGGGGAAAGCCTTCTAAGAGGTCACTGAGGCTCAGAAACTAGGCTTTTCAGGGCAACTAGGCTTTGTGAGGACCTCAGAATTTTGATGCTCACCAAGCAAATTTCAGGAGACTGGCCCTCATGTGTGGGAGGTAAAGCTTGCGGGTACCTACACTTCTTGGGCCACAAGTTTATCCCATACAGGGATATCTAAATGACATTCCTACTGGAAACAAAGATGGCCCTGTGAGCCTGGACTGGGGCAAAAGACAATGCACTGGGTGATCCTAATGGCTTGTGTTGGTAATTTTGACAACCTACCAGAGACATGGGCTTTGCAGGTGGGGCTAGGGGTAAAGAATCCACCTGTCAATGCAGGAGATGCAAGAGACCACAGGTTTGGTCCCTGGGTTGGGAAGATCCCCTGGCCAAGGAAATGGCAACTCACTCCAGTATTCTTGCCTGGGAAATTCCATGGACAGAGGAGCCTGGGGGGCTAGAGTCCATGAGACCACAATGAGTCAGACACAGCTGATCAACTAAACACACACGCACAGACACACACACTTCAGAGACACAGCAATGTGGCCATGATGAAGACAAGCCAGTAGGGTTTTTTTCAGGTGTGGAGGGGTCCTCCTTTATCTTCTACTTCCTCTTCTCCTAGGACCTCTTTTCTTCTTCAGACACAGATGTTAAGGATATAGACTTTAGGGAAAGAAGAAACCTGGGATGGAATCCCAGGTGTGCCGCTTACTGGATGTACACACTTTGAACATAAGACTCATAGGAGTCTCCATTTGCTCACCTGAAATGTGGAGGTGTAATAATCATAGTGGTGTGAAGGACAAAAGAGACTTGTAAAGATACTTGTAAAGATACAAGTAAAGATACGTGTAAAGATGAAAGATACTTGTAAAGTGCAGCATCTGGATCATAGTCAGAACTATTTTTAAACCACTGGATGTCTAGTAACTGAACCCTGGGAAGTAGTCTCAGCAAGAAATCGAGTGCAGACATTGTTTAAAGAAAACTTCTGCAGGGCAGATGTGGAAAGCAAATGAAACCTCCTTTGCAATGCAATAATCATTGACTTAATCAGAGATGAAAGCCAAACTCTGGTTTCCTTAGGCAGAAACCATGATTATCCTGTAACCAGTATCTATCATGTGTAGCTGCAGAGGAGTGAGGTCAAGAGCAGTCTTTGGGGTTAGACAGACAAGGATACAAGTTCCAGATCCCCATTTAATAAGTAAAGCTTGGGGTCATTCAGGTTTAGGGAAAATAATCCTAAGTCTTTCATAGTGTTTCTAAGGTGCCTAGCACAATTACCCAGTATGCAGTTGGATAATTAACAACCAGTCAATACCAGTCAATCCTGATGCAAATAAGTTCTGAATATTCTTTGGAAGGACTGAAGCTGAAGCTGAAGCTCCAATACATTGGCCACCTGATGTGAAGAACTGACTCATTTGGAAAGACTCTGATAGTGGGAAAGATTGAAGGCAGGAGGAGAAGGGGACAACAGAGGATGAGATGGTTGGATAACATCATCGACTCAATGGACGTGAGTTTGAACAAGCTCTAGGAGTTGGTGATGGACAGGGAGACTTGGCATGCTTCAGTCCATGGGGTCACAAAGAGTCTGACACGACTGAGTAGCTGAACTGAACTGAACAATACCATGTTGCAGCAGCTATCCTGGCGGCCAAAACCACAGTTGTGCAAGCCATTGCTTCATTTCCCAGCCATCCTTCCATTTTCCCATTCTCTTATCCATACATACACCCACCCCTGTAACTATCCACTCACCCATCCACCCATCTATCCATCCATATCCATTTACTCACCCATGCACCCATCCATCCTTCCATCCTTTTATCTCTACCTCCTTTTATCCTTCCATTCATGCTTCTTCAGGCACTTTGATGGGCTCAAGAAGAGACTTTACACAAAGGTTCTGGAGACACAGATGTCTTTGTGGTGACTTTGGGGACACTGG
Source organism: Bubalus bubalis (assembly GCF_019923935.1). Taxonomy (NCBI): domain Eukaryota; kingdom Metazoa; phylum Chordata; class Mammalia; order Artiodactyla; family Bovidae; genus Bubalus; species Bubalus bubalis. The sequence goes on along the minus strand of NC_059164.1, from coordinate 6,850,925 downwards.
GAGGTCTGGCATCTGGACAAGGTAAGGAAGGCCTGACAGGTCATCTTTAATCAAAGCAGCTTCTTATTTGAAGGAAGGAAAAATGGTTTGAAAGTCTAGATAACTAAATTATTCTGAGGCATTCTGGGGGTATACTCCATGAATGTATTTGCGGATGGCACAGTTGCCAGGCCTGTGCTGATTTGCAGTGGTCGTGCTGTGACTGTTATGAATGTTTAAATACTGCAGAACTGGAACTCCTCAGAAGCCTGACACAGATTCTTCTAGACCTAGTAAAATTATAAGGCAACATTTTCTTTTTACTGTTTGTATTATGGATTAATTCAGAGCTAAAACGTGAAAATCAGTGACAAAGGGAAAATGTTCATTTACTCCATGGAATGGATGGGTTTACTCAGTGACAGATCTGTGAGCTGTGTTATGTGTACAGCTATATTTACCCATTGTGGTAAACTCATTGTGTTTACTCATGAGGATCACTCATCATGGGGATGATAGTCAATTTCAAAGTTTAATTTAAGCTTTATTTGCATGCTACTTTTTATAAAACTCTTAGGGATTTTTAAAAGGTGTTTTGTTTTTTTTTGTTTGAAGCAGTTTTATGTTTCCATAGAAATTGAGAAGGGACAGAGATATCCCAAATACCCCTTGCTCCACATATGCACAGCCGCCCCAGTTGTGAACATCCTTCATCAGATGGTACATTTGTTACAATTGATGAATCTACATTGACAGATTATGTGACCCACATTCCACAGCTTCTCTTGGAGTTAGTTCACTCTTGGTGTTGTATGGTCTGTGGGTTTGGACGAGCGTATCCATCATTATAGAATCATACAGAGTATTTTCATTGGCATGAAAATTCTCTGTGCTCAACCCATTCCTCCCCTGTCCCCCAACCCCTGGAACCCTGATCCTTTTACCGTTTCCATAGTTTTGCCTTTTCCAAAATGTCATCAAGGAAATTACACAGTATGTAGCTTTTTCAAATCAGATTCTTTCACTTAGTAATATGCATTTAAATTTCCTCTGTGTCTCTTTGTGATCTGGTAGTTTATTTCTTTTTATCACTGAATGATATTCCATTGTCTGGATGGACTGCAGTTTATTTATCTATTCTCCTACTGAAGGACATCTTAAGTGCGTCCCATATTTGGCAACTGTGAATAAAGCTGCTATAAAAATCCATGTGCAGGTTTTGTGTGAACATGTCTTCAGTTCCTCTGGGGAAATACCGAGGAGCGTGAGTGCTGGCTCCTATGGCAAAAGTACAGTTAGCTTTGTAAGAAGGCGCCTGCCTGTCTTCCAGAGTGTCTGCAACATCTTGCATCCCCAGTAGCAATGGTGAGAGTTCCTGTTGCTCCACATTCTCACCAGCATTTGGTGATGTCAGTGTTCTGGATTTTGGCCATTTTGATACGTGTGTAGTGTGATCTTCAGTTCAGTTCAGTTCAGTCGTTCAGTCGTGTCCAACTCTTTGCGACCCCATGAATCCCAGCACGCCAAGCCTCCCTGTCCATCACCAACTCCCAGAGTTTACCCAAACTCATGTCCATTGAGTTGGTGATGCCATCCAGCTATTTCATCCTCTGTCATCCCCTTCTCCTCCTGCCCCCAATCCCTCCCAGCATCAGGGTCTTTCCCAATGAGTCAACTCTTCACATGAGGTGGCCAAAGTACTGGAGTTTCAGCCTCAGCATCAGTCCTTCCAATGAACACCCAGGACTGGTTTCCTTTAGGATGGACTGATTGGATATCCTTGTAGTCCAAGGGACTCTCAAGAGTTTTCTCCAACACTACAGTTCAAAAGCATCAATTCTTCGGTGCTCAGCTTTCTTCACAGTCCAACTCGCACATCCATACATGACTACTGGAAAAACCATAGCCTTGACTAGATGGACCTTTGTTGGCAAAGTAATAGCTCTGCTTTTGAATATGCTATCTAGGTTGGTCATAACTTTCCTTACAAGGAGTAAGTGTCTTTTAATTTCATGGCTGCAATCACCATCTGCAGTGATTTTGGAGCCTCAAAAAATAAAGTCTGCCACTGTTTCCACTGTTTCCCCCATCTATTTCCCATGAAGTGATGGGACCAGATGCCATGATCTTCATTTTTGAATGTTGAGCTTTAAGCCAACTTTTTCACTCTCCTCTTTCACTTTCATCAAGAGGCTTTTGAGTTCCTCTTCACTTTCTGCCATAAGGGTGGTGTCAGCTGCATATCTGAGGTTATTGATATTTCTCCCAGCAGTCTTGATTCCAGCTTGTGCTTCTTCCAACCCAGCATTTCTCATGGTGTACTCTGCATATACATTAAATAAGCAGGGTGACATACAGCCTTGATGAACTCCTTTTCCTATTTGGAACCAGTCTGTTGTTCCATGTCCAGTTCTAACTGTTGCTTACTGACCTGCATATAGGTTTCTGAAGAGGCAGGTCAGGTGGTCTGGTATTCCCATCTCTTTCAGAATGTGTGATCTTACTGTCATTCTAATTTTCTCTTTCCTGATGACATATGTTGTGGTATGTCTTTTCATATTCTTATTTGCCACTTGTGCATCTCTTTTGCTTAAGGTCTTGGGCCCATTTTAAAAATGAGATTGCTTGTTTTCTTCTTGTTGAGTTTTTTTAAAAAAAATAATTGGAGCATAGTTGCTTTTATTATGGTGTGTTATTTTCTGCTGTATAGCCATACATATACATATATCCCCCCTCCCATTTGGGTCACCACAGAGCACTGAGCAGAGTTCCCTTTAGGTTCCTTTAGTTATCTGTTTTATCATAGTAAGTACATACATGTCAATTGCAGTCTCCCAATTCATCTCACTCCTCTTTTCCCCTTGGTGTCCATACAGTTGTTCTCTATGTCCTGTTTCTACTTCTGCTTTGCGAATCTGTACCATTTTTATAGATTCCACATATTAAAAGTTTTTGTATGTTTTAGATAACAGTCCTTAATCAGATGTGTCTTTTCAAATACCTTATAGTCTGTGGCTTATCTTCAAATTATCTTGATACCATCTTTCACAGAGTAGGAATTTTTAATTTTAATGAACCTTATCAAGTATCTTTTTCATGGATCATGTCATTGGTCTTGTATCTGAAAAAATCATTGGCCCTGCCCAAGCTTATCCAGATTTTCTGTTATATTATCTTCTAGGCGTTTCATAGTTTTGTGTTTTTCACTGACATCTGTGATCCATTTTGAATTCATTCTTGTGAAGGGCATGAGGTCTGTGTCTAGATTCAATTTTGTGTGTGTGGGTATTCAGTTCCTCCAGCATCATCTGTGTTACCTTTGCTCCTCTGTCAAAAATCAATTGGCCACATTCATGGGGGTCTATTCCTGGCCTCCCTATTTGGTTCCACTGATCTATTTGTCTGTCCTTTCACCAATATCAGACTGTTTCGATTATGATAGCTTTATAGTAAGTCTTGAAGTTGAGTAGGTCAGTCCTATTACTTTGTTCTCCTTCAATACTGTGTTGGCTATTCTGGATCTTTTGCCTCCTCTCCATAAAAACTTTAGAATTACTTTTTTTTGATATCCATTAAATAACTTGCTAGAATTTTTATTGGGATTTAAGCTTTTAGTTACTTTTAATGTCTGACATCTTATTATTATTTTTTGTCTTATTTTGTATTTTCTTTTTTTTTCTTTTTTTTTAATTTAATTTTATTTTTTATACTTTACATAATTGTATTAGTTTTGCCAAATATCAAAATGAATCCGCCACAGGTATACATGTGTTCCCCATCCTGAACCCTCCTCCCTCCTCCCTCCCCACACCATCCCTCTGGGTCGTCCCAGTGCACCAGCCCCAAGCATCCAGTATCGTGCATTGAACCTGGTACACAATGGAGTATTACTCAGCCATTAAAAGAATACATTTGAATCAGTTCTAATAAGGTGGATGAAACTGGAGCCTATTATACAGAGTGAAGTAAGCCAGAAAGAAAAACACCGATACAGTATTTTGTATTTTCAAAATACTTTCTATTTTACAATCTCCCTTGGCCCTCAAAGTGACCTTTCTGCACAGATATATCTCCAAGAGAAACAAAATGAGGCTCAGGGGTTTGTATGAGTTTCTATAGCAAACATGTGGCAGAGCTCCCAATGCAGGTGACCTGTGTTCCATCCCTTGTCATGCAGGGAACTAGATTCTGCATGCTGCAACTAAAGAACCCACATGCTGCAATTAAGACCAAATTAAAAAAAAAGATGCATTGCATTAGAATGAACTGCATTTTAATTGTACCTTTTTGTTTTAATCTTACCTGCTTTCTACACACTGATCACCTTTTACTCATGTTACATTGGCAAAGGACTAGTTTCAGTCATTCATATTTTCAGACAAAGGCTGGATATTACCTTTAACAAATTAGATATTACACTGATGCATGGTGGCAGCTACTGTTGGAATGCACAATGAGGGCAAGAATGTCTATCTATGATTATTTTCTGGATTCCTGTAACAACAACTTTAAGTTGTTTTGGACCAGGAAATCACAAAGTATGTTTCTTATCATGTAATCTTTTTTTTTTTTTTTTTAGTTTGAATGCACAGAATTTGAATGGGCATGCACACACAGTTATACTTTAGGGATTATATTAAAATGAGCCTCAAACAACACAAACAGGAAATGACCTCACTGCTTAAACTCCTGCCTACCCCCTTTGTTCATATCTCCCTGTCCTCCTCTCCCTCCCACCCCCACCCCGCCGCCCAAAGAGAATCACTACCATACATTTTATCTTAATTATCCACCTATTTTCCTTTATTCTCCTTACTCCATCAGCAATATGTGTATCTCTAAGCATTATATTGTCTGCTTTTAGCAGGGTTTGGGCTTTTTCCAAAGGAATCATACTGGGTGCATTATTTTGAAATGTTTTTTTTGCCCAGCTTGTTTTGAAGATTCTTTTTCACATGTGTCAGACACACAATTTGTCCTAGAAAGGAACAATTTAAAAATTGATTGGTAGTGGAATCACCCATTTCCAACTAAATGGACAATCCATATTGCTGGGATAAAAGCTCCAATTACACCTGGTTGAATAACAGCCTTTAACAGAGCTCTTTTTAGGGCGTGGGTGGCCTGGATTTCTGGAACCTCTAAACTCTTGTGAGTTTCAAGTTCTGTCCAAGGGCTTTAACCAGTGGAGGTCCACCTCAGCCGTCTGTCCTGCGCCTGATCCCCTACCCCCATCCCGCTCCCAACCCGCTCCATGCCACCAGAATGAAATCAGGCCCTCAGGATGCCTTCTTGATGTGGGCAGAAATGTGTTAGTCAGGGTTCTCCAGGGAAACAGAACCAATGGCAAGTGAAAACATGTGTGTGCTTGTGTGTATGCATGTGTTTATATATACTATACAGAGATTTATTATAGGGGATTGGCTCATGTGATTACAGAGGCTGCCACGTTTATGTTTGCAGTGTGGCCACAGGCTCAAGACCCAGGTGAGCCAGTGGCGCAGATCAAGTCCAAGGTCAGCCGACGGCTGTGCACTTCCCTCTGCTGGGGGTAGGGGCGGGAGGGAGGCCAGATGTTTTGTTCTATTCTGGCCTTCAACTGATCAGACAAGGCCCACTCATATTATGGAGAGTGATCTGCCAATTCAAAGTTCACAGATTCAGTGTCAATCTTATCCAAAGATTCCTTCCAAGTTGGCATATAAAATTTACACAAAGCACAAGGGTGGACATTTAGGTTTTTGAGGTGTCTACTTGAAATTCTCATCTGCTGCTGATCTGCTGCTCCAGTTCATCCCTGTGGATCTCCCCTGGGCCTTTCCTGCATCCCCAGAGAGCTCTCACCATGCTTTGGGATGCTCTCCACGTAGTCCTTTCCAGCTTTGAGGCCAGACAATGAGTCCTGTCTCCTTGTGGGTCCCCGGGGCCTCACAGTGCAGGGCAGGGATGCAGTCAATGCTGGCTGAATGCCAAGCATCGCAGCCTTGGGACAGCCCACAGCACATCCCGGTAATCCTTCAGTAGAGCCACTGAATAGAAATAGCCCTGTTTCATAGAACATCCTGGAAGGAAAGGCTGTCTTCTCCTCTTCTTTCCTGGCATTGAGTTTGACTAAGTATCTGGAATGATCTATTCAGACCCTGTCTGTGAATTACAGGGCCAGGCCAGGCCTTCTCTACAGTAACATCTTTATAAAAAGGGCAGACTAGCAGCACCTCTGTGCACTCTGGCCCGACTTCTAGGAGTCCACCACGACTGTGGGAGCACAGCGAGGTCTGGCCTCATCTTTTCCTCTCCTGGACTCTGCTCCTTGACCCTGTTTTGTAGAAAGCTTTCACTTTCATCTCAGGTTCAAAGGATTTGTTAACAAAATAAGCCCTACAATTAGGGCTTCCCTGGTGGTTCAGACAGTAAAGAATCCTCCCAGGGGACCTGGGTTTGATCCCTGGGTCAGGAAGATTCCCTGGAGAAGTGCATGGCAACCCACTGCAGTATTCTTGCCTGGAGAATCCCGTGGACAGAGCAGTCTGGCAGGCAACAGTCTATGGATTTGCAAAGAGTCAGACAAGACTGAGTGACTAACACTACTACTACATATAAGTAAATAATATCAATATTTATTAGAATTATCTAGCTTACTTTCAATATACTGATATTGAAAGAAAAGAAAAACAGAAACAGCAGAGGGTGCATCACCAAATTAGGTTTTGACCAACATCCAAACTTAAATAGCACTGGGATGTCATAGCACATCTGGAGTCCCAACTGGGATAAGATCACAGACAGCATGTCCATTCTGTGAGTGAGACTTCAAAGACTGCAATTCAGGTTCCTTCTTATAATTATAATCCCAGAGTGGAAATTGATATGTCATCAGTCTGTGATCATGTTGCAGCTCTGTGTGTGTGTGCTCAGTCGTATCTGACTGTTTGCAACCCCTTGGACTGAAGACTGCCAGGCTCCTCTGTCCATTGAATTTTTCTAGGCAAGAAGACAGCAGTGAGTTGCCATTTTCTCCTCCAGGGAACCTTCCCCACCAGGGATCAAACTTGTAATCTTGCATTTCCTAAAGTGTAGGTGGATTCTTTACCACTACCAGCACTCAATGCTGTTTGTTTTGTTTTGTAAAACTTGGAAATGTTGTTAAGCCCAGGCCATGGTTGGCCAGACACCCTCCAGGGCTCAACAATCTCAAGATTCCTCCCCCATCTTATCTGTGGTGCCACAAGGCTTGCCCTCAGAGCAGGCAGTCAGGGCACTCCCAGTCAGGGCAGTGCCAGGGCAGTTAGAAGCAAGGTCAGAGGCCTGCTCTGCTTTGTCTCTGAAGCCTAAAAGAGACTATATTTAATTTCCCTAACAGTCCCTCACTTACGACCCAACTCCTGGCTCTGGGATGTCCACTTGCCTCTCAGGAGCTGTGTTCAGCTGAGTTCATCTATGTGGCCTGGGATTGGTTATGGGGGTTTGCAGGGTTAACTACCCCTCCCCACTTTCCTCAGCACCCCTCATCCCAGGTTCAGCCTTTGAGCCTCCAGCAGCTTACCCTGAGGTTGGCCTGGGTCTCCACTCTCTGCCAGTTTCAGCACGGTGAGAGCTGCAGCGCTGGTCAGGTCGAGTTTTCTTGCAATAGGGCCATGGAAACACCTCTGGGCATGGAGAGCCAGCCCTAAGCATGGAGGCATGTACAGTGGTTCTGTGGTTTAGTTTAATTTTGTGTGGAAAGCCTGTTGGCCTCCTCGTGCTGGTGACAAGAGGATGGAGGTGGGGTTCACCTGGTGTATCTCCCAGTGCTTCAGAGTGGGGGTGTGAGCTATTACATATAGGATGGATAAGCCACAAGGTCCTGCGGTACAGCACAGGGAACCACAATGGAAAAGAATATAATGACAAATATGCATATAAAACCGAATATATGTGTGTTAAAGTCGCTTCAGTCATGTCTGACTCTTTGTGACCCTATGGACTGTAGCCCTCCAAGCTCCTCTGTCCATGGGATTCTCCAGGCAAGAATACTGGAGTGGGTTGCCATGCCCTCCTCCAGGGGATCTTCCTGGCCCAGGGATCGAACCCACGTCCCTGACATCTCCTGCGTTGACAGGTAGGTTCTTTACCACTAGTGCCACCTGGAAAGTCTTGAATATATATATAAAACTGAATCATTTTGCTGTACAGCAAAAATTATTACAACTTTGTAAACAACTATACTTAAAACAAAACAAAACAAAACAGTGTAGCCACAGTTCAAACCCAGATCTGTCTAGAAGGGGATGGGAAGACGGGGTCCTGGGTTTTGGAAAAAGCATTTTATCACCTCATATCCCCTGTACCTGCTCATTATCTGGCCCTGAGGGCAGAAGACCGCAGACCAATGTGTCAGCCTGCCTTCCTGCCTGCTGACTGCCACCCTGCCCTCTCCTGGCCACACCCCAGGCTTCCTGCCCCAGCAGCCCGAGCATGTGGGGCTGGACCAAGTAGACCTCTGTCCCTGCCCCTCCCTGATACCCTCTCTGTCACCATCTCAGGAGATGATTCCTGATGGGAGATGAATATTCAGGCTGAGTGCCAGACTGGCCGGCATGCTGGGGACCCCACACCCTCTGGGTATCAACCTTCACCTGACAGACTGACTGCAGAACCTATATTCATCTGATTCTGACAGAAAGCACACTGCAATTTAAAACAGTTGGAGTGTAAATAGTAAAATGTGATCAAAGGGTAACCTTAAGGTATAAGGAAAGTTCACAAGGCACCGAGACCAGAGAAGCACCAGCATCCTCCCCTGGATGGAGTGGCACGCAGTGTTTTCCAGTCCCCCTGTGGGCTCACAGCTCAAGTTAGCCTTCTTTATGAGCTTTCTTCATTTTATCGACTCACCTCCCACTACCCTTACATTTGTTTCCTGGGACGACTTACACGTGCATTCTTAGCTCTTTATGTGCTTCTGGGGAAACACATCCTCAGCAGACAAATCAAGCACAGAGCTTAAGGATGAATGATATGTTGCAGGTTTTTACGATGCCAGTGTGTGAGGTCATAATGAACAATATAAAGCAAGCAAAGCTAGCCACATTGGGACTGAGGAATTGGGAGTTACTTAGTAAGTGGACAATATCTGAAAATCATACAAGCTATGATTAGGTCCCTTGCAAAGTGCAGCAGCTAACTCAAAGGGCTATTGAGAGGGTGAAATGAAATTGTAAATGAAAAGAGATTGCATGCTTACCCGAAAACCTCTGCCTCTGATCAGACTGTCTATGGGCTAAGCCCATAGGTGTATCTTCAACTGTAAAGAGAAAGAAAGACATTGTCCAAGTTTGTGACGAAAACAGGCAAAAGGTCTTGATGTCATAGCTTTGGAATAGGCAGGACATTTGGGGGAAACGGAGAGAAACCCAACTCAAATGAGTGTAAACAAAAAAGAGGCCATATTGGCCAACAGAACTGAGAAGTCCAGGAGTGATGGCTTCAGATGCATGTTGAGCAAATATCTTTTCTCTATATTTCTGTTTTTCTTCTTGTTGGGTTCATTTTAAGTTCGGGCTCTTCCCTTGTGGGGCCCCGTCACCACTATAATTCCAGTGGAAGGAATTCACATCCTCCTCAGAGATACGACAGACTCCCCGAGACTGTGATTGTTTAGCAATCGCTACTATCACCACTGCAAGAGTGGGTCCCTCATCCTGTGACTATGCCGTTTCCTTTCTGGACTCAGGCAAGAGGTTTTACATGCATACCTATTGAAATCTATCCCACAAGATTAAGCTTATTAATTAAGCCTTTAGAAGAACTTTCTAAATTGGCATATGAACAGAAGTTTACACTCTTTCCAGACTTCACAATGGCTAACGATTTGATGATGCTCTTCTATTATGATGTCCAAAATGATGCCAAGAAGTTGAATGGTGAGAGAGTATAATGGTGGTTTCCAACGACAGAGGAATTAGGGAGATTATGGTCAAAGGGTACACACTTCCAGTTAGAAGAGGAATACATTCTGGAGATCTAATGCACAGCGTTGTGATGATAGTCAACAATGCTGCTCTATTCCTCAAAGTTGCCAAGGGATTAGATCTTAAATGTCCTCACAACAAAAGAGAAATGGTAATTGGGTGGTGCATTGGCTAATGCCAGAGTGGCAATCATACTGTAACGTATAGGTGCATCGAGTCAACACACTGTACACCTTAAACTTACACAACATCATGTCAATTATATTTCAATAAAGCTGGAAAAAGCTGGATGCTCAAAAAAAGAAAAAATGAAAGTTGGACAAAGTCAAGGACATAGTTTGGCCCTAGGACTTCTGTAACTGAGGCTTGTCCATCCTCAGCCAGCTCAAAGCTATTGTCATTCATTTATATTTTGATTTGCACATATAGCAATCCAATCTGAGCAATTTGAAATCTTCACAAATATATCTCTTTTTAATGATGATGGTTACATAACAGTAAATTTAGTACCAGCTTTTAGTTACTATAAAGAATAATAGCCCCTCAAAGATGTCTATTTCCTAGTCTCTGGAACCTGTGAATAACTTTCCTTATATGGTAAAAGAAATGCAGATCTTGTTGAGTTAAAGGTCAGAGATTATCTTAGAATCTTTAGGAGGGTGAAGAATTCATAAAAGGGAAAGAAGGAGGTGAACAGAGGTGTATGAAAGAAACTGATAGAGTTATTTTCTTGCACCAGGGTTCTCACAATGCATTGCTAGGCTGCAAAAGAAAAATTTGAACATTTTGGCACACTAGAAAAAAAGAGATTTCTCAACTAGTAAAAAGCAGGGTGTGACACGAAACTAACAAGTGAAAAAATTCAAGTTAGGGTCATTTACCGGACTTTTTTTAACCTTGGATTCTAATCCCATTTCCTTATTACAAATAGTGACAGTATAACTGACCTATACATTTCACACAAGGATGTTGTGACATTTAATGGAGAAAAATTATGTTTTATTTTTGTTTTATCTTATAAGACACTTTATATGTTTATTTCATTGTAATGATAATGTAAGGTATTATTAGTATCAGTTTAGCTCCTTATTTTCACAGAAATTTCAAAGCATCTGAGGTTCACAAATGTTATGCAGCAATGATGATAAGGTAGCAATATTTGTGTATCCTAATCACCCATTTGGAAAATTAGTGCTACTTTGGAATTAATGAAATACGGGAGTGTCCAATTAAGGTGAGTGTTAAATTCATCTAATGAGCATTACCTGTGCATCAATTGTTCCCCAAAGAACAGAGGTGATTTCTCTGGAAGAGTTACATGTATTAAACAGAAAATTTATAGCTATCTCGGAGATATTTTTGCTCAAATGGTATAAGAGGGTTCACCTAATTGCAGCGATTATCTTTCTGCACTTCAAATTGCAGATACCACATGGCCAGCATCACCTAATAAACTGCCACTCTTGGGGCACTGATGGTAGATTTCAGCAGGATTCATTTTCTGTTTTATTTCTTTCCCTCTTTTTTAAATAGATAGAAATAAACTATGAAGTTTTCAACCTGGTAACTAATGTCCTTGAAGCAACCAGTAATTTTCTGCTAGGAGGAACGAAAATGTTTTCCCTCTGAATCAGCTGCTTTTTGGGACATGAAGCAGATCTAAACTTAGGGGATCAGATGCTCCTAGGTGGTCAGACTGTCTTGTGTGACTACTTGCCAGCCCTGGAGTCAGCCTTGTGGCAGAGAAAGAAAGAAAGAAAGAAAGAAAGTGAAGTCGTTCAGTCGTGTCCGACTCTTTGCGACCCTGTGGACTGTAGCCTACCAGGTTCCTTTGTCCATGGGATTTTCTAGGCAAGAATACTGGAATGGGTTGTCATGTGGCAGAGAGGAGAGGTGCAAATACTGGAGAGAAAGAAAATATGAACAAAAGCTGACATCATCCTGCTAATGGAGCTGGCTTGACCTGTTAGGGCAGGAGGTATCACTAGTAGCAATAGCAGGAACAAATAAAAATAATTTATTTTAAAAGAGATGCATTTAAAATTGCTTACCTGAAAACTGGATAGGGTTGTTATCAAGAATGAAATGATCATCCATGAACATTTCCTTGGAGTCAAACCCATTTGGGTTGGAATCCTGGATGCCCCTTTAGCTCTACAGGAGCTGGGTTTCACATCTGAGAACAGACAGACGTGACCTTGCCTCCAAGCTGGTGGCCGGATGGGGTGCAGCTCATGCAGTGCCCGTGTCAGGCACCTGTGCCAACCACGTGCTGACACTGCTGTCCTTGATGATAGTGCTGGCATGGGTGGGAAAAGCTGGCATTATAACAAGCCCCTGTCTGCAATCAGGCTTTCCCACTGGAGATAAAATTAGTGTCCTGAATATTGACTTTGAGGTAAACTGAAGTTGTTTTCTATTTTATGGGAGCAAATACATCCACCAAAGCGCAGGGTTTGCCTAACTAAAATATCTGTAACTCTGAGCAGCATGGTGCTTTGTGCCAGAGAAGGTGGGACATTGTGCGTTTAGCTTCTTTCTCTGCCTCAACCCTGACCTTTACTCTCAATCATTTAGGGCTCTTATTTTCTACCCCTATTCTTTAAAAAAAACTAACAGTGCAAGTTTTTTTCCCATTGCATGCCTTTAATTATTTTTATTAAAAAATTTTTTGAAGTACAGTTGATTTAAGGTGTTGTCTTAGTTTTCAGTGTACAGCAGAGTGATTCAGTTATATATGCGCACTCACACACACATATATATTCTTTATTTTTTATACATTCTATTCTATTATGGTTTATCTGAGGATACTGAATATAGTTCCCTGTGGCATACAGCAGGACTTCGTTTTTCATCCATCCTATATATCATAGTTTGCATCTGCTAATGTCAGACTCCCAATACTTCCCTCCCTACCCCTTTGGCAACCACAAATCTATGTCTGAGTCTGCTTTGTTTCATAGGAAAAAAAAAACCAAGTTTTCTCATGTTTTATTCATTGTCATGACAAATATTTATTGATCATCTGAGCTGGGCATTGAGCTGGACCTGGGGCCCCTGGGAAGACCCTGGTAGAACAAAAGGACGTTATTCAAATAAGAACTACCAACTGAGAAAGTTCAGTCTTTTCTAGAAAGTTCTAGAAATGTCCTCAGAGGCCTTCAACTACAGGAAGCCTGTCTTCAACAGGCTTATTTAGAAGATTAAACTGAAGGAAATAAATTTGTGTAGAACTCCAAAAAAATGACAAAGTGTTAATTATTCGAATGAATGTCTGATACATTAAAGAACTCTTTACCACTAAAATTCTATCTCATACTTTGAGCTTCTCCTGTGTGCCAGACCCCGAGGGCAGCACAGAATAACTGTGCTGAGCAATATTCATATTCTGCTCAGGACATTTCACTTTGTTATCAGGTGCAGGTCTGTGAAAAGCTTATTTGTGGACTAGAATCTAAGCATCTGAACTAGTACTCCCAGGGCCTCCCATAACCACCACGCAGCTGGACTGCCCTCCTGTCACCTGTCTGTGCCCTCTTGGGAATGGTTTTCTCTAACAGCCTCCCTGGCCTACATGTAGGATTTTTCAGAAACACAAACATAAATTTTTGTTCCTTTGTAACAGCCCACAAGAGGAACTTCTCTTTTTGATTGTTGATTCCTTTGTCTTGGCACAGAAAACATCTCCTTCTTTCTGTGCAAATGGCTGGTTTTGATATTTAGGACACAGAGTTGCAATTTTATTTCTCTCTCTGCTTTAGCCAGGGTTGTGATTCATATCGAACACTATTTCAACTGATTCTCGTAGGCACATTCATATATTAACTTTCAGCAGCGTTTAAGATATGGGCCCTGGAGAACTCCTGCTACTGCTGCTAAGTAGGAGAACTCCTACTCCACTGATATTAAAGAAAATTTGGGGAAAGCATGGACTTACTCAAGAAGGCTGGAGCAGTGGTGGTTCTGGTTTTGGTTAATTTGATGACTCAGTGAGGCCACCCTCTTTCTGTCTGCATGTTTTGCCTCAGCATGTTTTGTTTTGTTGTTGACTTCTCTTCAGAGGGCCAGGATAACTCTGGGAGGTGTATTCATCACATAAGTACATGGCCATGTTGAAGGCAGGAAGGAGACAGTGCCCGCAGACTTTTGCACATGCCTCCTCTGGACAGATTGTTTCACATGCTTTTCCTAATCTAATAACCAGGAGAAGGGAACAGAATGGCCAACACTGAATTAGACTTTCAGGACAAATCCTTCCTAGAACTGGAGGTCTATTCCCTTTGCACATGACTTGGTAGCACAGGTAAATGAAATAGACTGAGCTCTGTCAGCAAAGAATAGCAGGTTACTCTGACAAGTATGCATGAAATTTCCTTTGTGCCTCACCTAAGGTTTATCTTTCTTGGATGAAATGTGCTCAAGTATTCAATCCCTATTATTTGCCCTATTATTTGCAAATGCCTCAAATCCTTTTTCCTCTAAACAAAGTGGAGGCAGAAGCAAAAAAACAGATAAGTGTTAAATACACCTCTACCTGTGGTCAGGCGATAAGCCCTGTGCTTGAGAATGGAGGCAAAGACATCGAAGAAAAAAGCAGCAAGGCTAAAAGGTTGGGGTTCAAGGAGGAAAAATAGATCAACAGGCTTTGCTATGGGCCTGAGGAAGAACCTGGATGTGGGGGGCGTCTGTCATCACTGATGCCAGGGAGACCCCAGAGGTTTAGCTTCTCATCATTGAGGGGAACTCAGGTGACGAAGATGCTTATGAGCTTAGATTTAAACATACCCTGTTGGGGGGTGTTCTGAAGAAGTCCCAGAGGCAGGTGTATACATGTGTAAAACTACTTTCAGAAAGATACCTTCCTGAACTTCAGAAAAATGCTTTCCTAACTGTCCTCTCACTTGCTCTTTTCAATCTTGCTGAGAGAAATACATTTTATCTGTGAAGAAACTGAAGCTGTGGAGTATGTGGGCTTTCCCCAGAATAATGGAGCGGACACAGGACCAGGCCTCTTGGAAGGGCCATTGATTCAGACTTTTGCACACACTGTAGGCCTCCACCTTGACTACGACTTCACTTGGTGGGAGGGGCACTTTGAAGTGGAGTCCGCAGCGCTGGGTGGGGTCTGTTGCTTCTTAGTAGGTTAGGAAAGGAAAAAATGCTGCAGCTTTTGGTCGTATAGATTATCTGACTTTTGCTCATTTTTCCATTCTTCACTCATTCGTTCGTTTCCTCATTCCGTAGCCACTGAAGGAACACAACTATTCTAGGCATTGCACCTGGTACTGTGACACAGTTTGGGATGAAGTCACATAAACAGCATAAATTGCATCTTAAAGCAATTATAATCCAATGAAAAAGTGAATCTATTAATACGTATTTTGTTAACATATTGTGGTTGTTCAGTTGCTAAGTTGTGTCCAGCTCTTTGTAACCCCATGGACTGCAGCATGCCTGGCTCCTTTGTCCTTCACTGTCTCCTGGAGTTTGCTCAAATTCCTGGCCATTGAGTCAGTGATGATACCTAAAGATCTCATCCTCTGCCGACCCCTTCTTTTGCCTGCAATCTTTCCCAGTGTCAGGGTCTTTTTCAATGAGCCAGCTCTTTGCCTTAGGTGGCCAAAGTATTGGAGCTTCAGCTTCAGCATTGGTCCTTTCAATGAATATTCAGGGCTGATTTCCTTTAGGATTGACTGATTTGATGACCTTACAGTTCAAGGGATTCTCAAGAGTCTTCTCCAGCACCACAATTTGAGACCATCAGTTCTTCAGTGCTCAGCTTTTTCTATGGTCCAACTTCCATATCTCTCTGCTTAGTCTCTCAGTCAGTAATTTTTGACTCTTTGAGACCCTCCTGGACTATAGCCGACCAGGCTCCTCTGTCCATGGGAATCTCCAGGCAAGAATACTGGAGCGGGTTACCTTCTCCACTCACATCCCTACCTGACTATAATATAATATAAAATGATATGGTAATTTATGATATGAAATGACATAACATATAACATCATATAATAATATAATATGTCTAAATTCTATTTTCTGCAGTGTGTCTCTTGACTTTTCCCAACCAGAATGATCTTAATTTAGAAGATAGGAAACAAAAACTGAAGAGGCAGGCGAAATGTTGGCTGAGTATAGAAAGTATTCTAAGGAGCAGAGGAAGTTTTTGCAAAGAACCTGACACCCAGGAGTGCCTGCTATTTTTCCTGTGTCAGTGGCAGGGTCCTGGGGGAGAAAGGATTCATCACAGCAGGTGAAAAAGTGGGAAATTGTCTAGAGTGAGGATTGCAAAGTTGTGTGGGAATGAAGCAAAGTCTCCTGGATTGTCATTACTCCAGGGATGCTACCACCAGCTCCATCTGTATGCACCTCTGGCCTGATTTCCCCTTTCGTGAGTCAGAAATGGGGAGCAATTTGACAAAATGAAAGCCTTCACGTCTCTGGCATCAGGTTGAATTTTCTCAAAGGTTATGTTAAAACACTGCTGTGGTTATAGAAAATGTCACACAGAGCTTGTCAAGTTTCACTGAAGTTCCTGAAAATTGGTAACTTGCCAACAGAATAGCAATTGGGAATCAGAGAGGGTGGAGAGCATCACAGGGCATGTTTCAGTCAATCTCTTCTGAATCTGAAGTTCACACAGCCTTCGGCCCTTCCATCCTCAATTCTGCAGAATCGCCAGTCCTGTGAATTTGTCCTCTGACGTTTTATTCATCCCCACTTGAAATGATGCCACAATTCCAGTGGCACTGAAGTTGACCCAGATCAGGGCCGGTCTGACACTGGACAGAACAATCGCAGCCACACTGGCCTGCACCTTATGGGTCCCTGGGCTGCTTCTGCTGACTCAGTGATTGGCCCTGGGCTTTCTTGCCTGCGGCTCTTGAGGGTGTCCAGCTGGCCTTAGTAGAGGAGTAGATAAAGATCCCTGCCCACAATTGAGCATTTTGCTTGTATGAGCGTCACTGATCTGCTTTTGTAGGGGAAGGAGCTTGACAGAAATGTCATGCCCATTCTCGTCCTCCTGTCATCAAATTGCAGACACTCATCTTCTTTTAAAAGGCAGGACCTTGAACTTCCTCTCTGATGGTGAACATCATATTGCTTTCTCTCATTCTCTTCATAGGTTATTCCTTGCAGCCTATGATACACTCAATACTTCTCATCCAAGATGTGTTAAGTCCCCCAGGTCCCTGACTGTCCTTCTTGTGCTCCCGCTCACCAAAATCATTTATAATGCAGTATGTCTTCTTGGCATTACATCCTGACCCCGGGTTCACTCTTATTTCATAGCAATAAGTTTCCTGTCTCTGGAAATCAGACACTTAAAGATCATCAAGAATATGGTGATTCCATGTTTGATGTGTAGCTTCTCAATTCCCTCTCTCTAGACCACTGGCCAGGAAAGAAGGTGTTTCTCCTGAAATAGCACTTTGAGTAGTGGAGGAAGCATCATCTGTCGGGTCTAACTCTGGAGCTTTGGTTTCACCACTTTCCAACTGAGTGAGCCTGGTTGGGCTATTGAGGGTTATTAAACCCGTTTTGCTCATCTATCCAGTGGGAATACTGATCCTTACTTTAAACTATTTTCCTGAGGATTCACCTTGAGGTCCCTTGTGTGCGTGTGCTTAGTCATGTCCATCTTTTTGTGACCCCATGGACTGTAGCCTGCCAGGCTTCTGTGTCCATGGATTCTCCAGGCAAGAACACTGGAGTGGGTTGCCATTTCCTTCCCCAGAGGATCATCCTGACTCAGGGATTGAACCCACATCTCCTGTGTCTCCTAAATTGGCAGGGGGATTCTTCACCACTGAGCCACCTGGGAAGCTTCTTGAGGTTCCTATAGGACTCTTCAAATTCACCACAAACAACTCTGACCCTATCATCCACTTTCCAGACTGCTGTCCCCTGGACACCAGAAATAAAACCATTACTCAGTCTTCATGGGAATGAGCCCCAAGTTCATTCTTTGGCTTCACTTTCTGGAATTTTTATAGTCTTAGTTCTTTTTACCATCAGTATCTTATTTTTTCTTGCTTTAACTCTGATAATTACATCTAAGTTATCCTCCCCATTTTCAGCCTCTGCCTCTCCTTCTCATGTGCACTTGAATCGCCTTCCAGGTTGTAGCTTTCATCATATTGCTCCTCATGTAGTCACTATGGAAACTGCCACTTGGCCACAGATAACGTCACGACTCCAATATTCCATGACTTTATAGGAATTTAATATCCCAGATTTTAATTTTGAAATGTTCTGCCTGACACCATGCCTGGGCTCCTCCTGCAAGAGGCTGCTCTCTGTGCCCTGAACGACACCTGCTCTTCTCTTCTGCCCTGATTCAGCATCCCCAATTTAGTTCTCTCTCCCTCAAACACTCCCCCTCGATGTCACCCTATCTCTGTTCTCAGAAGCCTTTTGTACCCTAAAAATGGCCCCCTCTTTCAAGAAATTATCCAGAGATGAACCAGTTTAACCTAGTCTCCGCTGTTGCTGCTCTGCCACTGCTGTTACAAGGACTTCATCTCAGGTATTAGGGTATTGTGTCTTTGCATTCATTCCTTAAAGTAAGAGGCCACTGTTTTTAACATGTTTAGCTTTCCTCAGTGCCACGAATATGTTCATTTTCCACTGATGATTATTTCATTCAATTATTGACTTTAGAATTCAGAAGAAAAGATGGGATTCCCTTGGGGGTCCAGAGGTTAAGACTGTGCACTTATGCTGTAGGGGGCTTGGGTTCAATCCCTGGTCAGGGAACTAAGAGTTAGCATGCCACAACTAAAACATCCCACATGAGGCAACGTAGACCCAGCACAGTCAAATAAATAAATATATATATATATTTTTACCAGATGGAATAATTTTATTCAGTGGCAGAAGCTCAGAACTGATCCCAAATAATTTATCATAATGCTTTTCTTTCTCATTTGTCCTATTCCCCATGTAATAGTTTTAAATGGCATTTAAAAAAATATATAAATTTATTTATTTTAATTGCAGGCTAATTATTTTACAATATTGTATTGGTTTTGCCATACATCAATATGAATCCACCATGGGTGTACATGTTCCCCATCCTGAATCCCCATCCCACCTCCCTTCCCATACCATTCCTCTGGGTCATCCCAGTGCACCAGCCCCAAACATCCTGTATCATGCATCGAACCTGGACTGGTGATTCATTTCACATATGATATTATACATGTTTCAATGCCATTCTCCCAAATCATCCCACCCTCTCCCTCTCCCACAGAGTCCAAAAGACTGTTCTATACATCTGTGTCTCTTTTGCTGTCTCACATACAGGGTTATCATTACCATCTTTCTAAATTCCATATATATGTGTTAGTATACTGTATTGGTGTTTTTCTTTCTGGCTTACTTCACTCTGTATTATAGGCTCCAGTTTCATCCACCTCATTAGAACTGATTCAAATGTAGTCTTTTTAATGGCTGAGTAATACTCCATTGTGGATATGTACCACAGCTTTCTTATCCATTCATCTGCTGATGGACATCTTGGTTGCTTCCATGTCCTGGCTATTATAAACAGTGCTGCGATGAACATTGGGGTGCACATGTCTCTTTCCCTTCTGGTTTCCTCAGTGTGTATGCCCAGCAGTGGGATTGCTGGGTCATAAGGCAGTTCTATTTCCAGTTTTTTAAGGAATTTCCACACTGTTCCCCATAGTGGCTGTACTAGTTTGCATTCCCACCAACAGTGTAAGAGGCTTCCCTTTTCTCCACACCTTCTCCAGCATTTATTGTTTGTAGACTTTTGGATCGCAGCCATTCTGACTGGCATGAAATGGTACCTCATAGTACTTTTGATTTGCATTTCTCTGATATTGAGTGATGTTGAGCATCTTTCCATGTGTTTGTTAGCCATCTGTATGTCTTCTTTGGAGAAATGTCTATTTAATTCTTTGGCCCATTTTTTGATTGGGTCACTTATTTTCCTGGAATTGAGCTGCAGGAGTTGCTTGTATATTTTTGAGATTAATTCTTTGTCAGTTGCTTCATTTGCTATTATTTTCTCCCATTCTGAAGGCTGTCTTTTCACCTTGCTTATAATTTCCTTTGTTGTGAAGAAGCTTTTAAGTTTAATTAGGACCCATTTGTTTACTTTTGCTTTTATTTCCAATATTCTGGGAGGTGGGTCATAGAGGATCCTGCTGTGATGTATGTCAGAGAGTGTTTTGCCTATGTTCTCCTCTAGGAGTTTTATAGTTTCTGGTCTTACATTTAGATCTTTAATCCATTTTGAGTTTATTTTTGTGTATGGTGTTAGAAAGTGTTCTAGTTTCATTCTTTTACAAGTGGTTGACCAGTTTTCCCAGCACCACTTGTTAAAGAAATTGTCTTTAATCCATTGTATATTTTTGCCTCCTTTGTCAAAGATAAGGTGCCCATAGGTGCTTGGATTTATCTCTGGGCTTTCTATTTTGTTCCGTTGCTCTATATGTCTGTCTTTGTGCCAGTACCATACTGTCTTGACGACTGTGGCTTTGTAGTAGAGCCTGAAGTCAGGCAGGTTGATTCCACCAATTCCATTTTTCTTTCTCAAGATTGCTTTGGCTATTCGAGGTTTTTTGTATTTCCATACAAATTGTGAAATTATTTGTTCTAGCCCTGTGAAGAATACCGTTGGTAGCTTGATAGGGATTGCATTGAATCTATAGACTGCTTTGGGTAGTATACTCATTTTCACTATATTGAGTCTTCCGATCCACGAACATGGTATATTTCTCCATCTATTAGTGTCCTCTTTGATTTCTTTCACCAGTGTTTTATAGTTTTCTATATATAGGTCTTTAGTTTCTTTAGGTAGATATATTCCTAAGTATTTTATTCTTTCCATTGCAATGGTGAATGGAATTGTTTCCTTTATTTCTCTTTCTATTTTCTCATTATTAGTGTATAGGAATGCAAGGAATTTCTGTGTGTTGATTTTATATCCTGCAACTTTACTATATTCATTGATTAGTTCTAGTAATTTTCTGGTGGAGTCTTTAGGGTTTTCTATGTCATCTGCAAACAGTGAGAGTTTTACTTCTTCTTTTCCAATTTGGATTCCTTTTATTTCTTTTTCTGCTCTGATTGCTGTGGCCAAAACTTCCAAAACTATGTTGCATAGTAATGGTGAAAGTGGGCACCCTTGTATTGTTCCTGACTTTAGAGGAAATGCTTTCAGTTTTTCAACATTGAGGATAATGTTTGCTGTGGGTTTGTCATATATAGCTTTTGTTATGTTGAGGTATGTTCCTTTTATTCCTGCTTTCTGGAGCATTTTTTATCATAAATGGATGTTGAATTTTGTCAAAGGCTTTCTCTCCATCTATTGAGATAATCATATGTTTTTTATTTTTCAATCTGTTAATGTGGTGAATTACATTGATTGATTTGTGGATATTGAAGAATCCTTGCATCCCTGGGATAAAGCCCACTTGGTCATGGTGTATGATCTTTTTAATGTGTTGTTGGATTCTGATTGCTAGAATTTTGTTAAGGATTTTTGCATCTATGTTCATCAGTTATATTGGCCTGTAGTTTTTTTTTGTGTGTGTGGCATCTTTGTCAGGTTTTGGTATTAGGGTGATGGTGGCCTCATAGAATGAGTTTGGAAGTTTACTTTCCTCTGCAATTTTCTGGAAGAGTTTGAGCAGGATAGGTGTTAGCTCTTTAAATTTTTGGTAGAATTCAGTTGTGAAGCCGTCTGGACCTGGGCTTTTGTTTGCTGGAAGATTTCTGATTACAGTTTCAATTTCTGTGCTTGTGATGAGTCTGTTAAGATATTCTATTTTTTTCCTGGTCGAGTTTTGGAAAGTTGTACTTTTCTAAGAATTTGTCCGTTTCTTCCACGTTGTCCATTTTATTGGCATATAATTGCTGATAGTAGTCTCTTATGATCCTTTATTAAATGGCTTTTTAAAAAATATAAATTTATTTATTTTAATTGGAGACTAATTACTTTAAAATATTGTAGTGGTTTTGCCATTCGTTGACATGCATCTGCCACAGGGGTGCATGTGTTCCTCATCCTGAACACCCCTCCCACCCCCCTCCCCATCCCATCCCTCTGGGTCATCCCAGTGCACCAGCCCCGAGCACCCTGTCTCATGCATCAAACCTGGACTGGTGATTCGTTTCACATATGGTAATATACATGTTTCAATGCCATTCTCCCAAATCATCCCGCCCTCGCTCTCTCCCACAGAGTCCAAAAGGCTGTTGCATACATCTGTGTCTGTTTTGCTGTCTCACATACAGGGTTATCGTCACCATCTTTCTAAATTCCATATATATGCGTTAGTATACTGTATTGGTGTTTTTCTTTCTGGCTTACTTCACTTTTTAAAAAGCCAGCACACTGCATTTGTGTTGTGAATGTGGAATTTATTCACAGTGCAAATGCTTAATAGATGGTGATTGAAAATGAATCATGTAACCAGGACTCAAAGTTCAAGGGAAAATGTTTTTTTCCCTTGTGCTGGAGGGAATCTCAGTCGTCAGGTGAGTAATTCTCAAATGTTGGTTTGTGTCCTGACCACCCGGAGGCCTGGTTAAAAACACCAGAGTTTCTAATTTAGCAGTTCTGGGAGGTGGCTCAAGAATTTGCATTTCTGCAAGTTCCCAGGTGATACAAGTGCTACAGGTCCAAGGACCACACACGGAGAACCACTATCCCAGTTTTGAGTCCAGAGCACACTTTGTTCCATGTGGTTCGGGTGGAGTCATGGCATTGCCTGCAGCTCAACTTTACTACGTGAAGGTAATTGATGGACTGAATAGTGGCTTCTCCAGCTCTAGCATCCTACCTATATCTGTGAGTAGCACATTCTTAAGGAATAAACACAATCTAGAAATTTCTGCTGAACCAGTGACATTTCTGTCAATGCTGATACAAAAACTGATGATGAAGAGCTATTTCTATGTTTTGGATTGCAGGATGATCTCCAAAGATGACTTTTGGGAAAGCTGGACTGTGTTCTGAGGGCAAAGTGCAACTATTTTAGTCTTGATTTTGAATAGATCTTTTCTTTCTTTCTTTCTTTTTTTTTTTATAACCAGATATGAGCAGCTTAGCAAAGAGGCAGTTGTTTCTAAGGAATACTAACGTGAATAGAATTTATCTCAGTTTTTGCATTTGTTTGGAGTAAAAAGGGAACCTATAACAAGTAATTCATGGACAATGAACTCTGGAGCATCATTTGAGCAGCAGCATCTAGGAAATAATCTCAGAAATATTGGAGGTAGAGCAGGTAGAATTCATAGAGAATTGTCACATAAAGGCTCAGAGACATTGCAATCTGGATAGTAAAAGGACATGACTCTATTTTTTTGGCCACAGGGGACAGTCGTGGGTGAATTCAGGTCTCTGTTTGTCTTGCAAGGTAATCAAGACCTTTGCTCAAAGGCAGAGCCGGCAGGAAGAAATAGTGTGTGTGTGTGTGTGTGTGTGTGTGCGTGCATTTATATGTTATCCCTAAGAGCATTTTATTCTATCATTATGTCAATCTAGTATTGAAGTCTGGCCAAGAATTTAAAGGAAGCAAACAACAACAACAACAAAACCATATTCTTCCAATAGGCCAAACTGATTTAGTTTCCCAAGACAGTAGAGTATGGCAGGACCTTTCATCCTCAGACCCCTCTTTAAGGACATAAAAAGAGGCAACCATATCTATGCATTGGAAACCCAGCAACATACTGTGAGGAGTTAAGCTGGGGTAGGGAAGACCTATCAGATTCTCTCTCTCTCTGCTTCTCTCTCTTCTGTCTTCAAGAACTCTAGAAATCAGAACCATAGTAGTGAGCAAGTCATATGTCTACCTTTTCTGCGCCAAGGTCCTCAAGCCATAGACCACCAGGGACACCTTTCGGTGAACAATTTGGGTTTAAGACTTGAAGCAAAGAGAGAGAGTTATGGAGCATCTCCAAGAGAAGAACTTCTAGGAGCTGTGCTCCTGTTAGGCAATTTTGGGGGTAAGGTCAAAGAAAATGGAATTCTGCTCTAGAAAGGATGCTGACACATCCTTTCTAGAAGTAGTGAAAATGTTACAATGAATATTTTATTTTTTAAATTATTATTATTTTTAAATTTATGTATTTTATTTTTTCTTTTTTTTCTTTTATTTTTAAACTTTACATAATTGTATTAGTTTTGCGAAATATCAAAATGAATCCGCCACAGGTATTGGAGGCTAATTACAATATTGTAGTGGTTTTGCCATTCATTGACACGAATTAGCCATGGGTGTACATGTGTTCCCCATCCTGAACCCCCCTCCCACCTCCTTCCCCCTTCCATCCCTCTGGATCATCCCAGTGCACCGCCCCTGTGCATCCTGTCTCATGCATTGAACCTGGACTGGTGGTCTGTTTCACACATGATAATATACATGTTACAATGCTATTCTCTCAAATCATCCCACCCTTGCCTTCTCCCACAGAATCCAAAAGACTGTTCTATACATCTGTGTCTTTTGCTGTCTCACATATAGGGTTATCATTACCATCTTTCTAAATTCCATATATACGCGTTATTATACTGTGTTGGTGTTTTTCTTTCTGGCTTATTTCACTCTGTATAATACGCTCCAGTTTCATCCACCTCTTTAGAACTGATTCAAATGTATTCTTTTTAATGGCTGAATGATATTCCATTGTGTATATGTACCACAGCTTTCTTATCTATTCATCTGCTGATGGACATCTAGGTTGCTTCCATGTCCTGGCTATTATAAAAAGTGCTGTGATGAACACTGGGGTACACGTGTCTTTTTCCATTCTGGTTTCCTCTGTGTGTATAACCAGCAGTGGGATTGCTGGGTCATATGGCTGTTCTATTTCCAGTTTTTTAAGGAATCTTCACACTGTTCTCCATAGTGGCTGTACTAGTTTGCATTCCCACCAACAGTGTAAGAGGATTACCTTTTATCCACACCTTCTTCAGCATTTATTGTTTGTAGACTTTTGGATCACAGCCATTCTGACTGGTGTGAAATGGTACCTCATTGTGGTTTTGATTTGCATTTCTCTGATAATGAGTGATGTTGAGCATCTTTTTTTTTTTTTTTTTGAGCATCTTTTCATGTGTTAGCCATCTGTATGTCTTTTTTGGAGAAATGTCTGTTTAGTTCTTTGGCCCATTTTTTGATTGGGTTGCTTGTTTTTCTGGAGTTGAGCTGCAGGAATTGCTTGTATGTTTTTGAGATTAATTCTTTGTCAGTTGCTTCATTTGCTATTATTTTCTCCCATTTTGAAGGCTGTCTTTTCACCTTGCTTATAGTTTCCTTAGTTGTGCAAAAGCTTTTAAGTTTAATTAGGACCCATTTGTTTATTTTTGCTTTTATTTCCATTACTCTGGGAGGTGGGTCATAGAGGATCCTGCCGTGATTTATGTCAGAGAGTGCTTTGCCGATGTTTTCCTCTCAGAGTTTTATTTTAATACAACATATCTGTAAGTTAAAAAGAGTGAGTATAGCCAAAACTCCTACAGGTAAAGTAGCAGTCATGTCACTTATAATAGCTGGGGTAAGGGCTGTTTGGTTATTTTTGTAGTGTGGACAATATCCATGATGCTGTATTCTGACACGACTGTAGAGTGATCTTGCAGTTTTCTTGTCCTGTCACTTCACAGAGGGGCCTTGTTCATACTCAGCAGGAACTCAGCTCCAAGCCCCAGATGGTCACCTCTGGTCGGCTTCCTGCCATCAGCACTGCTTGTCCAGGGCTCCCACCAGTTCGCACTATAAGCAAATCTATACCAGGAAGTAATTCCATCTCTCTAAGTATATTTCCAGAATTAAAAGTGTATTATATTATACTAAAGATAATTTTTCGTCTCCTTCAAGCAAAATACAGATTTGAAAGTAAAAAGTCCTTTAGAATTCATCTGGTGATCTAACCCTGAATTAGTCAAGGTTCTTCAGAGAAGGAGAACCAATAGGAAATACATAAAGATATGACTATTGCAAAATAGAGATAGAGAAACAGATGTAGAGAACAAAGATACAGACACTAAGGGGGAGTGTGGGTGGGCTGAATCAGGAGATTGAGGTTGATGCATATACACTATTGATACTAAGCATACAATATGTAACTGATCTACTTTGTCACACAGGGAATTCTGCTCGGTGCTCTGTGATGATATAAATGGGAAGGAAATCCAAGAAACAGGGGATAAATGCATATGTGTAGTTGGTTCACTTTACTGTATAGCAGAAACTAACACATTGTAAAGCAACTATGTTGCAATAAAAATTTAGAGCGCTGAAGAATTGATGCTTTTGAACTGTGTTGTTGGAGAAGACTCTTGAGCATCCCTTGGACTGCAAGGAGATCCAACCAGTCCATTCTGAAGGAGATCAGCACTGGGTGTTCTTTGGAAGGACTGATGCTAAAGCTTAAACTCCAGTACTTTGGCCACCTCATGCGACAAGTTGACTCACTGGAAAAGACTCTGATGCTGGGAGGGATTTGGGGGCAGGAGGAGAAGGGGACGACAGAGGATGAGATGGCTGGATGGCATCACCAACTCAATGCACATGAGTTTGGGTTAACTCCGGGAGTTGGTGATGGACAGGGAGGCCTGGCATGATGCGATTCATGGGGTCGCAAAGAGTCGGACACGACTGAGCGACTGAACTGAAATATATAAATATAATGATTAATTTTAAGAACTTGGCACACATGACTCTGACAAGTCCCTAATGTTACAGGGTGATTGGGTAGGAGCTGGACACCCAGGAGAGCCAACTTGCAGTCTGAGTAGGCTGAGAACCAACCTTGCAGTCTCAGTCCAAAGGGCCTGAGAAGCGGGCGACCCTACATTTTAATTTCCAGCTTGAAATTGGCAGATTCAAGACCCACAAGGAGTCTATGTGTCAGTTTGAGTCTAAAGGCAATTAAAAGACTGATGTCCCAGCTTTTGCAGTCAGGCGGGAGGAGGTCCCTTTTACCTAAGCCTTTTGTTCCATTTGAGTCTTCAGCTGTTGGGCTGAGGCCCATCACATTGGGGAACACCATCAGCTTGTCCAGTTTACTTATTCACCGGATAAATGAATTCCATCTGGAAACACCCTTCCAGATATCAGAATCATGTTTGGCCAAATGTCTGAGGACCTTCTAACAAGTGCAGTTGATGTATGAAATTAACCATTAGAAAACTCAAGGTTAAAGCTATCCAGCAGGAAATTTAAGCAGTGCTCAGAATGGATTCTTGCAGACTGTCCATCCCACCTGAGCAGTGCTACTTTATTTAGTGAGGGAAACAGTATACTATCCACGGACCTGCCAGGTTAAAAAACAAACAAATAAGCAAAACCATCAAACATAAAACCAGGCTCTCTCTGTTTCTAGTTGTGTCTACCCTGGGAGGGATCAGAGATGGCTTTGCCTAGACAGCCTTATATCCCAAGAGGACCATAGTATTAAAAAAGTTTATTTAGATGCCTGAGTTTTGAGAAGTTGACCTGAGCCCCACCCTGACTGTTAACAATTGGATATTGTAGGTTGTTTACACTAAGTTGAGGCAAAAAGACACAATGGAACCAAAAACTGGGCTCAAAATGTGACTAAACAGTTGCCAAGGAAACTGATGAAGCTACAAGAGTCTTAAAGATTAAAGGAGAACTTATGAGAATTATGGATGTTGAGTTTTAAGGCAGAGGAGTCTGGTAGGCTGCAGTCCATGGGGTCACTAAGAGTTGGACATGACTGAGCGACTTCACTTTCGCTTTTCACTTTCATGCATTGGAGAAGGAAATGGCAACTCACTCCAGTGTTCTTGCCTGGAGAATCTCAGGGACGGGGGAGCCTGGTGGGCTGCCGTCTATGGGGTCGCACAGAGTTGGACACGACTGAAGTGACTTAGCAGCAGTTTTAATTTTATCTTATGCAATTATGTCCTAGGAAACACAGGTGATATTTTGACCAGAAGGCTGGGAAAGGATCAGAGAGGTCACCAGACTATAGTTAATTATGTGAATTAATTATGTGAATTAACTACTCTTTCTCCCTTAAGGCCTTCCTACAGAAATTTTGTTGTGTGATGACTTATTATCACACTAGGATTTCAGGGGGAAATAGCCAAGGTACCAACATGGCAAAAGGGAGACTGGCTGTGGTCTCCTGCATATCCTACTTATAATGATATCTCTTCTTATGGTCCATATTAAAGACAAATTCTAGTGTTTTACCATAAGTATGGGCTTCCCAGGTGGCTCAGTGGTAAAGAATCTGTCTGCCAAGCAGGAGACATGGGTTTGATCCCTGGGTTCAGAAGATCCCTGGAGAAGGAAATGGTAACCCACTCCAGCATTCTTGCCTGGAGGAATCCCATGGACAGAGGAGCCTGGTGGGTTACCTTCCATGGGGTTGCAAAGAGTTGGACATGATAGAGAGACTAAACAACAATAACATGATTTTTATAGTTGTTTTTAAGTTACTGAGAAAGGTGTGTTAATATCTTCCGATATTATTGTGGATTTGTTTATTTCTAGTTTTAGTTTTGTCAATTTGGCCTTTTATATTTTTAGGCTAGTTCTAGGTAGATACCAATTTAGTATTATTTTAAATTTCTGGTAATTTCATGGCTGTTATGGATAAAAAGAAAATCATTCTTTAACTCTAGCAATTTTTTTATTGGACGATAGTTGTTTTATAATACTGTGTTAGTTTCTTACGAACGATAACATGAATCAGCTGTATGCATACACATGTCCCTTCTCTCTTGAGCCTCCCTCCCATTCCTCCCCCCTTTCCACCCAGTTAGGTCATCACGGAGCTGAGCTGAGCTCCCTGTGCTCTACAGCAGCTCCCTGCTGCTCTCTGTTTTACGCATAGGGGTATACACATGTCAATGCTATTCTGTCAACTCATCCCACCCTCCCCTTCCCCTGCCCCTTGCCCTGTCCATGTCTGTTCTTTATGTCTGCATCTATATTCCTGCCTTGCAAATAGGTTCATCAGAACAGCAGTTTTAGATTTTTTTAGATTCCTCATACACGTGTCAATATACGATATTTGATTTTCTCTTTCGGACTTACTTCACTCTGAATAACAGACTCTAAGTCCATTCACATCACTACAAACTCTAGTAATATTTTTGTCTTAAATTCTACTTTGGTTGGCATGCCAGCTTCCCTTTGGCCAATGTTCAGATGATACATAAGTTGTTTGTACACTGTTTATTTTACCATTTCACATTCTTATGTTTTATGTGTGTCTTGTAAATTAGTATATAGCTTGATGTTTTAAAATCATTATCTTTTAATTAGAGTACTCTGTATATTTATTAATTGGAATCATTGAATACTCAGAGGTTTAAATATTTAGGTTCACTTCCTGTTTGCCCCACCTGTTCTATCTTTCTTTTTTCTTTCTTTCATACATTTAGACTGAATGGTTTATATTTCTCTTTTACTGTGCATTAGGTTGTCTATTATTATATACGCTTATTATCCTTTAATATTAATAGTTGTTCTGAGATAGACTACATACCAAATACTCCTCAGCATCTACATTATTTGTTATTTTAATCCTTCTCCTAAAACTGAGTCATTTTCTTCCTCCTTTATTTATTATTTTATACACATTTATACACATTCTATATTGTTTTCATAAGTCACATGATAATAAAATAAGTAATTATCATTCTTGTTTGACAGATAAGTGTCCATTTACATTCATATACAGATTGGACATTTTTCTGCCTGTTCATCTGTGTCAGAACTTATTATTTTTCTTTTCCTCTAGAATAGTCTACTTTTTGATGCATTTCCTGTGGATCTGCTGGTGACAAATGACCTCAGCAAGTGGCTGTTTGAAATTTTAAAATGTTATCTTCATTTTTTAAGGTTATTTTCACCAGGTGTAGAATTCTAACCTGGGAGTTATATTCTTTCAATGTTTTAAAGATACCATCCTTCCTTTTTTCCCCCCCAGGCTTCCATTGTTTCTGAGAAAATCAACTCACAACCCAATGGCTGCTGTTTTTTTTTTTTTTTTTTTTTTCTCTACTGGCTATTTCTATCATTTATTTTTGTTTTATGTTTCAATGTTTCCAATATGATCAGCCCCTCACCTCCGTCTCCCTCCCACCATCATACTTTCTTGAGGTTGCTTGAAACTCTGGTTTGATTCATTGCATAAGCTCTAGAAAGTTGCTTAGCTTTTATCTCTTCAAGTCTTGCTTTTTCTCAATTCTTTCATTTCTGTCTTGGACTTGGATTACATATATATTAACCCTGCTCCTCAAATCCTCTATTCTATTACTTTATTTTCTATGTTTTCTCTACTTTTATCTTTTTGTGATTTATTTTGAATATTTTATTTTGATCTATCATGCAGTTGGCTGATTTTCATTTTGTGTGTGTTTAATCTATTGTTAAGTCCATTCAATGTCTTTAATGTTTGTTATTACTTCCATAAGTTATATTTGGTTATTTTGTATGATTTCCAGTTCTCTACATATTCTCAATCTTTTCTCTGATCCCATTAAAAAGTTCAAGAATATTTATTTTAAGATATTTACCTAATAATTCTTATTTATGAATTCTTACATATGTCTTTGTATAGTTTGTTTCATTTAAATTTCATTTGTTTATCCAGTTATTTTTAACTGTGCTGCTTAAATTGTGTATTTGAAATATTGATTATAAAAAAAGTAATTTCAAGTCTAGAATAATGCTACCTTTTATTGAAGAGAGTCAGCTTTTCTTTGGCTGGGCATCTGACACAATGGGCCTCTGGCATCACTGCAGACACTTCTAGGCAGTGGGACGGTTGGAGGCTGAGT
The DNA here is from genome assembly GCF_019923935.1 of Bubalus bubalis. Taxonomy (NCBI): domain Eukaryota; kingdom Metazoa; phylum Chordata; class Mammalia; order Artiodactyla; family Bovidae; genus Bubalus; species Bubalus bubalis. The sequence continues at coordinate 6,820,187 of NC_059164.1, read as the reverse complement.
GCAGGCCTGGGGTGGTCACTTCTGTCACTTCTTTTCTGACCTAGAGGGTGGGAGTGTTCCCAGGACTCTTCCACTGGGGACCCTGAGCAACGCCAGCTTTCCTCCTGGACATTCAGGGCCGTGACATCATGCCGCCTACTTTCTACTGAGATCCCAGGGACACAGGCAAATTGCCTAAGGTTTTATGTCCATGGAACTCTCTAGGCAAGAATACTGGAGTGCGTTGCCATGCTCTCCTCCAGGGGATCTTCCTGACCCAGGGATTGAACTCAGATCACCCACATTGCAGGCAGAGTCTCCCATCTGAGCCACCAACAAAACTACCTCCAAGTGCAAGCCTTTGAACCCTGGGCTGCTCTCTCCCTCTTGCATCCAGTGTGGCTTTGTCTTAAATAACTTATTACAACTCCAGAGCCTTATCCAGAGCCACAGTATCTTACAGTGAGGCACAGCTGATTTACAGTATTGTATCAGTTTCAGGTGTACAGCAAAGTGAATCAGTTTGTGTATATATATATATATATTTTTTCAGATTATTTTACTTTATAGGTTATTATAAGATATGGAATATAGTTCCCTGTGCTATACAATAGGTCCTTGTTGGTTATATCTTTCATATACAGTAGTCTGTATATGTTAATCTGAAACTCCTGCTTTATCCTCCTACCCCCTCCTTTCCCCTTTGGTAACCACAAGTTTCTTTCCTATGTCTATGAGTCTGTTTCTGGTTTTTAAATAAACTCATTTGTATCACTTTTTATTATTTTAAATTATTTTATATTTATTTATTTTTTGGCCACATCTTGCGCCTTGTGGGATCTTAGTTCCCTGAACCAGGCCCCTGACAGTGGTTGCCTGGAGTTCTAACAACTGGACCTCCATGGAATTCCTTTATGTTGTAGATTCCACTTACAACTGATATAACATATTTTTACAAGTCTTCATCAGAATGGTTGATCTGAGTCACTCAATTTCTCATGACCTGAATTCATGCAAGTACTGTATCTATCCAGCATCCACCAGCCCTGTGGAAGTCACCTTCTGCCACACAGACACCAGGTCTGGTCCATGCTGACTTTCAATATCGAGTACAATGCAGGGACCTTTAGGCAATCGCTCCAGAGCTGTGTGCAGGAGTCATGGAAACAGTGATACAGGGAGAGAAAAGCCTTCTGGCTTTTTCCAGGAGGCTTGCAGAAAGCTGTTCCTGTAATGATTCAAAGTGAGTATAATTCATGTTGCTGGTAATTCCTGTTCTAACTCTGCTCTGAAGAGGACTGCTCCTTGCCTGGCAGGCACACTTGATGCCATCTACGTGTCCATCTTGAGAAGTTTCTGACCTTACAGCTTCCTGAGGCGTCAATGAAGGGCCTAAGGTCTGAGATGTTTCTCAGATCTGTAATTAGTTCTGTAAGGAAACCCTGTGTCTACAACCTGAAGATATTTCATTTTCACATAACTAGGTGCTTGGGAGATGTTAATAATATTTTCATAAGGCCTGAAGAATAGAGTACAGCATGTCAAAATTATCAGCAAAAAATATTACTTTGTGTTATGAGTGGGAAATTTCAGTGAAGTGAAGTGAAAGTGTTAGTCATTGACTCATATCTGACTCTTTGCAACCCCATGGATTGTAGTCCACCGGGCTCCTCTGTCCATAGAATTCTCCAGGCAAGAATACTGGAGTGGGTTGCCATGCCCTTCTCCAGGGGATCTTCCCAACCCAGAGATCGAATCCAGATCTCCTGCATTGCAGGCAGAATCTTTACTGTCTGAACCACTTCATAGGTGAAAGGAAAAGGTATCTAATTCATTTTCCCACTGAAGTGTCATAGTTTTCCTGCTATTTGTTTAGCAGCTGTTAAAATTCTTTCTCCGAATAAGTCCTTTTTGATTTACGTGTTCTATTTTGTGGTGTCATTTCCCCTTGAAAACCTAAGAGTGTTCTAAACACCCTGTGGCAAAGGAAAGCTCACTCGATAAGCAACAGCCATTCAAAGTCTACAGTGTGAGCTGCTGAAATAAGATTTGGGTTTGTGTTTTAATCAGTATGGAGGGGACAGGTAATGTGGTTATGTTTGCAACATTCCTGACTTAATCAGTGAGTGAAAATTGTTCTGCTCTTTTAAAACCATCATTCAAAACACACCCTGAGGTCTTTAAAGATCCTAAGACATGAAGCTCATAAACTTTTCATTTTCTGGAATCGAGAGGAGCCTGCAGCAGCCTTTGACTGATAGGTTTCTCCATCTCAAGTACTCATTTGGTCCCTAACTCACTCCTAGCCATCAGCGTCTCCTGCCATAATTCTGCCAGGTGTTTGTGAAAAACTACTGCCTTGTAAAGTTACAGGCAGAGGATGGAAGAATTTAACTGTTTCCTACCACAATTACGGGCTTCCCATAAGTGCTAGCCAGTGCAGGAGACTTAAGAGACGTGGGCTCGATCTCTGGGCTGGAAAGATCCCCTGGAGGAGGGTATGGCAACCTACTCCAGTATTCTTGCCTGGAGAATCACGTGGACAGGGGAGTCTGGCAGGCTACAGTCCGTGGGGTCGCAGAGTCTGGACAGGAGTGAAGCTACTTAGGGGGCACATGTATCACAATTACCAAGTGACAATTGTTTGGGGAAGTTAAACGAGCTTCAGACACAAAGCAGAGCGGGCCTCTGACCTTGGTTCTAACCTGCCTGAACACTGCCCTGACTGTGAGTGTCCTGACTGCCTTCTCTGAGTGCAAGTCTTGTGGCACCACAGATAGGATGGGGGAGGAATCTTGAGATTGTTGAGCCCTGGGAGGGAGGGGAGTTTGGCCAACCAAGCTCCAGGCTTAACAACATTCCAAGTTTGACAAGACAAAACAATTAGTATTAACATGAAACCAGAGCTGCAATTTGCTCACAGAATGTTGATGATACTGGTTTGCATCCTGGGATTATAAGCAAGAACTCCTAACTGCAACCTTTGAAGTCTCACCCAGGGAGGGGACACACTGCCTGGGACCTTTTCCCAGTTGGGACTCCAGATGTGCTGTGACATGGGACTTCCAACACTGATTGAGTCTGGATGTTGGTCAGAACCCAATTTGGTGATGTGTCCTCTGCTGTTTCTCGTTCTCTTTTCTCTTAATGTTAGCATATTGAAAGTAAACTAGTTAATTCTCTAATAAATACTGGTATTATTTATTTGTATAGGATGAGAGGCTTATTTGGTTAACAAATCCTTCGAACCTGAGACAAAAGTGAAAACTTTCACCAAAACAACAATCCTGACCAATACCCAACACAGTGAGCCCCTCCATATGAAACTTAGAGTTGCAGACTTTCACATACTAATGTGCATCCGATTCTAGGGAACCACAACCTTTGCATCCAAGTCAGGCATCAGTGAAACTGCAGCTTGCCCTCCATTCCCTATTGCTGACGATCCTTCCGCTTCACGGTCTCCCACCTCCTCTCCCTCCTCCAGTCAGGAACGCTTCTTGTCTGTCCACTTGATGCCAGCCCCTGTATGCCAGCTGTTGTACTGTACTACTGTACTTTTCAAGATACTGTATTGCAAGATTAAAAATATTTTCTTTATTTTTTGTGTTTGTTTTTATGCACTATTTGTGTGAAAAGTATTATAAGCCTAGTCCAGTATATAGTACTCTATAGCCAATTTTGTTAGTTGGGTACATAGACTAACTCTGTTGGACTTATGAACAAACTGGATTTAAGAACATGCTCTCAGAACGGAATGCGTTGGTATGTATGGGACTTACCGTAGCATTAAATCAGTGGACTTTGAGTGAAGCAAATTGTCCTCTATTGTGTGTGGCGCTTTATCCAATCAGTTAAAAGACTTAAGACAAAAGGTTGAAGTTCCTGGAAGAAGAGCCTCTGGAGATGAGCTGTAACATCACCTCTGCCCTGAGTCCCTAACGCTCCTGGTCTACCCTGTGGATATCAGCCCCCATGGTCTCACGAGCCAGTTCCTTAAAGGCAATCATCCTCTTTCTCTCTCTGTCTCTTTCTACACACACACACACACACACACACACACACACACTATTGCTTCTTCGGAGAACTTTGACTGATATAAATGGTTGCAGATACATAAAGAGAAAAGAGATACAGTCCTGAAATTAGAGATTCAAAAATTAGAAACACACATCTTTGCTGAGATATTGCTTGTGGGGATCAGAGAAAAGAGAAAGCAAGCTTGGATCCTACATTTGGGTATGATGCCATTTCCTGAGATGGGGAGAGGGAGGGATGTTAGTTGTGGCAGTGGGATCACTGGGGGTCAGTGTGGGGGTTAGTGAGGATCACCGTGGGTCAGTGAGAGTTAGAGGGTTAGTGGGGGTCCCTGGGGCCAGTGGAGGTCATGGGCATCAGTGAGAGGGCCTTAGTGGGGCATCAGTGGGGTTACTGGGGGATCAGGGGACATCAGTGGAAGTCAGTGGCAATCAATAGGTTTTATTAAAGAATTATCCTGGAGGTGTGGAGTTTGAAATGCCAATTATTTCACACAGCAATCCCACATGGTACAGGCTTATGTCAAAAAGGCATCTTGGGGTTTTGGCGAGAGCATGGAATTCGATATCCCAAATTACCGTTCAAATCTTGATTTTGCCATTTACAGTCTCTGAGCAGGTGACTTAGGCCTGTGGATCCTGATTTCTTTTTATAGTCTTGAGATAAAGTAACATCTATGTCACAGAGTATTTTTGAGATGACATCCCAAAATATATATGTTAATACCAGCTTCTCAGGTGATGCTGCCGTAAAGAATCTGCCTACCAATGTAGGAGATGCAGGAGGCAGGGTTCAATCCCTGGGAAGCGAAGATCCCCTGGAGGAGGAAATGGCCACCCACTCCAGTTTTCTTGCCTGGAGAATCCCACGGACAGAGGAGCGTGGTGGGCTACAGTCCATGGGTTCACAGGGAGTCAGACGCCACTGAGCAGCTGAGCATGCATGCATACACATCCATCAATAACAAAGATACAAAAGTCATGGACGTTCCAGTGATGCGAGCTGGGAAACGCTTGTTTTGGTGAAGGTGAGGGTGTGGCCATGATTGCTGGCTGTGTTATTCATCAGTCTGATGCTTCAGGTTCCATGGAGCAGGACTGCTAGGAGGACTGCTGGGAGACCGGCTTCCAGGCCTGGGTGGGACCCCAGGGTCCCTGTGGAGATCAGGTGGGTGAGAGCTGACCTCACAGCGGCCACTGCCTCTCTCAGTGCTCCCACGCCATCTGTGGGAAAGGACCCATTCCCATTGTTTGACTCCTTAACCTTTGATGGAGCAGCACTTTTAAAACAACAGAATAAAAATAAAATGCTAGAAGCACAATTTTAAGAACGACAAAGCGTACTATAAGCCCTGATTACTTACAGGTATATTCAGCATGTAATATTAGTCTGTGAAATTGCTGTAAAAGTTACCAAATATTTCATCTCCATTCGGAGAAGGCAATGGCACCCCACTGCAGTACTCTTGCCTGGAAAATTCTATGGATGGAGGAGCCTGGTAGGCTGCAGTCCATGGGGTCGCTGAGGGTCGGACACAACTGAGCGACTTCACTTTCACTTTTCACTTTCATGCACTGGAGAAGGAAATGGCAACCCACTCCAGCGTTCTTGCCTGGAGAATCCCAAGGACGGAGGAGCCTGGTGGGCTGCCGTCTATGGGGTCGCACAGAGTCGGACACGACTGAAGCGACTTAGCAGCAGCAGCAGGCAAGGACTTGCGGCTTCCCAGGTTGTGCCAGTGGTAAATAACCCACCTGCCAAGGAGATGTAAGAGACATAGGTTGAAGAGGGCATGGCTACCCACTCTAGTATTCTTGCCTGGAGATTCCCAAGGAGGGAGGAGTCTGGCAGGCTATAGTCCATGTGGCCGCAAAGAGTTGGACACGACTGAAGTGAGTGAGTACCCATGAAGACAAGGACTCCTAACAAGAACGTCACCTGCTGTGAACTTGGGAACATCACTGGAGCAGCATCGACTGTGAAATAATTCTCAGAAATGTTTGAGCTGGAGACCACAGGGAACAGATCAAATTTATGGTGATTTATTAGAGGAGGGGTCAGAATTGTAATATGGAAATCACAGGTGTCCCTGTGTTTGTGATGTGGGGGGAATGAGATCCAGGGAACTCAGGTCCTCTTAACCTTGCTCTGTATCAAGCCCTTCGCCTGAGGATTGCAGGTGTGGGTGGGGGCAGGTGTCCAGTGGCCACACTGTGTCCCTCCTAGTGTGCTGCTCTGCCTGGGAGCCCAGCCAAGTGTGGGAGGAAAACAAAGGTGATATTGCCCATGGCTAACCTGGCAGGGCTTTCCACCTGTGCTCTCATTAAGGATGTGCGAAGGGGAATTAAGGCTCCACATTAGAGACCCAGTTCTCAGCTGTGAAGAGCCAAGTTTCCTAACCCTAGGCACTCTTGGAAGTCTGGTGGAGGCAGGGGACCTCTGTAGCCTGCGCACAGCCCTGCCCATGGGGCCAGCACAGGGTCAGGGGTCAAGGGTGAGGGAGGCAGCTCTGGGGGGCAGACCATGTATAGCCCTTATCTCCTTGGTTGACATCTCCTGTTCCAGGGAACTCCTCTGTTAACTAATTAAATTTTATTGGTAAGCATCCCCCTTGAAAGATGCCAACAAATAATATCTCTGAAAGAAGGCTTTGCTAACTAAGAAGGGAAAAAATTGTTTGAGCCCTGAGAACCATAATAAATTTGAGAAGAAACACAGGTCATATACTGGTTTTCCTGGAAGTGGGAGCAGGAATGTTTGATTTTCCTCTGTAGCAGGCACACTGAACAGGAAGCCAGGAAGGAGACAGGTACCTATTGCATCTGATGATTCAGGAGACGAGTCCCAGCATGTTCCAGAGACCACACTTGAGAGAGGTTCGGATCTGGTCTGGATTAAGCTCAGGATGCTATGTCTGGTCATTGAGTCCAGAAACCTTGTATAGGGCACTGTTTATTTTTTTAAGGACAAGAAAAAGATTCAGATATCATTTTTTTCTTTACTGTGACTTGAGGCAATTAAAAGAAATGTTTAGACAATATTGGAATCTAGCCAAAAGTGGAAGACATCCAGATGAGGATAAAATAAAAATGGCAACAGTGGTAGGGTCTTGGCAGCACATAACATTTCTCAGTTCAGTTCAGTGCAGTTCAGTCTCTCGGTTGTGTCTGACTCTTTGCGACCCCATGAATCGCATCATGCCAGGCCTCCCTGTCCATCACCAACTCCCAGAATTCACTCAGACTCACGTCCATCGAGTCAGTGATGCCATCCAGCCATCTCATCCACTGGCATCCCCTTCTCCTCCTGCCCCCAATCCCTCCCAGCATCAGAGTCTTTTCCAATGAGTCAACACTTCACATGAGGTGGCCAAAGTACTGGAGTTTCAGCTTTAGCATCATTCCTTCCAACGAAATCCCAGGGCTGATCTCCTTCAGAATGGACTGGCTGAATCTCCTTGCAGTCCAAGGGACTCTCAAGAGTCTTCTCCAACACCACAGTTCAAAAGCATCAATTCTTCGGCGCTCAGCCTTCTTCACAGTCCGACTCTCACATCCATACATGACCACAGGAAAAGCCATAGCCTTGACTAGACAAACCTTTGTTGGCAAAGTAATGCCTCTGCTTTTGAATATGCTATCTAGGTTGGTCATAACTTTCCTTCCAAGGAGTAAGCGTCTTTTAATTTCATGGCTGCAGTCACCATCTGCAGTGATTTTGGAGCCCAAACAAATAAACTCTGACACTGTTTCCACTGTTTCCCCATCTATTTCCCATGAAGTGATGGGACCAGATGCCACAATCTTCGTTTTCTGAATGCTGAGCTTTAAGCCAACTTTTTCACTCTCCACTTTCACTTTCATCAAGAGGCTTTTGAGTTCCTCTTCACTTTCTGCCATAAGGGTGGTGTCATCTGCATATCTGAGGTTATTGATATTTCTCCCGGCAATCTTGATTCCAGCTTGTGTTTCTTCCAGTCCAGTGTTTCTCATGATGTACTCTGCATATAAGTTAAATAAGCAGGGTGACAATATACAGCCTCGATGTACTCCTTTTCCTATTTGGAACCAGGCTGTTGTTCCATGTCCAGTTCTAACTTGCTTCCTGACCTGCATACAGATTTCTCAAGAGGCAGATCAGGTGGTCTGGTATTCCCATCTCTTTCAGAATTTTACACAGTTTATTGTGATCCACACAGTCAAAGGCTTTGGCATAGTCAATAAAGCAGAAATAGATGGTTTTCTGGAACTCTCTTGCTTTTTTGATGATCCAGTGGATGTTGGCAATTTGATCTCTGGTTCCTCTGCCTTTTCTAAAACCAGCTTGAACATCAGGAAGTTCACGGTTTACGTATTGCTGGGAAATCGGCATTTCTAGAGTCTGTTCCTGAGCCTCCAATATTACGCATCAGTATTGGTAGTTATTGGACTCTCCTAGATACATGACAAGCTAGCTAGTTGTGTAGAAACAGTGCTTTCCAGAATTGGAGACACGAGGAGTTGATTCTGTGCAGCCTCATAAGGGAATATGGAGTGAGTAATATACTCAAATTTGGTTCTTTCCTAAATATTAAATACAAAGCTGTTTTCAAGGGAATTGATGTCATAGTGCATACATATGTTTACATATGTGTATACATATGCATACATACATAGTTTAGCAGCTCGCTTTGCCTGCCAGGTATTCCTTTAAATGCAGTCACTGTGCATCATGCACTATGTCAAAGTCAGAAAGTAGTGCAAGACTAATTTCTTATTTAAGTGCATGAAAATGCATACATGGTGTTTAGAAATGCAAATCCCTTAGATAAATCCCTTTGATTAACTCTGGCTTTATTTCAAATGGTTATAATAGAGGCCCTTTCACATAAATAAAATATTATGATTCAGAGACAAAGAGTTTCTGAAAATGTTCTCGTGGGATCCACCAAGTGGAGATGTTGAAACGGAAAGGGGCAACTGAAGGCTTTTTCTCCAGCTGCTTTCTTAGCCTGGGAAGGACCACATACGTACTTGCTCCTCTTGCTCTAAAACTCAGGGCAGCTTCATTTTTCTAAAGTATCTGGGTGGGAAGCCAAGATGATGCATCATTTTGATTTATATCAATAGTTCTAATGGTCCATTTTGTTCACCGCTGCCTTTCTACCACCTCTGGATGGATTGCAGTACACTCTCTGCCCAAGTGCTTTTTGTAACAAAATAGGTACAGAAGACCACAGAAATATATTCTTAACTAAACTTTCAAAAATATGAAATAAACTGTGTGCCTAAATAACTAGAATCAACTATCACCAGAAAGTATCAAATTATGCTATATTTTTTTGCGATAGCTTTTCTGAATTCATTTAAAAAGAGAATTTGTTAAAAAAAAATGGAAAATGTGCCATAGTTCCTGTCTTTGTAGATTTCTTTCCAAATTCTATTTAAGATTGTCATTTTAGACCAGAGGAGTTTTAGATTATTTGATTTGTTTCATGTTTGCTGTGTAATACTCTGTAAGTATATTTTCATGTGTTCATCTTAAAATTAATGTTTGAACATGTTGTAATTTGCTTACATAGTCTGCAAGTGTAGGGTTGTCTCTTGTTCTCTGGTCCTTACTTTGATGCTGAATATGAAGCTGTGGGCAGCTGCTGCCCTTCCCACATCCCTGCTGCTCTGGGACTCTTCCTGAACAAGCAGCTCTCACCTGAGAACTTTCTTGTCTCAGAGAAGAGGAGATAAAAGATGTGGCAGAACTGTTCAATGCTTCTTAGAGGCTCTGTACCCAGGGGCTCAGGTAAGCTGTGCTCTCAGGGGGTGGAGCAACGCACGTGCCAAGTCTGTAATCACTAAAGCAGGAAGGACAATCCAGCCCATGGAGAAGCCACAAGTCTTAGACCAGTAACAGAGTCTGGGGCAACTGCCATGCTCTCCTGCTGCTCTGAGACACAACCTACTGCATTTTAAGGTAGCAGTCTCTACTCACGTGTACAACATTATATCAAAAATGTGTTTTCATTTCTCATATGTTTACAATCTGTTTTCTTTCCTTCTTTACTTTGCATCCTTAGCTAAAATGCTAGATAAACAATGTCATCATTTAATCTTTAATATTAAATGTCTCTAGTGAATCGTGTCACTTAGTTAACAGCATGCTAACTGCCTTAGGAGTAGACACAACTCAGAAAAAAACTGTCATTTGGGAACTACATTAGGGATTTATTAATTTTACAGCTTAAAGATATTTACAGGCACAAGTCAGACTATTTCCAAAGCATGGAGGATTCAGCGTGTAAATAGGGTCCAGAAAGCAGAATTTCTGTGGATCTTTTATGTGTTTATGCCACGTTTCTTTGTAATATTCAAATATTCAGCCCTTGCTTTCCCACTCACCAGGAAAAGGCAGAGTGCATTATTTGATGAATTAGGTCTTTTAGTTCAGCAAATTTTAAAAAATTATCATTTTAAAATTCATCTTTAGACACTGGAACAAATGAGGCACAAGAAATTATGTAAAATTGACAATGAACTAATATTTTTGAAGCTGCATTGGCACTGTTCAAAATTTTACCAATTTAATGAACAGTCAGGGCTAAATTTCTCAGTAGCTATGTGTGTTGAAAGCCATCATCTATTTCCTGATCCTCTGGAAACATTTCCTTTCCTCGTTGTGAAATGGAGCAGGGCCCTAGGGTCCTCTCCACATCATGTTTCCAGCTACCTTTTGTTTGTGGAAAAATTTTAGCTGAAGTATAACCTTAATAGAAGAAGTGAGAAAAAGCAGAAGCAAAAGCAAGCAATCAAACCGGACAAAACAATAATAGTTTAATAACTAACAAAGTCAAGCACCTTTACACAGCTGTAAATAGCATTCTGAGCCATATCCTGTGAGCTGTCTTATACTGAAATCCCCACCAGGTAGAAGAAGCTACTTGGTGAACAAGAAGTTACATGATGGCCAGGCTGTAGCCATGACATAAGCTCCTGAACTCTGAGAACTGACTTCAGAGAAAGGGAACAAACCAACTCTGGAACTGAAGATTAACTGTACCTAAAGCAATCAAGATGACACTGATCAGACCACTGTATGACAAATTTCAAGATGACTGTCAGAGCTGATTCTGCTGTTTTTATATATAGCCTCATCCCCCTGCCTATAAAAGCTGTTGCCTCTTGCCCATTGATTGCTGGTGGGGAGTGTAGGAGTTGGGGGAAGTCAGCCTTTGGACAGGACTTCGCCCCTCCACATTGCCCCACCTCTTTACCCATGGTTGTCAGCCTCAGAAATAAAACAAAAGTTTCCTTTCCACCAACCTCACCTCTTTATTGACTTTTGAGAGGAGGCGAGCAGTTGGATCCCACTTTTGGCACCATACCCAACAAACAAAATTCCTCTCTTTGGTGATTGCTTTATATAACATTGAGAGTAAATCAATGCTTTTCTCAATCTTTTAAAGTCAAATTATATTATTCATTAAAATTAGCATTTGTAAAGTCACTTGAAAATAAAACTTTAAAATTCTAATAAAATTTTAAAAATATTTATTTACTACATCAAAATCACTGCAGGTGGTGACTGTAGCCATGAAACTGCTGCTGCTGCTAAGTTGCTTCAGTAGTGTCTGACTCTGTGCGACCCCATAGCCAGCAGCCCATTAGGCTCCCCTGTCCCTGGGATTCTCCAGGCAAGAACACTGGAGTGGGTTGCCATTTCCTTCTCCAATGCATGAAAGTGAAAAGTGAAAGTGAAGTCGCTCAGTCATGTCCAACTCTTCGCGACCCCATGGACTGCAGCCTACCAGGCTCCTCCGTCCATGGGATTTTCCAGGCAAGAGTACTGGAATGGGGTGCCATAACTAAAACACGCTTACTCCTTGGAAGGAAAGTTATGACCAACCTAGACAGCGTATTAAAAAGCAGAGACATTACTTTGCCAACAAAGTTCCATCTAGTCAAGGCTATGGTTTTTCCAGTAGTCAAGTATGGATGTGAGAGTTGGACTCTAAAGAAAGCTGAGTGCTGAGGAATTGATGCTTTTGAACTGTGGTGTTGGAGAAAACTCTTGAGAGTCCCTTGGACTGCAAGGAGATCCAACAAGTCCATCCTAAAGGAGATCAGTCCTGGGTGTTCATTGGAAGGACTGATGTTGAGGCTGAAACTCCAATACTTTGGCCACCTGATGCGAAGAGCTGACTCATTTGAAAAGACCCTGATGCTCGAAAGATGGAAGGCAGGAGGAGACGGGGATGACAGAGGATGAGATGGTTGGATAGCATCACCAACTCAATGAAGATGAGTTTGAGTAAACTCTGGTAGTTGGTATGGACAAGGGGTCACCAAGAGTTGGACACGACTGAGTGACTGAACTGAACTGAACTGAATGTAGTAAAGAAAACAATAGAATTTTAGCTCTTAAAAATCATTTCATGATCCTTTCATCTCTCTGTTTTTGTTTTCACATTCTTATCTATTTTTTCTGTTCAGTTCAGTTCAGTTCAGTTCAGTCACTCAGTCCTGTCTGACTCTTTGCTACCCTATGAATTGCAGCATGCCAGGCCTCCCTGTCCATCACCAACTCCCGGAGTTTACCCAAACTCATGTCCATCGATTCAGTGATGCCATCCAGCCATCTCATCCTCTGTCATCCCCTTCTCCTCCTGCCCCCAATCCCTCTCAGCATCAGAGTCTTTTCCAATGAGTCAACTCTTCGCATGAGGTGGCCAAAGTACTGGAGTTTCAGATTTAGCATCATTCCTTCCAAAGAAATCCCAGGGCTGATCTCCTTCAGAATGGACTGGCTGGATCTCCTTGCAGTCCAAGGGACTCTCAAGAGTCTTCTCCAACACCACAGTTCAAAAGCATCAATTCTTCGGTGCTCAGCCTTCTTCACAGTCCAACTCTCACATCCATACATGACCACAGGAAAAACCATAGCCTTGACTAGATGGACCTTTGTTGGTAAAGTAATGTCTCTGCTTTTGAATGTGCTATCTAGGTTGCTCATCACTTTCCTTCCAAGGAGTAAGCGTATTTAATTTCATGGCTGCAACCACCATCTGCAGTGATTTTGGAGCCCCACAAAATAAAGTCTGACAGTTTCCACTATTTCCCCATCTATTTCCCATGAAGTGATGGGACCAGATGCCATGATCTTCGTTTTCTGAATGTTGAGCTTTAAGCCAACTTTTTCACTCTCCTCTTTGACTTTCATCAAGAGGCTTTTTATTCCTCTTCACTTTCTGCCATAAGGGTGGTGTCATCTGCATATCTGAGGTTATTGATATTTCTCCTGGGAATCTTGATACCAGCTTGTGATTCTTCCAGCCCAGTGTTTCTTTGATGTACTCTGCATATAAATTCAATAAGCAGGGTGACAATATACAGCCTAGATGTACTCCTTTTCCTATTTGGAACCAGACTGTTGTTCCATGTCCAGTTCTAACTGTTGCTTCCTGACCTGCATACAGGTTTCTCAAGAGGCAGATCAGGTGGTCTGGTATTCCCATCTCTTTCAGAATTTTCCACAGTTTATTGTGATCCACACAGTCAAAGGCTTTGGCATAGTCAGTAAAGCAGAAATGGAACTCTCTTCCTTTTTCCATGATCCAGCGGGTGTTGGCAATTTGATCTCTGGTTCCTCTGCCTTTTCTAAAACCAGCTTGAACATCTGGAAGTTCATGGTTCATGTATTGCTGAAGCTTGGGTTGGAGAATTTTGAGCATTAGTTTACTAGTGTGTGAGATGAGTGCAATTGTGCAGTAGTTTGAGCATTCTTTGGCATTGCCTTTCTTTCTTCTGTATTCATATATAAATTGTAACATATTAACACCATATTCCTGCTTTGTACTCTCATTTGGTTACTTTATACTAATTGTTTTCTCATTTTAATGTTTTTTAGTCACTGATTTGTGTCTGACACTTTTGTGACTCCATGGGCTACAGCCTGCCAGTCCCCTCTGTCCATGGGATCTCCCAGGCAAGAATACTGGAAATGGTTGCCATTTCCTACTCCAGGGGATCTTCCCTATCCAGGGATCAAACGCACTTCTCTTGCCTTGGCAGATAGCCTCTTTACCACTGAACCACCAGGGAAACCCCTCATGTGAATAGATAGTTTTTTTATTTTTTATTTTTTTATTTTTTTATGATAAATATGTTTTCTTCATCTGAATTATAAAAATATATATTTTTAATACATAATTTAATTTAATTTTATTATTATTATTATTTTTTACTTTACAATATTGTATTAGTTTTGCCTAGATAGTTTTTAAAATCATTAATGGCTACACCATATTTTATCAGGCCAGTAAACTACAGTTCACTTTGTATAATTAAATAGTATCCTATTTTGGAGATTTGTTTTCTTTCCAATTTTTCATTAGCACACAATACTAAATGATATAATTATTTTTATTCTTAGAGCATTTCTTTTATCAAAATACTCATCATAAATTCGAACAGTGACTTTACTGGATTTGGCACCTTTTCAGCTCTTGAAATCAGTGCCAAATTGCCTTTCTAAGACAGATATTTCAATTTACAGATCTGAACAATTTATTACAATGTGTGTTATTAAACCATCATCAGTGGTAATTAGAAAATTTTGCTACATAAATTGTAAGGCTTTTAGTTTTAAACCCTTCTTCTATTCTTTAATGCATTTTATTTTATTTTTTTATTTTTTAATAAATTTGTTTTATTATTTTATTAATCAAAATAGGAACCATTACAATTAACACATTCTTTTCCAAACAAGTAAGTTTGTTTATTCCTATAATATGAAAATCCATGCTTCAGGATTCAACAAACTCTTGAAAAGGATTTTCTGCCTCTTGCTAGTTGTGGAAGCATTTCCCCTGAAAATAGTTGTCAAGATGCTTGAAGAACCGGTAGTTGGTTGGTGAGAGGTCAGGTGTATATGCGGGATGAGAAAAACTTTCATAGCCCAGTTTGTTCAACTTTTGAACCAGTCAACAAGAAGGGCCCAATTCTTTAATGCATTTTAAATTACCATTATTAATAGTAATAAAAATAGCCATTATTAGTAATTAGTAGCAGTAGTATAAAATACATAAGCAACATGTATCTTTATGACCTTAATTTCTTAGAGTCTTGACATTGTTACATACAAGCTATTCCAGCCATCTTTTATTTCTGTTACAGATATTCTTCTTTCAGTTATATAAATGCTTAATCAAATATGTGTATCAATTTATTGCTCTATCAGTCAAAAGCAAATTCAATACTAAACATTTAGTTATAAAAATGTTAACTGCTGGAAATGTAGAGCATGACCTCTAAGTTAATCAGGGAGCAGGAACAACAGGAAGGTATGGCCATGGAGGAGGGGATGTGGACACTCAGTCCTCTGAGATGGGTCAGCAGGTTCTTCTGCTCTAAACCCAAATGAGGTGCCTGTAAACCTGCGACCTTGACCTTCCACAGGAGCTGCAGCTGCTGGAGACAAGATGCATTGCTGTAGGGGTGCAACAGCGACCACAGGGGGACAACAGGAGGGAGCTGGCCGCTACTCCTGCACTGTTTCTGCTGGAAACATCACAGCCCCAGACTCGCAAAACAAGGGACAGAAGAGTGAGTTTGGCACCAAGGGCAGCAATTTAGTATCTGCAATAAGAAGTGTTAGAAGAGGCAGGGCTTCCCAGGTGGTATAGTAAATAATCTTCCTGCCAATGCAGGAAACACAAGAGACGGGTTTGATCCCAGGGTTTGGAAGATCCCCTGGAGGAGGGCTTGGCAACCCATTCCAGTATTCTTGCTTGGAAAATTCCATGGAGAGAAGAGCCTGGTGGGTTATAGTCTGTCGGGCCACAGAGAGTCAGACAGGACTGAATGACTGAGCACGCACATATTTAAGTGTTTATATATGTATGTGTACAGAGCTAGTGGAAGCCTATTTTTTGCTCTGTCAGTTGAGAAGTTGAAAAAGAAAAAAAAAAAAACAAACCCTGCCAACTTAGGAGACAAAAGACAAGCCAGTTTGGTCAGGAAGATTCCCTGGACAAGGGCATGGCAATTCACTCCAGTATTGTTGCCTAAAGAATCCCGTGGACAGAGGAGCCTGGTGGACTAGAGTCCATGGGTCACAAAGAGTTGGACACGACTGAAGCAATTTAGCAGGCATTTACTATTTTCCAATAAAATACATGAGGGCTCCTTGCAGAAGTGATGATTTGTGGAAAAAAATAAAGAAGATAAGCCTGAAGCATCTTGAAGTACTAGAAAATAAAGAAACACTCAAACACACATGCTCACAAAAATGCATGTCCACACATGGACACACACAGACACACCACAAACTCATACATACCCACACTCACATGCCCACACACAGTTGTTGAGGATATTTCAGAGAAAAAATGCAGAAGCTGACTCACAGTGCTCCCAATATTTAAAACTGAAACAATGTTAGCATCAAAATACATATAGTAGTTTTGAATTATAACTCAATAAGTATAACATAAACATCTATGAGCCATACTGATATAAATAAGTGATAGAATAAATTAATAGATAAAGGCATAGAGACAAACTTTTCATGCAGAAGAATTCTGAATTATTTGTGTAGGGATTCCAGCATCAAGGAAGGGGGTATCACTCCTGTTCCTGCAGTGTGAACCTTACAGATCCACGTGTTTCCAAAGTGCATGGCGTGGAAGAAAAGGGGGGTAGGTCATGTTGCAGTGGCAAAGGCCCACCAAAAAAGCCCCCTGCCAGGTGGGCAAGCCAACATCAGCAATCGTGTTGACCCCTGACTCATGACAAACGTTGACACTCGTTGACCCCTGACCCTGCACTGTGTTCATCTTCCCAATAACTCACAACTGCAGTCTTAGCATGAGAAAATGATCAAACTGCTTTTACACCTCAAAATTGGTTAAGGTCATTAAAAGAAGGAATAAAAAAATGAACACAAGGAAAGTCTGAGAAACCGCCACAGCCAAGAGAAGTTTAAAGAGACATGACAACTCAGTTTAACGCGGTACCTGCACGGGATTCAGAAACAGGAAACGGACAGCAGGTGAAAACTATGAAAATGTAAATAAATAATGGACATTCATGGGTGGGCATTAATCATGATAACAAGGGCTCGCACCAGTTCACAATGTTAAACCTGTACAATGCATTTCACATGGGAACAATAGCAGGGGAGACAGTGTGGGGTATACGGAAACTCTCTGGACGATTTTCTCCTTTTTTCTACAAATCTCACACTGCTTAAAAAAATAAAGACATTAAAAGTAGCTACAGTGAATATCTTTATGTACACATCTCTGCAACTTCTGTTTATTTCTTTGACATGTGTTTCTGGAAGTGATTTCTTTCTGCAAAGATTTGTTTCTTATTAGCTTGGATGTATTTGAAAATATGTCTTGATTGCTTCTAGAGAAATTTTTATCAATTTATACTCATGCAAGGGTGCATTACATCCCTGGGTTCTCATACTATTGCACATATTGGGTATCATTTTTTTTTAAATTTTCCAAAAAACTATTTTACTAAAGCATTAATAATGTGGTTCAACATCTTATATTATTATTTGACTCTGAAAATGTATGTGCTGATATACTAATTTTGGAATCCAAAACCCCTAAACCTCTTAAATTCACAAATTTATTCTTTTCATCCCTTCTGGGGTCCTTGTACCTTCCTGTCAGCACTTCTCATGTAGCTTTGCCCACTAATGTACCCATAGCAGACCTCCCAGTGGGCACACCCCTAGTTTCCCACCATGTTCAAGGCCCCCTGGTACCCACCCCACCCTCTCAGCTGAAGACTCTTGTTCCTTCATGAGGAAACTGAAGCTTCTAACATGATCTCCCTCAAATTCTAGCTTACATTGACATGGTAGATTTATCAAAACTAAAAAAATTAACATCAGCACACTACTTTTTTTTTCTTTCTTTTAAATTTAAATTTTATATTAGAGTATAGTTGATTAACAATGTTGTATTAGTATCAGGTGTATGGCAAAGTGATTCAGTCATACATATACATGTTGGCCATCTGATGCAAACAGCTGACTTACTGGAAAAGTCCCTGATTCTGGGAAAGATTGAGGGCAGAAAGAGAAGTCATCAGAGAATGAGACGGCTGGACAGCATCACTGATGCAACGGCCATGAACTTGGGCAAACTTCGGGAGATGGTGAGGACAGAGAGGCCTGTCGTGCTGCAGCCCATGGGGTTGCAAAGAGTCAGACACGACTGGGCAACACAGCAACATTTTTTTTCAAATTCTTTTCACATTTTGGTTAATCACAGAATATTGAGCAGAGTTCCCTGTGCTATACAGTAGGTCTTTGTTGATTGTCTATTTTAAGTATAGCAGCGTGGAGATGTCAGTCCCAAACTCTCAGTCTATCCCTACCCCACCCTTTCTTCCTGGTAACCATACATTTATTCTCTAAGTCTGTGAGTCTGTTTCTGTTTTCTAGATAAGTTCATTTGCATAATTTATTTTAGGTTCCTCATATATAAGAATATCATATAACACTTGTCTTTCTCTGTCTGAATTCACTAAGTTTGATAATCTCCAGGTCCACCCATGTTGCTGCAAATGGCGTTATTTCATTCTTTTTAATAGAGGAATAATATTTCATTGTATATATATACCACACCTTCTTCATCCATTCATCTGTGGATGGACATATAGGTAGTGCATTACTGTTATTTAAAATACAATTTCTTGATTTATTTATGTGAATTTCACCAGCTTTCTTAATGCACAACCTAGGAAACCATGCTGCATTTAGTCATCATGTTTCCTTAGTCTCTACCATTCTATGACAGTTTCTCAGTTTGTTTGTTTTTTTTTCCTATTGCTTGTCTTGCCTATGACACATTTGAAAATCACCAGTTTCGAAATTTGTAAGGCTTTCCCAGTTTGGGTTTTTCTGATATTTTCTCCTTATTAGATAGGTTATGGACTGGGAAAGAATATCACAGAGGCAAAATGTTTTTCTTTCTCATTGTATCAAACCAGAAGCTGCATGATGTCAACATGATTTATCATTGATATTAGCTCAAACATTTCATTAAGTTGTATCTTATGTTGTTTTTATAATTTTGATCTCCTTTTTGTTAGCTGTGCCTTGTTAAATCCAGCCTATACTAAAGGGCAGGGTAATTCAGCTCCACCTTCCAGAAAGAGATGTTTCAAATAATTTGTGAACATAGGTTACAGCCACCATAGTAGTTTTGTAAGGATATAATTTCTGTACAAAAGTTTTTCTATGAGTTTTCACTTACAGGCAGGTTTTGCCAGCAGCAACTACCACTCTAACAACAGTTTTCGATTCTCCTCACTATTCCCCTCCCTTCTTCCACATTTATTGCTTAAGGTCATTTTCTAAGAAAAGTGTGACCTTACCAAATATTTACAGAGTCAGTAATTTATCCATCAGTACAAAGTCATAACCTCTTCGTGGATCACAGCCTTGTCATGGTGAAGGGACTTGTGTAACTCAATGAAGCTGTTAGCCACGCTGTGCAGGACCACCCAAGACTGATGGGACATAGTGAAGAGTTCTGATGAAACATGATCCGCTGGACAAAGAAATGGTAACCCACTCCAGTATTCTTGCTTTGAAAACCTCATGAACAGTATGAAAAGGCTAAAAGAAATGACACCAGAAGATGAGCCCCCACGCCCCCTGGTCAGAAGGTGTCCAGTATGCTACTGGGGAAGAGGAGACAGCAATTATTAATAGCTCCAGAAAGAATAAAGTAACTGGGCTGAGGTGGATGTGTCTGGTGGTGAAAGTAAAGTTGGATGCTGTAATGAACAATATTGCATAGGAAAGTGGAATGTCAGGTCCATGAATCAAGGTAAATTGGATGTGGTCGAGGAGATGGCAAGAATCTCCTCCTCCTAGGAATCAGTGAACTAAAATGGACAGGAACGGGCAAATTTAATTCAGATGACCATTATGGGTGAGAATCCCTTAGAAGAAATGAAATAGCTCTCATAGTCAACAAAAGAGTCTGACATGGAGTAGTAGGGTACAATCTCAAAAACGACAGAATGTTCGATGCACGATACTGGATGCTTGGGGCTGGTGCACTGGGACGACCCAGAGGGATGGAATGGGGAGGGAGGAGGGAGGAGGGTTCAGGATGGGGAACACATGTATACCTGTGGCGGATTCATTTTGATATTTGGCAACACTAATACAATTATGTAAAGTTTAAAAATAAAATAAAAAAAAACAAAAAAAACCAAACAAAAAAACAACAACAACAACAACAACAACATGACAGGATGATCTCTGTTTGTTTCCAAGGCAAACCATTCAATATCACAGTAATTTAAGTGTATGCCCCAACCATTGATGCTGAAGAAGCTGAGTTTGACTGGTTCTACAACATCTACATGAAAACCGACAACATCTTCTAGAACTAACACCAAAAAAGATGTCTTTTTTCAACATAAGGGATGGGAATGAAAATTAGGAAGTCAAGAGATACTTGGAAAAACAGGCAAGTTTGGCCTTGCAGTACAAAATGAAGCAGGGCAAAATAATAGAGTTTTGTCAACAGAACACACTGATTATAGCAAACACCCTTCTTCAATAGCCCAAAAGATGACTCTACACAAGGACATCACCAGATGGTCAATATTGAAATCAAATTGATTATGTTCTTAGCAGCCAAAGATAAGGAATCTCTATACAGTCAGTAAAAACAAGACCTGGCACTGACTGTGGCTCAGATCATGAGCCCTTTATTGCAAAAATCAGGCTTAAATTTAAAAAAGTAGGGAAAACCACTATGTCATTCATGCATGACCTAAGTCAAATCCTTTATGATTATACAGTTCACGTCCAACTCTTTTGTGACCCTGTGGACTGCAGCATGCCAAGCTTCCCTGTACTTTATCATCTCCTGGAACTTGCTCAAACTCATGTCCATTCAGTCGGAGATGTCATCCAACCGTCTCATTCTCTGTTGTCCACTTCTCCTTCTGCCTTCAATCTTTCCCAGTATTAGGGTCTTTTCTAATAAGTCAGCTCTTCTTATCAGGTGGCCAAAGTTTTGGAGCTTCAGCATCAGTCCTTCCAATGAATACTTAGGGTTTATTTCCTTTAGACTGGTCTGATCTCTTAGCAGTAGAAGTGACAAATAGATTCAAGGGATTATATCTGGTAAACAGAATGCCTGAAGAAGTTCATAAGATTATACAGGAGGGAGTGGCCAAAATCATCCCACAAAAAAAGAAATGCAAGACGGCAAAGTGGTTATGTGAGGAGGTTTTACAAATACCTGGGAAAAGAACAGAAGTGATAGACAAGAGAGAAAGGGAAAGATATGTCCAACTGAGTGCAGAATTGCAGAGAATAGCAAGGAGAGATAAGAAAGCCTTCTTAAATGAACAATGCAAAAAAAAAAAAAAAAAGCAGAGGAAAATAATAGAATGGGAAAGACTAGAGAGCTCTTCAAGAAAATTGGATATCAAGGGTATATGTCATGAAAAGATGGGCACCACACAGGACAGAAATGGTAAGACCTAACAGAAGCAGAAGAGACTAAGAGGAGATGGCAAGAACACACGAAAGACCTACAGATAACCACGATGATGTGATCATTCACCTAGAGCCAACCATTCTGGAATGAGAAGTCAAATGGGCCTTAGGAAGCATTACTCTGAACAAAGCTAAAGGAAGTGATGGAATTCCTGCTGAGCTATTTAAAATCCTAAAAGACGATGTTGTGAAAGTGCTGCACTCATTATGTCAGCCAATTTGGAAAATTCAGCAGTGGTCACAGGACTGGAAAAGGTCAGTTTACATTCTAATCCCAAAGAAAGGCAATGGCAAAGAATGTTTGAACTACAATACAATTGTGCTCATTTCACATGCTAGCAAGGTAATGCTCAAAATCCTTCAAGATAGGCTTTAGCAGTACATAAACTGAAAACTTCCAGATGTACAAGCTTGGTTTAGAAAATGCAGAGGAACCAGAGATCAAATTGCCAACATTTGTTGGATTACAGAGAAAGCAAAGGAATTCCAGAAAATATTTATTTCTGTTTCACTGACTATGCTAAATACTTTGGCTGTGTGGATCACAAAAAACTGTGGAAAATTCTTAAAAAGGTGGGAATACCAGGCCATCTTACCTGTTTCCTGAAAAAACTGTATGCAGTTCAAGAAACAACAGAACTGGATGTGAAACAACTAACTGGTTAAAAGTTGGGAAAGGAGTACATCAAGGCTGTATATTGTCTCCTTGCTTATTTAACTTACATGCAGGGTATATCACAAACTGGAATCGAGTTTCCTGGGGGAAATATCAACAACCTCAGATATGCAGATGATATCATTTTAACAGCAAGAAGTGAAGAGGAACTAAAGAGCCTTTTGAGGGCAAAAGAGGAAAGTGAAAAAGCTGGCTGAAAACTCATCAGTTTAAATAACTAAGATCATGGCATCCAGTCCCATCATTTCATGGCAAATAGATGTGGAAAATGTGGAAATAGTGACAGATCTTATTTTCTTGGGCTCCAAAATCAGTGTGGACAAAGACTGCTGCTGTGAAATTAAAAGAAGCTTGCTGTTTGGAAATAGAGCTATGACAAACCTAGACAGTGTATTAAAAAGCAGAGACATCACTTTGCTAGCAATGGTCCATATAGTCAAAGCTATGGTTTTTCCAATAGTCTTGTATGGATATGAGTTGGACCATAAGGAATGATGAGTGCCAAAGAATTGAAGCTTTTGAATTGTGGTGCTGGAGAAGACTCTTGAGGATCCCTTGGACTGCAAGGAAATCAAACCAGTCAATCTTAAGGGAAATCAACCCTAAATAATCATTGGAAGGAGTGATGCTGAAGCTGAAAATTCAGTACTTTGGCCACCCGATTTGAAGAGCCCACACACTGGAAACAACCCTGATGCTGGAAAAGATTGAAGACAAAAGGAAAAAGGTTCACCAGAGAATCAGATGACTAGATAGCATCATCAACTCAATGGACATGAATGTGAGCAAGCTCCAGGAGACAGTGGAGGACAGAGGAGCCTGGAGTGCTGCAATCCATGGTGTCGCAGAGTCAAATATGACTTAGTGACTGAACAACAACAATACAAAGTCATAAATATTTCAATCTTTTGATTACAAATTAAAATTACTGTTATTTGTTCTGTTTCCCAGGTTTTTCTGGCTTTGGTCCCTGTGAGTTCTCTTTCAGGTAGGCTCATGGTATCATTTTGACCCTGCTTTAAAAGCTGCTTTTTCTGGCACTAAAAATTACTCCAAGCTCAGCCTGCCTCAGTCCTAGAATCAATCACTTCTCCAAAGGTCCTTTGTTCCTTTTATTAAAGAATGGGAAAATGAATCCAGTGCTCTATAGAAGGAATTATGTAGTATGACAAACTGGAATTTATTCCAGGTGTGCAAAGCTATTTTAGCATTCAAAAATTAACTAATATAATCTGTCATATCAACAGGTTAAAGAAAATCATATAATCATATCAATAGATGCAGAAAATGTACCTGCCAAAGCACAACACAGATTCATGAAATGAATTCTCAGCAAATTAAGAGCAGAGGGAAATTTATATCAGCTAATAAAGAACATCTTTATAAAACCTACCTAAAACCTAATGTGATAATGGATCATGAGAAATGTGACAGAATTGTTCACTTACAATCTTCTTCTCTTGCTTAAAAGTATTAGCTAGGTTTAAAATTTTGTCTTGCTGCTTTCTAATATTCATAGTAAGTTGTTGAATAGAAGTTGGGAGACAGTGTTATCAGAGTCAATGTTTTGTGTCTGCTTCTGAATATTTCTTCATTGATCATGATATGTTCTACTTGAAGGACACCCTCTTCTTTTTTGTGTTGCAATACTAGTTTTATTTTTGCTTATTAAAAAAATTTTTTTTGGAAATGTGTTTGCTTTACAATGTTATTTCAGTTTCCACAGTACAGAGATGTGAATCAGCTACACATACACATATATCCCTTCTCTTTTTGATTCCCTTCTTATTTAGGTCACCACAGACCACCGGAAAAGGCGATGGCACCCCACTCCAGTACTCTTGCCTGGAAAATCCCATGGGTGGAGGAGCCTGGTGGGCTGCAGTCCATGGGGTCACGAAGAGTCCGACGCGACTGAGAGACTTCCCTTTCACCTTTCACGTTCATGCATTGGAGAAGGAAATGGCAACCCACTCCAGCGTTCTTGCCTGGAAAATCCCAGGGATGGGGGAGCCTGGTCGGATGCCATCTATGGGGTAACACAGAGTCGGACACGACTGAAGCGACTTAGCAGCAGCAACAGACCACCTGGTAGTTCCCTGTGTTGTACAGGGTGTTTTCATTAGCTATCTGTTTTGTTCATAGTGTCAATAGTGTGTATGTGTCAATCGCACTCTCCCAATTCATCCTACTCTTGGTGTGCATACGTTTGTTCTCTACATCTGTCTCTATTTCCACTTTGCAAATAGATTCATCTATATCATTTTTCTTGATTCCACACAAATGTGTTCATATATGACATTTGTTTTTCTCTTTCTGACTTACTTCATTCTGTATAATAGTCTCTAGGTTCATCCACATTTCTGCAAATGGCACGATTTCATTCTTTTTTATAATGATACTTCATTGTATATATGTGCCACATTTTCTTTATCCATTCCTCTGTGTATGGACATTTAGGCTGCTTCCATGTCCTGGCTGTTGTAAATAGTGCTGCAATGAAATTTGGGGTGCATACATTATATGGATTTATGGTTTTCTCTGGGTATGTGTTCAGGAGTCAGGTTATTATATCATATGGTAGCTCTATTTTTACCTTTTTAAGTAACCTTAATACTGTTCTCGATAGTGACTATATCAATTTAACTTCCCACAAACAGTAGAAGGAGGGTTCCCATTTTTCTAGTTTTATTTTTAAATGTAGACAACGTTTCTTCCCACATGGGCATCTGGATCTTTGGGATTGAATTCCAACTTTGACCACTTATTTCATGTGAGACCATATGTAAGTTATTTATACAAACTGTGGCTTGGTTTTACTATATATAAATAATTATATTAACAGTACATGCATTGTAGTATTGCTGTAAATATAAATTGCTGAATATATGCTAGTGCCTGGCATACAATGAGCTATGTAAGTATAATTATTATATTATTATTCTCCTGCAGTTCTTAGCTTTGCATGAGTGGATTTTCTGATGTTGAGCTGACCTTAGCTTTATAAAAAATGCTACTAGTTTTCCTTCCTACAATTTGTTCTTTTATATTCAATGGTAGAAAATTGCAAAAACTTGAGATTAAAAATAAAAAAAAATTGAAAAGCAACACCAAATACCATCATCAAGAATTGTCATTGTTAACATTTGGACATTTTTTCCTGATAATACATTTTTTGTATGTATTTTTCTTAGAATTGGCACTGTACATGCAGATAACTTTATATCCAATATCTTCTTTCAAATATCACCTACCACATATTTACCTATGCAATTAAGTGACACTCTTGGTGCCATAAAAGCCAATATTATTTTATGTTGGATTCCTATGTAACCACATTCCACAGGACTGCTCAGAATTTCTGGAAAAATAGATAAGAGCATTTTCCACTTAACACGAACTGCTTACCCTATTTTATTGATCATTATGTGTAGATGGTATGTGTTCCCTAAGAATTCTTTTACAAACCCAACAGAAAAGGAAAGCAAAATTATCTTAGCCACACGCAAAACATGTGTTGACACTACAATTTCCAGGCTGCAAGTTTCCCAGTGACAGTGAATTTCTAGTAAAATCTATTTTTTCATAAAAGACACAAAATATTGGAAACGTTTTCACCACCTGCTACTTCTGCTTCAGTTTTTTAAATTTCCTGGCTTCATGCCCAAAGCCAATAGGATCTCTTCTTATAATAAGTCTATTATTTTATAGATTTAAATGAGACATGAAGCTATGACATATAACAAATGCTGCTAATTGAAAAATATTCATGAACTTATTCATTTAAAAAAGACATAATATTTATTTTACATTATTAAGGAGCTCATGCAGACATGAGGTTATAGTTACTCATAAGGGAGAAACCCCACTATGGTGTTCCTTTTCTGTTACTGCTTTAACAGATTAAACAGTCTGTGGCTTAAACAATACAAAGTTATGAACTTATAGCTCTAGTCCCCCTGGGCTAAAATTGAGATGGGAATTGGGCTGGTTTCTTTTCTGGAGGCTTTGCGGAAAGGATCCAGTGTCTTGCCTTGCTGTTTTCTGGGGGCTCCTGGCTCCATCTTTCCACCTTCAAAGCCAAAATGCTGCATCTCTGATTATTTCCACAGCAGCACCCAACTCTTTTATGTATGGTAACACATTTACAACATCCATGGATTAGGAAATGGACATTTTTGGGGGGGAGGGAGGACATTTTTCTGTCTCCTACATCTTTATAGTTAAAAAAAAATGGACTATAGCCCACCAGGTTCCGCTGTCCATGGAATGATCCAGGCAAGAATACTGGAGTTGGTAGCCATTCCCTTCTCCAGGGGATTTTCCCGACCCAGGGATCAAACCTGGGTCTCCTGTATTGCAGGCAGATACTTTACTATCTGAGCCACCAGGGAAGCCCATGTGGTAGGAATTACTAAATTAAATTTCTATGAAGCAGAAGGAACATTTTATAAGGCACATCCACAGGAGAAATTCAGACAATTCAGTTTACATGTTATTTACTGTGCTTTTCCCTCTTCAACCAGGACCTTCTATATTTTAAATCTTAGAATGTTAGCCTTAAAATTGGACATTATGCACTTCAGCAGATAACCTCAATCTTCTAGAATCTCTAGTTTAGATTTGCATCCCCTTATCCAAATCTTGGGCATGTCCCCATCCTGCCGTTTAGGACTCAGAATTTTAATGTTAGTTCGTTAGAACTCAAAACCTGAAGAGTTTAAACCTAGGGCGTAGTACTTGATACAGGTGTTGGGATGACAAGCTGGACCCTAGGAGTCAGTAAGTTGATATTTGATGTCAGCTTTTAGAAGGCAACATTAATTTCTTCAGGTAAAAATGCTGTTGTATTCAATTTAAGTTTTTGTTAGAATAAATGGCATTTAGGTTTTCTAAAGGAATCCTGGAGCCTGTGGTGAATCCCTCGTGTGTTTGATGCACCATTGCTATTTCCACCAGGTCAGCTGTAAAAACCAGGTCACATCCAACATCTCTCTGAAATGGTCTAGGACAGAGGATTGGGCCTTAGTTAGTGAGAGGGTCAGGCCCTCTGTCAGGGACATTAGCTAGGGAGAGTGTCAGAACCTTAGTTACTGACAGGATTGGGCCTATGTTAGGGAATATATCAGCGTCTAGTTAGGGTCAGTGTTAGGGCCTTATTTAGGACCAGCGTCAGGGCAGTAACAGGGCCTTAGTTATAAACAGTACAAGGACATGTGTTAGAGAAATCTTCAAAGACTTAGTAAGAGATAGTCCAGGTCAAGAGTTAGGGACACTGTCAGGGACTCAGTTAGGGACAGCATCAGGGTATTAGCTTGGGGATGTGGTCAGGAACTAGAAATCCCATTGTTTAATTACTCACATCTTTCAGCTCTCCTTAAGCAACATTTTTAAGCTCGGCAAAGTTATTTCTGATAGCTGTGACTGCCGTGTCAGGCAACTGTCGAGCATTCTAACCGTGGCTGTCAGAGAAACACACAGCCCCCAGATCAAAGGCCCAGCAGGCTGGATGGTTCTTCTAGAGCTCGAGCTTTGATTTGGGATAATTCCTTTTTGTTTGGGGACTCAGATACTCAGTGGCTTTTATTCCCCACTCAGGGAAAGTTATATAAGTCTGTTTCTTCATGTACGCTAGGGACAACAGCACCTAACACTTTGGGTAAAGTGATGTCTAAAAGCATTTAGCTCACCAGAATTACACCAGAGGTTCCACAAGCCTTAGTTCTGTGTCTCTGACCACCCTATGGAAATGTTCTGCTTGCATTTATTTCATAAAATTTGCTAACAGATGAATCGATTACTGACTTAATCTTCATTTGTTTACTGGACTTTCCATTTCAAGAGGACTGAATCCACATTTTTCTCATGTAGCCCAGTGTATCTGGTGTCCAGCATGGTTTAGTGTTTCTAGTAAATGCACAGTATTTCCTCCCCGCCAAGATCCCTTGCATCTTAATTTCGCACCTATGACTCATAAGAAGCTTGCCATGAAAATTGTGAGCAGTGGCACAGTTTTTTTTTTTTTTTTTTTCCAGTTGGGGTATAGTTGGTTTCAACCAACAGATTTTATTTTCTTGGGTTGCTAAAGCTCCAATCCTTTGGCCACCTGATACGAAGAGCCAACTCACTGGAAAAGACCCTGGTGTTTGGAAAGATGGAAGGCAAAAGGAGAAGAGGGTGGCAGAGGATGAGGCCACCAGATAACATCATCAACTCAATGGATATGAATTTGAGCCAGCTCTGGGAGATAGTGAAGGACAGAGAAGCCTGATGTGCTGCAGCTCATGGGCTTGCAAAGAGTTGGACACAACTTAGCTACTGAACACACAACAATAGTTGCTTTACAGTGTTGTGTTAGTTTCTGCTGTACAATGAAGTGAATCAGCCATATGTACCCACATATTCCCTTGCTCTTGGATTTCCCTCCCACCCCTCTCCCCACCCCACCCCTCTAGATCATCACAGAGTGCTGAGCACCCTGTGCTATACAGCAGCTTCCCACTAGCTATGTATTTTACACATGGGAGTATATTTGTGATATTCTCTCAGTTTCTCCAACCTCCTTTCCCCGCTGTGTCCATAAGTCCTTTCTCTATGTCTGTGCCTCTATTCCTGTCCCTTAATAGGTTCATCCCTACCATTTTTCTAGATTCCACATATATGCATTAATTCATGACATTTGTTTTCCTCTTTCTGACTTACTGCATTCTGTATGACAGACTCTAGGTCCATCCACATTGCTACAAAAGACACAACTTCATTCCTTTTTATGGCTGAGTAATATTCCGTTGCATTTATGTACCACATCTTCCTTATCCATTCACCTGCCGATGGACATCTGGGTTGCTTCCATGTCTTGGCTATTGCAAATAGTGCTGCAGTGAACATTGGGGTATGTGGGCCTTCTCAATTATAGTTTTCTCAAGGTATATGCCCAGAAGTGGGGTTGCTTAGTCACAGGCATCACAATTTTAAACCGATTGCCTGAATGACTGACAGTCCTTCTTGTTGGAGTCAGACAAAACTAACATGCAGATGATCAGGCACCAGAAAAGGAACCAGTCCTGACTCTCTGTGAGACAGAAGGGTATAGAGACCCCACAGAAAAGGCCTGCACAGGCTCAGGACCCAGCCTGGGTCAAGGCAAGAAACCCGATCTATGCACATGAAGAACAGTGCTGAGATTCAAGCCTGGAATATTGTGGTCACAACACGCTGAGCTGGTACAACCTGCTTGACCATTCAACTGAAAAACTGAAAACAAAAGTATTTGAAAAGATATACTGCATAGTTGGAATGGATTTAGAGAGTTAGTCGGCAGTTATGTTTAACCCCAGTAGGATTTATTGTGAAGCTGATGAAGCTTGGACTTCACCTGAGCAGGCTTTTCAAAGACCTTGGAGTGACTAGCAGTTTGGTTCCATGAATATGCGGTTGTGCAAAATTTGCAGTGCTGTGCTTCTAGTCTTTCTCTTTCCTAACCCCTCCCTCCAAAAGTTTAGCTATATGGGCCCATCTTTCCTCACCCTTTATGTCCACCTTGCTTGAGCATCCAGAGAAGTTCCATTTGGAGGAGAGACTGGGGCCCAGCATCATTACAAGAAGGAAGCATCGGGATTCCCTGGGCTGTGTGGCTGGCAGTCTCTGGGCTGTGGAGCTTCCCTTGGGATCTGTGTTTTCAGGCCAAAGTGACCACGTCCTGAGGAGAAACACAGGATCTTAAGGAGAGTTTTGTTTGCTAACAGGGAGAGTATTTGGAAAAACAGAGGATACCTAATATTGAGGTGGGCGTCTGTGCACAGAGTGACACCCTGGAAGAACTTTTTATTTTGAGTGAGATGAATTAAAAAGTGAAAATAACTTTTTTTTTTTTCTTTTTTGATCATCTTGAAGAACTCAATCTAAATTTATGGGCTTCTATTTGCTCAGCTTGTAAAGACAAAGTCAGAACGTTGGGTCCTAATGGTAACACAAAACCTAATGCTGTTAAAGCTCTTCCAATGGGTGAGGCACAGTGACAACCACAGTCAATCCTCAGAAAAACCTAAATGAATTCAAAGTGGTTTCTATCACAGAGAAAACTATAAAATCATTAGAGGAAAACATAAGGATAATTCTTTTGACCTAAGATCTGTTCATGGGTTTTCAGATTTGACACCAAAATCACAAGCAACTAGAGGAAAAAAGACAAATTGGACTTCATTAAAAATAAGAACTTTTGTGCATTGAAGAACATTCTCAAGACAGAGAAAAGACAAACTACAAAACTGAAGAAAATATTTGCAAGTCACATATCAGATGGGGTTTCCTTCTAGAATATCAAAAGAACTCTCACACTTCAGCAACAAGACAGATGATCCAGTTTTAAAAATGGGCAATGGACTTGAATAGATACATCTCCAAAGAAAATATGCAAATGGAAAGCAAGCACATAAAAAAATACTCAACTTCACTGATCACTGGGCAAATGCTAATTGAAAACAATGACAGATGTCACTTCACACATGCTAAATGGCTCAAATTTAAAAAGAAAATCTGAAACTAACAAGTGTTTAAAAGGATGTGGAGAAATAGGAACTCATACATTTTCTGTAAGGATATACAACCATGCAGGTTCAGAGAAAAACAGCTTGACTCAGTGGTTTTAAAAGTTAAGCTTAAAATTACAATGTGACAGTGAAATTCCACTCATGTAACACACAAGGGGAATAAAAACATATATTAAATTTCTATGTTCACACAGAAACTTTTATGCATGTGTGGGTATACATAAAATAAAACATTCAGTTCAGTTCAGTTGCTCAGTCATGTCCAACTCTTTGCGACCCCCTGAATTGCAGCACGCCAGGCCTCCCTGTCCTTCAACAACTCCTGGAGTTCACTCAGACTCACGTCCATTGAGTCAGTGATGCCATCCAGCCATCTCATCCTCTGTCGTCCCCTTCTCCTCCTGCCCCCAATCCCTCCCAGCATCAGGGTCTTTTCCAATGAGTCAACTCTTCGCATGAGGTGGCCAAAGTACTGGAGTTTCAACTTTAGCATCATTCCTTTCAAAGAAAACCCAGGACTGATCTCCTTTAGAATGGACTCAGCTATAAAAAGGGATACATATTTCCATATATTTCTTTATATGAAATATAAATAATAGGTAAATCCATGTCGACAGGGAGCAGATCAGTGGTTGGCAGGAGGTGGAGTAAAGGAGAAATGGGGAGTAATGAAAGGAGACAAGGTATTGTTCTGCGGTGACGAAACATGTGAAACCTCAGAGAGGTGTGGCTCACACTGCTGCAGATGCACTAAGTGCCATGGAGTCATGGACCTTGTTTTTTTTTAAATTTTTTATTTTATGTTGGAGTATAGCCAATTAACAATGTTGTGATAGTTTCAGGTACACAGCAAAGGGCCTCAGGCATATAGATACACATATCCATTCTCTCCCAAATGTCCCTCTGGTCTAGGCTGCCAAATAACAGTGAGCAGAGTTCCCTGTTCTATACAGTAGGTCCTTCTATTGAGTTCAGTTCAGTCACTCAGTTGTGTGCGACTCTGCGACCCCATGGAACGCAGCATGCCAGGCTTCCTTGTCCATCACCAACACCCAGAGCTTGCTCAAACTCATGCCCATAGGGTTGGTGATGCCATCCAACCATCTCATCCTCTGTTGTCCCCTTCTTTTTATGACTTCAATCTTTCCCAGCATCAGACTCTTTCGAATGACTCTTTCCTTCACATCAGCTAGCCAGAGTATTGGAGCTTCAATATCAGTACTTCCAATGAATATTCAGGACTGATTTCCTTTAGAATGAACTAGTTTGATATCCTTGCAGTCCAAGGGACACTCAAGAGTCTTTTCCAACACCACAGTTCAAAAACATCAATTCTTTGGCACTCAGCTTTCTTTATACTCAAAATCTCACATCCATACATGACTACTGGAAAAATCATAGCTTTGACTAGATGGACCTTTGCTGGTAAAGTAATGTCTCTGCTTTTTAATATGCTGCTAGGTTGGTCATAACTTTCCTTCCAAGGAGTAAGCGTCTTTTAATTTCATGGCTGAAGTCACCATCTGCAGTGATTTTGGAGCCCCAAAAAATAAAGTCTGACACTGTTTCCACTGTTTCCCCATCTATTTTCCATGAAGTGATGGGACCAGATGCCATGATCTTCATTTTTTGGATGTTGAGTTTTAAGCCACCTTTTTCACTCTCCTTTTTCATTTTCATCAAGAGGCTCTTTAGTTCCTCTTCACTTTCTGCCATAAGGGTGGTGTCATCTGCATATCTGAGGTTATTGATATTTCTTCTGGCAATCTTGATTCCAGCCTGTGCTTCATCCAGACCGGCATTTTGTATGATGTACTCTGCATATAAATAAGTTAAATAAACAGAAAGAAAAACACCAATATAGTATACTAACGCATATATATGGAATTTAGAAAGATGGTAACAATAACCCTGTGTACGAGACAGCAAAAGAGACACTGATGTATAGAACAGTCTTATGGACTCTGTTGCAGAGGGAGAGGGTAGGAAGATTTGGGAGAATGGCATTGAAACATGTATAATATCATGTATGAAACGAGTTGCCAGTCCAGGTTCAATGCATGATACTGGATGCTTGGGGCTGGTGCACTGGGACGACCCAGAGGGATGGTATGGGGAGGGAGGAGGGAGGTGGGTTCAGGATGGCGAACACATGTATACCTGTGGCGGATTCATTTTGATATTTGGCAAAACTAATACAATTTGTAAAGTTTAAAAATAAAATAAAATTTAAAAAAATAAGGAAAAATAAATAAATAAACAGGGTAACAATATACAGCCTTGATGTACTCCTTCCCCAATTTGGAACCAGTCTGTTGTTCCATGTCCAGTTCTAACTGTTGCTTCTTGACCTACATACAGATTTCACAGGAGCCAGGTCAGGTGGTCTGGTATTCCCATCTCTAGAAGAATTTTCTACAGTTTGTTGTAATCCACATAGTCAAAGGCTTTGGCATAATCAATAAAGCAGAATTAGATGTTTTTGGGGAATTCTTGTTTTTTTCTATGATCCAACCGATGTTTGCAATTTGATCTCTGGTTCCTCTGCCTTTTCTAAATTCAGCTTGAGCATCTGGAAGCTCAGGATTCATGTACTGTTGAAGCCTGGCTTGTAGAACTTTGAGTATTACTTTGCTAGCATGTGAGATGAGTGCAATTATGTGGTAGTTTGAATATTCTTTGGCATTGCCTCTCATTGGGATTGGAATGAACACTGACCTTTTCCAGTCCTGTGGCCACTGCTGAATTTTCCAATTTTGCTGGCATATTGAGTGTAGCACTTTCACAGCATCATCTTTTAGGATTTGAAATAGCTCAACTGGAATTCCATCACCTCCACTAGCTTTGCTCGTAGTGATGATTTCTAAGGCCCACTTGACTTCACATTCCAGGATGTCTGGCTCTAGGTGGTGATCATACCACCATGATTATCTGGGTCATGAAGGTCTTTTTTGTACAGTTCTTCCATGTATTCTTGCCACCTCTTCTTAATATCTTCTGCTTCTGTTAGGTCCCTACCATTTCTGTCCTGTAGTGTGCTGATCTTTGCATAATATGTTCCCTTAGTATCTCTAATTTTCTTGACGAAATCTCTATTCTTTCCTATTGTGTTGTTTTCCTGTATTTCTTTACACTGATCGCTGAGAAAGGCTTTCTTATCTCTCCTTGCTATTCTTCGGAATTTTGCATTCAAGTGGATATATCTTTCCTTTTCTCCTTTGCCTTTAGCTTCTCTTGTTTTCTCAGCTATTTGTAAGGCCTCCTCAGACAACCTTGTTGCCTTTTTGCATTTCTTTCTCTTGGTAATGTCTTGATCACTGCTTCCTGTACAATGTCATGAACCTATGTCCATAGTTCTTCAGGCAGTCTGTTATCAAATCTAATCCCTTATATCTATATTTCATTTCCACTGTATAATTATAAGGGATTTGATTTAGATCATACCTGAGTGGTCTAGTGGTTTTCCCTACTTTCTTCAATTTAATATGAATTTTGCAATAAAGGTTCATGTTCTGAGCCACAGTCAGCTCCCGGTCTTGTTTTTGCTGACTGTATAGAGCTGCTCCATCTTTGGCTGCAAAGAATACATTAAATCTGATTTTGGTATTGACCATCTGGTGATGTCCATGTGTAGAGTCTTCTCTTGTGTTGTTAGAAGAGGGTGTTTGCTATGGCCAGTGCATTCTGTTGTCAAAACTCTGTTAGCCTTTGCCCTGCTTCATTTTGTACTCCAAGGACAAATTTGCCCATTGCTGCAGGTATCTCTTGACTTCCTACTTTGACATTCCAGACCCCTAGATGAAAAGGACATCTTTTTGGGGTGTTAGTTATAGAAGGTCTTGTAGGTCTTCATGGAACTGTTCAATTTCAGCTTCTTCAGCATTACTGGTCAGGGCATAGACTTGGATTACCATGATATTGAATGGTTTGCCTTGGAAACAAAGAGAGATCATTCTGTCCTTTTTGAGATTGCACCCAAGTACTGTATTTTGGACTTTTTTGTTGACTATGAGAGCTACTCCATTTCTTCTAAGGGATTCTTGCCCACAGTAGTAGAAATAATGGTCATCTGAGTTAAATTCACCCATTCCAGTCCATTTCAGTTCACTGATTCCTAAAATGTTGATGTTAATTCTTGCCATCTCTTGTTTGACCACTTCTTATTTACTTTGATTCATGGACCTAACATTTCAGGTTCCAATGCAATATTGTTCTGTACAGCATTGGACTTTACTTCCATCACCAGTCACATCCACAACTGGGTGTTCTTTTTGCTTTGGCTCTGTCTCTTCATTCTTTCTGGAGTTATTTCTCCACTGATCCCCAGTAGCATATTGGGCACCTACCCACCTGGGGTGTTCATCTTTCAGTGTCCTATCTTTTTGCCTCTTCATACTATTCATGGGATTCTCAAGGCAAGAATAATGAAGTAATTTGTCATTCCCTTCTCCAGTGGACCACATTTTGTCAGAATTATCCACCATTATTCGTCCATCTTGGGTGGCCCTACATGGCATGGCTAATAGTTTTATTGAGCTAGACAAGGCTGTGGTCCATGTGATCAGTTTGATTAGTTTTCTGTGATTGTGGTTTTCATTCTGTCCCCTCTCTGACTGATAAGGATAAGAGGCTTATGGAAGCTTCCTGATGGGAGAGATTGACAATAGGTCCCTGTTGGTTCAGTTCAGTTCAGTTGCTCAGTCGTGTCCAACTCTTTGTGACCCCATGAACTGCAGTACACCAGGCCTCCCTGTCCATCACCAACTCCCGGAGTTCACCCAAACTCATGTCCATTGAGTCGGTATGCCATCCAGCCATCTCATTCTCTGTCATCCCCTTCTCCTCCTGCCCCCAATCCGTTCCAGCATCAGAGTCTTTTCCAATGAGTCAATTCTTTGCATGAGGTGGCCAAAATATTGGAGTTTCAGCTTTAGCATCAGTCCTTCCAAAGAACAACCAGGACTGATCTCCTTCAGAATGGACTGGCTGGATCTCCTTGCAGTCCAAGGGACTCTCAAGAGTCTTCTCCAACACCACAGTTCAAAAGCATCAATTCTTCGGTGCTCAGCTGTCTTCACAGTCCAACTCTCACATCCATACATGACCACTGGAAAAACCATAGCCTTGACTAGATGGACTTTTGTTGGCAAAGTAATAGCTCTGCTTTTGAATATGCTATCTAGGTTGGTCATAACTTTCCTTCCAAGGAGTAAGCATCTTTTAATTTCATGGCTGTGATCACCATCTGTTGGTTACCTATTTTACATACAGCAGTGTATACATGTTGATCTCAAACATACTAACGATCCTTTCCCCCTATCCTTCTCCTCTGGCAAGCATAAATTCATTCTCTAAGTCTGTGAGTCTCATCTGTTTTGTAAATAAGTTTATTTGTATCATTTCTTATATAAGGTATGTCATACAATATTTCTTCTTCTCTGTCTGACTACTTCACTCAGTATGACAATCTCTAGGTCTATCCATGTTGCTGAAAGTGGCATTAGTTTATTATTTTTAATGACTAGGTAATGTTCCATTGTATATACGCACCTCATTTTCTTTATCCATTCATCTGTTAATGGACATCGAGGTTGCTTCCGTGTCCTGGCTTTTGTAAACAGTGCTGCAATGCACATTGTGGTGCACGTGTCCTTTCGGACCATGCCTTTTCTACAGATTTATGCACAGGAATGGGATTGCAGGATCATATGGTAGCTCATTGTATATAATCTGAATCTGTCCTCAATAAAAAAGCAATCACTGTAATTTATTAAATATATACACACATATATATATAAAGAAAAAACATGTCGTTATCTCAGCAGAAGCAGAGAGAGAATTTGGCAAAATCCAACATCCATTATTGAAAAACTCTCAGCATAGCAGACATCTGTAAAGTTGCTATAGCCAGTGTGATATTTAATGAAGAAAGAATGGATGTCCTGGCCTAAATTCCTCGAAAAGATGAGATTGTCCATCCTCTATGTATAATAAGATGGGATAGATTGAGGTCACTGGAAGAAACACAGCCAGTGGGAATAGAGGTGTTGTCATCCATGCAAGCGATTACTTGGCAGCTATTCTGCAAACCTGTTATCAAAAAAGCCAGGCAGGAACCCTTGCCAGTCCAGAGAGTCCTGTGATACCTCCACAACAGGACCAGTCTGGTAAGAGCTTCCCAGGAGGGCTTCACACAGGGTCAACATGGTTTTGGAGGAGGAAGAAAAACTCTAGATAAGAAAGAAAATGGTGATGTGTTCCTCATGGACCAACCTGCAGCCTCCACCTCTAGGCAGGCCTCCAGTGGCTAAGGGAGGAGTCTCCCTCTGAAGCAAGAATTAAGTTATGGCTGGGTAATCACCTGAAGTAACCAGAGAACTGTGTGTTGATTCCCTAAGAGAGCAGGCTTCTATGGGACCTACACAGGCTTTCATCTAAGACCACGCCCCTCACAGGGCAAGGGCAGCACAAGATTCACTTACTCCATGATTGCAACTGACAAGCTGGGCCCATGCCATGCAGAAAGGAAAAAGGAGCAATCAATAATGCTCAGATGACCTTGGTAGGCATCAGGATTGTTACCCGGGGTATGAATTCTTCGTATCAATCTATCCTTGAGCGTTATTTCCATTAGGTGGCTTAGGGAAAACAATAGTTATTCTGAATAAGAAATCAGTCACTTCTACTCGCTCTGACAAATACGTCATCAAGATGGCAACCCAGGATTTCTGAAGACTGTGCTTTCTTGGGTTCTCAGCTTACGTACATCCTTCCCTTCTGTTGCACTTTGTATTGCATCGGGGATGAAAAGTCAGGCAAGACCACTGATGGCTCTTAAAGAAGCACCCTGCACTAGCGCTTCTGTAACTTGGCGGGGAACATTCTTTCCAACCTCAGAAGTTAACATCTTTCTAGGAGTAGCAGTGTTAGTCACTCAGTCCCGTCTGACTCTTTGGCGACCCCATGGATTATATCCTGCCAGGCTCTTCTGTCCTTTCTCCAGGCCAGAATACTGGAGTGGATAGCCATTCCCTCCTCGAGGGGATCTTCCCAACCCAGGAATTGAACCCTGGTCTCCTGCATTGTAGGAAAATTCTTTACCGTCTGAACCACCAGGGAAACCCCAACATCTTGCTGCCAGTACTTCGTTCAAGAACCATCACTCACCATAAGGCCCCTTCTCATCCTCATTGCCTGAATGGGACTTTCCTCTCTTTTAAATTTTGCACCAGTTTTCCATTCAGCTTTCTGATAATATTTTAATTTTTCCATGAAGGCTACAAAACTCTAATTTAGAGCCATGTTTTACCTGCAGGGGCTTCCCTGGTGGTTCAGATGGTAAAGAATCCACCTGCAATGCAGGAGATCTGAGTTTTACCCCTGGGTTGGGAAGGGAAGGGCAACCCACTCCAGTATTCTTGCCTGGAGAATTCCATGGACAAATAAGCCTGGCGGGCTAGTCCATGGGATCACAAAGAGTCAGACACAACTAAGTGGCTAACACTTCCACTTTTTTACCTGCCGGGGTTTCCCTGGTGGCCCAGACAGTGAAGAATCCACCTGAAATGCAGGCGAACTGACTTCAATCCCTGGGTCAGAAGGAAACCTTGGAAAAGGGAATGGCAACCCACTCCAGTATTCTTCTCTGGAGAATTCCACAGGCAGAGAAGCCTGGTGGGCTACAGTCCATGGAGTGGCAAAGAGTTGGACTGGACTGAGTGACTGACACTTCATTTCATTTTACCTGCAGAATTGCCTGCTACAGCAGATGACACTCTTTTAAAAATACCTGCTCAGTGGATAAATGATTGCATGGGTGGACATAGAGGAGCAAATTAGGGAAGGGAGTTACTATAGCACCTCCCTTTAGCAGGGAGTGGAACTAAGGAGCCTCAGAATTGATCAATATGTGGCCAATCTCAGCAGTAGAGGGACAGAAGTATTAGAACAGAAGCCTCACACCCACAGCCTTTGCCTGATGTTCTGCGCAGGCTTCACTACAACATTAGTAATGCTCTGATTCCTCATCCCTAAAGGAGTTACCAAATGAAAAAGAAAGGTCATCTAATTTAAAATCTGATGTCATTTCACGATGTGTAATCTCCCAGCTCCTTAGCCCTGTTATCTGTAGTGGTCATCACATTCGCTTTGCACTTTTAGAGAGGAACAAAGCACTGCCAACATGTGATCATGTTTTATTAACGTGAAGACGCAGAGGACACATCTTAACTGCTAAATACTTTCTCAGTACTGGCTTTGCTAAGAAAGCATTTTCTTTCAATCAGATCATCATTTAAACAGGATGATGTCTGTTTCCTCCCACATTGCTTTCTTTGCCTGTGTGTGAGCTCAAGATCACCATAGGTCTCCCGGTTCTCACCTGTCTTGTGTTGCTCACCATCAAATAAGGAACATATATCTGAGAGGTGACTTTTCACCTGTTTGCTTGGTATTTATTAGACAAGTACTAACAGCTACCAGTTATTAAATATTTAGTACTGTTTTCAAACATTGTTATTTGTATTGAGAAAAGATGGGCTTCCCAGGTGGCACAATGGTAAAGAATCCACCTGCCAATGCAGGAGACGTGGGTTTGATCCCTGTGTTGGGAAGATCCCCTGGAGAAGGAAATGAAAACCCACCCCAGTATTCTCGCCTGGGAAATCCCATGGACAGAGGAGCCTGCAGGGTTACAGAACAGGGGTTGTGAAGAGTTGGACACAACTTAGTGAACAAACATTAAGAAAAGACAATCTCTTCAATAAGTGGTGGGAAACCTGGACAGCTACATGTAAAAGCATTCTTAAGGGAATTAAGAGGTACAAAGTACTATGGACCAAATAAGCAACAGGGAACTGTGCACCACAGGGAATATAGCCAATATTTTATAATAACTATAAATAGAGCATAACCTTTAAAAATTGTGAATCACAATGTTGTGCACTTGTAGCATATATAATATTGTACATCAAATATACTTCAATTAAAAAATCCCCCCCAAATTTTATATGTACATTCTCATTAAGCATATCCATTCTCAAAGAGAGAACACAATTATAATCTCAGTTTTGCTAACTGAGAGGCAGAATCCTGAAGCGATTCTAGTAGGTGGCAGAGTGGGTACCAGAGCGAAGTCTGAACGCGAAGGTTGTGTTCTCTGGAGCTACACTGGAAGCCTCTCCTTCACTATTACAGCCAGTTCACCTTGACTGAGCTGTTAGGCTGTGCCTGGGACTGTGATAGGAGCTTTGCAAACTGTATCCAACTAGATGGCAGATGCTTTTATGAAACTTCTGAGGCCTTCCAATTTGTATTTCTTCCTCCTGAGTGCCTAGAGTGCCTCTGTTCTTCTAACTCTCCTTAAATGAATGCTTCTTCCCTGCATCCCTCTCTCTTTCTCTTTCTCCCCTCCCCATGAACGTTATCCTGGTTCCAGTGATTCTCCTGCAGTACTTCATGACCTTTGCCAAAACAACCCTTTTTAAGTCAGGCATCCAGAGAGCCCAGCCTCTTCCCATGTGGAGGGAAGTGAGGCTGGGTCCCGACCTCCACAGGCCAGCCCACTGCCCTCCTTTCCCCTCTCCCCAGCAGTGGTCTCTGTGCTGCGTCTGTTTTCAACATTTGTGCCCTGAAACAGGAGTTTGTCAACAGTTTACGCTTCTGGTCACCGTGAAGACAGCTTCATCTTCACTCTTGATGCCTTGCACACTTTGTCACGGCCTCTGGGACCAGGCGTTCCAACTTCCCTCCACATCCCTGTGGCTTATATGTGAAAACAGGGCCATGAGAGTCAAATGCTCAGCGTTGGTTATTTCTGGGTTGTGAGAGCAAGGACACAGATTGGGACCAAACAGTTACACTTAGAGGTGAAATTTACCACAACTAAGAATGCCAAGTCTCTGGAGAGTGAGATTGGTTGAGATGGTCACGTGGACACTGACTTAGTCGATATGATGAAGTGCACAGAGGTAGTTGGACACGACTGAGCGACTGAACTGAACTGATAGAGGTAGCGTCTTGAAACTCCTGACTCCTCCTGTGAGAGGAAGGAGAAAAATTCTAACATTTTGTGTATACTTGTAGCAGAAAAGGGAGCATATAATAGTATAGCATTTTTTCCCCTGCTCAACTATGTAAAAATCTATATCAAATATCAAGACTTCCCTGGTAGTCCTGTGGTTAAGACTTGGCCTTCCAATACAGAGGGTGTGTGTTCTCTCCCTGGTTGGGGAGCTAAGACTCCACATGCCTCTAAGCCAAAGAAACCAAGAGTTAAAACAGAAGCAATTGTTGTAACAAATTTAATAGACTTTAGAAATGGTCCACATAAAAAAAAAAAATCTTAAAACCCATATCAAAAGTCTTTTCCGTCTTATTCAGGACTCAGCCTTATCAGCTGTCTCTTTGAACCCATGGACCCCCCACTGTGTCTGTGCACGGCCCCCTTGCCCTGGCCCTTGGGCCAGCCTGCCCCTGCCTGCCTCTGGGCCTTTGCTCATGCTCTTCTTTCTATCTCAGCACTCTCTACCAAGGTATCTGAAGGGCTCATTCTTCTTATTCCTTTAAGTCTTTGCTCAAATTCTGCTTTCTCTGGAAAGCCTCTTCTGATTGCTTTGTTTAAAATTTCAGCCTCCTACACCTTTTCTGTTTCTCTTTCCAGGTCCCGCAGCATTTACCACATTCTATCATACTACATAATTTACTAATTTAATTTGCTTATTGTTGCTTCTCTCTATTGAAATGCAATTTTCATAAGGCAGGCTTTTGCTTTTGGGTTCTATCCTGCATCCTCAAAGCATAAAACAGTGCCTCGTGCTTATTAAGTGTTCATTATTTGTATGATGCATGAATGAATAAATGATGCAGAGAAGCATCTTTGTATGTTTATCTTTTTGTCATCTAATACATTTTGAATTGATTATAAGCTTCAACTGTGAAACTTATCTTCTTGAATATCAGAGAGCTCCTTGCCCTTTGGAATCTAAAAATCAACCAGATTCTTCATAGCTGATTAAATCGTTCTGGTAATTGTAATGATTGCCCATGTTGCTCCGAGATGGATGCATTCACTGGGGCTGGTTGTGGAGATTGTTGAGATGCTCCTAAATTTGTGCTGTATACATGATTTCCAAGGCTGAGCAGACACCACCAGAAGCATCACTGATTTGTGGAAGCAGATTCTTTTATCTAAAAAACAGCTTTATATTGAAATTGTTTTCATCTTAAGAATGAAGTGTTTTTTCTTCTTTGTCACATTGTGTGGCATGTGGGAATCTCAGTTCACTAACCAAGGATTGAACCCGTGACCCTTGCAGTGGAAGTGCAGAGTTTTTAACCAATGGATTACTAGGGAAGCCCCCTGGAAGGGAACTCTTAAAATAGGAAAAATAAATGGCACAAAATGGCAACCTCCCATAAACTCACCTCCTTCCATAATCATAATATTGTAGTGTGTATTCACCACACACACACATACACACACACACACACACGCACAAATAGTCCTGCATATTTGCAAGTGCTCTGCTTTGTTCCTGAACTTTTCTCCTTCCTCCCCGGATCTCTTCCCAACACCCCAAATCTAGCTGTGGAGCTAAAGGCATTGGGTCTGCTGGCCACCAGGGTTCAGTGGCTCTTTGGTTGGCTTCAGATATTCATATTTTTGGCAATTTATCTTGTTAAAGTGTTATACGTGTCCATCCCAGGGAATCTTAAAGATAGAAAAGCACAAATGAGAAAAATCACATGTAGCTCCACGATTCAGAAATGACATCTATCTCTCAAAAATGTTTGGGTGTTTTTTTTTTTTTTTTCCTAGAATTTCTTTTTCTTTTTTTTTTTTTTTAGAGAGAAAATTAGCTTTTATTAATTTTTTAATTGGAGAAGTACAATCCACACTGGGAATATCTCCAGGCCTCATACAATTTGGGATTTAGAGGTTAGCAAATGTCAAGAAACACTGAAAAGACTGATGGAGCTTGGACCATTCTTGATGGAAATGAGAGAAGCAACCTTCTGGAAGACTCCCAGTGGGGAATGGGCGTGAATTTAGGAGGCGAATAGTTTCCATCCTTTAAGGGGATTCAGAACTAGGCACATGATTAAGCCAGAGGTCTGTCACCCAGGTTGGAAGCTCAGGGTTTCAGGCATTATACAGGACAACCTGGTGAACACCGAGGATGCACCTGAGTTCACCTGCTGTCACCCAGTCAGCTCTGGCGCTGGGCAGGAGAACAATGCCCACTTATGTCTCAGGTTCAGTAAAGGAATTCATGCACTTTTATTCCTATGCATATCTTCTCACAGAATAGGGGTCATTGGGTGCATCTTGTCTGTTACCTACTTTATTTCATGGAATAATAACTATGAAGATTTTCCTATCCAGCTAATCTTCCTATTTGTTGTTTGCAAGCCATTTATCACCTACCCTGATAGACTTATTAGAAAGACCGTACACACAAAAGTTACAGAATAATCACCCTGAATGCTAAATGAAATCAGAAACACATCATCCTTCCCCTTCTCTATTTGTGGCAAATACCATTATCTCTCCTGTTTGGCCTCCAGCTGGAATTTATGTTCTTGAAGTGTTTTTATCAAGGAGAGGAAAATGATACTTCACCTTTCACTCTCAATGTTTTTATAGTGTGTGATGCTCCCGACAGCATCACACTGGAGTCTCTAATCACCGGATGCAGCTGAATGGTTGGAGTCTGTGGCTCCTCTATTTCCACTTATCATTTTCCTCCATGGCTCTCCCTGAACAGAAGCTATCTGACCATGAAACAAAGTTGGAGTTCAAGTAAATATCACGTGAAGCAACTTTCTCCCCTTTAATGACAAATTTAGTTGGTATTCCAGTTCTTTTGGCTTCCCTGGTGGCTCAGTGTAAAAGAATCCACCTACCAATGCAGGAGACGCAGAAGACATGGCTTTGATCCCTGGGTGGGGAAAATCCCCTGGAGAAGGAAATGGCAACCTAATCCAGTATTCTTGCCTGGGAAATCCCATGGACAGAGGAATCTGGAGGGCTACAGTCTATGAGGTTGCAAAGAGTCTGACAAAACTGAGCATGCATGCACAAATTGAAGCTTGGGGACATCGTTTCATACATACATGCTCAGGAAAAATTAGTCGTGATTACTTTCCCATATTTGGCAAAGGTTGGTGATGCAAGAGGAACTCATGGGAAAAAATTTGTTACGATGACTCTAGGAGTTCCTTTAAAATCATCTATTAAAGTTTAATGGCCAAACATGCAAATTTCCAGGCAGAGTACACTACCCAATGG
Organism: Bubalus bubalis; assembly: GCF_019923935.1. NCBI lineage: Eukaryota > Metazoa > Chordata > Mammalia > Artiodactyla > Bovidae > Bubalus > Bubalus bubalis. The sequence goes on along the minus strand of NC_059164.1, from coordinate 6,776,128 downwards.
TAACATTTCCACATTTATACCTGAATAAACATGCGTGAGCGGAGAAGGCAATGGCACCCCACTCCAGTACTCTTGCCTGGAAAACCCCATGGATGGAGGAGTCTGGTAGGCTGCAGTCCATGGGGTCGCTAAGTCGGACACGACTGAGCAACTTCACTTTCACTTTTCACTTCCATGCATTGGAGAAGGAAATGGCAACCCACTCCAGTGTTCTTGCCTGGAGAATCCCAGGGACGGGGAAGCCTGGTGGGCTGCCATCTATGGGGTCACACAGAGTCGGACACGACTGACATGACTTAGCAGCAGCAAACATGCGTGAGAGTTATAGCAGCAGCATTTGTAATAGCAAAACAAATCATTAATAAAGCCAACCAAAGAAGCATTGACAAGAGTATGGACAAATGAATTGTGGAATATTTGATAGAAAGACACTTCCACAGTGGGCATGAATTCTGCTGGAAGCTGAAATGTATACAAATTTCACAAGCCAGGTTGACTAAAAGAATCTGGGCACAGACTCACGTGTCCATGAATGCCTGAAAGGTGTAAATGTCTGGCCCAGGTGAGAGAAATAAACAGATCTGTAACCTATGGGCTCGAATATAGGAGTGCAGTTGCCCAACCAGTACATGGAACCAGCTCGTTCAACAAGCATGGAGAGAAAGAAGGAAGAAAGAAAATCACCTAAATGTCAGTGAAGGAGAAGCAGAGAGGTAGGGTTTTTTCCTTTCTGGAGTCTTGGCTGAGAAAGGAAAGAAAAAGGTCTTAGCCAGATGGGGATATAGAAAAGACTTCCTTCCATGGAAGAAAACTGCACATTCATATAGTAAGATATAAGGATGAGGGGGAGGAAGCGTTTTGCAGGTATCAAAGGGACAAGAGAGGATTCATTGAGTGTGGTTCCCAAGGTGGCAGGTGGAGGGTCCCCTGTGCCTTTCAAGCGGTTGGAAAGGCTGTGACTGTGTGTGGAGAGAAAGGAGTGTAGGAATAGACTTGAGGGGTGGAGACGTTCTGTTAATTTAACTTCGGTGAAATTGATAGTTCTAACTGATATAAACTTTCCAACAGGACGAGAAGCTTCGTGGTCGATAGCAACTGAATTCATGTTCCCCATCATTCCAGCCTGGGGTCTCCCTCCTCAAAGTCATGTCTGCGGCTGTCTCTTCGGATGTCTATTTGCATAGGTATCAAACATCCTGCACTCTTGTTCCTAGTCATGCAGATTCCAGTTTTTACCATGGATACACATCTGATACAGTACCTGTGACCCAGGCTCACATGGAGTGCTCCCTTTATGGTTCTATCATAATTTTTCAAGCCCTCTTTACCACTGAATTTATGATAATTTAATTACTACTGATGATCTACCAAGTTTATCTAGAATTGTTTCCTTTCTTATATGTTCTCATCTGTAAAGTGAAAATGATACAAGCTTGATTCCACTTCACAGTGGTTAAAAGGAGTGAATGTCTCTGTGACAACCCAGAGGGGTGGGATGAGGTTGGAGATGGGAGGGAGGTTCAAGAGGGAGAAAACATATGTATCCCTATGGCTGATGCATGTTGATGTAGGGCAGAAACCAACACACTGTTTCAAAGCAATCACCCCTCAATTAAAAATAAATACATTTTTTAAAAGATGAGTGAATATGTGTATGAATAAAGGGTCATAAAGACTTTAGCTCACGATGCACAATTGTTAACTATTTTCCAGAGAAGCAGAGGAAGATATAGAAGTTGGTTACTCAGGTTAAATTCCAAATTCCTTAACCTCACACCTGATACTATACATAGTAGGCCTCACTCTTGTTTTTTTTTTTTTTTAATAAATGTAAATTAAAAAAAAATCAGCATCACTTTGAAATGTTAGAAACAGTGTTGCCTGGCACATAAAGGTCAACGAGACATCCCAAGTGTGCCTTGATGGGTACCTCCATCTTCTCCTCAAATTTATTTTATCCCTTTGACCTTTTCTTCCAGCCTCAGCTGAGTGATTCTACTATTTTGCTGAATACATTCTGCAGCGATGTTATGCTTTTGTGAAGAATGAACCCTTCCGAATGTCAATACAAATACCAAGTTCATGTTAGAGCGATTCTGGAGGGAGTACTGATTATGAGTTTATTTATCAAATAGTGAATATTACTCATTAGCCTGACACAGACTCATTTGAATGGACAGGATGGGTTGGCTCTTTGGTGGCCTTAGTGCTATCTTAGCAATTCTAATTGCAGAAACACTGGGAGGGTCATGACAGTTACAGAATGGAGCCCGTGACTCTTGATAAAATAAGCCCAAACATAGCATTAAATACTCTGCAAAAACATTGTGATTTGTCATTCTCCCATCAATAACCCACAAATGTTAAACAAGATGGAAAACCATGAATATCCAACACAAATGCCCTAGATGCACCAAGAAGAATGACTCATGAACTTTTGTAACTTTTGTCTCCCAGTCAGCAGAGCTCTTTCTAAAAATACCTTGCACCATAGCCACTCTGAGAGACTCTCTTTTTGCAGCCAGAACTTTTGAAATCTCAAAATAATATAGACAATGTCACCTTCTCAGAGGGTGGATTCCTGACTTTTCAGGCTAAGTGGAAACTCCTGAACCCCATTTAAGCCATAGGGAACTATATTATTCTCTTCGAAGCTCAGCTATCTAAAATTATATCATCTTATTTGTTTGTCCAAATGTTACTGTCTTCTCTATCTAGAATTTAATCTCCATATTGGCAAGAACTTTGCCTGCTTCCCTCCACCACTTTATCCCCATTACCTGAAAAAGTTTCCAGCACACCATTGTTATTCTTGTTGTTTAGTCACTAAGTTATATCTGACTCTTTTGTGACCCCATGGACTGTAGCCCACCAGGCTCCTCTGCCTGTGGGTTTTCCCAGGCAAGGATACTGGAGTGCGTTGCTATTTCCTCCTCCACGGAACCTTCCTGACCCAGGAGCTGAACACACGTCTGTTATTTGGCAGGCAGATTCTTTATCACTGAGGATTCCACAAAGGATTCCATTCCTTTGACAAGCCACATGCCAAAATGTGGAACTGGGAATTATCAGAGGAGTACAAGAAGCAGGTCTGAAAATAAGCTCTAGTTCTTGATTCTGAAAGTTTCAAGTTGGGTAACTCAATTTCGTTGTTTTACCTTCTGATGAGTTTTTGCAATTTTATGATCATTATTAGTTAGCCAGCAAAATTTTCTATATAAATCTAGTTCCTTAGCTTTTGAAGCAACACAATTCCCATGTAAAATGCCTTCTTCAATCATCCAACACATTCATGTCAAAATGTGATTGGAATATGATATAGTTTAAGAAATACCGACATACCCAGAGATATTCCTCTAGATCACCATGATAATGCAAATATCAAATACAGCAAGTTACTTGAATGTTTTGGTTTCCCAGTGGATAATTACAATTACATTTGTGTAATTACAGTATGGATTACCATACTGTAGTCTATTAATTCTGCAATAGCATGTCGAAAAAACAGTGTACATACAATAATTTAAAATACTTTGTTGCTTAATATTGTTATCATCTGAGCCTTCAACAAGTCATAATTTTTTTGCAATAGTAACATCAAAGATCACTGATTACAGATCACCATCACAAATATAATAATAATGAAAAATTTTAAATGTTATGAGAATTGCCAAATATAACAAAAAGACACGAAGTGAGCAAACGCTGTTGGAAAAATAGCACTCATAGCCTTGCTCAATGCCAGGTTGCCACAAACCTTAATTTTGTAAAAAGCTCAAAATTTTCAAAGCACAGTAAAGTGAAGTATAATAAAACAAGATGTGCTCGATTCTCTTTTGCAGTAAGAAATATGCAGATATATGGAAAGAAGTTTCCCAACATGAATGCATTTAACTAGAAGAATCAAGGGCAAAAGGACAGCTTCCTCTAAGGAATATATCTCAAATCTGTTTGACGAATGATCCTCCTCATTGACCTACTTTGTTCTATGAGCAATCGGACTCCTTTATTTCAAGAGGAACATGCAAGTGTTTGAAAACACTGTTGCAACACAATGGTGATCCTCACTTGTAAGTTTTCAAATCGAGGATGCAGAAGATTTATGATTGCTTGGTTTGGGGACATGACAGAACCATCAAAGAAGCACATGGACAGCCTTGGCATTCTACAGTAGTGCCCAGAATACTTGACAGAGGATGGACCCACAGTCCTAGGGAATGTGGTGGAAGAAAACTGGGCCTCTGAAAGACCATGTGTGTGGTGATGGGGAGGCAGAGATGCTAGTTTCTGTGCTACTATACTTACCTGCTTTACTTTGGGCAACTTGGACAACATCTCGAAGTCCAGGATCCTAATATTAAAAAAAAAATCAGAAAAAAGTAAATCTCATAAAGGATTACTAAGAGATGTTGATACCTATCAGACTTTGATTGACAGTAGACTAGAGGTCAAGTACCCTTTTCCTCTAAATGAACCTTAGAGTTGTCATTCTCCCGTTTCAAAATCTTGTGCTTTGACAGTTCTGCAGTGTTGTCCCTGCATTTTAAAAGTTCATAAAAAGGCTTGAAAAATTGAACAGGTTTAAAATTAATAGTGCTTGGTCATGCGTTGTCTCATTCAATACATTTCACATTAAATCCTATTTAATGTGATGTGCAGTGCTCTTTTATCCTCCTATCAGATGAATTACTAGCACATTATTCCAGAAAAGGATATAGAAGTGTACTTTAATCCTGTTTGCTTGGCTATGGGAGATGTAAAAATGTTAAATTTACCTTGGAGTAATGAGATAGAAAATGTTTATATGAATTTATTCTAACTTTTTCAATTCTTATCTACATTTCTTTTCAGCTGCATTTTAATAAATTATTTATCTTTATAAGATATATAAATTATTTTAAATAGAATTTTGATTCTTAAAAATTTTAACTGCTTCTTCTGTCATTATTTAATAAACAGCAATGATATTAAATAAATGAGGATCTCTTTTAAACAACGGTGTATCTAAGTACTCTAGAAGAGCTAGTAGCTGATGTCATATTTTTTATGAATTAATTAGTATATTTTTAATAGCAAATCCTTGCTATTTATGTATTTTATTTTTTTATTCATGGAAAGGGAATTTATTTAGCAGTGTGAACATGTAAATTCCAAAGTCCCAATTTATCCTTCCCTCACCTCTTTCACCTTGGTAACCATAAGTTCCTTTTCTAAGTCTGTGAATATGTTTCTGTTTTGTAAACAAGTTCATTTGTATCATTTTTAGATTCCTCTGATAAGCACTATCAGATGATATCTGTCTTTCTCTGTCTGCCTTACTTCACTTAGCATGATAATCTCCCAGTCCATCCATGTTGCTGCAAATGGAATTATTGAATTCTTTTTTATGGTTGAGTAATATTCCATCGCATATATTTACCACATCTTCTTTATCTGTTCATCTGTTAGTGGATTTCTAGGTTGCTTCCATGTCTTGGTTATCATAAATAATACTGAAATGAACAGTGGCATGCATGTGCCTTTTGAATTATGGTTTTTTCGGGGTATGTGCCCAGTAGTGGGATTGCAGGATCTTACGGTAGTTCTATTTTTAGTTTTTTAAGGAACCTTCATACTGTTCTCCATAGTGGATGTATCAGATTACATTTCCACCAATAGTGTGAGAGGATTCCATTTTCTTTATACCCTCTCCAGAATTTTTTATTTGTAGATATTTTTATGATGGCCATTCTGACTGTGTGAGGTGATACCTCATTGCATTTTTGATTTGCTTTTCTCTAATTATTACCAATGTTTAGCACTTTCATGCATTTGAGAAGGAAATGGCAACCCACTCCAGTGTTCTTGCCTTGAGAATCCCAGGGACGGGGAAGCCTGGTTGGGCTGCTGTCTCTGGGGTCGCACAGAGTCGGACACGACTGAAGCGACTTAGCAGCAGCAGCATCTTTTCATGTGCCATCTTTGTATCTTCTTAGAGAAGTGTCTGTTTACCTTTTCTGCCCATTTTTTTGATTGGGTTGTTGTTGCTGTTGTATTTTAATATTGAACAGCTTGAGCTGTTTGCAAATTTTGGAGACTAATCTCTTGTCAGTTGCATAGTTTGAAAATATTTTCTTCCATTTTTGGGGTTGTCTTTTCATTTTTTTTTTTTAATGGTGTCCTTTGCTGTGCAAAAGTTGTTGAGTTTAATTAGGTCTCATTTCTAAAAAAAAAATTTTTGTTTTCATTTCTATTACTGTAGGAGATGGACCAAAAAAAATCTTGCTGCAATTTATGTCAAAGAGTGTTCTGCCTATGTTTTCCTCTTAGTGTCCTGTCTTACATTTAGGCCTTTAATCCATTTTGAGTTTACTGTGGGGTATAGTGTTAAAGAATGTTCTAACCTCACTATTTTAGATGTAACTGTCCAGTTTTCCCTGCACTGCTTATTGTAGAGACTGTCATTCCTCCACTTCATAGTTTTCCCTTCTTTATCAGATTAACTGGCCACAGGGGTGTGGGTTTATTTCTGGACTTGCCAGCCTGTTCTGTTGATCTGAATTTCTGTTTTTGTGCCAGTGTCAAACTGTTTTGTAGCTTTGTAGAATAGGCTGAAATCAGGGAACCTGATTCCTCCAACTCCATTTTCATTTCTCAAGGTTGCTTTGGCTATTCAGAGTGTTTTATGTCTCCAAACAAATTTTAAGATTTCTGTTCTAGTTCTGTGAAAAATACTATTGATAATTTGATAGAGATTGCACTGAATCTGTAGATTGCCTTGAGTAGTACATATTTCTGAATTAAAGATTAAGTTATCATTGTTCTGGTAATGTCAATTTTGAGTTAAGGGTGTTCAGGTAAATAGTAAAGCTGAGATCCAATAAAAACTTTATGCAATACCAAAAACCTATTAACAACTTTCAAGGCATTCAGAGTGTATGAACCAAGATCATAGAGAAGAGAGATGCCAAGAGCTAAGAATGCCATTCAGGGCTCTTATAACCTATAGGTGTTTACTGTTTGTGTTTATAGTTGTGTTTACAACTTTGATAGAGATGACAAGAAGCCCAGGAGGACTTCAAAGAGTAATGAAAACAGACAGACCAAGTCCAGAGTTCAGGGACCACAGGGAAGAGTGGCTCTGATTAGTTCCAGGCTTTGTACTGGGCTCCACAAAGCTACAAACTAAAAGTCCACTTAACAATTCATGACTCACAAAGCTCAGCTTGGAATAATTTTCGGCTCTTATTGTATTAAGCTGATCTGGGATCCTCTGCATCCCTGGAAGAAGACCACATCATATAAAGCTTTGAATCACCTGTTCAACATTTCACATGTAACAATGAACATTCAATAAAAATAACCAGTCATTTGAAAAGAGACTATATGGCATAAAGACAAGCAAAATTGTAGACAAAGAAATATATGTTTGGTAAGCCAGATAACTGGTATAACAGAAAAAATTGGTGAACTCAAAGATGAGTCAGAAGAAAATATTCAGACTGATGAACCAAGAAACCAAAGGATGAAATATTCAGAGAAAGTCATAAGATATACATAAAATAGACTGGCACCATTAGCTCCTACATGATTGGGATTCAAGCAAGAGAGTATGAGACAAACTGCAATTGAAGAGATAATGATTGAGAATTTTCTAAAAATCCTAAAGTTATCAAGTCACAGATTTTAGAGGCACTAAGAGGCTTAAGAAGGATACATGAAAATAATACACCTAGAAATACAATTTAAAAAAGTAAAGGCTGAAACTATATTTTTAGGGTGTAGAGAGAAAATGATATAAACTTCCAAGAAACATCAATAAATGTTTGATGACTTCTCTGAAATATCAATGGAAATCAGAAGGCAATAGAACAATATCTAAAAATTCTAGTAGCAAAATAACATTATACAGAAAAATCAATATCCAAGCAAAGATGCGCTATGCTATGCTTAGTTACTCAGTCATGTCTGACTCTTTGGGACCCCATGGACTGTAGCCTGCCAGGCACCTCTGTCCATGGCTATTCTCTAGGCAGGAATACTGGAGTGGGTTGTCATGTCCTACTCCAGGGGCTCTTCCCATCCCAGGAAATGAACCCAGGTCTCCCACATTGTGGGTGGATTCTTCATCATTTGAGCCACCAGGGAAGCCCCCAAGCAACTATATTTATCAACAAAATTGAAATAATAGATTTTCAGATAAACCAAACCTGAAGAAATTTGTCACTGACAGGCTATAATAGAGAAAGCAAATATATTCTTTTCTTCAGTAGGAAAAGATCTCAGGTTCGAATGAAGAAGTAAGGAAGTATTATCATATTATAATAAATTAATAATTTTTATGTATTAAGACATGCAGTTTATGAATATAAACATTTATTTATTATGTATAATATATATTTATATAATATATAATATGAGTAAAGAAGACTTAACATACAATATAATAGTAATTGTGTGTGTTAGTCACTCAGTCGTGTCCGACTCTTTGTGACCCCATGGACTGTAGCCTACCAGGTTCCTCTGTCCATGGGATTCTGCAGGCAAGAATACTGGAGTGGGTTGCCATCCCCTCCTCCATAATAGTGTAAAGCTGAAAGAAGGCACATGGAGCTAATATATTGTAAAATCTTCATACTGTCCCTTCAGTACGTGTGTGTTTCTGTGTGTCCATGTGTACACATATGTGTACAATAATAAGTTACAGATGCATGAAGTACTCTTCAGGAACACAACAAAAAGCTGTAAAAGAATATATAACTATCAAACAAATAGAAGGAAAAAGACATATATATATATAAATTCACAAAAAATTAAACACAATGACATAGATTAAAAAGCACATTGAATAGACAGGACAAATTGAAGCTATATTAAGATAATAGACTAAAACTCAAATATATCAGAAATTGCAATAATATGAATGGATTTAATACTCAATGACCAATTTTCCCAGATAAAATTATAACAAATTTCAATTACATTTTTCTTATGAGACAATATTAAAGGGAGAGAAAGAATGGAAAATTTATAATATGTAATGTAAAGTGCAATAAAAAGCAAAATATTATTCTTTTTTACAAGATAAACAATAAGTAAAATATATTTGAAATAAGGAAACATTTTTATAGTATTTATATTATGCATAGATAGAGTTTGCATTATTATATTTTACTGTATTCACATAGTATATATTTAGTACTAATTTTATAGTTATTTGCTTGTAATTTATAATTAAAATATAAAGATAGTAGGTTTCTAGGTTTTTATTCACTTAATAATATAACTTCAAAATATTTTAAGACAAAATGAAATAGAAAAGAAGAGATAAATTCCCAGTTACAGTGGGAGACTTTTAATCCAGTTTTCAATGACTAATAGATCAAGAACATAGAAAACTTTAATGTTTATTACATTTAAACATTAAATGTTTTTTAATGTTTATTGAAAAACATTATTAATAAATTTGGTATTATTTACATATATAGAATCCTGCAATAAATAACTTCAGAATACTCATTCTTTTCAAAACACACAAAATATTGTATAAAATCAGAGGTGATAGACTAGCGATATATAACTAAGATAACATTGGGAAATTCCTACATTCTAAGAAATTAAGAAATTCACTTTTAGTAACCATGAGTCAAAGAAGAAATTAGTAAAATTTAGAATACATTTCAGTGATAAGGACAATGCTAAATACTAAACATGTGGATGCAGTTTAGCCATAAGTACAATTATAGCCATAAACACACACATTAGAAAAGACAAAGCTGGAGATCTATTTTCTAAGGATCTGTGTAAAGAACGAGTGAAGTAACAGTTAAACACACACACACACACACACACACACACACACAAATATTTTAAAAATAGCACAGAGTAAACAAAGGGAAAGAAAAAATAAAATAGAAAGGAAATAAGGACTCTGAGAATCTCTGAAAGAAGAAATAAAACCTTGTATTATGCTGGCTTCAGAAAGATGTGAGGAAGAGAGAGAGAGAAAAAAACAAAAACAAAATACAATACCCAGTACCATGCAGGACACCAGTGGCATCAACAGGATGTGACGGATACTATAAAGATAAGAGGCTCACTTCAACACATTAAGCTGGTAAATCTGAAAGTTTAGACGACGTGAACAGAGTCCTAGAAAAACACAGTTTAGCAAAACTAAGCAAAAGAAATTTTGAAATGTTTAATGTATGCTACAGGGAAGATTGGGCTTCCCTGGTGGCTCAGAGGTTAAAGCGTCTGCCTGCAACGCAGGAGACCTTGGTTCGATCCCTGGGTCAGGAAGAGCCCCCTGGAGAAAGAAATGTCAACCTATTCCAGTGTTCTTACCTGGAGAATCCCATGGACGGAGGAGCCTGGTGGGTTACAGTCCACGGGGTCTCAAAGAGTGGACACGTCCCATGGAGGGAGGAGCTTGGTGGGCTACAATTCACGGGGTTGCAAAGAGTCGGACATGACTGAGGGACTTCACTTGCACTTTCACTTTCACAGAAATTAAACTTATAGGCAAACGTCTACCAAAGATGAAATCTATTCCAAATGCTAAATTTTATTATCTTATGAGGTCAGCATACTTTTAATGTAATAGTTTGACAAAAGCATTAAAACAGCATCAATAGTCTCAACTGTGAATATAGACTAAAGACAAATAATTTAGATACTGTATCTAGCCATTTATAAGTGAAAATTTAATTTATTTTATATTTAAGTTTAAAAATAAGTATAGAATAAATATAGCAAAGTTGGGGGTTTTATCTCAGTAATTTAATCTCAGTTTAACACTAAAAAAAAATCATTCTTGTAATTCACTGTATTAACAGAAGTGAGAATAAAAAGTATGAGTGTAGCACTAGATGATGAGAAAGCATTTTATAAAATTTAGCATCGATTTACAATTTTAAAAATTCCAAGCAAACTAGAAATGCATTAATCTGGTTATGCACGCGTCCAATTTATTTACTGAAAACGTCACAATAAATGGTAATACATTGAAAGCTGATGTGTGAAATTGGGGGTGCCAACAGATAAACTACAGAAAAATTGAGGCATTTGTTGTTGTTCTTTGTTCATTCAGTCGTGTCTGACTCTTTGCAACCCCATGGACTGCAGCACTCCAGGCTTCCCTGTCTTCCACTATCTCTCGGAGTTTGCTCAAATTCATGTCCATTGAGTCAGTGACGCCATACAACCATCTCATCCTTTCACCCCCTTCGTTTGATCTTGCAGTCCAAGGGACTCTCAAGAGTCCTCTCCAACACTGAAGTTTGAAAGCATCAATTATTTGGTACTCAGCCTTCTTTATGCTTCCACTTTTACATCCATACATGACTACTGGAAAAACCATAAATTTGACTAGACGGACGTTTGTTGGCAAAGTGAGGTCTCTGCTTTTTACTATGCTAAGTTTGTCAAACTTTTCTTTCAAAGAGCAAGTGTCTTTTAATTTTATGGCTGCAGTCACTACTTGTGTGATTTTGGAGCCCAAGAAAATAAAGTCTCTCACTGTTTCCATTGTTTCCCTGTCTATTTGCCATGAAGTTATGGGACTAGATGCCATGATCATAGTTTTCTGACTGTTGCGTTTTAAGCCATCTTTTTCACGCTCCTCTTTTACTTTCATCAAGAGGCTCTTCAGCTTCTCTTTGCTTTCTGTCATCAGGGTAATATCATCTGCATATCTGTGGTTACTGATATTTCTCTCTGCAATCTTGAGATTCCAGCTTGAACTTCATCCAGCCTGGTATTTCGCATGTAAGTTAAATAAGCAGGGTGACAATATATAGCCTTGACATATTCCTTTCCCAATTTTGAACCAGACCGTTGTTTCATGTCCTATTCTAACTGTTGCTTCTTGAACTGCATATAGACTTCTTAGGAGGCTAGTAAGGTGGTCTGGTATTCCTATCTCTTTAAGAATTTTCCACAGGTTTTTTTTGTGATCCACACAGTGAAAGGTTTTAGCATAGTCAATGAAGCGGAAGTAGATGCTTTTTGGAATTTTCTTGCTTTTTCTATGATCCAACAGATGTTGGCAATTTGATCTCTCAATCCTCTGCCTTTTCTGAATCCAGCTTGTACACCTAGAAGTTCTCAGTTCATCTACTGTTGAAGATTCTCTTTAAGGATTTTGCAAATTACCTTGATGGCTTGTGAAATGAGTGCAATTGTGTGGTAGTTTGAACATTCTTTGGCATTGCCCTTCTTTGGGATTGGAATGAAACCTGATATTTTCCAGTCCTGGGTTTTCTAAGTTACCTGACATATTGAGTGCAGCACTTTAACAGCATCATCGTTTAGGATTTTAAATAGCTCAGCTGGAATTCCATCACCTCCACTAGCTTTGTTTGTTGTGATGCTTCCTAAGTCCCACTGGACTTCACACTCCAAGATGTCTGGCTATAGGTAAGTGACCTAATTTTAAGTTTAGTTAAACAAAAGCCAATTTGAATCATACAGCACCAAACCATGAGTTTTTAGAACTCTTCCCACAATAGCTAGGAAAAGACTCAGAGAAGAAAAAGAAGCAAACTAAGAACATTGTTTGATTCACCATAGCTTAAGCAGTTGTCTATTTGGGGAGCCTAGTTCAAACCCCATGGACGGGGGAGCCTGGTAGGCTGCAGTCCATGGGGTTGCTAAGAGTCGGACATGACTGAGCGACTTCCCTTTCACTTTTCACTTTCCTGCATTGGAGAAGGAAATGGCAACCCACTCCAGTGTTCTTGCCTGGAGAATCCCAGGGACAGGGGAGCCTGATGGGCTGCCGTCTGTGGGGTCTCACAGAGTCGGACCCCACTGAAGCGACTTAGCAGCAGCAGCAGCAGTTGGCTGTTTGTGATGGATCATCCTTAGGTGTGATTTCTTTAATTTGAGGCACTACAGGTTTAGGTTTTGATTTGCTTGCTAGGTGGTGAGGCATTAGGGCCACTTCAATCTAATGGCCTCCTTGTTTTATTAAGTCAATAGGAGTCTGGGTGCCACTTCTATTCAACTTTGTACAGTAGGACCTCAGCAATGCAAACTTTATTTATATTTTTATATGCATACCTGTGTTTGCATATGCATAAGGATAGGAAATAAAAATACATTTTGTCATCACACATGGCACATTGAATTTTTTTGAAGTCTGCAGATAATTATGAAAATTTAAAAAATAGTTCTCTAAATTTAAGGTCAACAAATAAAATGAAACATTTCCCTATGTCAACAATAAACAGTTATAAATAGTTTATAAATGATGTAATTCACATTAGCAATCAACATCAAATATATATACATGCATATATTAATGTGCAAAAATATTTAAGAACTGTAGCTGACTATTAAATAATATTAACATAAATAAAGAAGATTTAAATGGAAGCAAAATTTTATTTATGGATGAGAAAACTAAACACTGCAATGTTGTCAGGCTTCAAAATAATCAATGGATTTAGGACATTCATGATAATAATCCATCCACTTATGCCTTTGTGTGTGTGTGTGTGTGTGTGTGAAAGAGAGAGAATGTGTGAATTAACAAGTTGGTTCTATAATTTATGTAAAATTACAAAGGGACAAGTTTACGCAAGATACTTTTAAAGAAAAAAAACAAGTTGGAAGATACATCTACTGTGTATCAAGACCTCTTAGTAGGCTACATAATCTTCTTAGTCTGGCAATAGTACATCAAGAGTGGACAGACCAGAGGAGGAGCATAGAGACTCCAAAGTCATACATGTCCCTATATAAACAGTTGATTTATGATAAACCTAGTGTTTCAGAATAGTAAAATGGGAGTATGTTTTTTGTTTCTTTTTATTGTTGTGCTGAGTCAATTAGCCGTCAAGATGGAAGAGACAAACAAAAATAAAAGATAAAGAATCTGCCTGAAATGCAGGAGGCCTGGGTTTCATTCCTGGGTCAGGAAGAACCCCTGGAGAAGGAAATGGCAATCCACTCCAGTGTTCTTGCCTGGAAAATCCCATGGACAGAGAAGCATGGCAGGCTACAGTCCATGGGGTCACAAGAGTTGGACATGACTTAGCCACTAAACCACCACCACCACCACATCAAATATAAACATTAATTTCAAGTGACTTCTAGATCTAAATGTAAAAGAAAATCCCCAAAGGCTTAAATGATATTATAGAAGAATATCTTCATGACCTCAGGATAGAGAAAGTTTTGAGAAGATACAGTACATTTTAAAGACAGTGATAAGTGGTATGTACTTGAAGCTTGTGTGCACTGAGACATCCCTGGGGAAGTGAAATGTGACCAAGGTGTTGGCTCAAACACAGCCATCAGCAGGCTTGCATCTGGAAATACTTAAATAAATCTTATAACGATAACAATGCAATTAAAAACACGCACAAGACAATGTATGCATGTAGACGTCAAGTCATGGATAAGAAAGTTCATCGAATCATAGTGTGGCTGACAATTGCCATAATCTAGAAATTTCAAATATCTATCAGTTGTAACATGGACAAATAAATTTCACCACAGCATTCATAAAATGGACTTATGAATAAAATGGACACACACATGCACACACACAAATTAAAATGCACATGCAGCTTAATATGTACATGATAACTGTACAATAATAAAGACAAATAGCACAACATGGTATTGAGTGGGAGCAGCTGCACACAAAAGCTTGCATGCATTTAATTCCATTTAGATAGAGTTCAAAATGGGTAAAATAACCCGTGGTTGGCAGTGAGGATTAGAAGGCTCCTTTGGGAAGCAGGAGCGGGTAGAGCATGAAGAGGCTTGAAAGGAACTTTGAGCTGGGGATGCTCTTCTTTTCCTTGGTCTGTAGAATCTGTGGGAAGCCACACACATACACAGAACTAATTGACGATGGGTTCCTAGGGAACAGAACCTGAAGCCTGGGAGTTATGGAGACAGTGTTGTCTGGGACACACATGAAGCAGGAAGGTGACAGGGAATGGGAAGAGGAAGATGCTAGAGAGGACGGAGCCTTGGATAAAGGCCAGCCTGAACTTCACCCGTAGGGGGGAGAACTCTGAACCCAAGTTCACGCAGGCAGCCCTGCTTGCCTGAGGGCAGGGGGTTATTTCATCTCGAGTGGTTAGTCACTGGCTGGTGGTTATCTTCAAGCTGGCTGCAAAGACTGCCCCTTCTCCCAGGAGGTAACTCCTAGGTAATTCTCCAGAGAAGGGCCAGCACTTGGAGTAGCAGGAAGGACACCCGCCTGGTGGTCAAACAAAAAACCCTAAAGCATCTACTGGGGACTGGAATCCTACAGCTAAGGAATGTACATATTCAACTGTGCTCAGTACCAAAGCCAGGGGCTAACATGGTGTCTCCTAACAGGTCCTCTAAGCACTATCGCTGGCTTACCTGTGGGTGCTCCTCACTCTCTGCCTCTCTGCAGCCCCACAGCTCTGGAAGCATCGCTATCTCTTGGCACTTGTCTGTCCTGTGTGTACTTTTGGAGACTACCCCCACCTTTGTCAAAGCATCCCCCAGTTGCCACCATTCCAGGAGGTCCACACTCTCTGTTTCAGTTGTCCCTTCTGGAGTAGCATTAGTAAGTCTGCTGAGGGAATGGGAAAGAAAGACACTGAGCCGTTTCATGGTGTTTATATTCCTCCTCAAATATTTCAAATGAAAAACGTCTACTCTCTTGAGGAAAACCTCCCACTGGGTTGGTGAGTGTCATAATTCCATATTAATGAAACTGATACACATTCCTCATTCCCTCAACTCTGTACATTTTAAAGCCTTTTCGTGGAGACTGGCTTTGGCCAAAGCTCTTTCACTACATCTTAGATTCTTTCTCTAGTCTTGGAGAGGAAAGAGCTTCTCATTTTTCTGCAAAAATAGTTCACTCACTTTTGAATATTCCCATCCCTGATACAATATAATAGGCTATGTTAATAGCTCACATAGAGAGAAAAGGGAAATTATAGAGGGGAGAGAAAAATTACTTTTCCCTACACAGTGTGAGACATGAGACTAAAGAGATCACCTAGAGGAACATGATTTCCTCAATATATCATTCAGTAGGTCAGTTTAAAACAGAAGATGTACACACAGGCATGGACATGAAACACAGCTCTTCATCTCACTTCCAAAGTGTCATCAATGATATACACATTTCACATAAAATAAGTAGATAATTAAAATTAGGAAAAGCAAATAATACAGAAAGATGCAAAATTTTAAGTGAATTCTTCCCTCAGCTTCATGTCTGAGTCTTGTTTTCAAAGGTAAACATTGACAGCAGATTTTTGTTATTCCTTCCATAATCAGGGATTCATATATATGTATGTAAGCATTTGTTGAATATATATATAACATTTATAAATATATAATATATATTCAGCAAAAATATATAAAGAAACATAGTTATGTATGTATGTGTATATACACATATTGATATATGCACAGATATATTACATATATGTGCATGCATAAGTGGTCTTCCCTGGTGGCTCAGCAATAGAGAACCCGCCTGCCGATGCAGGAGATGCAGGTTTGATCCCTGGATCAGGAAGTTCCCCTGGAGAAGGAAATGGCAACCTGCTCCAGTATTTTTGCCTGGGAAATCCCATGCATGGAGGAGCCTAGAGGGCTACAGTCCATGGGGTTCAAAGGAGTCAGACACAGCTTCGTGACTGAGCACACGCACACACAGGGACGTATATATCTATGTTTACACAAATGACGTGATGCTGTGCACACTTAGTTTCCTCAGTTAATGTCAGATCCTGGAAGGGATGAGCCTAACATGCGCACCTTTGTTTTTTCACAGAGCTGTCTTTCCTGCTTTCAAATAAAGTTTGTTTTGAGTGACTAACAACTGTTAATATCCTTTGGTCAGCAGAGTTCCAGATTTCCATCCCAGCCATTTCCAGAATCACATTTCCATTAAAGATAGCTAGATTTTTAAACTAACTGATTTCCAATATAAATTATACATTTTCAGGAAAAATGATTTTTTTTTTTAGTGTGTGTGTATGTGTGTATCTAGTCCCTTCCTTGTTCAAACCTCCAGGTTTAAATGATTTGAACACATTAACCAAGAAATAATGCAAATCCATAAATAAAATAAGTATTATGACTTGCAAATACCACATGAAAATTACTGTTTTTTTTTTTTCCTATTAAGGGCATTTCTATTCCTTCATCATTTATGATTCCAAATTCTGCATTTGTATTTAACTATTTCAAGAAACTTCACTTATCAACACAGAGGCTTCAAGTTGTCTATGTAAATACTATTTTAAGTGGGAGGATTTTAAACATTACTTTTAAACATTGATACTGTTACAGATTTCTCACAGGTTTAAGTAATCTTCGCAGAGTAGCCTTGTAGAGTTTTAGCCGCATCACTGATATTTAAGATAAATTCTTTGAAGTGGGATTACTGAGTCAGGAATATGAATCCCAATCTGAAGATACATCAGATGCTTTGATGTAGGGCGATAGACATACTGATGTTTGCCTTGTTGAACAAGTTCCTATCAATGAATAATGCATAAACCCCCAGTTGCCAAGTAGAAGAGGAGTAATACCCCTGGGAAGTAAAATACATGGGCGGCTGGAAAGAGGAGGCTTTGAGCTGTGTTATTGGGGGGAATAATTTAAAATAAAACAGTACCAAAAATAAATAAATAAGAAACCCCTGATGGAATCCCATGGGATTCTCCCAGAGAGGAAAAGGAGGATGAAGAAGAGGCTGGGCAGCCACGATACTCCTATGAATAGAAACCATAAAAATGGTGTATGGTGAAGAGCAGCTGGAGTCAAGGAGATGACAACAATCCCATACCATGAGCTGGAAACTGGACACACTTGAGCTGGAGAAGACTTGGGGGAGAGGACAGCTTGAGCATCTCTGATGGGGGTTCCTGTGCACCTGTGGTGTGGTAGCAGCAGCCACGGGAGATGGGTTGTGCCATCACCTGCGTGCAGAAAGAGACACTGGACCAGCCCTGTGACTCCACCAGAGGAGGGGCTCTGGAACACCCCAGGTGCCTGGGAGAGGGTTCAGCGGAAGCTGCAGGCTTTGGCTGCCTGATCCAGAGATTCTGTAAAGCACAGTATGACTGCTTTCTCTACAAGACCTCATTGATGTTCAGTTGCTAGGTCATGTCTGACTCTTTGTGACCCCATCGACTGTATCCCGCCAGGCTCCTCTGTCCATGGGATTTCCATGGCAAGAATCCTGGAATGGGTAGCCATTTCCCTCTGCAGGGGATCTTCCTGACCCAGAGATTCCTTACCACTAAGCCACCAGGGAAGCCCACAGGACCTCATAGGATTGGCTATTTTGAAAGAATTTGCATAGTTTGCTGAAAAGAACAGGAGCAATGATTTGGCAAAGCAATGAATCCTGCAAAGGAGGGAAGAGAAAGAAGAAAGAAGAGAAAGTTAGTGACAAAGCTGAGATCAAAGCCACCTGGCTTCCTCCTGCTCCTCTCGTGCTCCAGGGGCCACACACTTATCTGCTAGCATTATGGACTTGCTTCCAGAATGTTCTCACTCAGTTCTCTCAGCGTGCCAGTGCACAGCACCCCACATCAGGATTGCCCCCAGCTCTTTCCACAATGTGCCCCATCTGAGCCCCCAAGTAGCTATAGCCTCTGCACAATATTGCCAGTGAGTCTGTATTGCTCTGCTTACAGTGAAAGGACTGCATTTCACCATGAGAATTTATCAGAAAGACAGGCACAAAAGGAATAAATGGGGTGGTGGCATCCTGAACTACCATCCCAGGATGAATAAGAAACTGGAGGGCCCTGTACAAGGCCCCCTGTGGGTGCTGGCAACACCCTTGCATTCTGCCTTCCAGGGCTCACCCGCTGTTTCAAAAATGAGGATGATACATCCTGGACTCTAACATTTCTGGAATCCCTAAAGGTGTGTGAAGACAAGTGAGAGAACAGTGATATCCCCTGTTTGAAAACTATGCTGAGAGTTTCTAGAAGGATAATACAGCCAGAAATGAAAGCATGGGAACAAATAGACATGAAAACCTTTAACCAAATAAGAAGTGAGAACGCCACAGAAAATGCTTTCATAGAACTGTTTTCTCCATTAAAATGAGATCTTTCTATTGCATGGTGTTTTAATCAGAATGACACTAGGAAGCTGAAATGAAACCGACAGACTGTAGTCAGTCTATTTGTCTAACCAGGGGACTGGTTTCTAAGCATCTTGCTTCATTTCAACCTCTTGCTGTGCCACGTCACATATCCGGGATGCAATTGAAAATGAAATTATCTGTGACCACGTCAGCTTCCTAGTATTTATTTAAAATGCAAGTGCTCTTTTCTGGAACTTTACTAATTCGAAGACCAAAGACTAGTAATTTTAACAAAGTGAGATGCGTTAAATTAAATTCTAAGATGTGCCGAAAGTTTAGTCAGTTAATCTGTGTGTGATGAGTGGCACACATGGACGTGGTCGCAGCTGGGAGAGAAAGTGTTCTCAAAAAAGGGTGCCCGGTTCATTTCACCCACTTGAAACATAAAACTGTGACCACAGGGGCTGGAGGGGGTAAAGTTGCTCAGTGATCTGAAACAGAACCTGAGCTTCCCTTTAATGGGGAGGAAACTAACAGCTGGGGTTCTCAGGAGGGAATAACCTCAACCAGGGATGTTAATGATGCTCATTTTATGAAACTACCACCTGGAGTATAATATTTACATCAAACTACAGAGAACAAGGAGTCACTTCATTTCTCAGATACAGCTTTTCCTCATTTAGAAGCTGGTGAGAAGCTCTCTCCAGGGATGGCTGTGGGAAGAGATCCATCCTGGTGGGGTCATTGCTTGAAGATGTTCAAGCTCTTGGGTGTGTGTGTTTATTACCTTTAAACATTTCTGTTGGAGCACAGTTGCTTTACAATGTTGTGTTTCTACTGTACAGCAAAGTGTATCAGTTATATGTATACATGTATCCTCTTTGGATTTCCTTCCCACTTCAGTCATTACAGAGCATTGAGGACAGCTCCCTGTTCTGCACTGTAGGTTTTCATCTTGAATCTACTTTATACATAGTATAAATCATGTCACCCATATTTCCTCACTACAAGGGAGGCTTGTCCAGTGCTCATTTTAGTTATCACCTTTATCCGTGTGTATCTGGAGATGTCTCTTTACATCAGCTAGCCTCTGCAAAGTGCTTGCTCTTTGTCCTAACTCTATGTTTACTTGCAGATCTGTTTTCAGAGAATCCCAAACTCTGGTTTTATGGGCATCTCTCTGTGTCTGGGTTCTGGTGGGACATGGTTTCTTTGTGACAGGAATGTGACCAGAGAAGAAGGCCTCGCCTGCCTGAGTGCCAAGACATCTGCTGTGTGTAAGCCCACCACAGAGCACCTCCCTGGTTCAGGCAACCCGAGGACTGAGCTGACCCAGACATCTCACTCTCTGGCTCCTGTGAACAAGGGCAATATCCTCCTGTTTCTTAATGTTTGAAAAATCTGGGGATGCCTTTGGATCAAAATGACTCTGCCAAACATATTATTAGGGTAATAGCGAAAGTCACTCAGTCATGTCCGACTCTTTGTGATCCCATGGACTGTGGTCCATGGAATTCTCCAGGCCAGAATACTGAAGTGGGTAGCCTTTTCCTTCTCCAGGGGATCTTCCCAACCCAGGGATCGAACCCAGGTCTCCTGCATTTCTGATGGATCAGCTGAGCCACCTAATAGCATTAAATAAACTTTGGACTGTGTTGCACAGGAAATGCTCATCTACCACATCTAAGACTTTCAGAAGTTTAAAAAAACTGACATATAATAAAGCCCCAAAAGACCGTATGAATAAGAAAAATACATTTAAAAAAATTTAAATTATGAAATATTCCCTATAATAATGGAGAAGTTGAAAAATAAAATGGCATTAAAAGAGAGAGAGGAAATAAACATTAATAACTTTGTAAATCCAAAGAAAATTTTCAATAGTAAAGCTGGGAAATATAGTACAAAAATAAAGGATAGACTATTCACACCTTCATGAATTTACTTTCAAAGGTTCTATACAATAAAATGGCAAAGATCAGTAAGGAGCCTGGCAGGAGGCCTGTAGGCCTCCTTGCCCACTGGTGTGGACACTGGGAAAGGCCTGCTCCTGGAGCAGGGGCTGAATTTAGTGATTCACCTCAAATGGACAGAATACAGTAGAAGCGATACGAGTGTACTTTCATGATTGGGTTGTAAGAAGACTGTGGCTCTGTCTTGGGATGGCTCTCTCCTATATGCTCAATAGGCCAGCAGCCATGATGTGGGTTGCCCTGGGAACCATCGAGGTCACTGTCTGAACTTACAGCAGGTATTCCCCAGGAGAGCCTTCAGCTGAGATCACAGCCCCTGCCGACACCTTGCCCACAGCCTTGCCCACAGCCTTGACTGTGACATGGCTTGCCCACGGTGGGCTTGACTTGCCCACAGACTTGACTGTACTCCTGGCTCACAGAAATTTGGGAGATAATGCGTTAATTGTTTTAAAGGAAAACATTTTGGTGTCATTTGTTATGCAGCAATACATAATTACTCTGGTAAGTTAATCTTCATTCACCATGACAACTAAACTTATCTCATAAATTTAAGGGTTTAGGAAATTCTTCCATTTATTTAGCCAAGAAAAAATGTGTTGCGTATATACACATGCCCTGTGAAGTGAGAGAAGTGGTCTCTGCCCTCAGAGACTTTACACTGAAACAAGAAAGACAACAATTAAACTCGTCATTACAATAACAGATGATGGGTGTTTTATTTGATAAATAAAAGTAAATGTCAGGGACTAATCCTGTTTATCAGTCAAATAAGACTTTCTTGAAAAGGAGATATGTAAGCTGACATCTAATGATTGAGTTGTCATTATCAGGCAATGGCACTGAGCATTTTGTGTCAATGACCAGAGAAGAGAAATGATGGTGCATCTGAAGATGGTGATATACCCCTGGAGGATGTGCAGAAGCTGGTGAGAGATGAGGCTGGACAGCTGACTTGGGGTCAGATCGTGGAGATTCTTGCAAGGCACATTAAAAAGGGTGGAAGCTGTCTTCCAATAGATAGGAATTTAATGAGGGATGTAAAATTGGATGGTGGCATGTTTTGAGCTGGTTTTATAAAGTTATTGGATTTACTGTGTAGAGTTTCTGGAAACAGGATAGTTGTGGAGACACGTTAATAGCTTGATGGCACAGTAGCTAGGACAACATTCTCTACTGTGGACATTTGTAATGAGAAGAGGATTAAGATAAATTCAGGAGGGAAAAAATAGAAATTGGTGGCTGGTTTGGAGGTGGTGGCAGGAGAAGCAGAGACGGGGCTGAGTTCCCAGCTTCTGTCTGATGAGTCTGGGGTGGCTGGTTGTCCTGGGAACGCTCAGTTCCATCTGCCTCCTGCATCTCTCTTCCGTGTGTCTCTTCCAGTTCTCACTCAGGGAACTTCATTTCTGACACTTCTGGTCATGAAATGTGTGGGTTCCCCCCCTCCCCAGACCAAGCAATTCTCTACAATACCAGCTGGGTGTCTTACAACTTAACTCGGTTCTAACACAATCTTCCTGGATGCCGTACAGGTTCAGTCTTGTGAGATACTACCACCCCCACTTCAGATGCCAAATGCAACTAGTGGGTCTCCGTGTTACTGACAACTTCTGTCCAGTTTTGCTACAAATAGCAGATTCCCACCATCCTTTCCTCGGGTTTGATTAACATGCTTGAGGAAACTCAGGGAAACACATTTATCAGTTTATTAAAGGAATCAGAAGAATCAGATAAAGAGATATGTAGGGTGAGGTCTGAGGGTCCTGAGCATGGGAACTCTGTCCCCATTGAACTGGGGTGTGTCACCAACCTGGAGGCTCCCGCAACTGCACTACTGAATTATTATGGAGGCTTCCTGATGCAGCATGGTTAACTATCAACTTCATCTCCAGCCTTTACTGCCCTCTCTGGAGAGGTGGGGGGGGGGGCTGGGTTAACAATTCCAAGCTTCTAAGCCTGGCTTGGTCTTGCTGGTGGCCAGTCCCATCCGGGAGCCATGCAGGAGCCACTCTGAGTCACCTCATTAGAATAAGAGATGTTCCTGCTGCTCTTGTGACTCAGGAATTCACAGGTGTTTCAGGAGCTCTGCTCCAGGAACAGTGGGCAGAGTCCAGTCGATGTTTTCTATTATCACGCAATACTGGTTGGTAAGCTTAGCAGAAGAAAATAGACATCTTTTATTTTAAATTTAGATATAGGGGTTTGAGATGCCTGTAAAGCATCCAGTTGGAGCTTCTCAGAAGAAAGTTGAGCTAAATATTTAAAATTATTATTATAAACATAGCAATTCAATGTGTGTGTGTGCTCAGTTGTGCTCAACTCTTTGTGACCCATGGACTGTAGCCTGCCAGGCTCCTCTGTCCAAGGAATTTTCCAGGCAAGAATACTGGAGTGGATTGCAAGAAAGTAAATGCAAGTAACAAAGAATAGTGCATATAGTAAAAAGAAATGTAGTTCTGAGGACAGTGGTATTTATGTATTAGAATAAGAATAGGAAATCCACAAAGAGTCTTGGGAAATAATAGTCAAAATTTATAAGACAAACTAGAAGTATATTTTTTCTTGAAGCTCAAGGAAAAAATTAGAATTTTAAGATAGAATAATTTTGTAAAAACTGTGACCAAGATGGGATTTTCAAAGTCAATGGAAAATAAATGCAAAAAAGCAAATTGGCTGTCTGGGGAGGCCTTACAAATACCTGTGAAAAGAAGAGAAGCAAAAAGCAAAGGAGAAAAGGAAAGATATAGGCATCTGAATGCAGAGTTCCAAAGAATAGCAAGAAGAGATAAGAAAGCCTTCATCAGCGATCAATGCAGAGAAATAGAGGAAAACAACAGAATGGGAAAGACTAGAAATCTCTTCAAGAAAATTAGAGATACCAAGGGAACATTTCATGCAAAGATGGGCTCCATAAAGGACAGAAATGGTATGGACCTAACAGAAGCAGAAGATATTAAGAAGAGGTGGCAGGAATACACAGAAGAACTGTACAAAAAAGATCTTCATGACCCAGATATTCATGATGGTGTGACCACTGACCTAGAGCCAGACATCCTGGAATGTGAAGTCAAGTGGGCCTTAGAAAGCATCATTACGAACAAAGCTAGTGGAGGTGATAGAATTCCAGTTGAGCTATTCCAAATCCTGAAAGATGATGCTGTGAAAGTGCTGCACTCAATATGCCAGCAAATTTGGAAAACTCAGCAGTGGCCACAGGACTGGAAAAGGTCAATTTTCATTCCAATCCCAAAGAAAGGCAATGTCAAAGAATACTCAAACTACCACACAATTGCACTCATCTCACATGCTAGTAAAGTAATGCTCAAAATTCTCCAAGCTAGGCTTCAGCAATACGTGAACCATGAACTTCCTGATGTTCAAGCTGGTTTTAGAAAAGGCAGAGGAGCCAAAGATCAAATTGCCAACATCCGCTGGATCATTAAAAAAGCAAGAGAGTTCCAGAAAAACATCTATTTCTGCTTTATTGACTATATGCCAAAGCCTTTGACTGTGTGGATCACAATAAACTGTGGAAAATTCTGAAAGAGACAGGAATACCAGACCACCTGACCTGCCTCTTGAGAAATTTGTATGTAGGGCAGGTAGAAACAGTTAGAACTGGACATGGAACAACAGACTGGTTCCAAATAGGAAAAGGAGTACATCAAGGCTGTATATTGTCACCCTGCTTATTTAACTTCTATGCAGAGTACATCATGCGAAATGCTGGACTGGAAGAAGCACAAGCTGGAATCAAGATTGCTGGGAGAAATATCAATGACCTCAGATATGCAGATGACACCACCCTTACGGCAGAAAGTGAAGAGGAACTAAAAAACTTCTTGATGAAAGTGAAAGTGGAGAATGAAAAAGTTGGCTTAAAGCTCACCATTCAGAAAACGAAGATCATGGCATCCGGTCCCATCACTTCATGGGAAATAGATGGGGAAACAGTGGAAACAGTGTCAGACTTTATTTTTTGGGGCTCCAAAATCACTGCAGATGGTGAGTGCAGCCATGACATTAAAAGACGCTTACTCCTTGGAAGAAAAGTGATGAGCAACCTAGATAGCATATTCAAAAGCAGAGACATTACTTTGCCACAAAGGTCCATCTAGTCAAGGCTATGGTTTTTCCTGTGGTCATGTATGGATGTGAGAGTTGGACTGTGAAGAAAGCTGAGCGCTGAAGAATTGATGCTTTTGAATTGTGGTGTTGAAGAAGACTCTTGAGAGTCCCTAGGACTGCAAGGAGATGCAACCAGTCCATTCTGAAGGAGATCAGCCCTGGGATTTCTTTGGAAGGAATGATGCTAAAGCTGAAACTCCAGTACTTTGGCCACCTCATGCGAAGAGTTGACTCATTGGAAAAGACTGATGCTGGGAGGGATTGGGGGCAGGAGGAGAAGGGGACAACAGAGGATGAGATAGCTGGATGGCATCACTGACTCAATGGATGTAAGTCTGAGTGAACTCCGGGAGTTGGTGATGGACAGGGAGGCCTGGCATGCTGCGATTCATGGGGTCGCAAAGAGTCAGACACGACTGAGCGACTGAACTGACCTGAACTGATTAATTTCATAACTACTGTGTCTATGAATGAATAAAAATAATACAATAAGTAATAAGAACTTGGCATTGGATTAAATTAATGAACGATTAACTATCAGTTATATTATTATTATTTCTATTATTACTAATAAAATTATTTAAATGCAAGTGTAAGAGAAAAATATTTTAACAGCTCCCTAGCCATATAACCTGTTTTCTAAAAGAGTGTTAGGTCATTCTATAGTATTATTTTCTCTATTTGTAGGCTTAAAAAAATTTTCTAAGTGCCACAGTAGGTGAGGGCATGCTAATCTGAAATTCAAAGATAAATTATTCTTTATAATATAAGGTGAAAGCATCTGAAGCCAGATGGACATTTGCACTCCTTGAGGAAGCGGGCACACAGGTTAGCTCAAGTCATAACAGATGGTGAAAAGAGCCTTGTAAGGAGAAGACTTGCCTGCAACGATTTCCTGGGAAAATCCATCCTGGCTTGGTCTTCTTCCTCCTGGCTTGACTTTACTTCTCAAGGAGCCAACTATTTTTACATTTCAGTCTTTTGAGCAAGGATGCTCTCTGTATGATGCACAGAGCTTCCTAAATTGGATTGGGTTTTAGGTTTTGAAACTTAAGATCAAGTTTTGGAGACAAACAATCTAGTCCTGGTACTCAGAGGCTGGGAAGTTGTGTGGTCAAGCAGGGTTTTCAGCTACAAAGTATTTGCTTTCCTTGGAATCCAGTGAGGACTTTGAAAGGATTAGTGAGGATAATGCTAAGCATTCAGAAGGAAAGTGCAGCATAACAGGTTTCTTATGTTCAAAGGGAACCAAATTTTTCTTAAAATATTTTTTAGTCTAACAAAGGGACATAAAGAACCTTGAAGAAATTATATTTTTGACCTATTTTTTTAAATTATACTGAGACCAGTGTCCAGCTAACAAAATTTCAGACTCTCGAAGGTTTTCATCACGATGTACTAGAGTCTCAAGCCTAATTGAAATCTCATCTCCACTGTGCATTGACTTGATGGTTTGGGGTCAGGTCCTCACAGATTTGAGCCGTTAGCTTCTCACAAATGAATTAGAGGCAGCAATTCTGACTCTGTAACCATGCCAGGGCTTGTACATCAGTGCTTTTCAGCATCTTTCACTGGAGCATCTTCTTCACAAACAGATGAAAGATGTCACATGAACCTTGAGAAAACCATTCTGAAGCCCATTTGGAGTCTATTGGTTTCACTTTAGTGTGTAATTTACTTTCTGTTCACACAAAATATAAAATTGATGTTCATATTTCCATATCTTTGATTTTTTAAACTTTTTTTTAATTTTATATTGGAATACAGCTGATTAACCCCTGGAGGAGGGCACGGCAGCCCATTTCAATATTCTTGCCTGGAGAATCCCTATGGTCAGAAGAGACAGGTAGGCTACAGTCCATGGGGTCACAAAGGGTCAGAAAAAACTAAGCGACTAAGCACAGTACGGCACGTGGCCGACTGACATTGCTGTGATAGGTTCAGAGGGCAGAAAGGGACTCAGCCATGCATTACACGGATCCATTCTCCCTCATACTCCCTTCCCATCCAGGCTGCCACAAAACAGTGAGCAGAGTTCCCTGTGCTATACAGTAGGTCTTTGATCGTTATCCATTTTAAATATGTGTGTGTCTGTTAATCTCTCAGTCGTGTCCAGCTCCCTGCAATCCATACACTGCAACCTACCAGGCTTCTCTGTCGATGAGATTCTCCAGGCAAGAATACTGCAGTGGGTTGCCTTTCCCTTCTTCACCGGTTTTAAATATAACAGTGAGTTAAATTGGTAACCAGTCAAATGTATGATATCACAATAACAAATAACCCCAGGGCCAGTGCTGGAGACAAACATTGATTTATCTCTATGTCAAAACCCAGTGGATATGGGCAAATGTACCGGGTAGCTATGCACTGGGGGCCAGCTCGGAAATCCAGCTTATTTCCATCTCATGGAACCTGTGGGTTAATATATATATATATTCTTTTCTGGTAGGGAGAAACCAGACTAAAGAAGTGAGACAGGTATACCTCAGTAGTATTTCAGATTTGGTTCCAGAACCTACAATAAAGGATATGTTACAATAAAGCAAATCATAGGAATTTTCGGTTTCTTAGCTCACATAAAAATTATGTTCATACTATAGTATAGTTTATTGTGTGCAATAGCATTGTCTTAAAAATAAGTGTACATACTTTGATTCAAATACCATTTATTGCTAAAAAAAATGCGAACCATCATCTGAGCCTTCAGCCAGTGGGTAGTCTTTTTGCCTTGATGTATGTGGCTATTGACTGATCAGGGTGGTGGGTGCTGAAGGTTGGGGTGGCTGTGGAAATTTCTAAAGACAACAGTGAAGTTGGGTGCATCAGTTATTCTTTCTTTCATGGATGATTTCTCTGGAGCATGCAATGCTGTTCGTTAGTGTTTTACTCACAGCAGAACTTCTTTCAAATTGGAGCCAGTCCTCTCATATCCTGCCACTGCTTTACCAACAAGTTTATGCAATATCCTAAATGTTTTGTTGTTATTTCACCAATCTTCACAACTTCTTTTCTGGGGGTAGAATTCATTTCGAGGAACCACTTTCTTTGCTCATCCATAAGAGGCAACTCCTCATCCTTCAACTTTTATCCTGAGATGGCAGCAATTCACTCACGTTTTCAGGTTCCACGCCTAATTCTAGTTCTCTTGTTAATTCCAGCACATCTGCAGTTCCTTCCTTCACTGAAGCCTTAAACCCCTCAGTGTCATCCAGGACAGTTAGAATAAACTCCTCTTCCAAACTCCTATTACTGTTGCTCTTTTGACCGCTTTCCATGAATCACAAATGTTCTTTACGGCATATAAAATGATGAATCCTTTCCAGAAGGTTTTCAGTTGACTTTTCCCAGATCCGCCAGAAGGATCGCTAGCTATGGCAGCTATGGTTTCATGAATGAATTTCTTAAATAACAAGAGTTGATGGTCAAAATTACTGTTTGATCTATGGACTGCTGAATAGATGTGCTAGCTGGCATGTATACAAACATTAATCTTACTGTTCATCTGCATCAGAGCTCTTGAGAGGTCAGGTTCAATGTCAATAGCATGTTGGGGGCCGGCGTGAGGCACTCCGCCCATGGCAAAGGTCATGAGGAAGGAGGCTCGACATACGCAAAGGCGGGATCGAGCCTCAGGAGTCCCCCTGGAAATCCTCAAGCATCTACCCCCATAACCAGAGCCTGCCTACTTTACTACTTTGCACTCTCCCCTACACCTCTGACTTTACGGGGGGCTGTCCCCCACCACCTCTTTCGGAGAAGGAGTTAACTTAGAGTTCCAGTTAATAATAATTCCTGGGCGTGATAGGAGTGTTTCAACCTACAAACTCCTCTGAAGGTTCTCTAGCCTGCCTGACAGGCTTGTCTGGCCACATGTGATTGCTCACAGCCTCCCAACCGTGAGAGGCACGAGATGCTTTAAACCTCCTAAAAACAGGTTCTTTAGAAAAGTTAGAAAATTATTAGTATAAGTATAATGGGCTGATTAGAAATTGTATTGGTGAAGGGTTTTTCATTTGTTGAGCCAATGTTTGTTGCTAAGTCTCCATATCCCCTGCCCTTACACACATTAATGAATATATAGAAGAAATAAGTATTAACCTTTGATATAAATCATGTTAGACCTTAGGCTAAGTAAATTCTTTCCTTAACTAAAACCCACTACACCCTCACCCTATAGGAATGTAACTTTATTTGGGTGGCATCTGTTTTAAGAATAATCACTCCTACAGAAATAAGTGTCCTGGTTGACTGACCGCTGTCACAAGGAGAGGGTCATAAATTGTCAGCAGGCCCCCTTGGCCAGAAGATGATGTAACACCCCTAAGACCTCTGTATACATTTGTATGAAGCACCTGACTTTGATAAAAGTCAGGACTGCTGACCCCACGTGACTTTTGCATAACATCTCAGTGTATAAAAGTAGACCATGGAAAATAAAGAATTGGGATCAGTTCCTCGAAAGACTGGTCTCCCCATGTCTCTCTCTCACTCTGGCTGAGTCTCCATCTGGAGCGCGGAACCCACCATGCTTACTAATTTTGCCTGGGCTTCTAAGATCCGACCGGGGAGGCATCAGTGTCTCCTCTCCTTCGGGAGAATGGAAGGACGCCTGCGGCCTACGTAAGTGGTGCAAGCTTCTTGTCTTGAAGTTTTATTGGTCCCCCGCGTAAACCAAGCTACTCAGCCTCTTTTCTCCGCTGAATTTTCCTACTGAGCTATCCTCATTCTATTACTCTTTATATCTTTAATTAATATCTAATTGAAGCTATTGTATCCTGACCCTTGCCGACGCCGTCCCCGCTTCGAATACCCTGGATCAGCCGGGGCTGAACCCCGGCAATAGCAGTATTGTTTTGAACGGAATATGTTTTTTGAGAGGGAGGTCACAACAGCAGGCTTAAAATATACAGGACAACATGTTATAAACATATATGCTATCATCTAGGCTTTGTTCCATGTATGGAGCATATGCAGAGTAGATTTGACTTAATTCTTAAGGACTCTAGGATTTTTGGAATGGTGAATGAGCTTTGGCTTCAATTTAATGCCACCAACTGCATTAGCCCCTAACAAGAGTTAACCTGTCCTTTGAAGTTTCGAAGACAAGAACTGACTTCTCATCTCTACCTATGAAAGTGCCACATGACATCTTCTTTCAATTTAAGGCTGTTTCATCTCCACTGAAAATCTGTTGTACAGTATAGCCACATTCATGAGTGATCTGAGCTACATCTTCTGGGTAACTTGCTACAGGCTCCACAGCAGCACTTGCTGCTTCTCCTTGCACTTTGATGTTATGGAGATGCATTCTTCCCCTAAATGTTATGAAAAAAGCGCTGATATCTCCCAACTTTTCTTCTGCAGCTTCCTCACCTCTTGCAGCCTTCATAGAATTGAAGAAGAGAGTTGAAGCCTTGCTCTAGACTAGGCTTAGGCTCAGGGGAATGTTGTGGTTGATTTGATCTTCTATCCAGACCACTATACTCACTGGACATGAGTTTGAGCAAACTTTGGGAGATAGTAGAGGAGAGGGAAGTCTGGCATGCTGCAGTCCATGGGGTCACAAGAGTTGGACATGACTTAGTGTCTAACAACACCCAGATTGCTAAAACTTTCTCCATATCAGCAATAAGGCTGTTTCACTTTCTTGTCATTCTTGTGTTCAGTGAGGTGACTTCTTTAATTTCCTGTAAGAACTTCTCCTTTGCATTCACAACTTAGTCAACTGATGCAAGAGGCCTAGTTTTCAGCCTAACTCAACTTTCTCCATGCCTTCCTCACTAAGCTTAATCAGCTCTAGTTATTTATTTGAATTTCTTTTTTAAATTTTATTTAAGTTGGGGGATAATTACTTTACAATATTGTAATGGTTTTTGCCATACATCAACATTAACCATCCACAGGTATACAGTTGTCCCCCCATCCTGAACTGACATCCCACCTCCCTCCCCACCCTATCCTTCTGGGTTGTCCCTCTGGCTTTGGGTTCCCCATCTATTTTACATATGGTAATGTACATGTTTCAATACTGTTCTCTCAAATCATCCCACCCTTGCCTTCTCCCACTGAGATCAAAAGTCTGTTCCTTACGTCTGTGTCTCCTTTGCTTCCCTTCATGTAGGATCATTGTTACTGTCTTTTTAAATTCCATATATATGCATTAATATACAGTATTTGTTTTTCTCTCTATGATTGGCTTCTCTCTGTATGACAGGCTCCAGATTTATAAAGACAGTCTCTTCAACAAGCTGTGCTGGGAAAACTGGTCAACTACATATAAAAGGATGAAACTGGCTCTTTTTTGTGGTGCCTTGGAGGCTGTCGGCTACTTCAGAATGAAGCTAAGCATCTCTTTCATGGCCACTGGCTGCCAGAAACTCATTGAAGTGGACAATGAATGAAAACTTCGTACCTTCTACAAGAAGCGTATGGCCACAGAAGTTGCTGTTGATGCTCTGCGTGAAGAATGGAAGGGTTATGTGGTCCGAATCAGTGGCGGGAACTATAAGCAGGGTTTCCCCATGAAGCAGGGTGTCTTGACCCATGGCCGAGTTCTCCTGCTACTGAGGAAGGAGCATTCCTGTTACAGACCAAGGAGGACTGGAGAGAGAAAGCACAAATCCGTATGGGGTTGCATTGTGGATGCCAATCTGAGTGTTCTCAATTTGGTCATCATGAAAAAAGGGGAGAAGGATATTCCTGGACTCACTGATACTACAGTGCTTCATCGCCTGGGTCCCAAAAGAGCTAGCAGAATCCGCAAACTTCTCAATCTCTCTAAAGAAGATGATGTCCGCCAATATGTTGTGAGAAAGCCCCCAAACAAAGACGGTAAGAAGCCTAGGACTAAAGCACCCAAGATTCAGCATCTCGTGACTCCACGAGTTCTGCAACATAGACGCCAGCGTGTTGCTCTGAAGAAACAGCATACTAAGAAAAATGAAGAAGAGGCTGTAGAATATGCTAAACTTTTGGCCAAGAGAATGAAGGATGCCAAAGAAAAACAGCAGGAACAGATTGCCAAGAGACAGAGGCTTTCTTCTCTGAGAGCTTCTACTTCTAAATCTGAGTCCAGTCAAAAATGAGATGTTCTAAGAGTAACAAATAAACAGGATCAGACATAAAAAAAAAAAAGAATGAAACTAAAACACTTTCTAACATCATACACAAAAATAAACTCAAAATGGATTAAAAATCTAAATGTCAGACCAGAAACTATAAAACTCTTGGAGGAAAACTTAGAATACTCACCAACATAAATCACAGCAAGATCTCTTACAACACATCTCCCAAAACATCTGAAACAAAAACAAAAACAAACAATGGGAACTAATTAAACTTAAAAGCTTTTACACAATGAAGAAAACTATAAGCAAGGTGAAAAGACAGCACTCAGAATGGGAAAAAACAATAGCAAACAAAACAACTGACAAAGAATTAATCTCCAAAATATACAAGCAGCTCATGCAGCTCAATACCAGAAAAACAAACAACCCAATGAAAAAGCGGGCAGACCTAAACAGACATTTCTCCAAAGAAGACAGACAGATGGCTAGTTTTGTAGTTAAAGTGAGAGACTCTTCCTCTCACTTAACACTTAAAGGCCATTTTAGGGTAACTGACTGACCTAATTTCAGTATTGTTGTGTCTCAGGGAACAAGGATGCTTGAGGAGAGGGAGAGAGATGGGGGGACATCTGCCAGATGGAGTGGTCAGAACACACACATTTTTAGGTTAAATTCAAGGTCTTATAAGGGTGTGGTCTGTGGCTCCCCAAAACAATTATAATAGTAACACCAAAAATCACTTATCACAGATCACCATAACAAATATGACAAAAATGAAAAGGTTTGTAATATTGCAAGAATTACCAAAATATGACACAGAGAGACAAAGTGAGCAAATGCTGTTGGGAAAGCGGTGGCCACAGACTTGATTGATGCAGGGTTGCCACAAACTTTCAATTTGTCAAAAAAAAAAAATTGCAAAACATAACAAAGCAAAGCATGCCAAAAACAAGGTTTTCCTATACCAGAAATTAAATGCTTCCCTGCAGAAGAGAGGTACATCACCTCTGCTTTCACTTCGTTGGCCAAGGCATGTCATGTGTCTACTTTAGTGTTGGGAAAATGAGTAGATGGAGACAAGCCACTGGGTGAACACTGGTCAGTGGGAGGAACAGCCATTGCACAGTAACGTCGGCCCTTTGCTCCGAAATTCTATATGCACGTGCAGGTGGAGTGAATAACCAAAAAGAAAGCAGTGATAGATCAAGACATCTTGAAGTCCAGGCCAGCTCCCTACCAGTCATGATGCACTGGCTGAAAACCTGGAAGCTTCTCCGCTGCTCATCTCCCTTTTTTTGGAGTGCACTGCCTTCACACCACAGTGGAGCGCATCCTGGGAAGCCCTTCAATGGTCCTCAGAGACAAGCTGGCCCTGGGAAGTAGGTTGGGAAGATGCACTGTCCTGACTTCCGTGGTTGAGGCCTGAGGTGGTGAACTGTCTCACTTTCAGACTTGAGGGCCCTCCACACAAGCATTCACCATGGCACAAGAACCACACTGCATGGTTATGTGAATGTCACATTTGGGCAGCAGAGTGAGGAGATGAGAGAAGAAAGAACCCCTGTGTCCTCTGGCACTCAGTTTGAGAGAAGTCAGATGTATACCTGAAAGTAGTTTATTTCTTTTTATTTCACTTTCTCTAAGTTCATATTATTCTTGTTAGTTGAACAAGATCATTCTCCTTATGTAGCAAAGCACCACGGCAGATCCCGGTAAAACAAAGCCGTGAAGACTGCCCGATGACCCTTGCTCTTGCCAGGGCCTGCCCAGTCCCCTGGGAACCTCCATACAGTCCTCCATGTGGATGCCCTCCTGCAGCCTCACCGTGTCCTGGACCCTGCCTGGACTCATGAAGGTTCTAATGAGATGCATATTCAGAACTCTCTTGTAACGGGAAATAAGGAGGTGTGAAGAAGTTACATCTCAACAACTCCCGAGATTTGCAGTAGAACTTCCACAAAACAGTGTCCTTAGTCCCTCCTCCTCTGTTCACAGCCTGACTGCCAGACCTCTACTCACCCATCTTTGGTCACCCACACTTCCTAAAACATCAGATTAGTAAATATACCAAGATTGATATCAGGAAGTGAAACATATAGCCAGGCAAAATCTTGTATATACAAGATGTTGGATACTCAGTTGTGTCCAACTCTTTGCAACCCCATGGACTGTAACCTGCCAGGCTCCTCTGTCCATGGAATTCTCCAGGCCAGAATACTGGAGTGGGTAATGATTCCCTTCTCTAGGGGATCCTCCCAACCCAGGGATTGAACTCAGGTCTCCTACATTGCAGGCAGATTCTTTACTGTTTGAGCTACCAGGGAAGCCCTGTATATCTAAAGGTAACACATAAAAGAAAAAAATGATTCAGGGAACTCTGCTATTCAATATTCTGTAATAACCTATATGACAAAAAAATCCAAAAAAGAATGGGTATACATCTGTATATAACTGAATATATGTATAATGAGCATATATACAATGTATATATATATAACTGAATCATTGTGCTGTACACCTGGAATTAACACAACACTGCGAATCAACTTTAATATAAAATAAAAATTAAAAATGTAAGTGATTAATAAACATACTGAAACCTAAACTTACTCGTATTCAAATGATTAACATTGTAAACAAAGCACTCATTTTTACCTTCATGGCTGTTTTAGAAAGCAATAACACCCACTTTGGAAAAAAAATATAGTCAAATATATAAACATTCTGTGCATGCAAATTTCAGTATTTCTTAAACATAAAAGAAATATTCATACTCTTGATCATAAATTTCACTCCTTGGGATTTCTTGTGGGGAAATAAACCACATACACAAAAAGGAAGTGCAAAGATTACAAGTGTTCAAAAGCTGTGGAAAGGTTAACTAAAAAATGGTACATCTATACAGAGAAAATCTTTGCAGCTATTTAAAAAAAATGATGATACAGGAAATATTCATGTATCACAGTCAAGCAAAAAGTAAATATGCACTGCCATAGTTTTGAGCATGGAGTGGCTGTCATATTCCATTTTGGATATTACTATCTCCTTCCCAAACATTCTACAAAAATCATGTACTGTTTTTAAGATCAGAAAAATGTTAACGAAACATTTTGGAATGCATTTGTTATTGTAGGAAATGACAATCATTTTGTACAGGGTTGTTATTTACTCAGCTTATTTAGGTACAAGTTTCTCAGGTGGAAGTGTTATAGTGAAGTTTGTCTTTGCAGGCAAATTTTTCTTGATGCTTTTGGGAACAACTACAATGTGGGTAAGGTACCTCTGCTTAACTTCTCACCAAAACTCTTACCCCAAAACTATGCATGTAGGAACTTAATCAATAGGCAGTGAGATGTAATAGTCACTAAATACAGCAAAGGGGGAAATGAAATGTCCTGTGCTCCCGCCAATCCTGTCTTTGTGGACTCGCTTTGAAGCTCTGGTTGGCTGGGTGGATGAGGAGGCTTTCGTGGTGTCTTCTCTGCTGAGTAGTCAGCTTCCCACTATGTCAGTGCACTTGGATTTTTACCTTCTATAGGATCTATATTTAGTTTACATGCTCTATGCTTGCCACATTTCTTCACTGAATTGTCCTCAAATGTGTCTGTCTCTCTCTCGCTATCTATCTATATATCATCTATTTATTGTCTATCATCTCCATCTATCTACTTACTATCTTTGTCTTTCTGTATCTCTGTCTCTGCTGCTGCCACTACTTTGTCACTTCATCCTCTCTGACTCTGTGGAACCCTATGGACTACAGCCTACCAGGCTCTTCTTCCATGGGATTCTCCTAGCAAGAGTACAAGAATGGGCTGCTATGCCCTACATCTAGGGGATCTTCCCCACCCAGGGATTGAACCTGGGTCTGCTGCATTACAGACAGATTCTTTACAGCTGAGCCACCAGGGAAGTCCATCTCTGCCTCTATCATCTTTCCATCTCCATCTATCTCTATTTATCATTGATCTATTTATCCATATCTACATATGTGTGTGTGCTTGTATGTATTTATGTGTGTATGTGTCTATTATCTATCTATACTTGTCTCTGATGATCATCTCTTTCATGTAAAATGCTGGGATAAGTGGGTATATTTTCTTTCTTTCTTTTTTAATTTAAATGTATTTATTTTAATTGGAGGCTATTTACTTTACAATATTGTATTGGTTTTGCCATACATCAACATGAATGCCCCAAGGGTGTACACATGTTCCCCATCCTGAACCCCCCTCTCACCTCCCTCCCCATATCATCCCTCTGGGTCATCCCAGTGCACCAGCCCCGAACATCCTGTATCCTGCATCGAACCTGGACTGGCGATTCGTTTCTTATATGATATTATACATGTTTCAATGCCATTCTCCCAAATCATCCCACCCTCTCCCTCTCCCACAGAGTCCAAAAGACTGTTCTATACATCTGTGTCTCTTTTGCTGTCTCGCATACAGGGTTATCGTTATCATCTTTTTAAATTCCATATATATGCATTAGTATATTGTATTGGTGTTTTTCTTTCTGGCTTACTTCACTCTGTATAATCAGCTCTAGTTTCATCCACCTAATTAGAACTGATTCAAATGTATTCTTTTTAGTGCTGGCGGCTGCAACTGGCGCATTTAGCGCGGGTGGCTACCCCACATCCGAGGTCAGAGGCAGAAGCCGGGAGGACCCCATGCCCAAGAGGAGGTGGCCAAGAGGAGTTACCCCACGTCTGAGGTCAGGAGCAAGCGGCCAAGAGTGCCAGGCTGCAATGGTGCAGGAACAGCCAAGAGGAGCTACCCCACGTCCAAGGTCAGGGGCAGCAGCCGGGAGGAGCTACCCTGCGTCAGAGGTTAGGGGCAGTGGCCGAGAGGAGCTACCCCACATCCAAGGCCAGGGGCGGTGGCCGGGAGGAGCTACCTGACACCCGAGGCCAGGGGCGGTGGCCGGGAGAAGTAACCCAACTCCCAAGGAGCAGTGGCTGTACAGGCACAGGAAAACCTAGAGCTATTCCACATTCAAGGTCAGAAGGGGTGGCGGTGAGGAGATACCCCTTGTCCAAGGTAAGGAGCAGTGGCTACACTTTGCTGGAGCAGCCGTGAAGAGATACCCCACACCCAAGGTAAGATAAACCCAAGTAAGACAGTAGGTGTTGCAAGAGGGCATCATAGGGCAGACACACTCAAACCATATTCACAGAAAACTAGTCAATCTAATCACACTAGGACCACAGCCTTGTTTAACTCAATGAAACTAAGCCAGGCCCGAGGGGCCACCCAAGATGGATGGGTCATGGTGGAGGGGTCTGACAGAATGTGGTCCACTGGAGAAGGGAATGGCAAACCACTTCAGTATTCTTGCCTTGAGAAACCCATGAACAGTATGAAAAGGCAAACTGATAGGATACTGAAAGAGAAACTCCTCAGGTCAGTAGAGGCCCAATATGCTACTGGAAATCAGTGGAGAAATAACTCCAGAAAGAATGAAGGGATGGAGCCAAAGCAAAAACAATACCCAGCTGTGGATGTGACTGGTGATAGAAGCAAGGTCCGATGCTGTAAAGAGCAATATTGCATAGGAACCTGGAATGTCAGGTCCATGAATCAAGGCAAATTGGAAGTGGTTAAACAAGAGATGGCAAGAGTGAATGTTGACAATCTATGAATCAACGAACTAAAATGGACTGGGATGGATGAATTTAACTCAGATGATCATTATATCTACTACTGGGGGCAGGAATCCCTCAGAAGAAATGGAGTGGCCATCATGGTCAACAAAAGAGTCCAAAATGCAGTACTTGGATGCAATCTCAAAAACGACAGAATGATCTCTGTTTGTTTCCAAGGCAAACCATTCAATATCACAGTAATCCAAGTCTATGCCCCAACCAGTAACATTGAAGAAGCTGAAGTTGAATGGTTCTATGAAGACCTATAAGACCTTTTAGAACTAACACACAAAAAAGATGTCCTTTTCATTATAGGGGACAGGAATGCAAAAGTAGTAGGTCAAGAAATACCTGGAGTAACAGGCAAATTTGGCCTTGGAATATGGAATGAAGCAGGGCAAAGACTAATAGAGTTTTGCCAAGAAAATGCACAGGTCACAGCAAACAACGTAGTCCAACAACACAAGAGAAGACACTACACATGGACATCACGAGATGGTCAACACCGAAACAAGATTGATTATATTCTTTGCAGCCAAAGATGGAGAACCTCTATACAGTCAACAAAAACAAGACCAGGAGGTGACTGTGGATCAGATCATGAACTCCTTATTGCCAAATTCAGACTTAAATTGAAGAAAGTAGGGAAAACCACTAGACCATTCAGGTATGACCTAAATCAAATACCTTATGATTATACAGTAGAAGTGAGAAATAGATTTAAGGGACTAGATCTGATAGAGTGCCTGATGAACTATGGACGGAGTTTCGTGACATTGTATAGGAGACAGGGATCAAGACTATCCTCATGGAAAAGAAATGCAAAAAAGCAAAATGGCTGTCTGGGGAGGCCTTACAAATAGCTGTGAAAAGAAGAGAAGCGAAAAGCAGAGGAGAAAAGGAAAGATATAAGCATCTGAATGCAGAGTTCCAAAGAATAGCAAGAAGAGATAAGAAAGCCTTCTTCAGTGATCAATGCAAAGAAATAGAGGAAAATACGAGATAGCAAAAGAGACACTGATGTATAAAACAGTCTTATGGACTCTGTAGGAGAGGGAGAAGGTGGGAAGATTTGGGAGAATGGCATTGAAACATGTAAAATATCATGTATGAAACGAGTTGCCAGTCCAGGTTCAATGCACGATACTGGATGCTTGGGGCTGGTGCACTGGGACGACCCAGAGGGATGGAATGGGGATGGAGGAGGGAGGAGGGTTCAGGATGGGGAACACATGTATACCTGTGGCGAATTCATTTTGGTATTTGGCAAAACTAATACAATTATGTAAAGTTTAAAAATAAAATAAAATTAAAAAAAATTCAACATTGAGAAAACTAAGGAAAAAAAATGACAATTTCAGAGTTATTTACAAATGTCTGTGAATATATACACATAGACATTGTTAACCACAACAGAATGATTGAACAATAGTACGCCTATATAATAGCTATTGACAGAAATAAAAGTAACATTAGTTGAAAAAAAAAAAAAAGAAAAAAAAAGAAATAGAGGAAAACAACAGGATAGGAAAGACTGGAGATCTCTTCAAAAATTAGAGATACTGAGGGAACATTTCATGCAAAGATGGGCTCAATAAAGGACAGAAATGGTATGGACCTAACAGAAGCAGAAGATATTAAGAAGAGGTGGCAAGAATACACAGAAGAATTGTACAAAAAAATCTTCACGACCCAGATAATCACAACTGTGAGATCACTGATCTAGACCCAGACATCCTGGAATGTGAAGTCAAGCGGGCCTTATAAAGCATCACTACAAACAAAGCTAGTGGAGGTGATGGAATTCCAGTTGAGCTATTCCAAATCCTGAAAGATGATGCTGTGAAAGTGCTGCACTCAATATGCCAGCAAATTGGGACAACTCAGCAGTGGCCACAGGACTGGAAAAGGTGATTTTATTCCAATCCCAAAGAAAGGCAATGCCAAAGAATGCTAAAACTACCACAAAATTGCTCTAATCTCACACGCTAGTAAAGTAATGCTCAAAATTCTCCAAGTCAGGCTTCAGGAATATGTGAACTGTGAAATTCCAGTTGTTTAAGCTGGTTTTAGAAAAGGCAGAGGAACCAGAGACCAAACTGCCAACATCTGCTGGATCATCAAAAAAGCAAGAGATTCCAGAAAAACATCTATTACTGCTTTATTGACTATGCAAAGCCTTTGACTGTGTGGATCACAATAAACTGTGGAAAATCCTGAAAGAGATGGGAATACCAGACCACCTGACTTGCCTCTTGAGAAATTTGTATGCAGGTCAGGAAGCAAAAGTTTGAACTAGACATGGAACAACAGAGTGGTTCCAAATAGGAAAAGGAGTACGTCAAGGCTGTATATTGTCACCCTGCTTATTTAAATTCTATGCAGTGTACATCATGAGAAACGCTGGACTGGAAGAAGCACAAGCTGGAATCAAGATTGCCGGGAGAAATATCAACCTCAGATATGCAGATGACACTACCCTCATGGCAGACAGTGAAGAGGAACTCAAAAGCCTCTTGATGAAAGTGAAAGAGGAGAGTGAAAAAATTGGATTAAAACTCAACATTCAGAAAATGAAGATCATGGCATCTGGTCCCATCACTTCATGGGAAATAGATGGGGAAACAGTGGAAACAGTGTCAGACTTTATTTTTTTGGGCTCCAAAATCACTGCAGATGGTGACTGCAGCCATGAAATTAAAAGACACTTACTCCTTGGAAGGAAAGTTATGACCAACCTAGATGGCATATTGAAAAGCAGAGACATTACTTTGCAAACACAGGTCCGTCTAGTCAAGGCTATGGTTTTTCCAGTAGTCATGTATGGATGTGAGAGTTGGACTTTGAAGAAAGCTGAGCGCTGAAGAATTAATGCTTTTAAACTGTGGTGTTGGAGAAGACTCTTGAGAGTCCCTTGGACTGCAAAGAGATGCAACCGGTCCATTTTGAAGGAGATCAGCCCTGGGATTTCTTTGGAAGGAATGATGCTAAAGCTGAAACTCCAGTACTTTGGCCACCTCATGCGAAGAGTTGACTGATTGGAAAATACTCTGATGCTGGGAGGGATTGGGGGCAGGAGGAGAAGGGGACGACAGAGGATGAGATGGCTGGATGGCATCATGACTCGATGGATGTGAGTCTCAGTGAACTCCGGGAGTTGTGATGGACAGGGAGGCCTGGTGTGCTGTAATTCATGGGGTCGAGAAGAGTCGGACACGACTGAGCGACTGAACTGAATACTCCATTGTGTATATGTACCACAGCTTTCTTATCCATTCATCTGCTGATGGACATCTAGGTGGTTTCCATGTCCTGGCTATTATAAACAGTACTGTGATGAACATTGGGGTACACGTATCTCTTTCAGTTCTGGTGTCCTCAGTGTGTATGCCCAGCAGTGGGATTGCTGGGTCATAAGGCAGTTTTATTTCCAGTTTTTTAAGGAATCTCCACACTGTTCTCCATAGTGGCTGTGCTAGTTTGCATTCCCTCCAACAGTGTAAGAGGGTTCCCTTTTCTCCACACCCTCTCCAGCATTTATTGCTTGTAGACTTTTGGATCGCAGCCATTCTGACTGGTGTGAAATGGTACCTCACTGTGGTTTTGATTTGCATTTCTCTGATAATGAGTGATGTTGAGCATCTTTTCATGTGTTTGTTAGCCATCTGTATGTCTTCTTTGGAGAAATGTTTATTTAGTTCTCTGGCTC
Source organism: Bubalus bubalis (assembly GCF_019923935.1). Classification (NCBI taxonomy): domain Eukaryota; kingdom Metazoa; phylum Chordata; class Mammalia; order Artiodactyla; family Bovidae; genus Bubalus; species Bubalus bubalis. The sequence goes on along the minus strand of NC_059164.1, from coordinate 6,734,556 downwards.
ATTTTTGATTGGGTCGTTTATTTTTTCTGGAGTTGAGCTGTAGGCGTTGCTTGTATATTTTTGAGATTAGTTGTTTGTCAGTTGCTTCATTTGCTATTATTTTCTCCCATTCTGAAGGCTGTCTTTTCACCTTGCTTATAGCTTCTTTTGTTGTGCAGAAGCTTTTAAGTTTAATTAGGTCCCATTTGTTTATTTTTGCTTTTATTTCCAAGATTCTTGGAGGTGGGTCATAGAGCATCCTGCTGTGATTTATGTCGGAGAGTGTTTTGCCTATGTTCTCCTTTAAGAGTTTTATAGTTTCTGGTCTTACTTTGAGATCTTTAATCCATTTTGAGTTTATTTTTGTGTATGGTGTTAGAAAGTGGTCTAGTTTCATTCAAGTGGTTGACCAGTTTTCCCAGCACCACTTGTTAAAGAGATTGTCTTTTCTCCATTGTATATCCTTGTCTCCTTTGTCAAAGATAAGGTGTCCATAGGTGTGTGGGTTTCTTTCTGAGCTTTCTATTTTGTTCCATTGATCAATATTTCTGTCTTTGTGCCAGTACCATACTGTCTGGATGACTGTGGCTTTGTAGTAGAGCCTGAAGTCAGGCAGGTTGATTCCTCCAGTTCCATTCTTCCTTCTCAAGATTGCTTTGGCTATTCGAGGTTTTTTGTATGTCCATACAAATTGTGAAATTATTTGTTCTAGTTCTGTGAAAAATACCGTTGGTGGCTTGATAGGGATTGCATTGAATCGATAGATTGCTTTGGATAGTATACTCATTTTCACTATATTGATTCTTCTGATCCATGAACATGGTATATTTCTCCATCTATTAGTGTCCTCTTTGATTTCTTTCACCAGTATTTTATAGTTTTCTATATATAGGTCTTTAGTTTCTTTAGGTAGATGTATTCCTAAGTATTTTATTCTTTTCATTGCGATAGTGAATGGAATTGTTTCCTTAATTTCTCTTTCTATTTTCTCATTATTAGTGTATAGGAATGCAAGGGATTTCTGTGTGTTGATTTTATATCTGCAACTTGACTGTAGTCATTGATAAGCTCTAGTAATTTTCTGGTGAAGTCTTTAGGATTTTCTATGTAGAGGATCATGTCATCTGCAAACAGTGAGAGCTTTACTTCTTCTTTTCCAATTTGGATTCCTTTTATTTCTTTTTCTGCTCTGATTGCTGTGGCCAAAACTTCCAAAACTATGTTGAATAGTAGTGGTGAAAGTGGGCACCTTTGTCTTGTTCCTGACTTTAGGGGAAATGCTTTCAATTTTTCACCATTGAGGATAATGTTTGCTGTGGGTTTGTCATATATAGCTTTTATTATGTTGAGGTATGTCCCTTCTATTCCTGCTTTCTGGAGAATTTTTATCATAACTGGATGTTGAATTTTGTCAAAGACTTTCTCTGCATCTATTGAGATAATCATATGGTTTTTATTTTTCAATTTGTTAATGTGGTGTATTACATTGATTGATTTGTGGATATTGATGAATCCTTGCATCCCTGGGATAAAGCCCACATGGTCATGGTGTGTGATCTTTTTAATGTGTTGTTGGATTCTGATTGCTAGAATTTTGTTAAGGATTTTTACATCTATGTTCATCAGTGATATTGGCCTGTAGTTTTATTTTCTTGTGACATCTTTGTGGCATCTTTGGTATTAGGGTGATGGTGACCTCATTAAAGGACTTTGGAAGTTTGCCTTCCTCTGCAATTTTCTGGAAGAGTTTGAGTAGGATAGGTGTTAGCTCTTCTCTAAATTTTTGGTAGAATTCAGCTGTGAAGCCATCTGGACCTGGGCTTTTGTTTGCTGGAAGATTTCTGATTACAGTTTCAATTTCCGTGCTTGTGATGGGTCTGTTAAGATTTTCTATTTCTTCCTGGTTCAGTTTTGGAAAGTTATACTTTTCTAAGAATTTGTCCATTTCTTTCACGTTGTCCATTTTATTGGCATATATTGCTGATAGTAGTCTCTTATGATCCGTTGTATTTCTGTGTTGTCTGTTGTAATCTCTCCATTTTCATTTCTAATTTTATTGATTTAATTTTTCTCCCTTTGTTTCTTGATGAGTCTGGCTAATGGTTTGTCAATTTTATTTATCCTTTCAAAGAACCAGCTTTTTGCTTTGTTGATTTTTGCTATGGTCTCTTTTGTTTCTTTTGCATTTATTTCTACCCTAATTTTTAAGATTTATTTCCTTCTACTTACCCGAGGGTTCTTCATTTCTTCCTTTTCTAGTTGCTTTAGTTGTAGAGTTAGGTTATTTATTTGACTTTTTTCTTGTTTCTTGAGGTGTGCCTGTATTGCTATGAACTTTCCCCTTAGCCCTACTTTTATAGTGTCCCACAGGTTTTGGGTTGTTGTGTTTCCATTTTCATTCATTTCTATGCATATTTTGATTTCTTTTGTTATTTCTTCTGTGATATGTTGGTTATTCAGCAGCGTGTTGTTCAGCCTCCATATGTTGGAATTTTTAATAGTTTTTCTCCTGTGATTGAGATCTAATCTTACTGCATTGTGGTCAGAAAAGATGCTTGGAATGATTTCAATTTTTTTGAATTTACCAAGGCTAGATTTATGGCCCAGGATGTGCTCTATCCTGGAGAAGGTTCCATGTGTGCTTGAGAAAAAGGTGAAATTCATTGTTTTGTGTGAAATGTCGTATATATATATATATCAATTAGGTCTAATTGGTCTGTTGTATCATTTAAAGTTTGTGTTTCCTTGTTAATTTTTTGTTTAGTTGATCTATCTATAGATGTGAGTGGGGTATTAAAGTCTCCCACTACTATTGTGTTATTGTTAATTTCCCCTTTCATACTTGTTAGCATTTGTCTTATATATTGTGATGCTCCTATGTTGGGTGCATATATATTTATAATTGTTATATCTTCTTCTTGGATTGATCCTTTGATCATTATGTAGTGTCCTTCTTTGTCTGTTTTCACAGCCTTTGTTTTAAAGTCTAATTTATCTGATATTAGTATTGCTACTCCTGCTTTCTTTTGGTCTCTATTTGCATGTAATATCTTTTTCCAGTCCTTCACTTTCAGTCTGTATGTGTCCCCCGTTTTGACGTGGGTCTCTTGTAGACAACATATAGGGGTCTTGTTTTTGTATTAATTCAGCCAGTCTTCGTCTTTTGGTTGGGGCATTCAACCCATTTACATTTAAGGTAATTATTGATAAGTATGATCCCATTGCCATTTACTTTATTGTTTTAGGTTCAAGTTTATATGCCCTTTTTGTGTTTCCTGTCTAGATAATCTCATTTACCATTTGTTGGAGAGCTGGTTTGGTGGTGCTGAATTCTCTCAGCTTTTGCTTGTCTGTAAAGCTTTTGATTTCTCCTTCATATTTGAATGAGATCCTTGCTGGGTACCGTAATCTGGGCTGTAGGTTATTTTCTTTCATCATTTTAAGTATATCTTGCCATTCCCTCCTGGCCTGAAGAGTTTCTATTGAAAGATCAGCTGTTATCCTTATGGGAATACCCTTGTGTGTTATTTGTTGTTTTTCCCTTGCTGCTTTTAATATTTGTTCTTTGTGTTTGATCTTTGTTAATTTGATTAATATGTGTCTTGTGGTGTTTCACCTTGGGTTTATCCTGTTTGGGACTCTCTGGGTTTCTTGGACTTGGGTGATTATTTCCTTCCCCATTTTAGGGAAGTTTTCAACTATTATCTCCTCGAGTATTTTCTCATGGTCTTTCTTTTTGTCTTCTTCTTCTGGGACTCCTATGATTCAAACGTTGGAATATTTAAAATTGTCCTGGAGGTCTCTGAGATTGTCCTCATTTCTTTTAATTCGTTTTTCTTTTTTCCTCTCTGATTCATTTATTTCTACGATTCTATCTTCTACTTCACTAATCCTATCTTCTGCCTCCATTATTCTACTATTTGTTGCCTCCAGAGTGTTTTTGATCTCATATATTGCATTATTCATTATATATTGACTCTTTTTTATTTCTTCTAGGTTCTTGTTAAACCTTTCTTGCATCTTCTCAATCCTTGTCTCCAGGCTATTTATCTGTGATTCCATTTTTATTTCAATATTTTGGATCATTTTCACTATCATTATTCAGAATTCTTTATCAGGTAGATTCCCTATCTCTTCCTCTTTTGTTTGGTTTGGTGGGCATTTATCCTGTTCCTTTACCTCTGTCTCTTCATCTTGTTTATATTGTTGCGTTTGGGGTGTCCTTTCTGTATTCTGGCAGTTTGTGGAGTTCTCTTTATTGTGGAGTTTCCTCCCTGTGGGTGGGGTTGTATTGGAGGCTTGTCAAGGTTTCTTGGTTAGGGAAGCTTGTGTCAGTGTTCTGGTGGGTGCAGCTGGATTTCTTCTCTCTGGAATGCAATGAAGTGTCCAGTAATGAGTTATGAGATGTCAATGGTTTTGGAGTAACTTTGGGCAGCCTGTATATTGAAGCTCAGGACTGTGTTCCTGTGTTGCTGGAGAATTTGCATGGTGTGTCTTGCTATGGAACTTGTTGGCCCTTGGGTGGTGCTTGGTTTCAGTGTAGGTATGGAGGTGTTTGATGAGCTCCTATGAATTAATGTTCCGTGGAGTCAGGAGTTCTCTGATGTTCTCAGGATTTGGACTTAAGCCTCCTGCTTCTGGTTTTCAGTCTTATTTTTACAGTAGTGTCAAGACTTCTCCTTCTGTACAGCACCGTTGATAAAATATCTAGGTTAAAGATGAAAAGTTTCTCCACAGTGAGGGATACCCAAAGAGGTTCACAGAGTTACATGGAGAAGAGAAGAGGGAGGAGGGAGTTAGAGGTGACCCCAATGAGATGAGGTGGAATCAAAAGAGGACAGAGCAAGGTAGCCAGTAATCACTTCCTTATGTGCACTCCATAGTCTGGACCGCCCAGAGACGTTCACAGAGTTATATAGAGAAGAGAAGAGGGAGGAAGGAGTCAGAGGTGGCTAGGAGGATAAAAGGGGGGAATGAAAAGGGGAGAGACAGATCTAGCCAGTAATCAGTTCCCTAAGTGTTCTCTACCATCTGGAACACACAGAGATTCACAGAGTTGGGTAGAGAAAAGAAGGCAGAGGGAGGAGACTGAGGCGACCTGGTGGAGAAAAAGGAGAGTCCAAAGGAGGAGAGAGCAGTCAAGCCAGTAATCTTGCTCCCAAGTAAAAATGGGTACTGAAGATTGGGTTCTTAAAGGTACAAAATTGATAACAAATACCAAAAAGCAAAGATTAAAAATCTAGAGTAGAGGTTGGATTTTCAAAATGCAATATTAAATAAAAGAAGAAGAAGAAAAAACAAAGTCACAAAAATTATTTAAAAAATATATATATGAGGTTTGCTTTAAAAAATAGGGTCTTTTTTTAAAGTAATAGTAGGTTATAAAAATGAAAATTAAAGGAGTAATAGAGGACTTAAAAATTAAAAAAAGGTATAAAAAAAGAATGATTGTTAAAAATAGTAAAAATATATCTAGGACTTTCTCTGGTGTTGTTGTGGGCAGTGTGGGGTCAGTTCATTTTCGAATAGTTCCTTGGTCCGGCCTATATTTCTCAAGATCTATAAGCCCCTTCCTATGTAGTTGGTACTAACTACAGGGTTTTAATCTATTGCACCTGTCACTTTCAAGGCAGTTCATTCTGTTTTAGCTTCTTCTGTTTGCTGGTCTCTTCAGGGTCTGATTTCCGCCCTGACACAAAGTGGGCGGTGGTGGACACTTTTTTTAGGTTCACTTGTTCAGTCGCACTGTGGGGAGGGAGGGACGCTGCAAACAAATAACACTGGCGTGTGCTCACAGTGTCTTAGCCACACTGGGCCTGCCCCTGCTCATGGCGCTTGTGCCCTTCCTGCTCACACAGCTCAGGCTCAAGGTTCCTCCGCCAGGAACCGTCTGAGGCCAGTCCTGGGCTGCATCCACCTCCCAGGTCTAAGCTGCTCAGGTTCAGGCACTCAGGTAGTCCTCAGAGGCACAGACTCCATTGGGCCTGCGTTTTGTGCCCTTCCCAGGTCTGAGCAGCTCAGGTGATGAGGTGTTTGGTGAGCGCGGTCGCTGTGACTTATCACCTCTCCCGTCCCTGCTGGAGAATCCCAGGGAGGGGGGAGCCTGGTGGGCTGCCGTCTATGGGGTCGCACAGAGTCGGACACGACTGAAGCGACTTAGCAGCAGTCCCTGCTGCTTGGTTTTCTGCGTGTACAACTGGGGCACCTTCTCAGGTGGATGTTGACTGTCCAGAATCCCAAGAAGTCTTAGTTAGCAAAGAAGTCTGCTTGCAGTTTCATAGATCTTGTGTCTCTGGGGCTGCGATTGCCCCCTTCCAGTTCTGGCTGCCTGTCACCGGAGGGAATGGTCTGCAGCCGGCTAATTCTGTTCAGTCCTTTGTTCTGTGCATGGTCCTGGCAGTGTCTTAGGTTAGAGCTTTTTGCGTGGTATCTATCCCACAGTCTGGTTTGCTAGCCCAAGTTAGTTTGCTCTGATTACCCTAGGGGCATTCAAGCCTGATCCTTACTCTAACCAATGCAGCCTGCGCCTCCCTGCCCAGCCCCCGCCTGCTAGTGGCAGATGCAGGCATCTGCGCTGCTTCTCTGCTGGGGGAGTTACCATTGGGCTTGTAACCTGTGGATTTTAATTATTTATTTATTTTTCCTCCCTGTTATGTTGCCCTCTGTGCTTCCAAGGCTCGCCACAGACTCGGCAGTTAGAGTGTTTCCTGGTGTTTGGAAACTTTTCTCTTTTTAAGACTCCCTTCCCAGGATGGAGCTCCATCCCTACCTCTTTTGTCTCTTTTTTGTCTTTTATATTTTTTTCCTACCTCTTTTCGAACACAATGGGCTGCTTTTCTGGGTGCCTGATGTCCTCTGCCAGCATTCAGAAGTTGTTTTGTGGAATTTACTCAGCATTTAAATGTTCTTTTGATGAATTTGTGGGGAAGAAAGTGGTCTCCCCATCCTATTCCTCTGCCATCTTAGGACCGCCTCCTGGTATATTTTCATAAAATCATTTTGCTACTGTAGACAACTACTTTCCTCTTGTTTTTCTCATTAAGTTTTAAAACAATATGTAAATTCAGATATGCTTGACTGAAGCCCTATTTTCCATCTTTTAGAACTTGTCTTTAATCAGTGAAACTCTAGGTCTGCCCTTCATGCACCAGCACTCCACCCCAGTCAAGACTTCACATTGATTTCACCCTCAGCAAGAACCAAGCCAGGGATTAATGGTCAGTTCATATACCTCAGGTGGTTTTCAGCCAGCTTCTCTGCTTCTTTAGAAATGACATTTCAGCCCAACCGTGGAGGAGGGACTGAGGTTGAATAGGGAAAGACAGAGAGGTATTTGGAGCTTCCCAGATGGCTCAGTGGTAAAGAATCTTCTTGCCAATGCAGAAGATGCTGGAGATGTGGGTTCGATCCCTAGATTGGGACGATCTCCTGGAGAAAGGAATGGCAACCCACTCCAATATTCTTGCCTGGAAAATCCCATGAATAGAGGAGCCTGGTGGGCTACAGTCCATAGGATCGCAGAGAGTCAGACATGACTGAGCATGCATGCAAGAGGCATTTCGGACTGCTGGTTGCACAGGAGAGGGATTGTAAGGAGTTACATATGGGCAGTGGGAGAGGGAGAAGTAAAGCTCCCTCTGTGGATGACAACGTCCTACAAGGGGCCTCTCCCAGATTCTCCTTCTGGCTGCATGGCTGAGTGAGGGGAGGCAGAGCACCACCAGCTGAGAAGTTAATTGACAGGTTCTCAGAACCATTGGTGTCCTGGACTTCGATTAGACCATAAACTCTACTCCAGGACATACACTCACCTACTTTATTTCATATTCTTAGTGCATGATTCACGACCTGCCCCAGAGGAGGAGGTTTCTGTGAACACCAGTGATGGAGAAATTTATCAGACATTCTGCAATTTCCTAGAGTCCTAGGAAACATTCTGCAATTTCCTAGAGTCCAATGAGTCCTAGAAACTCCTATATTGAGTTGAAATGTACATCTGTAGTCTATACTAACCACATGTGGTTGACACCCCTGTCCTCACACCCTTGTCCTGTGGCTGTCTTCCCCCACAGAGGCTGGCAAAGCCAGGTCCCAACCTCCCAGGGCTGTGGGAAAGATGGGGCAGAAATGAGGCTGGAAGAATTCCTCCTTGTGGAAACTCTCTAAATACAGTTTCTCTTTAATAGAAGAGAAGTCCCAGCAAGGTTGCTTCTGCCCTGCCCTATTCCTGGTCCTCTGAGTCTGCACGTGATTGTGGGTGTGAACCCAGGAACCACAGCAAGATCTGGCAACATAAATACCCCCAAATCTCCCCAATGCTGATACAGAACTCAGATGGCTGCCTGCTCACAGATTTCCTGTTATGGGAGAAAAATATCATTTTATCCAACTACTCTTTCTGTTACTCATAACCAACGCATTCCTAAGTGATGTCAAATTTAGTGTGTACTCAGTTTCCTCCTAGGCTAGGCTTGGGAAATGGAAGCCCTTGTGGTTTCTTTCTTCCAAACCTTCACTGCAGTGTTGTGAATCCTCAGGTCAAAATCTGTAGAATCAGAACAGGGCACATTGATATGTTTTTTTAAAGCACAAGCTATTCAACAAGCCATGTGCCTAGCGCCTACTTTTAGCCTTGCTTGTGCTTCAGCTATGTTTCCATCTTATGTCCCGTCAGTGCACCTGAATTGCAGAGCATTTTTCTTCTTGGGCCCCCTGAGTAAAGATCAGAATTCAAGAAGCCTCTTGAGTGACATTAGCTATTGTGGAGATGCTGGCTGTTGAAGCAGATGTGATGGACACATGTTTTTATGAACAAGAGTCTTTTCAAAGGCTTTTCTGTTTTTGCCTTTGCTTCACTAAACTGGATCCTGAAGGACAATGTTGTATTCAGTTCAGTTCAGTTGCTCAGTCGTGTCCAACTCTTTGCTACCCCATGAATCACAGCACGCCAGGCCTCCCTGTCCATCACCAACTCCTGGAGTTCACTCAGGCTCACATCCATCGAGTCAGTGATGCCATCCAGCCTCTCATCCTGTGTCGTCCCCTTCTCCTCCTGCCCCCAATCCCTCCCAGCATCTGAGTTTTTTCCAGTGAGTCAACTCTCCATATGAGGTGGCCAAAGTACTGGAGTTTCAGCTTTAGCATCATTCCTTCCAAAGAAAACCCAGGGCTAATCTCATTCAGAATGGACTGGTTGGATCTCCTTGCAGTCCAAGGGACTCTCAAGAGTCTTCTCCAACACCACAGTTCAAAAGCATCAATACTTCGGCACTCAGCTTTTTTCACAGTCCAACTCTCACATCCATACATGACTACTGGAAAAACCATAGCCTTGACTAGATGGACCTTTGTTGGCAAAGTAATGTCTCTGCTTTTCAATATGCTATTTAGGTTGGTCATAACTTTTCTTCCCAAGAGTAAGCATCTTTTAATGTTATGGCTGCAGTCACCATCTGCAGTGATTTTCGAGACCAAAAAAATAAAGTCTGACACTGTTTCCACTGTTTCCCCATTTATTTCCCATGAAGTGATGGGACCAGATGCCATGATCTTCGTTTGCTGAATGCTGAGCTTTAAGCCAACTTTTTCACTCCCCACTTTCACTTTCATCAAGAGGCTTTTGAGTTCCTCTTCACTTTCTGCCATAAGGGTGGTGTCATCTGCATATCTGAAGTTATTGTTATTTCTCCCGGCAATCTTGATTCCAGCTTGTGCTTCTTCCAGCCCAGCGTTTCTCATGATGTACTCTGTATAAAAGTTAAATAAGCAGGGTGACAATACAAAGCCTAGATGTACTCCTTTTCCTATTTGGAACCAGTCTGTTGTTCCATGTCCAGTTATAACTTTTGCTTTCTGACCTGCATACAAATTTCTCAAGAGGCAGGTCAGGTGGTCTGGTATTCCCATCTCTTTCAGAATTTTCCACAGTTTATTGTGATCCACACAGTCAAAGGCTTTGGCATAGTCAATAAAGCAGAAATAGATGTTTTTCTGGAACTCTCTTGATTTTTGATGATCCAGTGGATGTTGGCAATTTGGTCTCTGGTTCCTCTGCCTTTTCTAAAACCAGCTTGAACATCTGGAAGTTCACGATTCACATATTGCTGAGCCTGGTTTGGAGAATTTTGAGCATTACTTTGCTAGGGTGTGCTGCTGCTGCTGCTAAGTTGCTTCAGTCATGTCCGACTCTGTGTGACCCCATAGATGGCAGCCCACCAGGCTCCCCCATCCCTGGGATTCTCCAGGCAAGAACACTGGAGTGGGTTGCCATTTCCTTCTCCAATGCATGAAAGTGAAAAGTGAAAGTGAAGTCGCTCAGTCGTGTCTGACTCTTAGCAACCCTATGGACTGTAGCCCACCAGGCTCCTCCATCCATGGGATTTTCCAGGCAAGAGTGCTGGAGTGGGGTGCCATTGTGTGAGATGAGTGCAATTGCGTGGTAGTTTGAGCATTCTTTGGCATTGCCTTTCTTTGGGATTGAAATAAAAACTGACCTTTTCCAGTCCTGTGGCCACTGCTGAGTTTTCCAAATTTGCTGGCGTATTGAGTGCAGCACTTTCACAGCATCATCTTTCAGGATTTGAAATAGCTCAACTGGAATTCCATCACCTCCACTAGCTTTGTTTGTAGTGATGCTTTCTAAAGCCCACTTGACTTCACATTCCAGGATGTCTGGCTCTAGGTGAGTGATCACACCATCGTGATTATCTTGGTCGTGAAGAAAATAGGGAAAACCACCAAACCATTCAGGTATGACCTAAATCAAATCCCTTATGATTATACAGTGGAAGTCAGAAATAGATTTAAGGGACTAGATCTGATAGACAGAATGCCTGATGAACTATGGATAGAGGTTTGTGACATTGTACAGGAGACAGGGATCAAGACCATCCCCATGGAAAAGAAATGTAAAAAAGAAAAATGGCTGTCTGAGGAGCCCTTACAAATAGCTGTGAAAAGAAGAGAAGCAAAAAGCAAAGGAGAAAAGGAAAGATATAAGCATCTGAATGCAGAGATCCAAAGAAAAGCAAGAAGAGATAAGAAAGCCTTCTTCAGCAATCAATGCAAAGAAATAGAGGAAAACAACAGAATGGGAAAGACTAGAGATCTCTTCAAGAAAATTAGAGATACCAAGGGAACATTTCATGCAAAGATGTGCTCGATAAAGGACAGAAATGGTATGGACCTAGCAGAAGCAGAAGATATTAAGAAGAGGTGGCAGGAATACACAGAACTGTACAAAAAGATCTTCACAACCAAGATAATTTTGTATTGACAGCCACCAAAAGGGAATGGATAGGTCCTGATGTTCTTGTCATAGCAGCACCTGCTCCTACACTTCTCTCATCTCCGGTAAGTTTAGCTGGATAGGTGCTACTTTGAGTGTGACCTTATTACTAAGTGACAGTCTTCTTGAAACCCCATTTAGAATGCTTTTGGAGTTCTGTGCCCCTTTGGTGCTGAATGTCATTCCTGCTAGGAGATAAGTCAGTGTTAAAATACCACCCTTTCTTGAGCTCTCTTAATACCTCCAACTTAGAAACTTTATAAAATTGGAATATATTGCAGTTAAATAGAGAATGTGTCTTTTGCCTCTTCTGTGTGGGCTTCTCTGGTGACTGAGATGGTAAATAATCTGCCTGCAATGCAATCAAACCTGGATTCAATCCCTGGATTGGGAAGGTACCTTGGAGAAGGAAATGGCAACCCACTCTAGTGTTCTTGCCTGGAAAATTCCATGGACAGAGGAGCTACAAAGAGTTGCAAAGAGCTGGACACAACTGAGCAACTAACACACACACACACACACACACACAAACACCTGGCTTTCTAGAGAAAAGGTGTGAAAAAACTAATCAGCATGTGCTAGAAGTTCACACATGATTAAACAGCAAGGAAGAGGTTTTCTCCCTGTTTGGTGTTCCCCTAGGGCAGAGATGCAGATATGCTCTCCTAGTAAATGAAACAGTCTCCTTCTCTGATGCTCTCAGCTGTGCCCTTAAGTTCTGAATGATAGAAGAAGAACAGAGAACAGAGCTAATGAGTTGTCCCTGAAGTCATTCAGCATCTTCCAGACTTTCCTGTTTGGTCAAATTGTTCCTTAGCATTTACATCTTGCTGGTGTCAAGAGGCACAACTAAATTCCTAGGTTAGAAAGACTCCATGAAGTTTTTAGAAGTAAATTCATATGTGATAATTAGGTTAGGAAAACTGGGAAGAGGAAAAAAAAGATATAGGTAAAAATTTACGCTTGGCCTTAAAAAATTCAGATTTCTTGGATATCATAAATATTTTGATTGATTGGAGACCTTCAAACTCTCTTTTCCACCACTGTCTGAAGTTTGCCTCCCTTCAACTATCTCTCTAGCAAATGCATGTGATTCATTTGTCTGGTTTCTGTTGAAATATTCATCTCTGGTAGGAAACATACTGTTTCTGAAGGTACACATTGGAAAGGTTCATTTTCTCTGCATTTCATTATCATTTCTTAGTTGATTCTGAAATAATTTACTGAGTGTTTCCTCTTGCTCTACATATGATTCTTTTTTTTTTTTTAAAAGTATTTACTGTATTTACTTATTTGGCTGCACTGGGTTGCAGCATATGGGGTCTAATTCCCTGACCAGGGACTGAACTAAGGCTCTCTGCACTGAGAGTGCAGAGTCTTAGACATTGAGTCAAAAGGGAAGTCCCTATATTTGATTCTTACTGAGGGGTACACATTGGTTTTGCTTTGGGAGGTTGCTGCCCAGTCAACACTCTAGAACCTCGAATCCTTCCTGTTTGCAGACATTAGAAATAGTTTGGGCACATAGTCCAGCTTGGGCCAATCAGATCCCCCGATCCTCTGCTGGACCCCTGTGTGAAGTATTCATGTACAGTTTGATCGTGGCAGTCATACTGGAGATAGCTGTAAGGTGAACAGAGAAAGTCGAGAAATTCTGGTTTCTTCGGAAGAGAAAAACAGCAAGTCACTCCCTAGAACAAACACCAATGAACAGGCAAGCAGCACGACATAGAGAACATGGAGATGATTATCCACCCTCTATCTTGAGGTCGTTCCCTTCCAGTTATCTCTCATGAGGTCTTTTTGCTCTGAAGGTCCAGAGATACTCCAATTTCCTTCTGTTGAAAATAAGATAACTGGCCCCAAATGAAGTCGCTTTATGCTATGCCCCAAGTTATCAAGCTGAGAATCACTTACAGCAATGAAATCATAAACCAGTCAGTCAGGAATCACCTGCTCACACTACTCAAGTGGTGTGCCCCAGAAACCCTGCCATGGTCTAAAGGAGATTAACCTGGCATGAACCAACACGGTTTTTTGTATAGAATGACTTCCTATTTCCTGCTCCCCTTTGCTTATAAAATCTCTTGCCTTGTACAGCTTTTTGAATTCCCATTCTGTCTGCTGGTTTGGATGCCTCCTGATTCAGGAATTGTTGAATCAAGCCAAAAACATCTTTAAATTTACTCAGCACTTCTTCCTAAAATCTCCCTTTCATTGCTTTGGCCAGTTTAGGGTAGTTATATGCTATAAAACAATGACCCCTGCCTGGGACGTTTTTATTCCCATAACCAGGGAACAGATTTCTTTGAACAAGGAGTGTTTATGGCTGCCTCTCTAGTGAGGGACCACAGAACTCTATTCTTCTTAAACATGTTCTTTGTTTTCCATTGTTCAATCCCTTTCGCACCTGACACCTTCATTCTTTAATCTTTGTGGAGGGTGTTGGGCATGGAGAAAGTTTTTCTCTGCTTTCGAAGCTAGTTCCCACCATGACTGACATTTGTGCTGGAGCCAGTACATAGGAACAGCCAGAAGGTTTAAAGAGTGATCTGTTAAATGTCTACAGGATGGTCAAAACTTAACAGAGCCTGGGTTCAAAACTGAATTGAACTCATTCTTATTTCTTTCCTGAAATCTCCTTTTCTTCCTTCACTGTTTTTGAGTATTTCTTGCTATTAGGAGACATTGAGAAAACATTGTCATGCCAACTTTAATTTATCTAGAGGTGAAAAGTGAAATTAAAAAATAATTAATGTGAAAGCTTCTAGAAAAGTCACGATAAATTGAGTAGGGTCACAGTGTTCAAGACTACATCCTGCTTTCTCTGACACTGACTTTAGCATCGCCGGTACATTTTCTGGTCTAATAGAACGTAATAGCCTAACAAGGTCGGCTGTGATATGCACCTCTTCCAAATACATTTCTGTTTGTTTGCACTTGCGAGGTCTAATTATAATAAAAATACTGTCACTTGGATTCAAAAAACATTTGTATTACTGTAGCGTCTAACATTTTTCAGCTAATTAGAAAACTGTACCTTTAAAAACCACAGAGCTGATACATATAACTCATAAAAGTACGCTGCTGATTTTGTTTTCCATTTTTTCCCTAATAGCTGAGCCTATGACTACTGCCTCTGAAAATGTTTATCAATTTAATATGAGCTAGGTGCACTGCCAGTGCTGCCTGCATAATTCTTGGGACCCAGTGCAAAAGGAAAAAGGAGACTTATACAAAAGGGGGAAAATCTTCATATAAAGGTACTCAAATATAGGTCTTTTCCTTTTAATTGTATTTTATTCTCATGAAACCTAATAGAGAAACTAATGATATAAAAATCTAACATGCATTTATAAATTATAAGAAACAAAAATAATATCTGTGTGTGATAATTTTATATAATTTTTAGGTAATAATGCTTTATTAATGTGATGCTGAAGAAGACTCCTGACAGTCCCTTGCAGTGCAAGGAGATCAAACCAGTCAGTCCTAAAGGAAATTAACCCTGCATATTCATTGGAAGGGCTGATACTGAAGCTGAAGCTCCAATACTTTGGCCACCTGGTGGGAAGAGCTGACTCATTGGAAAAGACCCTGATGTTGGGAAAGATTCAGGGCAGGAAGATAAGGAGACGACAGAGGATGAGATGGTTGGATGGTATCACTGACTCAATGGACATGCATTTGAGCAAACTCTAGGAGATAGTGAAGGACAGGGAAGCCTGGCATACTACAGTCCATGTGGTTGCAGAGTCAGACACGACTGAGCAACTGAACAACAATAACAAATTAATGTGATATCTTGATTGCGCTTAAGGCTTTCTTGACTAACATTTATGCAAATATATTTATTAAGTCAAAAATTCATAGTGGAGAAATTTCAGTTCCAATTGATATAACTGAAAGTGAGATCTGTCTCTCTTAGCAAATGCAAATTCCTGACAATATCAGTGCAAAGCAGGGGGGCAAGAAGGAGAGACAGGCTGGTTTTTTTCCAAAGATCCAGGCCTGCAGCCACAACTGTCTGACTTCTGGGTCCAGTTCTTTGCAGCTCCCTCTGAGAGGTGAGGGGCACAGGCAATGGTGACTTGGAGTAAAATGGCATCAAGAGCTCACCTCCAGGGTCTTGTGACCAACAGCTGTGGCCAGTGTCCAGGTTCAAATTGCCTACAAGGAAACTGATCCAAATCCCACTGACAGCAGCAGGCAGGGTCTGAGCTGTGGGAGGTCAGGGATCTTCCATCAGGATGAACAGAGGACCTTATAGATGAGACACCACCTATTAAGGAAAGTGAGCACATAACCATGGGGTTAAAGCTGCCCCCAGGTCCACCAGTTTAGTCTGATCACCTTAACAAATTCATGTATAAAGAGATAGAGGAAAACAAGGTACTTTGTAAAATCAGTCAGTCCAAGGCTATGTGGATTATTATCCAGGGCTTCCTTACTGTCAGTTAGCTTTAAGAAGAGGTATTTTATAGTCATCTTCTATGTGTCACTCCAGCCAACAGCAAAGTGCACAAATGCTGAGCAGGTAATGCCCTGGTAGCTTGTCACCATCTGCTTGGACCTTTAGCTAGATCACGTTATGTTAGAGACAATAACAAAGCTGGAACTGGCCTTTAAATGCCTGTTTAGTAATTGGCTCTTTATGGCCCACTTAGCTAAAGTACATCTCATTAACACGAGGGGAGTACAAAGGAAAAAACAACAGCACAATGTACTGTGGACAAATGGATGTTGTGACCCATGGCCACTGTTGTCAGGGCCTTGGGATTGGCACCCAAGTTTGTCCTGGTCTCCCAAATGCTCCTTGTGTTCAGCATGGGCCCTGAACTGGATGCTGGGGGACCAAGAGGTCAATGGACCATCTTAAACTTGACTGCAAGTGAAAGTGAAAGTGAAAGTGAAGTCGCTCAGTCGTGTCGACTCTTTGCGACCCCATGGATTGTAGCCTACCAGGATCCTCTATCCATGGGATTTTCCAGGAAATAGTACTGGAGTGGATTGCCATTTCCTTCTCCAAAGTGAAAGTGGCTCAGTCATGTCCAGCTGTTTGCAACCCCACGGATTATACAGTCCATGGAATTCCCTAGGCGAGAATACTGGAGTGGGTAGCCTTTCCCTTCTCCAGGGGATCCTCCCAACTCAGGGATTGAACCCAGATCTCCCACACTGCAGGCAGATTCTTTACCAACTGAGCTATCAGGGACTATTGAATAAAACTGAAAGACAGGGACTGGACATTTACTTCTAAAGGCTTTCATGAAAGATGGTCTGGATTTCTGCTGAAAGGTAACATATTTGTAAGATCAACAAATCAAACTAGACGTAAAGGCACATATTCAGCCCCCAAATATGATGTCCTCTTTCCAAATTCCCCTTTTAATTTGTAAACAAAGCTCATAGCAAGAGGACTACAAATTCAATACAAGCACAAATGTTGCATAAAGCTGTAAAACATTGGTGCACTATGAAATTGGATATACTATACTGTTTCATGTGGATGAAAATTTTTAATTGAAGTAGAAGCCATAATGTGATGACTATGGGTGAGGGTGACTTTCTCCGGTTTCACTGGGTCTCAGGCAGTACATGTAGAATCCATGATGGCATTCGTTCAGGGCAGGTTTCTGCTAAAACAGATTGTCTGGGCTGAAGCTTCTGAGGCTCCTCACACAGAGAATATGTATCACCAGTGATTTGTCTGGAATGCTGTGCTTCAGCCCTTCATATATGAAAAAAAATGACTTAAATTCACTTCTCTGCCTTTATGAAACAAGCACAAGCTAAGATGACCTGCTTTGGGAGAAAGGAAATTAAACATCTACTGTATGCCTGATACAGTGCCGAGCATAATAGAATTGTATACAGAATGGTGTATAATAGAAATATTATTTTGTCTTCCCAGTGACTATTACATATATTCATATTCTGAATTTACAGATGAAACTAAGCCACAATCCAGATCATACTGATACCAAAGATCTGTTTTTCTTTCAGGGAATGACAGTGATCTAGAGCCTGACCTTATTTTCTGAACTTCTGGTCATTTTTACTATAGAAGCATAATGAAAAGCAGTGAAGTACTTGGGAGCTGTCAGTTTTCCTTATGAATATGCATGCATTAGCTTTCAGTGCTCCAGGTAGGAGCATCCATTCATCTTGGAAATGAATGGTTCTGGCTGTCCTCATACGGGACTAATGATGTGTGGACAGTACACAATCAGAAACTATCCTAGTCATAAAATCTCAGTGTGCTTCATCAGATGGTTCTTTGATATGCAAAGTCAACAGTGTGCTCAGAGGATGAAAAATGATCCTTCACTGAGCAGGAGCAGTGTCCTTAGAGCAAAGCAGGAGTCGGGGTGCAGCACGGACTTGCACCTGGATGGAAGCTTGTGAGATGCCTTTGGCCTGGGGAAAAGGGGAGGGGACCCTGAGGTTCCAGATGAGTTTTGAAAGGTGAATCTGGACTGGAGGGCAAGGCCAATAAATTGGAAGGATTCTGCTGGCCTGCAGGCATGTCTGGGGCCTGGGGATAAAGATGGTGTTGGATGTGATGCAGAGGGGCCCCTCCTGCACTGTTGGTGGGAAAATTCACTATTTCCCACTATGGAAAGTAGTACCGAATATCCTCAAAAAATTAAAAATAGAACTACCATATGATTCTGCCATCTCATGTTGGGGTATGTATCCAAAGGAAATGAAATCAGGATCTTGAAAACATGTCTGCACTCTCAAGTTGACTGCAGCATCAAAACCAAGCATGGACAGTCTTTTGGACTCTGTGGGAGAAGGCGAGGGTGGGATGATTTGAGAGAGTAGCATTGAAATATGTATATTATCATATGTGAAGCAGATCGCCAGTCCAGGCTTGATGCATGAGACAGGGCACTCAGGGCTGGTGCACTGGGATGACCCAGAGGGATGGGCTGGAGGGGGGCTCAGGATGGGGAACACATGTACACCCATGGCTGATTCATGTCAATGTATGGCAAAACCACTACAATATTGTAATGTAGTTAGCTTCCAATTAAAATAAATTTAAAAAATACAAAAATCAAAACAAACAAAAACAAGCATGGGTCAAAGAAATGAGGACCTAGGAGAAACAGAAATAGAAGAAATTGTATCAGAGAGGTGTGCTCAGTCACTCTGTTGTGTCCGAATCTTTGAGATACCATGGACTATAGCCAGCCAGTCTCCTCTGTCCTTGATCCCAAGGCAGAAATCCTGGCAAGAAAACTGGAGTGGGTTGTCATTTGCTCCTCTAGGGGATTGTCCTGACCCAGGGATAGAACCCGTGTTTCCTACGGCTCCTGCCTTGGCAGGCACAATCTTTACCACTGAGCCACCTAAGAAGCCCATCAGCAAGGTAATCTGGGGCTAAAATAAGTTTCAGATGTCAAACCTTTTGGAGGCCGGGGTTTCAGGGTCATGCTCTGAGTGTGTCTGTCAGAGCAAAAGGCAGAGACTGTGACAGCAGAGGGATGAGAGCCATGGGACTTGCTTGCAGCCAACCACGCTGAGTGGAAAAGGCCCTTCTTCAGCGATTTTATAGAAGTAACCCTGAGATTCTCTAGATTGCAGGTGTGGAGTCAGTGTGACCTTAACCAAAACTCACCAAAATACAGGTTGATATTCATTAGAGGGAAGGAAAAGAAGCAGATGTTTCCTTGTGAGGTTATAGCATCTCAATTTTCTAAAACGGTGGTGGTGAAGGGAGAAGAGACTTAACACTTAGTTTACACCCTTGCTTACATGCTACCACTGTATTCACATGACTTGTGTGATTGTCTGAGATGTTTTGGTGTATCAGACAGTGTGTGATTCTGGAAATACGTAGAAAAAATGCGTCACTATGAATGGCTAGAGTCAAGTGTGTGGAAGTAGGGAGAAGGCGCAGACTCATAGGGAAAAGGACCCATAAAAGAAGGGGGTGTCCCAAAGGCAGAAGAGCTGATGGGAAATCAAGGGAGCAGAGCTGGTTTTGTGGCTGGAATTTCACAGCCTCACCAGCCCCACTAAGCTTGCCATCCACTCCATTCCTTAAGTTAGATTACTTCTATATAGTGGGGGCCTCACCTCCTAACTTGGGGGATAAAGGTTTAGCACAGGTTCAGTTCAGTTCAGTTCAGTCGCTCAGATGTGTCCGACTCTTTGTGACCCCATGAATCGCAGCACGCCAGGCCTTCTTGTCCATCACCAACACCCGGAGTTCACTCAAACTCATGTCCATCTAGTCGGTGATGCCATCCAGATATTTCATCCTCTGTCATCCCCTTCTCCTCCTGCCCCCAATCCCTCCCAGCATCAGGGTCTTTTTCAGTGAGTCAACTCTTTGCATCAGGTGGCCAAAGTATTGGAGTTTCAGCTTCAACATCATTCCTTCCAAAGAACACCCAGGACTGATGTCCTTTAGGATGGACTGGTTGGATCTCCTTGCAGTCCAAGGGACTCTCAAGAGTCTTCTCCAACACCACAGTTCAAAAGCATCAATTCTTCGGCGCTCAGCTTTCTTCACAGTCCAACTCTCACATCCATACATGACCACTGGAAAAACCATAGTCTTGACTAGATGGACCTTTGTTGGCAAAGTAATGTCTCTGCTTTTGAATATGCTATCTAGGTTGGTCATAACTTTCCTTCCAAGGAGTAAGTATCTTTTAATTTCATGGCTGCAGTCACCATCTGCCGTGATTTTTGGAGCCCCCCAAAATAAAGTCTGACACTGCTTCTACTGTTTCCCCATCTATTTCCTATAAGGTTACTCAACATCAAAAGAGACAGTCACGTATTCTAATGAAATAATTATAAGACATCTATTTGAACTTATAAAGGGAGAATTTTGTAATGTTTCTTAAATCTATGCCACAATTGATGACGAGTAAAAAGACACCTATGTGACAGCACGGTGTGGGTCCTTTCCTCAAGCACAGCCAGCACTGTGGCTCAGTCTCACTCAGTGGAATTTCAGAATTATTTGGAAAGTTTGATTTTCAAAGTGTAGATCCTTGGACCTTATTGTAGACTCTCTGAATTATAAATCTGAGGGTTAAGCCCGGGGATTTCTACTTATGAAAGGCTCAGGAGCTTATACTGATGCTCAGAATAATGGAACAACCAGTGCTCTCGGAGAGCCTGAGGACCCTGGACTCAAAGCACGTCCATGGACTCCTGCTGAGGATTCTGCAGACATTCATAGTCTCAGTCTCTGGTCTCTCCTGCATGTCCACCTGACACAAAGCTGTCAGAGTAATCTTTCTAACTGGGTCCTCTGACTATGCTGCTTACCATCTCAGAGTTACTCAGCTTCCTCTGACCTACAGAATGATCAGATAGACTATATGATTTCACCTTACCTTGCCTGTAGGTACAGTGTTATTCTGTCAATCCGTATGACAGCCATGTTCCCACATGACTAGCTAGGTATACAAGATCTTTGTACATCTGAATCTATGTCACAACTGCATTTAACCACTCATCTATATCATAGGTCTCATATGGAACTGTAGTTCTTGTTTGTGGACATTATAAACATTAACTATGTGAAAAAAAAAAAAAAAAGCACTTCCCTGGTGGCTTAGAGTGTACTCCCACCTGCAGTGTGGGAGATCTGGGTTCGATCCCTGGGTTGGGAAGATCCCCTGGAGGAGAGCATGGCAACCCACTCCAGTACTCTTGCCTGAAGAATCCCTATGGACAGAGGAGCCTGGTGGGCTACAGTCCATGGGTCGCAAAGAGTCAGACATGATTGAGCAACTAAGCACATACATATGAAAAAAAAATGACTATTTTTTTCTTAGTGGCCTTTTCAATAGATTACAGGCTTACATAATAAGTATTTGAAAGTACATTTAAAAAAATGTATTTGATCTGGGTTGATTGGATATTTGAAACCATTAAAAGAAAAAGTGATGGTTTTGAGTCCTTAGAACACTTCAGAGGCCTAGCCCCAATCAATCTTCTTCTTTAATATCATACTCTCTATGGCTATGCCCTTCCCCAATCCTCTGGCTTTCAAGTTGCCTTTTATCCTAAGCAATTTGCATGGTATTACCTAGATCTCTAAGTAAGATTTAGAAGGGGAAAAA
Organism: Bubalus bubalis; assembly: GCF_019923935.1. Taxonomy (NCBI): domain Eukaryota; kingdom Metazoa; phylum Chordata; class Mammalia; order Artiodactyla; family Bovidae; genus Bubalus; species Bubalus bubalis. The sequence goes on along the minus strand of NC_059164.1, from coordinate 6,713,190 downwards.
AAAAACCCATCTTGAATTCAAACCTATCTTGAATTCAATTCTATAATCGCAAGATCTGCATGGAGGCTGGAAACTTCACAAAGCTTTTATTTGCCCTTGGATGAGTTGCCGATTCTCTGGAGCAATCTTCTCTTTTGCATGCACGGAGTGAAGTGGTAGAGATGAAAGACAACTTTGAGCCTCAGCTACAAATCAGAACAGAAGGGTGATGCTTGACAGCCTCAGAATTATAACTGATCCAGCTTGGCTCAGCAGTGATTGGAAGTAGGTCAGAAAATGGTTGTTGGAAGAGTTCAGAGTATGCCATAGAATATTATTTCTTCTTCTTCTTTAATATTCCAATAAATTCTTGTCCTGTTCTCAAAATTTGTCTTTCTTCTCTATTTATATATATGTAGGTATCTATACATATATATAAACAGAAATAGTTAAGAAAATAGTTAAGAAAACTTTGATATAAAAAGTGATGAGAGAACATGACTTACAAGATAATAAAATATATTTAAATCATAATTTAAATTAGTTATAGTTATAAAACTGAGATCATTTTGCAAAAAAGTGATAAATAGACTGATAGCTCAGAATGTAGAGCCCAGAAAAAGAATCTATAAAAACTGGTAACTGAAAAATGGCAAATTAAATCAGTGGTGAAAATGCAAAGCATTTCATAAATCATTTTGGGGAAATGTCCATCAGGAAAATTTGACTACTTTTTCATCAAAGTAAATATTTACTGGGAAAGCGAGTCAAAATTGGTTTTAAGATTTGGTTTCATCACCAAGGTGGCAGAGTAGGAGACCCTGGTCTCCATTCTCCTACAAAGATCAATAAAAGACAGCTACCTATGAACAAAACCAGCTCCGGGGTTCTTAAGAAATTTTAAAGTAGAAGGAAAATCATGCACACAAAGATGAGGAAGGCAGGCTCATTGTCTCAGAATCATCCCAGTCCCAGGTGGGCACTGATCAGTTAGAAAGTGTTTCCCTCACCAGGAAAGGCAGAACAGGGTAAGGGCCAGTTGTCCCAGTCTTTGGTGGCACCATGTGAAGGTTCCACTTTGGTTTCACCACACCCAGACTGGTAAAGTTGAGTCCTTCAGAGAGTAGGAACAGGAGGAAAAGCAGGAGCTGCCGCTCTCAGGACACAGTGGGAGAGACCATATTTCCATCACCTGCTCTGCAGACGACCCCAGCAGTTTTACCACTGAAGAAATCACCACAGCTATGCAGACTCCTGCAGATATCCCCAGTTTTAGCCACGCAAATGTTCATGTTCACAGCCACCAGCCACCTGAGTTCCTTCACGCTCTGTATCCCCTGCCCTTTTCAGAGCCGGGGACCCACAGCCAGTACAGGCACACTCAACTGCAGAAGTGCATGGCACCAGCTTAGACCCCTGCCGTTGGCCCTGCCATTGTGTGCACACCTGGGCTAGCCCCTCTAGCTATGTACTTGCACACTGCTGGCTTCATACCCATCACCAGCCTCCAATAACATGTGTCCAATGTTGCCCTTGCTAGGGCAAGATGCAGCAGCACAGATGTGCACATTGATGACCAAGGCCCCACAGATACTTGTGACTCCAGATTTGGCTTTGTCTTCTGTCATTACCTATTCCTCTGGCCTTCCCCACAGGTGGTTCCTCCAGGTGAACACTGGCATGGGCTCATCCTCACCTTTATCACTAGCCTCCGCTGCTGTATGCCCCCTGTGAGACCCTGCGGTCACTGGAGTACATGCTGACAGCCAGGGGCCTCATGACGGCTTGTGGGCCTGGATTCAGCCCTACCTCCAGTCACTGGTCCGTACATCTAGGTTCCTCTGTATTTAGCCTCTCCAGCTATATATCTGCATACACCCTCCTGATTTCTGGCACTGGTCTCTGTTGCCATGTGCCTGGGATAAGACTCAGAAGCCACAGAAGTGTACACAGACAGGGCCCCCAGAGCTTCTGGTGAACCTGCAGTTGGCTCCAACCCTTTCTGCTTGCTCTGGCCTCCACCATGACATGCATCTTTGCAGCTGACCCCTGATACTACCTGGGCATTGTAAATGGACCCTGAGTGTGTGCACACCACAGGCCCTGGCCCCCACTGCCCACTGCTCCAGTCCCCAGCAGATGGAACTGAAAGCACCATTGAAGACTTCAAGAGTCTGGTAGCCTCTGCAGAGACCGCAGTGCTCACCAAAGACCATGGTTGCCAATGCCATGGACCTCAGTGGCCTGAGCCAAAGAGACATTGCCCCCCAGACTCGGAGCCATGGCACTCCCCCACATTGGAGCCAGGTCTCAGACTGCCCCAGAAAGTCTCCGCCCACAGGTGAATGTCTTTTCTTACTACAGTCTCTCCATAAACTCTGCAAGAGATGACTGCTTCTTCAAATGCACAGATATCTGTGCATAGCTACAGGGATCATGAAGAATCAGGGAAACATGACTCCATCAAAGAAACACAGGAAAATTTCAGTTATTGACTTAAAGAAATGGAGATACAGGAATAGCTAAACAACAAAGTAGAACAGTTGTTCTAAAGATGATTCATTTTGATGTTTGGCAAAACTAATACAGTATTTCAGGTTTAAAAATAAAATTAAATTAAATTAAAAAAAAAGATGCACAGAGTAATACAAGAGAATGTAGAAAAACAATTTAATGAAGTCAGAAAAGCAAGAACAAAAAGAGACACTTTACAAGGAGATGGAAAACATATAACTAAACACAAATTTTGGAATTGGAGAATTTAATAAATAATCTGCAGAATTCAATAGAGAACTTCAACAATTAGATGTGTCCAAACAGGAGAAAAAAATTCAGTGAGCTCAAAGGCAGATCACTGATAATTATCGGGTCACAGGAGTAAAAAGAATGAAAGGGAATAAAGGAAGTCTACAGGGTTTAAGGCATTCCATTAAAAGAAATAATCTACCCACCACTGAAGTTCCAGAAGGAGAAGAAAAGAAGAAAGGGTTAGAGAGATTATTTAAAGACCTGAGAAGATATTTACATATCCAAGATCACCCCAAAATTTCAATCCAAACAATCTTCTTCAAGACACATTATAACAAAAGTGTCTAAAATCAAAGACAAGAATAAATTTTAAAGCAGCAAAAAATTGTATTATACAAGGGAGCCCTGATAAGACAATTAACAGATTTCAAAGGAGAAACCATGCAAGCAAGGAGAGAATGAGATGTACATGAAAGGTCGTTGTTGAACCATGCAAAGATGCCGGGATTCTTGGCCCCCGGAGGAGAAGAATTCAGTCCAGGGCCAGAGACGAGGCTTGATCACTCAGAGCTTTTGTGTAATAAAGTTTTATTAAAATAAAAAGGAGATAGAGAAAGCTTCTGACATAGGCATCAGAAGGGGGCAGAAAGAGTACCCCCTTGCTAGTCTTCAGCTGGATGTTATATAGTCACTGCTGCTGCTACTGCTGATAAGTCGCTCCAGTCGTGTCCGACTCTGCGCGACCCCATAGACAGCAGCCCACCAGGCTCCCCTATCCCTGGGATTCTCCAGGAAAGAGTACTGGAGTGGGTTGCCATTTCATTCTGTTAATGAAAGAAAGGAATGTCTTAAAACTCAGAATGGCACCAGGCCCCTCACCCATAAGATGCATTTTGGGATAATCTTGGCACCAAATGGTTCATCCTGGGCCATAAAGTGATTAACTTGAATCTTGAAGAAGGGTAGATCACCATACAAATAGTTTTGTTTGCATAGATTAGGGGAACAATATCTGAGTATAACATACTGGTTTGTAAAGTAGGTTCTGAGCCAAGAGGCCCAACGGACTTGAAGACAGAGTTTGGGGTAAATGCATAGTATATTAGCATAGCTTAAGACAAACATTTCCATAAGAAAAAGGCATTGGTTATCTCTAGGTTTGAGAATAGTTAACTTCAGGTGAAACCAGGTGTCATTATGGCAACACAGTACTTTAAGAGAAGCCTCTTTTTAAATTTGTATAGAGAAGGAAAAAATATCACTAGTTTGTTTCCTCCTGCCGCTTAAGAGAGATAAAAATGTCTGACACTTGCAGCCTATTTCCTCTGTCTGGAGACCCCTGGCCTTCCTGCCTGTTACCCTCTCATACATTCAAAGTGCTGAAAAGAAAAAACCTGCCAATCAAGAATAATTTACCCAGAAAAGTGGCCCTTCAAAAATAAAGGTGAGATAATTTTTTTTTTTCCTGACAAACAAAAGCATGGGCAGTTCATCACTATTAGACCTGTATTACAAGAAATGATGAAAGCAGTGCTTAAAAGTGATTTGAAAAGGCATTAACTAGTAACGCAACAACATATGAAGATTTACAGCAGATATTGGTAAGTAGTCAGATTCAGAATACACTAATATTGTAATATGGTATTAGCCACTTAACTGTAGCATAAATGTTAAAGGACAAAAGGATGAAAAATGGCTATAGCTGTAATAATTTGTTAATAGATACACAATATGAAAAATATAAATTGTGACATTAAAACATAAAATATTATGGGGGAAAGTAAAAGGTTAGAGTTTTTGTATATGATGGAGGTTAAGTTGTTATCTATCAGCTTAAACATTTACCAGACAGAGAAAGACAAATACAATATGATATCACTGATATATGGAATCTAAAAAAATGGCCCAGGTAAACTTATTTACAAAACAGAAGTAGAGTCACAAGTTTAAAAAACAAACTTGTGGTTACCAGGGTGTAAGGGGGGGACAATTTGGGAAATTGGGATTGATATACAGACTACTATATATATATACATGTGTGTGTGTGTGTGTGCATATGTATATAACAGGTAACTAATAAAGACCTACTTGTAGCACAGGGAACTACACTTAATGCTCTGTAATGGCCTATGTGGAAAAAGACTCTAAAAGAGAATGGATATATGTATACATGTAATGGACTCACTTTGCTGTATATCAGAAACTAACACAACAGTGTAAATCTCAGGAAGCTGCAGTTAGAACTGGACATGGAACAACAGACTGGTCAAATAGGAAAAGGAGTATGTCTAGGCTGTATATGTCACCCTGCTTATTTAACTTATATGCAGAGTACATCATGAGAAATGCTGGGCTGGATGAAGCACACATTAGAATCAAGATTGCTGGGAAAAATATCAATAACCTCAGATATGCAGATGACACCATCCTTATGGCAGAAAGTGAAGAGAAACTAAATAGCCTCTAGATGAAAGTGAAAGAGGAGAGTGAAAAAGCTGGCTTAAAGCTCAACATTCAGAAAACGAAGATCATGGCATCTGGTCCCATCACTTCATGGCAAATAGATGGGGAAACAGTGGAAACAGTGGCTGATTATTTTGGGGGGCTCCAAAATCACTGTAGATGGTGATTGCAGCCATGAAATTAAAAGACACTTATTCCTTGGAAGGGAAGTTATGAGCAACCTAGGGGGCATATTAAAAAGCAGAGATATTACTTTACCAACAAAGGTCCATCTAGTCAAAGCTATAATTTTCTAGTAGTCATGTATGGATGTGAGAGTTGGACTATAAAGAAAACTGAGGGCTGAAGAATTGATGCTTTTGAACTGTGGTGTTGGAGAAGACTCTTGAGAGTCCCTTGGACTGTAAGGAGATCCAACCACTCCATCCTAAAGGAGATTAGTCCTGAGTGTTCGTTGGAAGGACTGATGTTGAAGCTGAAACTCCAATACTTTGGCCACCTGATGCAAAGAGCTGGGACTCATTTGAAAAGACCCTGATGCTGGTAAAGATTGAAGGCAGAAGGAGAAGGGGTGACAGAGGATGAGATGGTTGGATGCCATCACTGACTCAATGGAAATGAGTTTGAGTAGATACCAGGAGTTGATGATGGATAGGGCAGCCTGGTGTGCTGCGGTCCATGGGATAGCAAAGAGTCAGACACGACTGAGTGACTGAACTGAACTGAACTGAACTGAAAAAATAATTAAAAAGAAACTGTTATATGTAAAGATGCTTTAAAACTGTTTTTTTATTGATCTATTTATTTTCTCTCATTTTGGCTTATTTTATTCTGCTTTATTTCATTAACCTTTTATTTTAGAGCTAATTTTAACTCCCCTAAATCTTTGGGAATCCCAAGCACATGGGTTGAGGGTGGTTTTCTCTAGACATGATATTTTCCTGGTGCAAACACCTAAGGAATAACGGGATGACTACTGAAAGCAATCATTTTGGGGGAGGTAAGAATTGTTCTAAAGTGAGATGGCTGTGGTGGCTGTGATTATACTAAAAGCCACTAAACTGCAGACGTTAAAAGGGTGAATTTTATGGGATTTGAATTACATCTCAATAAAGCTGTTATACAAAAAACAGCCAAGGGATCTTAGCTGAACTCAACTACCTTGAATGTTTCTGCCAAGAAGGTCCCTGGGGTCATCAGGGGTCACACTTCCTCCCAAAGAATGATGAGGTGAAAGAATGTCTGATGGGAATATCCAGCAAGGCAAAGAGTGTGTCCTCTTAATAATTCCAGAAGGAAAAAGGAGTGAACATAAGTTCAAAGCTAGGCTTCCTTTTCAGCAAATAAGGTTGTAATTTTACATCAGTATTTGTCAGTCTCTGATTCTCAGTTTTTGCCAATTCTGCTTTATTTTGTCTAATATTTTCCAAGATGATAGATTTTCAAAAATGTATCCTCATTGTTTTTTAATTTGAGTTTCTTTGATTACTTTTGTGCCTGAGAGTTTTTCCTGTTAGCTATTCTTTATATTTTTTAAAATTGCCTTTTCAATTTTCTACTCATTTTTTTTTTCCATAGAAAGACCTTTTCTGTTATTAAGCCTCAGGAGCACTTCATAAATCAATGATGCAATCATGTGTCATATATTGCAAATATTCCATTCTAAGTTGCTGCTTTCTTTCAGTTTTGTTTATAATAGTTTATGACTTCTATTATATATTGTATTTATAGTTCTTTATCACAGGAAATCATCAGTATTTAATTACATAGGTAAAACCCCTAAACTATTTCTTTAAATAATTAAAGCCAACAGAACCATATGAGAGAAACAACAAAAACTGAATAAATGCCTTTTGCAACTGAAACAGAGAAATTAAAATGTGTTTAGTACTTCCAGGGCCAAAAGTTATTCAATAAAATTACAGAGTGTTTAGAGGTTACATTTACTTGCACAGAACTTACATTGCAGTAAGATCACTTTGCTAAAATCATGCTTGCAAGGGCCGTTTTAGGATGTAAAGGAATATATACTTTTTTTTGAGTTGCATGGAAATAGAAATAATTTTAATCTTATTGATCTTTTTTTTCTTTTGTCACTAGTTTTTAGAAGAACTACAACAAAAAGTCCATGAAAAATAATCATTAGTTATCATGAAGAGGCAAATAAAAAGCATGGGAAATTCAATGAATACAATATGAAAAACAAAATGTGGAATGAGAATTTAAATAGATGCAGCAAATTTCATTATTACTCAGCCTGGCATTTGACTCTATCTACACTGGAAGGACACCATCTAGATACCTATGATAGAAAATAGCACCCAAAGCAGTTCTCAATCATTAAAATTTTTTTTTTTAAGATTTCATCCTCACATCCTGTCCTACTTAAAGATCCTGGGAAGCAGGTTCTAATAGGAAAAAGAATAAGGAAGTGAACCAGGGCAGATGCTGGAGTACCAGTCATGATGATGTGGGGTGTGGAAGACGAAGGCAGTCACCTGACTGGCCAAAATTAAGTCTCAAAATCCTAAAAGTTGATGAGAATGCAGGTCAACAGAAATTGTCCCACATGTCTCAGGGAGAACAATCTGATGAAAACTGTTCAGAAAACTCTGCCACATCCATGGAATCTGAGCATCACCTTGCAGATGCCAGTCTCCACAAGGAAACAGCTATTCGCTAATCCTTTGAGTAAATTTATTTCAAAGAGCATGACCTTTCAACATGATTCTTAGTGACAAGGAGGGAGAGAGATTAGGTTTGTTATGAGATTTTGTTACTAGAGAGCTCCTTTTTTTGGTCTTATGTTATTACAAGGTCTTCCCAGGTGGCTCTGGTGGTAAAGAATCTGACTGTCAATGCAGGAGACAGAAGATCCCTGAGTCAGGAAGACCCTTGGAGGAGGTCATGGCAACCCATTTCAGTATTCCTGTCTGGAGAATCCCATGGACAGAGGAATCTGGCAAGCTATTGTCCATAGGGTCGCAAAGAATCAGACACGACAGAATTGACTTAAGCACACATGCTGGCAAACTATTACAAATGGACTTAAAGAAGTTAATCACTGAGGTTTCATATCTGATACTCCATCGGGAGTGCTTGGAGCAGGAGTCATCTCTCACCCTTCACATTTTCCATCTCAGCATCTTGTAAACTCCCAGGCATTTTTCAAGGACTCAAACAGGAAAGGTTGAATAAAAAACTGTTAGAAGACAGGCTGGCTGCACGGAGCTGCTAGTGGAGGTGATGGAATTCCAGTTGAGCTCTTTCAAATCCTAAAAGATGATGCTATGAAAGTGCTGCACTCAATATGCCAGCAAATTTGGAATACTCAGCAGTGGCCACAGGACTGGAAAAAGATCAGTTTTCATTCCAATCCCAAAGAAAGGCAATGCCAAAGAATGCTCAAACTACCACACAATTGCACTCATCTCACGTGCTAGTAAAGTAATTCTTAAAATTCTCTAAGCCAGGCTTCAGCAATACATGAACTGTGAACTTCCAGTTGTTCAAGCTGATTTTAGAAAAGGCAGAGGAACCAGAAATCAAATTGCCAACATCTGCTGGATCATGGAAAAAGCAAGAGAGTTCCAGAAAAACATCTATTTCTGTTTTATTGACTATGCCAAAGCCTTTGACTGTGTGGATCACAATAAACTGTGGAAAATCCTTCAAGAGATGGGAATACCAGACCACTTGACCTGCCTCCTGAGAAATCTGTAGTGCAGCTCAAGAAGCAGCAGTTAGAACTGAACATGGAACAACAGACTGGCTCCAAACAGGGAAAGGAGTATGTCAAGGCTGTATATTGTCACCCTGCTTATAGAGTACATCATGAGAAACACTGGGCTAGATGAAGCACAAGCTGGAATCAAGATTGCCAGGAGAAATATCAATAACCTCAGATATGTAGATGACACCTCCCTTATGGCAGAAAACAAAGAGGAACTAAAGAGCCTCTTAATGAAATTGAAAGAAGAGAGTGAAAAAGTTGGCTTAAAACTCAACATTCAGAAAACTAAGATCATGGCATCCAGTCCCGTCACTTCATGGCAAATAGATGGGGAAACAGTGGAAACTGTGCTGACTTTATTTTTCTGGGCTCCAAAATCACCGCAGATGGTGTTTGCAGCCATGAAATTAAAAGACACTTACTCCTTGGAAGGAAAGTTATGACCAACGTAGACAGCATATTCAAAAGCAGAGACATTATTTTGCCAACAAAGGTTGGTCTAGTCAAGGCTATAGTTTTTCCAGTAGTCATGTAAGGATGTGAGAGTTGGATTATAAAGAAAGCTGAGTGCAGAAGAATTGATGCTTTTGAACTGTGGTTTTGGAGAAGACTCTTGAGAGTCCCTTGGACTCCAAGGAGATCCAACCAGTCTATCCTAAAGGAAATCAGTCCTGGGTGTTCATTGGAAGGACTGATATTGAAGCTGAAACTCCAATACTTTGGCCACCTGATGCAAAGAGCTGACTCATTTGAAAAGACCCTGATACTAGTAAAGATTGAAGGCAGGAGGATAAAGGGGATGACAGAGGATGAGATGGTTGGATGGCATCACTGACTCAATGGAGATGAGTTTGAGTAGACCCCAGGAGTTGATGATGGACAGGGCAGCCTGGTGTGCTGTGCTCCATGGGGTCACAAAGAGTCAGACACAACTGAGTGACTGAACTGAACTGAACTTAGAAGACAGGCTTACACACTCTTTTTGCAGCCTCAAAGCATAAAGTTCTGTAGATTTTCTTAAAGTAAAATATAAAATTAAAGAGATTGCACATAGTGGAATCATTGCAGTATTAACACAATTTGCCTAAATAGTTTATATTCTTTATATGAGTAAATAATGCCCTTTCTATGTTTCTTCATGCTACATGATGCCTTGTCATGAAATAAATGATCTGGAATCAACAGTGTATTTTACATCACCACAGTGAATATCCTTTATATTATGAACATGTTCAAAATGAGGGGAAGTGTTGCTTTAGATTTCCTTCCAGTGTAAATATATTATGTGACCCTCTCTTAAACGGGTTGGGCTTGTCAGATGAGTCAAATGTCAGGTCTCTGATTTAGGGATGGCTCTGTTACCACTCCACTTATAATTGAACTCTTCATTAGTCTAGTCTCCTTGTAGCTCACATAGTATTACAAATTCTTTATTTGTTTGTTTTCTCTCTCCTCTAGTAAAATGTCAACTTCTTGGAGCCACTGTGTCAACTGTGTTTATGGATCTATCTCAAACTCTGGTAATGTCAGTGAGGTAAGAACCTACACTCCCTGTCCCCTCAGGATACACCTCTATACTTTTCTCTTTTTTTTTTTTTTTTATACTTTTCTCTTTTAGGGGCTGGATGTAGGGGCCACAGCCATCAGCTTTCTGGGCTCTCAGCTCTGGGGTTTTGTTCTGTCTCAGCCCTCCTCCACAGCAACTGTGATCAAAACGAAGAGTGAAAGTGTTAGTTGTTCAGTTATGTCCGACTCTTTGTGACTCCACAGACTGTAGCCTGCTAGGATCCTCTGTCCATGGAATTCTCCATGCAAGAATACTGGAGTGCGTTGCATGCTCTCCTCCAGGGGATCTTCCCAACCCAGGGATTGAACCCTCCTCTCTTGTGTCTCCTGCATTGGCAGGCCTGTTCTTTACCATTAGCACCACCTGGGAAGTCCACCGGAGTGGCTAGCCATTTCCTTCTCTTGAGTCTCCTGCAATGCAGGCAGATTCTTTACCATCTGTTAAACAGGGAAACGGAGAAGGCAATGGCACCCCACTCCCATACTTTTGCCCATGGACGGAGGAGCCTAGTAGGCTGCAGTCAATGGGGTCGCTAGAGTCGGACACGACTGAGCGACTTCACTTTCACTTTTCACTTTCATGCATTGGAGAAGGAAATGGCAACCCACTCCAGTGTTCTTGCCCGGAGAATCCCAGGGACGGGGGAGCCTGGTGCGCTGCCGTCTATGGGGTCGCACAGAGTCGGACACAACAGAAGCGACTTAGCAGTGGCAGCAGCAGCAAACAGGGAAAGCCCAGCAGCTGTGATCTTTCTTGGTAATTGACAGCCCCAGTGCCCACGATGATGGTGAGCATCTTTGGGGCTGTTGACCTCCACCTGTCACCAGCTTGCAAATCTCAAATGCCACTGTTTTTCTTCCTCTGGGTGCAGCAGGAGAATCCCTCTATTCCCTTTGAGAAGTTTAAAGATAGAAGAGTGTCTTCTATCTATAACTATAGAAGAGTGTCTTCTACCTCTTGTTCAACTCTCAGGAGGCTGGGTTAGGGCATAAATAAGCACATCTTCATTGATCCTAAGTCAATGAAGTCCCATCTGCCCCTCTTGGCTAGATATTTTGATATATGATGATTTTCTCTAAGAGGTTCCTCTGTCTCCCCATGAATATGGCATTTCTAGAAGTTGTCCGGATGCCATATAGATGTTCTACAATCTACACTTGAACTCCAAATAAGTCCCATCATCATAAATTCCTTGCCATTGGGTTTCTGGACGCAAAGGATGTGATTGGACACACAAATTCCACTACAGCTAAGAATTTCTCAAATGTTCCCTGGCAGCTTGGAGCCTGCTGTGACCTACATAAACTGGGAACATCGAGGTCTTGCTCCACACGGCAGCAAATTAGGGCACCAGGCTGTATCAGCCCAAACAGTAAAGACAAAGGATCATAATCACAGAGAAGAAAACATCAGGCTAGACTTCAGCTTCCTTGGTAATTGGTCCCCGGTGAGGAAATGAAGAATTTATACAAACAGATGCAAGTGGACTTAGTCCATGGTGAGTCCAAACAAGACAGTTTCAAGGGTCCTGTAAGAAATCTCTTCCATCTTGTCCCTGGGTTTTCATCTCCAGCAAGGATGCTTCCTTCAGCGTGTTAGTTCCTGATATTCACCAGCCCAGTTTTAGTAACCGTCCACAGCAACTCAAAATAACATTTCTAAAGCAAACACATGTGTTGACACGTTTTTAGATAGTGGTAAGTACCTTGTATACAGAAATATGCTTGTTTTAAATATGAATGCACCAGTTGTAGAAATTTAAAAATATAAGAAGAAAGCTATTTCCCAAATCCCCTTTAGCCATAAAATGATTGTCAGGACTTCTTTTATTTCTTCTCTGTTCTCTCTAAATATAGTTGGAGAGCATCATTGATTTCATGCTTGAATTATGTTGTATATCTTGCTTTCTTACTTGGAGTGAGCTTATGGAGCTCACACTTCATGTGATAAAATTCATTTTAAATTGGCTGCATATTACTTCTTTGACCAATTCTGATATAATTAATTGGGGGATCTTTTGTTTCCAGTTTTAATTATTAGTGTTTGATATCATTACTGCTATGGTCTGAATGAATCCTTCTCCGATTATTTGGTTGGAATCCTACTGCTGTAGGTGGTATTATTAGGAGGTGGGGGCTTTGGGGCGTGATTAACCCATGAGAATGGAGCCCTTATAGTTGAATTTAGTGTCTTATAAAAAATCTCAACATATACATAATCCCCACACTTGGGTAATTCAAATCTATATGACTCAGATGGGACAACTAATTTTTTGTTTGTTTGTTTGTTTTACACTCACTCAATGGGGCTTATTGGAGAAGGCAATGGCACCCCACTCCAGTACTCTTGCCTGGCAAATCCCATGAACGGAGGAGCCTGGTAGGCTATAGTCCATGGGGTCGTGAAGAGTCAGACATGACCGAGCGACTTCACTTTCACTTTTCTCTTTCATGCATTGGAGAAGGAGATGGCAACCCACTCCAGTGTTCTTGCCCGGAGAATCCCAGGGACAGGGGAGCCTGGTCGGCTGCCGTCTATGGGGTCGCACAGAGTTGGACATGACTGAAGCGACTTAGCAGCAGCAGCAGCAATGGGGGTTATGCACAGAGTTGAGGTAGGCTTAAACCAATGATGACAATTAATATGCCCTGGAACCCTCTTTTGTTCCAGCCACTGTGAGGGCCCTGACAAAAAAGCACTTGTGCTCATGTGTGATAAATAGTAAAACCAAAAAATTTAATAAAATGTGATGACTGCCATTGGGTCCAAGAAAAGGAATGTTTGCCAATTCTCTGGGTGGGAGGACAGTTAGGTCTGGCTTCTGAAGTAACTATTATACATCAGTGGGGTCAGAGGGATCTAGCAGTATGGACAGGTGAGGAGGTAACTGGGGAGCTGAAGGAGCTCTCTGCAAAGTGGCCAAACAGGACCCTGCTGCCCTTGAGGGCAGGGGCTTTCTCCTCAGTCCCCTGGTACCTATCATGCTGCCTGGTCCAGAGGTTCCTGATGCATGCAGAGTAGACAGGTATGTAGGCAGACAGATGCTAGACAGGTTGACAATAGACAGATAGGTAGATGGGCAGGACAGATGATAGAAGAATGGATGGATAGAGAGGTGGCCAGATGACAGTGAAGAGGTTCAGAACATGTCACCCTGAAATATGTCATCTTGTCATAGTGATTACTTGGAATTAAATTCATTTGAGAAACAGTAATTGCAGGGAAGACCTTCTGATCTCCCCTCTTCTACCTAAAAGTAAGTGTAAAGATTTTCAGTGAGAAACATACCCTCCCAGCACCAGGAAGAGAAGAACATTTTTATCACCCAGGGCCTAGGAGCTGACACGGAAATGGCCCTGGACAAAAACTCTACTAAAGTGACCTTTCCTTTCCACTGGTCTCCTCCACACAGTTCCTGGCCCCTGTCCCACTTACTGCCTGCTGCCCAAGCTCAAGCCCTTTGTCTCATCACAGCCTCAGAGTTTATCATCTGTGTGCCAAAGGTAGATGAGCTTTAGAGTTTAACGGCATCTTCAGGGCTTCATTTTCCTTTTGAACTCTCCCAACCACGTGTGAAAAAATAAATTTCTATGTTTTTCTTTTGTTATCCTATTTTGTCTTCTATTATTTTAATTATTGTCCAGTCAAAGAACCTAAAGGGGTAAAAGGAAGTTTTTCCTTCCCTGCAATAGATAGATAGACACACACATACATAAATACATATGAACACTCACACACATAAATAGATATAAATAGATGATAGATTGAGGGGACAACTGTCTTAGTTAAATGTTAATCATTAAATACTAATTACAGGTAGATAGATACATAGGTACATAGATAGGTGCGGAGATACAGGTAAACATACAAACACATACATACATAGTTACAGATAGCTAACAGATGCATACATACATACAAAAGCAGTTAGGTACACAGATATACACATATACACGTACATACGTAGATATGGGTTGATGATAGATACAGATACAGATTGATCAACAGAGATATTGGAGATATATAGAGGTCAATTGAAACACAAATGCAGTCATAAATCTATTTATTGACTGATCTACGTATGGACAAATAAATAGATCAATATCTATCTATGTATATCAACATCTATCTATTGATTATCTATATAGCTATAGAGGTAGATTATAGGTAGCTAGCTAGATAGCTTGATATGACCTTTGTGGAGAGAGAGAGTTTCATCTTTCTACCTTTAGTGAAATCCTAGAGCAAATTATAAGTTCACCAAATGCCTGATGGTTAAGCAAATGCTTGGTCAGTGGGTTCTAGGTGTCTACATGAATCTTGCTATGTGGGCTCGTGCAGACTCTTCTGGTGGCACCGTCTTCATCCCCAGGCTGGCGTGGCACCAGGAGCTGCACTGCCATGAGCTGGCTCCCCCAGCGAAGAGAGAGCAGTAGCCTTACTGGTCTAGGCCATCTACTCCAAACTGCTTTCTCTTTATATTTTCTTTCTTTTTAATATGGATGAGAGAAAAAATCTGTAACCTTTTCTCACAAGCTAAGAAGGATGTACTCTTTAGATTCAGATGCAAGTTAGATGGAAGTTGAGAAGACATGGGGACAATCATATAATTCACAGGCAATATAATCACCATGAAAATACAATCTCTTTTTGTTCTTTTCCTTTAGAAATCTAGTTGCTATCTTTTAAAAACTGCTTGGTTCAGGAAAACCAGCTTATTAAAATGCATAAGGCTGAGCTTGCTGACTGTCACCAATAATCAGAGTATTTTTATCTGCAGTGCATATCACAATCTCATTTTTACAAGAAATGTGGTCTTTCCAAGTTTTGCAAATATGAGAATCAGGTGCATGTGGTTTCTCCATGACTGGCTGGTGACCTTCTGTCACTCACCTGCCCAGGACACTGTCTTCTCTACTCTGATCTCCTCACAGGCAGTCTTCCTGGTCTGCACTTGACAAAGGGCTTCACCAACTGCTGTCTGACAGATGGATGCAACGTCTAACATGCCCAGATGCCTTCTTCTGAAAATAAGACAAAAACACACTTAGTTCCTTGTGTCCTGTCCTGTGATCTTGGCTTTGTTGCCTGAACTTGTAGCCATTTTCCCCCTTGAGCTCTGCCTCTGCTTACTCTGAATCTCCACCTACTTTCTTCCCACACTCACCCCAGAGACTTTCAGAAAGTGACAGAACTGTTAAAGGTTTCAAAAAGCCTATGCATGTCTCCAATCTGTTGAAATTCTGTTTCCTAACATAAAGTTGGCCTTGATAAAGAGAAAGAATGTTGGAAATGTTTGAAATAATGCCTTTACAGTGATGATCGGGATTTGATTCTGTGGGTGGACTCCTTTCATGGTGATTCAATTATTTAAAATAATAACCATTACCTGAAAATTAATGATTGTGAGAAAACAGTGACCATTTTTTTATCTGAACACAAAAAGATTGGAATATTTCCACAGATAAAAAAAATCTCCCCTAAAACTCAATGCATGTGTTGGGTGTAGACTTTAGGTACCCTGGGACCTGTTATCCTGTTATCCTATCCTATAGCCCAGGTTTTGAGTGTGTAGAGGACGATGTGACTGCTTCAGGCAAGCTGCCCTCTCCACTCAGCCTCAGGATGTCAGATGCTGTAGGATTTCTGCCCTGTCCCTGCAAAGCATTTGGATATTTTTGACCCAGTTCTTATCTGGTCTGGTCTGTAGAATTGCTGCTTTCTCACATGAAGGAAAGATGAGTGGATTGCCTCAAAGGATTTCTGCTCTCTGTCTGGATTCTCACTGATGTGAAGGATCCCAGCAGAATCTGGCAATTCTGAACATGCAAGAAAACAGAATTTTAGATGGTAAGATTTGCGTCTACTCTTAAACAGATAGCTATCAAGTGTTTGAGAGACCAATTTAAAAAATATAAAACAAAAACCAATTTCTCTTCTCCAAGAGGGAAAGAAACCTTAACTCCAGGGGTTTTAAAAGCTTCTTTCAGTTTGATAAAGTGGAACATTGAAGAAGATAATTGAGAGGGGGGGAAGAAGAAAGCTAACACAGAGATGCTATATTATTTAGCAGATTTGCCAGGCTCAACTTTTTTTCCGGATGTGTATATACCCCAGGTGCTTCTATTCTTTTTACTTTTCAGAAGCTCTAAAGTGAAAAAAAATCAAATTCCCAAATCACATTAACACATTTACTTTATATTAAAGGAAAAAGAATCATCTATATGTTATTAAAAATGTTTTATTTAAATGCTGGAGAGGATGTGTAGAAAAGGGAACTCTCCTACACTGTTGGTGGGAATGTAAGTTGGTAGAGCCTGGGTAGGGAAGATCCCCTGGAGGAGGAAATGGCACCCCACTCCAGTATTCTTGCTTGGGAAATCCCATGCACAGAAGAGCCTGGTAGGCTACAGTCCATGGGGTCACAGAAAGCTGGACATGACTGAGTGCACACACAGAACCACCAGAAGAACAACATGCAGTTCTCCAGAAAACTAAAAATAGAGCTGCCACATGACCCAGCAATCCCACTGCTTGGTAAACATCCAGACAAAATTCTAATAAAAAAATATATATGCACCCATATGTCCATAGCAACACTATTCACAATAGTCAAAACATGCAAACAAACTAAATGTCCATCTACAGATGAATGGACAAGAAGATGTAGTACATGTATACCATGGAATACTACTCATCCATAAAAAGACTGAAATAATGCCACTTGCAGCAATCTGGATGCAACTAGAGATTATCGTATAAAGTGAAGTAAAGTCGGAAGGAGAAAGACAAATATCATATGATAACATTTACATATGGAATCTAAAATATGACATGAACTTACCAACAAAACAAAAAAAGACTCACAGACATAGAGATAGACTTGTGTTGCCAAGGAAGGGGGAGGTGTAGGAAGGATAGAGTGGGAGCTTGGGATTAGTAGATGCAAGGAAAGTGAAGTCGCTCAGTTGTGTCTGACTCTCTGAGACCCCATGGACTGTAGCTTATCAGGCTCCTCTGTCCATGGGATTTTCCCGGCAATAGTACTAGAGTGGGTTGCCATTTCCTTCTCCAGTGGATCTTCCTGACCCAGGGATGGAACCCAGGTCTCCTGCATTGTAGACAGACGCTTTACCATCTGAGCCACCAGGGAAGTCCAGTAGATGCAAACTATTATAAATAGAATGAATAAGAACAAAGCCCTACTGTATAGCACAAGGAACTATATTCAGTATCCTATGATAAATTATAACAAAAGGAATATTAAAAAAGAATGCATATATATGAATAACTGAATCACTTTTCTGTTCACCTGAAGTTAATGCAGCATTGTAAATCCACTACACTTCAATTTAAGAAATTAAAAAATGTTTGCTTAAATGTTCAGTAATGAGGAAAGCTCCAAACAATCACAATTGACACATTTGTATTTTAAGAATATTTTGTTATAAAGTTTGACCAACCAGAGAAAGCAAGAGTTGACACAGTTTGGCAAGCATAATGAAAACAGATTTGCTAGCATGTTGTAAAGGCTATGGCAGGTACACAGCAAGAGAAAGTGAGCTCCCATGGGGACAGAGTTGTTGCCATGTCTGTAATGAAAGTGGCCACCTGCCTTGTGATATTTACATCTAATTCTAAAAGAAGTGTGCATTCATTAAATTCAAGGCAGGAAACATTGCCAACATAGAAGGGTGTATCCAAAATAATCTCAGTCATTTTCTGTATTTTATTAAATGATTTTCTGTCTTTATATTTTAGTTCTTTTATTAAACTAAGTGAAGAGCATATCCTCTTTATAATTTATATTCCAGCTTTTCATTTGCCCTTGTTTTATGAACATTTCACCAAATTTATCAAAACATCACTCTCAGTGATTAATTTATAGCATGCTGGCCAGCCTCTATAATCATTGGATATTGTACATATATGTGCACATATACCCACACATATATTACAATATAGTTTCTGGTCTTAAAGGTTAAATGTTTATTCTATGATATTTCAAAAGTATAAAAGCATCTAGAAAATAACAAAGTTGATCATGATCCCATCATCCATGAAAAGCTGCTATTATTTTAAAAATTTATTTGTCATCTTTGTAAAAAAAAATCTTCTAGTCTTTATTTTACTTAATAATAGGCATTTTTCATGTCATCAAAATATATTTAAACACCATTTTATAGGATATGTATTACCCAATTGTAAGAATTAATCATCATTTCCATAAATGTTTTCCTAGATTTGGGCCTGGATTGTTTGATTTTCATTACTCTAAAAGCTTTCTTGCCACACTTCTAAAAGTTCCTAAGGTAGAACTAATAGTTAGTAAAGCATGATCATTTTGAAGGGTACAGTAACTGTGAGCAAACACATTTAACAGTTTGTACATATTCATTCTGTCCACGGGGGTGAGTATTAGGAGGCAGATTTCACTCCATTCTGAATTACAGACAAATATGTACAAAGGGAATGAAGAAAAAGTACAGTAGATTTCTCCCCATTTTCAGCAAATACCTTACTAATTACCTCAGGTTCTCACACAAAAAAGGGAAAATAGTGTAGTTTCTTAAGAAAATAAAATCACTTCAGAAAAATGGTGTTTTTGTAATTTGAAACAAATCCTGAGATGTCAAAATGGCTGACACATTGAGTCACTGAAGAGAAGACAGGGCAGGAAGGAGCAGGGGTCCCCAGGCTGGTGGAGGGGTTTCCCAGTGGAGGGTCTTGGCTGGGGCCACAGGACCATATTATAGGTTGTTTACTGATTATTTTGGAGGACACCTCCCATCACACTGATGTAAACAGCATGACTCAGTTCTGTTCCTCAATTCCTTTGTAATAATTATTCGCCTGCTAAGAATGGACCCTCCCTCTGAACCACCACAGTTTTGTTGGATTTCTGGCCATTTCTTTGGGTCTTGGTAGCCTCTTCTGGATGCCAGCTCTGGTACCTGGGTGGACGTCAGCAGGGCGGCCAAACTGCTTGCCACATATTGAGGCATATTTCTGTGCCAGTGGAAATACTGCCTCTGATCCAAACCCTACCATGTGCCTGTGGAACCCTCAGAACCCATCATCCAGCAACAGCCAGCATCTCTTGGTGGTGCCCATGTGGGTCCTGCAGATTCGTATTTTGAATGTCATTCTTCTCTGGTCCTGCAGCCCCTGCTGAGAAACACACCACTGGGAAACATCCACTGCGTTGGGTGGTGCTGGGGCTCCCCATCCTCATGGAAAGGTCTGCCAAACTACACTTCCAGAACAGGTTCCTGTGTCAACACGGTGCACCGGTGGGTCCCTACCTTTAGCAAAAGCTCCCTCCTCATCTTCTCCTGCCAAGAGGAGGGTGAAAATGTAAAAGTGTTAGTCGCTCAGTCATGTCTGACTCTCTGAGAACTCATGGACTGTAGCCTGCCAAGCTCCTCTGTCTGTGGAATTCTCCAGACAAGAATGCTGGAGTGGGTTGACATTTGCTTCTCCAGCCAAGAGAGGCACTCTTCAATTCAAAGCACATAAAAATGGTACAAAAAGATATATGAGGATTTGGACTGAAAAGGAAGAAATGTCTCTGAAGATCAGAAAAAAAGAAGAGATTTTAAATTTTTAGGGAGGGTGTTTCTGGATGAATAGCCAGGGGACTTCTGAAAATTTAGCAAGAGGGTTTCCTGGATGGCTCAGTGCTAAAGAATCCATTTGCCAATGCAGGAGTGCAGGAGACGCAGGTTGATCCTTGAGTTGGGAAGATCCCCTGGAGGAGGAAATGGAAGCCTACTCCAGTATTCTTGCTTGGAGAATCCCATGGACAGAGGAGCCTGGTGGGACACATTCAATGGGGTCCCAAAGAGTCATATACAACTGAGCGACTGAGCAGAAGAACAAACACCTTCCCCTGCAAGCCAATCAAACCTTACATACGTCAGGGCCCAGTGGTCCTCCTGGACCAAAGAAAATACCTCCTTCTGTCAATGAATTTGTAGGGCTGGCTAGTTTGAATGATTTTATTTGGCTCTGGGGTTCAGGGGCTGCCCCTGGTACCTGGTCTTGGGGTATTTAGGCCCAGAGTATGAAGGCCTGATAAAGGAGGTGATAGAAATGTGAACTCTGCATTGATTGGTTCACATTTGAAGGGTGCTAGGAATCAGCCTACCATGCAGGACAGTCAAAGCATCAAAATACAGAAAAAAAAGACAGGAGTAATACAATTATGCATAGGAAAGACAATTGTGGGGGATGTGGATATTGTTGTTCTGGGGACACAAATGCTTGCAAAAGTTCAAAAAAGATAGAGAGAGGAGAACTGCCTGTTTCCATTCTCCAGATGTGTTGCATGGAAGAATGGCAGCCATCCTGTGACCATGAGTTCACAAGCATTAGGAGGAATAGGAAGTACAAAGGCACGTGGATTTAAAAAATATTCACAACCAAGAAGTTGAGAGCTATGTTTTATTTGGTGGGGATTTTTATCATTTATCATTCACCAGGAGATGCATCTCAAGTGACACAGAGAACTGCTCTGAGGAGGTGGGGGGATGGGGAGGGGAGGAGCCAGGTTTTATAGAAGGCTTGCACAAAAGGCAGGTAGTCCAAATATCAAAAGATTATTGTTCATTAAAGAAACTCAGATAGCCCAAGTTAAGTAATTTAACACTTTTCTATGTATGGGAAGCCGCAAGAGTCCGGGCTCACTGAAATCCACTCCTTTGGTATGCACCTCTGCTATCGGGTCCAGTTTCCTGTGTTTTCACATCCTGAGTTTTCTCAGGGCTCACCAGCTTACCTTCCATGGTGCCTGTAATTACTGATGACTGTTACCCCCTTATTTACTCATGTGGCAGGAAATTTTCCATTTCTCAGGGAAAGTAGCAAAATGATGAAAAAAAAATCTAAGGACTTGATGGCACAGTAGAATCAGTCTCAGGAGAGCATTTACTTCTTTGTTGCCTGTTAAGTTAGAGCAATAACCCTTATTTCTTCAAGTCATTGTTGAACAGGGGTTTTGTGCTAAAGATATTCCTGATGCTATAGTGGAACGTTTCCATGAATCTTTCCCTCTTCCTGCCCCTGTCCCAACTTTACAGCATACATTTTATACTTATTTATTATCTTTCTCACTTACTAGAATGTAATGTCCATGAGAGAAGGACTTCTGTTTGTTCCATGTACCTGAAGTTGATGGAAAGCCCCAGAACACAGCAATCACTCAGTGGATACTTCTTGCATTAATGAGTGAAGATGCTTTATTAATCACATCAGTAAATGTTTGTTACAAAATAGAGTCCTGGCAAGGGAAAATATGTAAACTGAATTGCAGATGTTTCAGAGCTGAAAGTAGAAAGAAAGTAGAAAAAATTAGAAAGTTAGACATTTTCATGTGAGAAAACAAAGGTCAAAGGGAGATGTCAATTGACGGCAGCCATACTGTTAATAAAAAATTCGAGTGCCTGACCCAAGGACAGACTGAAATGCCAGTGTTTGGAGCAGAAAGTTTTATGCAGGATCATGCAAAGTTAGAGGTGGCTCATGCTCTAATATCCCTGAGCTTCCCAAAGGGTTTTATCAAAGCATTCTTAAAGGCCAGATGAGAGAGTGAGGGACCAGAAGGGTGTGTAATCAACTTGTGCACAATTCTCTGATTGGCTGATGGTGAGGTAACAGGGTAGCACCACAGAGGTTAACATTATAATTCCTTAGACTCCAGGGGTCCTGGGGCTCTGTGCTCTTGGTCATCAAGTACTTAGCATCTTCCATTTGTGGGAGAGGGGGAGGCTTTTTACATCTCTAAAAACTCAGGGAATTTGTATCAAATACTATTAACTATGTAACTTCAGAGAGGAGCTAAAGCAGGGGACATGGGGGAAGACCTGTCCTTGGAAGGCCCTATATGGTCCTGCTCCGTTAAAATTCCTCCCTTTTCTTTAATACTCCTCAATTTTGAGGAGAACAAGTTTTGAACAAGAAAAAGGTTCAGGTAAGGAGGTTAATCATAAATTTGACAGACATACCGACAGGGTTCTGCTCAGATACAACACTTATATTGTTAGTACATGGGCAAACTCTACAGACCTGATGTTAAATTAATCATGTGCTTTTATTAATAGCTTATAAATTATTTCAACTTACATACTTATAGGTTGTGCCATTTCCAAATGCCATATTCAACCACTTTTGACTTAACAATATTAATTCTACTTGGCTCATCCTTACAAGCTGTAGTTTTATAACTTTATTTTTGATCAATATTTCAAAAAGATTTCTTCTTAAAAAGCTAAGGCATCAAATACTGAAAGCCTGTATTATATTTAACATAGTCTCTATGTTTAATAAGCAGTGCTATTCTGAAAATGCATAAATTAAATGTTTAGTAATTAAAAATAATTGCTTGAGGAATAAATCGTTTCATTTGGTCTGGAAATTGGATTTAGACTTCATTTTTTTCCACCAATAGAAAGTCTGAGATTCAATTTCAAAATAAAACATTTTCAAAATAATAATTTCAAATAATACAATTTCTGCTGCTAAGTCACTTCAGTTGTGTCCGACTCTGTGTGACCCCATAGACGGCAGCCCACCAGGCTCCCCCGTCCCTGGGATTCTCCAGGCAAGAACACTGGAGTGGGTTGCCATTTCCTTCTCCAAATACAATTTCTAAATAGTTCAAATTCAAAATAATAATACCTAAAATTCTTATAATTTTGTAAGAAATTCTCAGTATTTGTTATAAGTAAACATCATGATTTAAATACATTTTTCAGTTTCAAGAACAGTTGATTTTTCAAGCCATTGAGCCAAGATTATTTAGTTATGCACAAATGCTAATGAAGCCTAGAGGGAGGGTTGATCTGATATTTGGATGTATGTATTATCCAAGGAAACCATTGATTAAAACTCCATATTAGCATTAATTTCTTTGTTCACTGATGCTTATATTCAAAGTGTTTGATAAATTGTATAGTATTTTATTTAACAAAAGCATCTACTAAAGAATACATCTTATGTTTCCTTGGCCAACTTATCAAATGGAAGTAGCATAAGCAATCTGGTCTCAGGAGATCCCCAGTGGTGGATGAGGCAGGCTTGCCAATAAGGAATAATGTACTGCAGAAGAAACAATTGATCATTTCAGCTAACTATTTGACTTAAAACGTGCTCAAGGCATGGGGCTTCCTGTCAGGCACACAAGCACTTCAAGTATTTCTTTGACTCCTTCATCAAAGCATTTATGGAGGCTTATTTTTTTAAGTAATTTTTATTGGAGTATAGTGGTTTCATAATGTTGTGTTAGTTTCTGCTGTATAGATCCACGTATACATATATCTATCTCCTCTTTTATGGATTTCTTTTCCTTTTAGGTCACCTCAGAGCACGTGAGTTCCTTGTGCTATACAGTAGGTCCCCAACAGTTATCCATTTTAGACATAGTATTATTAGTGTATATAGGCCAATCTCAGTCTCCCAATTCATCCCAATTACCCTTCTTCCCTGGTAGCCACATGTCTGTTCGCTATGTCCGTGTCTTACAGAGGCTTATTTAACAACAGCGTTTCTGCTAGACTCTGAGACACGTGGTCCTGGAGTTGAAGACCTCAGGAAGATGGTGAGGGGACGCGGCCACCGTGGCCCACTTCCCCATCCTCCCAATACTGCATGTCTGTAGTGTGTGTTGGTGCAGGGGTGGCAACAAGAAACCAGAAGACAAGTGAGGAGTTGGGAACTTTGGCAAGGGTAACCCTGAACGGGTCCTGTGCTATTAGAGGTGGTTTATGAAGCTGAAGGTAATGTGGGAGGTGTAGATGGGGAACAGTGTCCCAGAGCGCCACGTGGGGGAGCTGCCTGTTGACTGCATCCTAAAGCACAGGGATCGTGTCTCTGCAGAAAGAGCAAGGACGAAACGGAAGGCAGGGCAGTGAGGGAGGAGGGGGAGCGGTGTTACCTCTGTGGCTGGCCCTGGGGAGGCGTGAGAGACAGCCTTGGGGTGGGGGCCTGAATCAGGCAGTGGTGCCCCACGAGTAATCATAGAAACGGCTCCCGGGAGTGAGGACGTGTGGAGGAAGGGCTGCCAAGGAGACAAAGAGCGCATGCTGAAGTGACCCTGACCCGGATGTGACCTCTCAGGAAGGGGAGTGGCTTCCCAGGGGAATCTTCTGTTTGTCTCCCTGAAGCTGCTTGCAGGGTGGACACACTCATTGAAAAAGGGCTGGGGAAGAGGCAGCTTGGAATGAAGGGGTCGTCCTGGACCTAGAGGTGATCAGGCTGAGTGAAGGAAACCAGACGGAGAAAGATAATTATCCTGTGATATCACTTATATATGGAATCTAAAAGAAAAGAACAGTACAAATAAAGTTATTTACAAAATAGAGATAGACTCACAGAAGCAGAAAACAAATTTATGGTTACCAAAGGAGAAGGGGGAAGGATTAATTAGGAGTTTAGCATTAACAGACACATGCTCAATTGCTCAGTCACTTCTGACTTGTTGCTGCCCCAGGGACTGCAGCCTGCCAGGCTCTTCTGTCCATACAATTTGCTGTGTATAAAATAAACAACAGGCACCTGCTGTATAGCATAGGGAACCATACTCAATATCTTGTAATAATAATTTATAAGGGTAAATAATCTAGATATCCGTGTGTGTGTGTGTGTGTGTGTGTGTTAGTCACTCAGGCATGCCCGACTCTTTGCACCATGAACTGTCACCCACCAGGCTGCTCTGTCCATCAGATTTCCCAGTCTAGAATACTGGAGTGGGTTGCTATTTCTTCCTTCAGAGGATCTTCCTGATCCAGGGATTTAATCGAGGCTACCTGCCTTGCAGGCAGATTCTTTACAGTCTGAGCCACCAGGGAAGTGGTATATTCCGTGTACCTCATCTTTATCCTTTCATCTATCAATGGACATTTAGGTTGCTTCTATGGCCTCGTTGGCTCCTCTGGTGGCTCAGATGGTAAGAAAAACCTTGCCTGAAATGCTGGAGATGCAGGTTTGATCCCTGGGTTGGGAAGTTATCTGGAGAAGGGAATGGCAACCCACTCCAGTATTCTTTCCTGGAGAATTCCATGGACAGAGGAGCCTGGTGGGCTACAGTCAGACACAACTATATATATATATATATATATATATATATATATATATATGAATCACCTTGTTGTACACCTGAAACTAGCACAACATTGTTAAACAACTGTATATATATATAAAAAAATTAACCCAGTGATTTGCACCTGCTTCTGAAAGGAGACCTCAGACAACTTAACCTTGGACAAACCACATGATTGCTGAGTTCTCCCTAGGGTATTTTTCCAATTGGGGGGGGTGGGGTTTGAACCAAGCACTTCTGAGGCATAATAGGAGCCTCCTTGCTGCTTTTCTACTGTGAACAGGTGAGTCCACCCGGGGCTCATGATCATCACAGCCTTGGAACCCAGAGCAGAATAAGTTCTTGGGAAGAATGATGAACAAACCAAATGCCCCCCAAGTGTGTGGCTTTCCATCCAGTACTCTTTTGGGGGGAGAGTCTTCCCAGTCAGCAGCTGCAAAATACATCCTGAAACCTGCCTCCAGCTGAGAAGCAATGCAAATTCAATTAATTTAAAAAATACACTGTTGGTAGGAATGTAAATTGATGCAGCTACTCTGGAGAGCAATATGGAGCTTCCTTAAAAAAACTGAAAAGAGTTACCATAGGATCCAGCGATCCCACTCCTGGGTATTTATCTGGAGAGAACCATAATTCAAAAAGATGTATTCACCCCAATATTCATTGCAGCACTGTTTACAATAGCCAGGACATGTGTTAGTCACTCAGTCATGTCTGACTGTAGCCCACCAGGCTCCTCTGTCCATGGAATTCTCCAGGCAAGAATACTGGAGTGGGTTGTCATTCCCTTCTCTAGGTACCTTCCCAACCCAGGGATCAAACCTGTGTCTCCAGCATTGTAGGCAAATCTTTTTTTTTTTTTTTTTTTTTTTTTTACCATCTGAGCCACCAGGGAAGCCAATGAGAACATGGAAGCAATCTAAATGTCCATTGATAGATGAAAGGATAAAGAAGATGTGGTACATAGCCTAATACAGTGGAATGTTGCTGTTGCTGCTGCTGCTGCTGCTGCTGCTGTGTTGCTTCAGTCGTGTCCGACTCTGTGTGACCCCATAGATGGCAGCCCACCAGGCCTTCCGTCCCTGGGATTCTCCAGGCAAGAACACTAGAGTGGGTTGCCATTTCCTTCTCCAATGCATGAAAGTGAAAAGTGAAAGTGAAGTCACTCAGTCATGTCCGACTTTAGCGACCCCATGGACTGCAGCCTACCAGGTTCCTCTGTCCATGGGATTTTCTAGGCAAAAGTACTTGAGTGGGGTGCCATTGCCTTCTCCACAATGGAATGTTACTCGGCCATAAAGAAGATAAAATAATGCTATTTGCAGCAACATGGATAGACTTAGACAATATTATACTAGGGATGTAGGTCAGACAAAGAAAAATATCATATGATATTTAGCTGCACTCTAAAAAGCAATAATACAGATGAACTTACTTGCAAGTCAGAAACAGACTCTCAGAGAACAAACTTATGCTTATCAGGGGAGAAGAGTGAGGGCGAGGGATGATTAGGAAGTTTGGGATGGAAACGTACACACTGCTATATTTAAAATGTATAACCAACAAGAACCTACTGTATAGCACAGAGAACTCTGCTTAACGTTATGTAACAGCCTAAATGGGAAAAGAACTTGAAGAATAGATACATATATACCTAAATCACTACTGTATATCTGAAACCAACAAAACATTGTTATTCCACTATACTCCTATATAAAATAAAATGTTTTTAAAAAGTCTAGAATCTTATGGCACCCAAGCAGGAGGAGAGATGCAGGCAAGGGTCTGAGGCAAGAGAAGCCAAAGGGAAATAACATGATTCGCATCCTTGGCATCACACACCCTCTCCAATCCCCTTAAGAGTTGTTTACCATTTTAATATCAGCGTTGACCAATTCAGTAGAAGTTTCCTTGCAGAACTAGTGTTTTCAGGTCTGTTACAAGCCTGTGGATTTTGTCTCCACCAGCCCCGGGTGGGAATGTGGTTCTTCCTGGGAGGCTGGAAGTCAGCATCCTTCTAGCCTTAAACATGAGGTGTTTCTCTTTCCTGATTTCTCTTGGCTCTTATTGCCTCTTGAAGGTGAAATGTTATATAAACATTATGTACAGTATGGTCTCATGTCTTTACAAACATAGACAACAGAGGGACCCATAAATGCACAGACTATCTGGGAACCTCTGCTAACTGATTCTCTCCACAATCAGGAGTGGGCTGATTTGGGAGGGCCCTTGACTTTTTATTTTATATATTTTATTTTTTAAATGTGTGAATTACTTTCACAATTAAAAAGTGTGTTATGCAGTAAAGGTAAAAGCATGACTAAATATTTAAAAATGAATAAATTAAGTTTTAAAATACAAATATGTGGTTTGAATGTTTTTTTTCATTTGGATTTCAGAAAATTACAAAGTTCTCTTCTGAGTGTTTTAGGATATAACTGTTGGGTTCCCAGGAGCACATCCAGGTCAGAGTTCTGTTTCCAGGTTGGGGATTTCCTGAGTTAAATTGTTTAAAACATAAGCTCTTTAATGTGTCTGTGCTCTGAAGACCTAAAAACAACTTTGTTCTACTCCCTTTGCCTCCTCTGACCCAGCCATGTGGATGAACTAAGAGGCATTCTTATACAAAGGAGGCAAACTTGAAATGGCCCTGTGATCTGGTCCATATTCTGACATGTGAATCTTGACTGGCTGGGACCTGCCAGCCCTGATGAAAGCACAACAAATGTGAGACTTGGAGCCGAATGGTGGATCCCAGGACATTACTTTCCATAGGAGGCAGTTGGCTACATTCCATTTTTAGTACTGATCTTGGCCAGGCAGCTTTGAGTGGTGGCAAAAAGAGAGATCTTAATTCCTTGCCCAGGAATTGAACTTGAATAGCCTAGATGAGAAGCTTCCTAGGTGACGCTAGTGGTAAAGATCCCACCTGGAGACGTAAGAGATGCCGGGTTGGAAAGATCCCCTGGAAGAGGGCACAGCAACCCAATCCAGTATTCCTGCCTGGAGAATCCTGTGGACAGAGGAGCCTGTAGTCCATGCGACTGCAAACAGTCAGGCAAGACTGAAGTGACTGAGCTCACACACACAGCCTGAATGAGAACCAGGAATCCTAGCCACCATGAAAAAGACGTTTATCATGGAGGCAGAAACGGTAAATGCAAGTACAAAGCTTATTATTAAAGACAGAGCACAATAACAAGTGGGAGCGCACATAGAGAAACTCTGTTTAGTTGACAGAAGGCAGAACTGCACACGCGGAGAGAAAGGGCGTGGGCATCTCCCCTAAGCTCCCCAAAGGAGGAGGAGTGCGATAAAGAGGCATTTGCCATTCGTATAGATCAGTTCTTCCAGGTCTTTGTCTTCCTTCAGGCCAATTATCTGGTTTCTTTTTCCACACCTGACCTACTCGGGGACACTCCCCTGGGGTGCACACACACCTCAGCCAAGATGGATCTCGAAGGGAAGGCTTCTGGGAGAAGCAAGACCGCAGCCTGGCATTATCCCCTGACTTTTGACCGACAAGGAGGCTTTCTGTGCATGTGTACTGCACTCTTGTCCCAGAAGAGTGGAGGAAGAAGATTCCTTAATCCTTTATGCAAACAGCATTTTGGCCCTCTTTGTCTTTGCCATGACTATTACCTTAAGGTGTTTACAAGAGGCAAACACTGGCTATTTACCCTGTTTCTGTTGTTACTTCCATTTCAGAGGGCAAACAGGAGGCTAACTGTAAATGCCTCGACTGGAGCCCACCTATCTTTTGTCTCGGGAAATGCAAACAAGAGGCTAGTTGTAAATGCCTAACCTGAAGCCCATCTATCTCCTATATCAGTACTAAAGATAAGAATTGATGGGCTATGTAAAAGTCCTCTTTTCTCCCCAGAACAAAGGTACAAATATTGTATGTTCATCTCACTAATTAACAGTTTAAACGGAAAGGGTTAGTTTTTCTCAATCTGATATACTTTCTTAATTCAGCCCTCTGTCTTCATTCCAGAATTTGCCCATTTCCTGCATAATTATTAGTTAAAACAAGCATTTTATTCTTGGAGATGACTAATGCCACAGTGCCGCCGATGGAACGAATTTGTTGGGCACAAGAATCCACATTCCACAGCTGGGACATTGATGCTGTGCTCAAGCTCGTGGGCCAGGCACTCTGTGCAGCAGTTTTATCTGACAGTCGAGCCCAGGCACTGCTGCAAAGGCCTTAGAAACATCCAATCCTTTACTCAACCAGGCAACTCATTTTTACAGAGGAGGAAATGCTGTTTAAGTAACTGACTCAATGGACATGAGTTTGAGCAAACTCCAGGAGATAGTGAAGGACAGTGAAGCCTGGTGTGCTGCAGTCCATGGGGCCACAAAGAGTTAGGCATGACCAAGAAACAACAACATCCAAGGTTTCCAGCTAATAAAAGCAGACGGAAGTGACATTCCAAATCCCACAACCTGCCTTGGAGACCATGCTGCTACTGCTGCTGCTAAGTCACTTTAGTCGTGTCCGACTCTATGCGACCTCACAGACGGCAGCCCACCAGGCTCCCCTGTCCCTGGGATTCTCCAGGCAAGAACACTGGAGTGGGTTGCCATTTTCTTCTCCAGTGCAGGAAAGTGAAAAGTGAAAGGGAAGTCTCTCAGTCGTGTCCAACCCTTAGTGACCCCACGCTTTGAATTAAAATCTTTATAGCTTTCTGAATTCTCTTCCCACTGTAGACTAAAAAACAAAACAAAACAAAACTAGTTACAACCTACAAGTTGAGAGTTATGTTTTATTTGGTGGGAATTTTTAGGACTTCAAGCCTGGGAGACAGCATCTCAAGTGCCTTGAGAGAACTGTTCCGAGGAGGTGGATGGGAGAAGAGTAAGGTTATATAGAAGTTTGCAACAAGGGGCAGGTAGTCTGAACATCAAAAGATTATTTGTTTTTCTAACTTTTGCCATACTAGTTTATTTACTTATTTTTTTCTATTTATTTTAATTGGAGGCTAATTACTTTACAATATTGTAGTGGGTTTTGCCATACATTCACATGAATCATGGGTGTACATGTGTTCCCCATCCTGAACCCTCCTCCCACCTCCCTCCCCATCCCACCCCCCAGGGTCATCCCAGTGCACCGGCCCCATACAAAAGCTGGCTTTTTTTTAAATTCAAAAGACTAAGATCATGGCATCTGGTCCCATAATTTCATGGCAAATAGATGGGGAAATGGTGACGGACTTTATTTTCTTGGGCTGCAAAATCACTGCAGATGGTAACTGCAGCCATGAAATTAAAAGATCCTTGCTCCTTGGAAGAAAAGATATGACAAATCTAGACAGCATGGTAAAAAGCAGAGACATTACTTTGCAGACAAAGGTCCATCTGGTCAAGGCTATGGTTTTTCCAGTAATCATATATGGATGAGAGAGTTGGACCATAAAGAAAGCTAAGCCCTGAAAAATTGATGCATTTGAACTGTGGTGTTGGAGAGGACTCTTGAGAGTCCCTTGGACAGCAAGGAGATCCAACCAGTGCATCCTAAAGGAAATCAGTCCTGAATATTCATTGGAAGGGCTGATGCTGAAGCTAAAGCTCCACTACTTTGGCCACCTGATGCGAGGAAGTGACTCATCTGAGAAGACCCTGATGCTGGGAAAGATTGATGGCAGGAGGAGAAGGGGATGACAGAGGATGAGATGGCTGGATGGCATCACCGACTCAATGGGCATGAGTTTGAGCAAGCTCCGGGAGTTGGTGATGGACAGGGAGGCCTGGCCTGCTGCAGTTCATGGGGTTGCAAAGCGTCGGACATGACTGAGCAACTGAACTATGTGTAGGAAGATGTATGAGTCTGGGCTCACTGCCATCATTCCTTTCATATGCCTCTCAGCTGTCTGGGATCAGCATCTTGTGATTTGATTTTTCACATCCTTACTTCCTTACTCACCGTAGGGAATGGTAGCAGCCAGATAGCTGCTGGATGGAAGGTATTGCTTTCCTTGGGCACCCTCAGGGCTCAGAAATTCACATTTGGAGTGCTGGAATCACTGGTGGCTGTGACATCCTGTTTATTGATGTGGCAGGAAATACTCTATTTCTCGCCACCTTGTATATATGTACATCAAAAATGCAAAATTAATAAAATAGAGCCACTGACTACACACTTGTATGACACGCCGTGGGAAAGCTTCTTGGAGATTTGAGCAATCGAGATCCATGACATGTGGTGCAAGGATGCCTGGTCCAGCTGTCACCGTCAGTAGCTTGGAAACTGTTGGCTGAAATTGCAGCTGCAGCAGAAGAGGCTGGATAATTGGAGAGTTTTGCTGTGTGTTGGTTGCTGTAAGTGGTATTTATTTGTCAAGGTATTGGAAAAAGAAGGGGAGAGAGAGAGAGAAAGAGAGGGAGAAAGAGAGATGAGAGTGCAAGCATAGAGAGAGAGACAGAGGCAGAGAGAGAAGCCTTAGAAAAGAACACTCACTTTACAAGCAGAAATGGGAAAAAAAAAAAAAAAAACCCACAACAACAGAACAGGGAAATCTAAAAATCTGTAGCTTTAGATGGTAGGATAAACCAGTTCTGGGTAGCTCCAATATTAAGTTGTGGATCTGAGAAAAAAAAACCTTGAATGATAGATACTCAAGAAAACCTCTGCAGGTTACAAGGAACCCAGACAAAACCCCACTAAAGGTTTGTTAACAAACTACCCACCCTTTGCCCCAGACTGCTCCAGCCTGTAGGTTCAAAGGAAACATCTGGTAGTAAGAAATCAAAGAAAGACAGTAAATTTGAGAACTATCTGGAAAAGAATGTGAGCTATGGCTATTGACACAGAACTGCCAGGCCTCCCTGTCACTCACCATCTCCTGGAGTTTGCCCAAGTTCATATCCATTGCATCAGTGATGCCGTCCAACCATCTCCTCCTCTGACGCCCTTTCCTCCTTCTGCCATCAATCTTTCCCAGCGAGAGGAACTTTTCCAGTGAGCCAGCTGTTTGCATCAGGTGACCAAAATCTGGAACTTCAGCTTCAGCATCATTCCTTCCAGTGAGTATTCATGATTTATTTAAGATTTACTGGTTTGTTCTCCTTGTTGTCCAAGGGACTCTTATTTTCTTAGTGGTCTATAAAATATGATGATTCTTATAACAGATGACAGGTCACTATTATCTAAGAGAACTGTGCAGAAAGTAAAGCAAAACAAGAGAAAAGTAAAAAAGAACAAGCATAGCACTAGAATGTTAGTAAATATGCCTTTCACTGTATTGACTGGGCTGCCCAGCTGTGCATCCTCTGACAGCTGCATCTGAGGGGCCTGAGAGAGGGTGGAAAAGGCAGAACCTCCCAGGACGAGAAGGGGCCCCGGGAAGCTGCCTCAGGGCCTTTGCGTGTGCTGGAGCAGCCGCATGGGCCAGGCTGCATCGCCTGTGACATCAAACTGCCCTCAGAGAACACGTGGGGCTGAGTGCGTGTGAGCTGGACCTCTTGTAAGTCAGCAAGCAATTCTTGTCACTTGTATCGCTATAAGACCACTGTGTGTTTTAAATCCAAGCACAATCTTTTTTTTCCTTAATTCAAACTGCGGTACTTGAACCCAGTCAGATCACCCAGTCGACAACTCAGGCCAAGAGAAGTCACCAAACTTGGTTACAGCACGT
The DNA here is from genome assembly GCF_019923935.1 of Bubalus bubalis. Classification (NCBI taxonomy): domain Eukaryota; kingdom Metazoa; phylum Chordata; class Mammalia; order Artiodactyla; family Bovidae; genus Bubalus; species Bubalus bubalis. The sequence goes on along the minus strand of NC_059164.1, from coordinate 6,679,960 downwards.
TGGCATCCTACGGGAAAATCGGATTTGCAGGCAACATCTCCTGGTCCCAGGGAGCGCTTTTCCTGGAGGCCATTAAATGTACAAATGGTCCCTACACTTGAGCTTATTTTGCGTTTCACCTCAGCAAGCCAGAATCATGTGCATGGTAAATTGGCAGATGTTTATTCTGAAGAATAAAACCCGTAAAGGAAAGTCCAGTCAATACCTTTGTGGGTTTTCCTCTTATTTTTTGAGGCTTTATTCAAAATATAGAAAGTATATTGCTGCATGTTTTAAAGGAAGCTAGACTAGTTTGCATGGAAGTTTCAGTAAATATAAATAATTTTCTTGTACATTCTCCCCCTTCTTCCCACACACAAAAATTATAGCACAGTCATTCAACTCAGAACAGGGAAATTTCAAAATAAATTTCAGGATACAGGATAGTTTGCACTGCATGTGAATTATCTATTTTTAGCCTCAGCATAAGACTTATTTTTAGAGCCTGAAATCAGCTGAGGTAGCCTTATTTATGGCATGACCCAACTGGGAGATGAAGTTGGCTGTGATCATGGGCCCGAATACATAAATTCTAACTTCGCTTATTTAATGCAAGGGATGCTTGGTGACCAACAGTAACATTTGTATGAAGTTTTCAGAACTCAGAAAGGATTTTCCCTTTTTAATTGTTTTTAGACTTGAAGTGTACTTAGATTAACTTCCAAAAGATTGAAAATGTCTCTTTTAAATTCAGTAACTAAATTCCATTTAAGATGATTTTGGGTCTTGGCATGATTACTGACAGGAGATTAGAAATCATCCTGGAAACATCATCCAATTCCCCTTTCACGTGGTGCCAAGAGCCGTCCTCACTGACTTTCATGTGTGTTTTGTGAACTCAGGTTAATTTCATCAGAACATCTTTTTACGGAGTTGTTAACATGATTTTATTTCTTTTCAAGATGATGTATTAGGAAATCTAAATGTTGACATAGAACCAACTGAATTCTCAACAGAGTGATAGTCTATACTCTTATTTTATTTTACTTCATTTCATTAATTCTTATTTACAGGGGAGATTGGACACTTCCGCAGCTATAAGGATTCTAAATTAGTCATTGAACATGAGCATCATCTCAAGTTTCAGGTCAATGTCATCCTAAATCAGTCCAGACTAAAGCTCACTCAAGCTACACAACATTTCTCATAACTGGTTTTTAATCATCTTTGCTTATGAAAGCATCTTTAAAAAATGTATGAGTGAGAAGTGAAGTGAGCAGAGCAAGAATCTAAAGACATCAGGGAAGAGAGCAAAAGGGATGAATTAACCAACACCATGAGCTCATCCTTTTTGCCTCTATAGTTTTGGTTAGTTTGTAAGAGTTGAACAACTTTATGATCTAGAGTGACAGGAAAATGGTCCAGTCTATCTCAAAAGATGGTTTCTAGTTAATCTCACATGATGGATCTCCAATTTTATAAAAAACATATATTAAAATATCATTTTTAGCCCTTTTTTTTTGGCCTCATATCCCTTACTTGTATTTCTTTCCCCAGCTTGAGTATGGTTTAAATTCAATATTTTGTTTCTATAATTGGGAGGATGTTAGATTTCATATAATCTATGTGTAAATAAATCAGTACTCCACTATTTTCCAGGTCAATGAAATGAGAACAATACTGCCTATCTCATGGAACTGGCTGAAAGAGTTACTGATAAAATATAAAGAGATCCTTAGCACACAGAATGTCTGGTAGACAGCTGTCTTTCAAAGAAATATGTTAAATTAGTAAATCTCTTCATGAAATCATTGAAGATTTATATATACCAAGGATACACACCCAGATCACATAATTAAGTGGTAGAGAGAGGATTTGAACCCAGGCTCTCTGGTGTTGTCCCAACCACATTTATAGGCCCAAAGATGTCAAGCCAAAACAATAATAAAACTTATATACTCATACGATCATGTGTTAAATATGATATCCTCTAACCCTGTGTTCTAGAATTAAAATTTTCTAAGACAGTGAAACTTAAATGTTCTCACCAAAATAACAAAAAAAGGTAACTATGTGAGTGATGGAGGTCTTAAGTGGGTAGATGGGTGGACTCCTTTCACAATATATAGGATCAAGTCATCACAATGTGTATTTTCATGTCTTGCAATTGTATTTGCCAACTATATCTCAATAAAGCTAAAAGAGAAGACCCTTAAAAATAATAAAAGCATCCAAATGTTTCCCTTCACATCTGACAATATTCTACCCTGTTGCCCTGGCTTACACAGCTCTTCACACCTCCCTGGCCACCGCCCCAGCTTCACCCCAGCAGAGCCACGTTCATGGCCTAATCAGTGACAGGCCAGCCATGGGGGCTTCTGTGTGTGTGTGTAATTCCATGTTACCAAGGTAAGGGCTTCATACGTGCAAGTGCTCCCAGTCTGGCACCCTCTTTCCAATGACATTCACAAGGCAGTTTTCTTCCCACTGTTCAGAACTCAGAGACAACTTTACGCGTAGACAGTTCCAACCAACTGTCCAATATTTCCTTCACTTCACAACATTCTCTTCTTATCACAAAGCACCATCTTTTAGCTTTCTAACCAATGTATGAAGGGTATTATTGATGTATTGATTCATTTACTTCCTCTCCATCTGGCTCTAGAGGATGCATATTCTTAAGGAGCATGTTTTCTCATTCAACACTATTTTTTCAGCTCTGGGTTCAGAGGAATGTCTGATACAGAGAAACTACTCCAAAAAATGTGCTGAATTTAGACTGTGAGGCAGTTGTTTGAACAGCGTGTGTGTGTGTGTGGGTGTGAGCGCGCACGCGCATGCATGTGTGGGCTGTACTCAGTCATGTTCTGCTATTTGCAGCACCATGGACAGTAGCCCACCAGGCTCCTCTACCCATGTAATTTTCCAGGCAAGAATACTGGAACAGGTTATTGCTTCCTACTCCAGGGGATCTTCCCAACCCAGGGACTGAACCCATGTCTCTTGCGTCTCCTGCCTTGACGGGCAGATTCTTTACCACTAGTGCTACCTGGGAAGCCCATATACATTAAACATCCAAGTAATATTAACAGCATACATCAAAGTAATTTGGTAAAAATGCACCCTTTGCATGTTAAATCTACCTTCATCTGTTGCTTGTTAGTACATTAAAATAAAAATAATTTTTATATTTAATTTGACCACAAACACATGTACATGTGAAACATATTAATAATTTTATAACAATATAGCATTGTGTGGTGGTTTTAAACACTTTAAGATCTTTTATTATTCTCATCAAATGGAAACACAAAATGAAGCAGTACTCATAGGAAACTCACAGACCTTGGAAAGGTATCTATTGGATTTCAGGGTTTTTAAACCTATTGGGGCAAGTGTTAAAGAAGTTACCTCAGGATGCATGGGTTCTAGTGTCTTTCTGAGTTCAGGACTTTGAGGCTGATGGTGAACCTGGGACCGCTTGGTTCCTTGGGAGGCCTGAATCAAGGATCAAGCTATTTTCTCCTTCAGCATCTTAATGAAATCGTCTGAGTGCAAAGTCATTCTTCTGTTTGATAGGAGAGTTTGGTACAGTTAAAAATTTGCTGATTACTAGGACTGACTTGGAGAAGGCAATGGCACCCCACTCCAGTACTCTAGCCTGGAAAATCCCATGGACAAAGGAGCCTGGTAGGTTGCAGTCCATGGGGTCGCTAAGAGTTGGACACGACTGAACGACTTCACTTGGACTTTTCACTTTCATGCGTTGGAGAAGGAAATGGCAACCCACTCCAGTATTCTTGCCTGGAGAATCCCAGGGATGGGGGAGCCTGGTGGGCTGCCATCTATGGGGTCGCACAGAGTTGGACTGAAGCGACTTAGCAGCAGCAGCAGGACTGACTTAGCAGCAGCAGCAGCAGCAGGACTGAAGTCCAGGGCTCCTGGCTCAATCATAAAGGTCTCTGCCAGTAACTCACCTTCTGATAAAAGCAGATGGGTGGGTCAGTATTCTTTCCTTTGTATTTGATTTTTCTCTTCGGGGTGATTCACTGTTAGATATAACTGCTCTCGTGTGAACACAAGAAAGCTGCATTTCCACAGTCAAAGGAAAGGATGCCTTTCCTTAGCACTGATAAAACAGCATTCAAAGGATTGACGTGTGACAGTCATGTGATGCCTTTGGCAAAACTGGTAAATCTCACGAACGGAACACTGAGAGTGAGGTCAAGTGTTGCTATCAATTAGTGCTTAATACAGGTTCATGTCTTTGTATCAGCAACAGATGGTTTTCAATTTAATTGCCCCACATCTTCTATAATTCTAAAGATGATGCTTTCATAAGAAAGGAGGTTATAAACAACCTGAAAAATTAAGGCCCCCATTTTTTTAATGAATAACTCATTGTCATCATTCTATCCCACCATTTTTATAGTGATCCTTAGGAAGTTACAGGTACATTTTAAATTATGAAAAAGGATGAAAATTATATATGAAAACTGTAGAAAGCTATTAGGCCTCTGTCATAATTAATTTTTAATAAAACTTGATTTTACTTTATCTCAGAAGAGACAAAACCATGGAATGACATGTCATTAATACAAACTCCGTACTTGCTTGAATTTGCACTTGCTAAATTTTAACCGAGGTCCAGTACACACAAAGAACTAAAAAGAGAAATCTTTCACTGCACCGATGTCAGGCCTTCAATGAAAGCCACCCTGCTGGTTGTAGCTCTAATAATAAACTTTCTTTTATACAAGGCCTTTCAAAGTTACAGGGTCACAAAGTTCCTTGAAAATAAATCTCGGAAAGAACAGCAAATTCTGGAATCACATCCAAATTCTTTAGGCCTGTGACTCTAACAGAGTTAATAAATTGTAGGTGTAAATGACTAACGGCATGCAGACCCAGCGGTGAGTATGTTCAACAGATAAAAATGAACAAGTGTTGAGGACCAAAGAAAGGATCTATGAGCAGCGGTGATTTAGGGCAGATACTTCCAGAGTTTAACTGAGGCTGCAGGAAGCATAGCCGAGGGCCTCAGCTGAGGGAGCCTTGGAGATACATGCAGCTGGAAGGCCACCGCCCCTGCGGGGAGTGGAAAGGGGTGATGTCACCTTCATGAGCTTGCTAACAGCCATTGGCTCAATCCTTGGGAAAACAAAAACCTATACACTATTGGGGTGTGTGTGTGTGTGTGTGTGTTAGTCACTCAGTCCCATCCAACTCTTTGTGATCCCATGGACTGTAACCCGCCAGGCTTCTCTGTTCATGGAATTCTCCAGGCAAGAATACTGGAGTGGGTTGCCATGCCCTTCTTCAATACACTATTGATACTATGTATAAAATAGATAACTAATCAGAACCTACTGTATAGCACAGGGAACTCTACTCAACGCTCTGTGGTAACCTAAATTGGAAGAAATCCAAAAAAAGAGGGATATACACATATAATATAGCTAATTCATTTTGATGTATGGTAGAAACTGACACAACAGTGTAAAGTAACTATTCTCCAATAAAATTTTTAAAAATAAAAAAAATAAAATGACTAGAAAAAAAAAGATGTATGACAAAGAGAAAAAAATCTACAAAAGTCTTAACTGTTCATTTTCTGGGACTGCTTCCTAAGCAAAGCCCAAGGGAGCCCAATCACCCCCCACCCACCACCCACTTTACACAAAGATCACTCATTCTCATTTTTTCTTTCTTCTTCCCTCAAATACTGAGAAAGAGCAAAGGATCAAAATGGAAGTCTTGGTGTAGTTTGACATCTGACACTTGAGACCCCTATGGAGGGGGTGGCGGAGACCCTTCCAATGTTAGGACCTGGTTCTCTTTATAGGGAGGGATTTTCCCTTCCTAATTCCAAAAGCACCTCATGTTCTTGGCTCTGGGCACATTCACCTTGCTTTACATCTGACATCAGTGTCTTTTTATGCCTCCCTTGCTCATTTCCAAGCATCTCTGATGGGACCTTAATCAAGTTCCCTCTCTTGGGGTCATCCATTCCTTATTTTTGTTTCTGGTACAGTATCAACAAGTATTTCTCATTTTCCACATTATTGATCTTCCTGGTAAGAAATTTCAAAACACATTTTGTTAGTTTCCTTATTATTAATTGTTTTTATTAGAACAGGCTTGTTTTTGCCTAACTGATTGAATTTTCCTTTACTAAAATCCATATTTGTTTTATCTGAGTTAATTGTCTGAGGTACTGGAGAATCCTTTTCAGACTTCTGCTAAGTTATAAGTCACACATAGGTTTTGTATGCTGGCATTTACAACATTGCTTTCATTTTTTACTCACTAGAAAATTTATTTTAAAGTTTAACTTTTTTTTCTAGTAATTATTTTTTTTATTTTATTTTTTAACTTTACAATATTGTATTGGTTTTGCCATATATCAACATGAATCCACCACAGGTATACATGTGTTCCCCATCCTGAACCCTCCTCCCTCCCCCCTCCCTGTACCATCCCTCTGGGTCATCCCAGTGCACCAGCCCCAAGCATCCAGTATCGTGCATCAAACCTGGACTGGCGACTCGTTTCATATATGATATTATACATGTTTCAATGCCATTCTCCCAAATCATCCCACCCTCTCCCTCTCCCAGAGTCCAAAACACTGTTCTATACATCAGTATCTCTTTTTTTAAGTTAAGCTGGAACATATTACTAGATCATATCTCTGATGGCTTCATTAACTATTAATTTGCATTTAGGTACAATGTCCTGCTCTACCAGAGAGTCTCTTGGCCCAGAGAAAGGTTATTAGTTACCCAAGTCAACACTTCCATTTAATGCTAAAAATTTTGCCAGTATTTTGCCAGGTTGTAACCTGTCATCTTGATCATTTTCAACACTTCCAAGTGACTGGAGATCAAAATTACCCTGTTCCATATTTAGTCATCTTTTCTGAAGTGAAATTCTACCTGAACTAAAACCACTATGCCTTTCAATAGTCTTAGTCACACACCCTGTGGAAAAGAAAAAAAGTTATTAATAACATCTATGTGACAGCTTTAATGTTATCTTTAAATGTTTCCACTCGCCCACTGAATCTCTTCATTTAATGGACCACTGGCCAGGGTCTCCTGAGAGAGCTGGTTTGTATTACTGGTGGGACATTCAAATTACAGCAAGAAAAGCCAAGAGTAGGACAGGGCAATTGCCTGTCCTTACAGAACACTTTTTGTGCATCAGTGTAAGGGTTTTTGAATCACCAGGCTCTGTTGAATAACATTAGGCTTAGAACTCAAACTTTTATTCTTAAATTTGTGCACTGATTTATTCCCCGAAAACCTGCTCTACAGGAGTCCCTAAGATAGCTGTACCATTTCACATTCCCATGAGTGATGCACACAGGTTCTACTTTCTCTGTGTCCTTGCCAACATTGGGTACTGTGTTTTTATTACAGCTATTGTACAGGCATTTGTTTCATTTGCCCTTTCCTAAGGACTAACGCGAAGAAGGCAATGGTACCCGACTCCAGTACTCTTGCCTGGAAAATCTCATGGATGGAGGAGCCTGGTAGGCTGCAGTCCATGGGGTCACAAAGAGTCAGACACAACTGAGTGACTTCACTTTCACTTTTCACTTTCATGCATTGGAGAGGAAATGGCAACCCACTCCAGTGTTCTTGCCTAGAGAATCCCAGGGACGGGGGAGCCTGGTGGGCTGCCATCTGTGGGGTCACACAGAGTCGGACACGACTAAAGTGACTTAGCAGCAGCAGCAGCAAGGACTAACGAGGGCTTCCCAGGTGGCGCTAGTGGTAAAGAACCCATCTGCCAATGCATGAGACAAGAGATGTGGGTTCAATCCATGGGTTGGGAAGATCCCCTGAAGGAGGGCATGGCAATCCACTCCAGGATTTTTGCCTGGAGAATCCCATTGTCAGAGGACCTTGATGGGCTACAGCCCATGGGGTCACACAGAGTTGGAAGGATTAATGAAACTGATATCTTTTTATTTGCTTGTTTATCATTCAGATATATTTTTTGGTGAATTGTCTGTTTAAAACCTGTGCCCACAATTCTGTAAAACAATTATCCTTCAATTAAAAAAATAAAATAAATAAATTTTTAAAAAGCAAAATCAAGAAACAATGAAAAAAAACTTGTGTATGATTTTAAATTGAGATTTTTATTTAGTTATCATTGAAAAATTGAGTTCTTCATAATCTATCAAATACATGATATGCAACTGTTTTCTTCCAGTTTATGTATTGCCTTTAATCTTCTTACGGATTGTTTTTTGAAGCACAAGCTTATACATTTTTGATATAGTTCAGTTTACCAATCTGTTATTTTATGTAGTGTTGTATCTAAGAACTTTTTGCCCAAATCAAAATAATGAAGATTTTCTTTTATATTTTATTTAAAATGTTTTATAATTTTAGCACTCATATTTACATTAATGATTCACTTTGAGTAATTTTTCTATTGTGTGATAGAGGTCCAAGTTATTAATTTGCTTCTGAATATCCATTTTCTCCTGGCTTTGTTCATTAAAAAACTCTCCATTATCCATTGAATTACCTTGGAATCATTGTCAAAAGTCAAATAGCTATCCATGTACCTCTTTCTAGTTTTTTGCACAATTTAAAAAACTAACCGCAGCACTTAACATTGATCACTGTTCCACTTTACCAAAATTGAATCAACTGTTTAAGAATTAAAAGTTTAACAAAGTAGAAATGGAATTTTTTGAAAAAATACTTAAAATATTAATAAACTTGAAGATGCATTTATTTCACAAACAAATAAAATATGCATTAGCAGAGATTTTAAAGTACCCAGAAAAGCTTTCAAATGATGATTAATTCATCTGTAGACAATGTTATACCATTAAATTAAGTGCCTATATATATATATATATAACCAATCAGGCAAAAACCTAGGAACTCAGGAGGCAGCAAGGCTGGAGGAACCCACTATTCCTCTGAGGAATACTTCTGATAAGATTTTGTGAAAAGAGCAAGGTCACAGAGGAGTAAGGGCAGTGAGGGACCACCCGGAGTAGGTGGGCAGAGGCTGTTCAGGACACATCCAATATGTGAAAGAGGCAGTGGTCAGTCATGGAGCCAAATACCAGATGAGAAAAAAAAGTACAGCTCTGTGATAAACAGAGAAGAAATGTGATCAAAGAGTCAGTTCAGTCATTCAGTCGTGTCCGACTCTTTGCGACCCCATGAATCACAGCACGCCAGGCCTCCCTGTCCATCACCAACTCCCAGAGTTCACTCAGACTCACGTCCATCGAGTCAGTGATGCCATCCAGCCCTCTCATCCTCTGTCGTCCCCTTCTCCTCCTTCCTCTAATCCCTCCCAGCATCAGAGTCTTTTCCAATGAGTCAACTCTTCACATGAGGTGGCCAAAGTATTGGAGTTTCAGCTTTAGCATCATTCCTTCCAAAGAAATCCAGGGCTGATCTTCAGAATGGACTGGTTGGATCTCCTGCAGTCCAAGGGACTCTCAAAAGTCTTCTCCAACACCACAGTTCAAAAGCATCAATTCTTCAGTGTTCAGCTTTCTTCACAGTCCAACTCTCACATCCATACATGACCACTGGATGATCAAAGAGTCAGTTGTGACCAAAACCGAGCTTTAAAGATCAGCATTAAAAGTCTCTCTCACTTGCATCTTCCTACATTTTAAGATCTGAGCAAGCCAGAATGATTTTTGACCCCCAAGATTATTAGAGAATATTGTCAAATGCTATTTTGTTGTATAACCCTGAAACAGCATGGAAAAACGTGGAAACAGTATTCCTGGAGGGTCTCCAAGTCCAGTACTATGTTAGGTGTTTGCATGCATATTTCTTTATTTTGTGTTTAGGCACATTGAAGTATCATTTTCAGAAAGACAAAAGGAAAACTAACTGTTCAGGGCCCAGAGGACATGAGTTCAGATTTATAACCAAGTTCTCTTCCCTTGTGTCTCCTGCAGCCTGGAAACTGAACAGAGAGAAATACAGTGGGTGATTTGGGTGATTTTTTTTTTTTTTTTTTGCCCTGTCTTCTAACTTTCAGGAACTGCATGGCCAGGCCCCATGAGATTAAAGAACACCCCATCAAAATGCGACAGCTAGTTCATTCTAGCTCTGGTCCACACAGCTTGGGGGTAATAAAGCATCGTCACAATGTATGCAGCTTCTATGTCCCAATAAATTTCTGCTGAGAGCAGATTATTAGGAAAGCGTTGCAAGGCTTCTTGGAGCCAAAATATTTTACTTTTGTTTTATTCTTGTCACCTCTAGTTTTACCCAAAGAGATAATTGTTCCTGATTCCCAGGTTGAGCTCTTAACTAGGCCAGTGTCTGAGGACACTGACGGGAGTAAGGATGATTCCCAGGGCTTTTCATCATCAAAATCTTTACCCAGAGCATATTTTGTGCTGAGAATGGTGGTGAACATGTATTACCTACTATCTGTCTTTTTCACCAGAATGCATCCCTCTAACATTCTGTATACATAAAAATCACAGCAGGAAATTTCCAGATGCAGTTTCCTGGTGGTTCAACCACTAAAGACCCTGACTGAATGGTTCTGGGATGGAGCTCCATATATTAAAAAAAGAAACCCATAAAGTTGTCCAGGTGATACGATGCAGATGGTCACAGATAAAATTTTGAAAATCTTTTCTGTACTGTATGCTGTAGATTTGCACAATGTGAGAGTTGTGAGTTAGGTTTTATTTGGGGCCAAATGAGGACTTAAGCCAGGAGACAGCATTTCAGATAGCTCTGAGAAACTGCTCTGAGGAGATGGTGGTGGCAGTGGAAATAGGGTATAGAGGAGTTTTTGCAACCAAGAGCAGGTAGTCAGGAACATCAAAAGATTGCTGTTAATTAAATGGAACAGATATATCAAGTTGAGTGTAGCACTTTGTATGGGAGGGTTCAAGATTCTGGGCTCACTGAAATGGCTCTTTTGATGTACATCTCAGGTCTCTGGGGGCCAGTATCTAGTGTTTCTGGGCTTCCCTGGTGGCTCATTGGTAAAGAATCCACTTGCAGTGCAGGAGACATGGGCTCGATCCCTAGGTAGGGAAGATCCCCTGGAGAATGAAATGGCAACCCATTCCAGTATTCTCATCTGGGAAATCCCATGGTGAGAGGTCCCTGGTGGGCTACAGTCCATGAGGTTGCAAAGAATCAGATAGGACTTAGTGACTTAACAACAACAACAACAACAACAAATAGTGTTATGGACTCTGAAACTTCACTGTAGTTTCCAAAGCTTCTTGAAGGAAGGAAATCGTTGGCATACTTGTGAAAATTAGGTTTTAATTTACCAGCAAGATTGTTAGTTGGAAGACAAGGAACCAGCATTATGATTTTTGACCATCCTGAATGTTTTAATGAAAATTCAAAGTTTGATAGTTTGAATATTTTTTTACTTCTAAAATATTTACATTTGCTGCCAGAAAAAAAAAAAGCCATGTATTTATCAGCATTGTCTTTACCACAGAATAAATGTTCTGAATATTTTTTGGATGAATAAAGATTACTTTATAGTTATCTGCCTCACAGATGTTGTATATGGCTACATTTCATATCCCTGGTATCGGTTGATTTGCTAAAATAGGTAGATAGATGATTGATAAATAGAAATGCAGTTTATCCCTTTTTATTTAGAAATGTACAAATGCCTACAGCACTGTGGAATTCCAAACTCCATCCTTTACTCAGTTATCAGGACAAGGGAAGATGTAATATCATTCTTCTTATTGTTGCTATTTTTCCTAATGAAATTAGAGATAATTATTTTCATAAACCTCTGGCTTATTGAAATCCAGGAAGATAAGAGTTTGCTGCTAGCACTGGGAAATTATTAAAAGCAAAATTTCCTGTCTACCTAGGATACTGCTCCACGAATGTAGACAAGAATAGTTTTATTACTGGGTAGGTAGCCAACTGACTGCTGTATATCACAGGCAAGTTCCTAGAGTGATTACAAAAGCAGAACAAAATCTGCAAAACCAGAGAGCAATCCAGCCAGATACAATGCAATGAATGCATTTTCTCAGGATAAACAATAAATAGTCCTCAAGTAGGAAAATATGTGCACTAACTGTCACACATACTTTATCTTAAATTCACATGGTAATTAAGATGACCATATGTGTTCAATAATTGCCTTTATTCAGAGCAAAAATAGGACTTCTTTTCTCTCTATGACAATCCGGTAGTTTTACAACTTGGAGCCAGGCACCTAGTTAAACATACCTTAAGCTCTCCTCCCCCCAGGAGGAGAGACTTGGCAGGGTACCCATTTCCTTGGTGTTCACATTTCCAAGAAATGACTCCCAGGGCCTCAACTGGAGAGAAACTTATCTAGCTTTTTAAAAGGTCTACATGCACCTCCAAGGGACAATTACATTTTCTTTTTTAATTTTATTTTATTTTATTTTTAAACTTTACATAATTGTATTAGTTTTGCCAAATATCAAAATGAATCCACCACAGGTATACATGTGTTCCCCATCCTGCACCCTCCTCCCTCCTCCCTCCCCATTCCATCCCTCTGGGTCATCCCAGTGCACCAGCCCCAAGCATCCAGTATCGTGCATCGAACCTGGACTGGCAACTCGTTTCATACATGATATTTTACATGTTTCAATGCCATTCTCCCAAATCTTCCCACCCTCTCCCTCTCTCACAGAGTCCATAAGACTGTTCTATACATCAGTGTCTCTTGCTGTCTCGTACACAGGGTTATTGTTATCATCTTTCTAAATTCCATATATATGCGTTAGTATACTGTATTGGTGTTTTTCTTTCTGGCTTACTTCACTCTGTAAAATAGGCTCCAGTTTCATCCACCTCATTAGAACTGATTCAAATGTATTCTTTTTAATGGCTGAGTAATACTCCATTGTGTATATGTACCATAGCTTTCTTATCCATTCATCTGCTGATGGACATCTAGGTTGCTTCCATGTCCTGGCTATTATAAACAGTGCTGCGATGAACATCGGGGTACACGTGTCAACAATTACATTTTCTAAAGGAAGTATTCTAAAAAGAAAACTGTGGGGGTGGGGAGGGGAGATTTCTATCCTCTTTCCATCAGGGAAATTTTAAAAGTTTATTTTAAGACTTGTATTTGTTCTTACAATAGCATACTTTTTTTCTGACAAAAAAATGAGATTTTACCAGAATTTAGAATAAAGCATATGCTCTACAAATTAGGTTGTTAGTGACTTCATATTTCCTCACAGTTTGTTTACTTATTCTAAGCATTTGCCAATTCCACAAGGGCTTGTTAATAAATCTTAGGGGAACTGTTTGCCTGTGTCAATCAAAAGTCTTTAGCATATTTGTTATGAAACATACACACACTTTAAGAGAACTCTGGACTCCTAGCTCTTCCCTTTTCCTGAGATATTTTGGAAGTTAAGTTTAAAGGCTTCAGACCAGTGACCTATTCATGTTTTATTTTTGGCATGAAATAACCCACCTTGAAAATGATGCATCTCTAGAAAATCTTGCAGTGGAAGAGATCCTAGTGGTGCAACGCAACCAGGTTCTTCCAATATGAGAAAAAACGTGATTCCAATGTTAGTATAGTCCTCAGTATTATAGCCCTCCCCTTACTAATGTTGAAGTGTAGAGTCATTCTTCCTTCCTTCCTTCCTTCCTTAAACACCAGCAGATCTACCACGTGCCAGGAAATAGCCTATGGCTTTGTGGAAGGTTCTAGAAAGTGGTCAGGGATCTTCCCGTCCAGTTTGCTGAGCCATGACCAGACCCTGAAGGAGTCCTCCTGCACCTCAGATGGGCAGAAATTTGCCGGGCGGCACACCTGGATACAGCATTCCAAGCACACGAGAGACACAAGGACTTGAAAAGGGATATTTAGAAATAATTATTTTTTGGTGGTAATGTGTTAATTTAAGAATGTCTCAAGAGAACAAGTTGAATCTGAGTTTGGGGTATTTCTTGAAGAGTTGACGGAGCAGAGTTTTGGCTGAACATCCTGTACTCATTGGAAGAGGCCAACAGAGGCGGACTTTGAGTAGAGGCGGAATGAGACGTGTGTTTGTAATACAGTATTTCCTCCGTGAGAGCCTGGAGCATGACTGTAAGTGGCCGGAAGGCTCTAGGTGAGACCCAGGCCACACAAGGGGGAGTCAGAATGGCAGGAGTTGAGCTACTAGTAGAAGGGATGGAGAAGAACTGAACGGACCCCACTTCTCGCCTCAAAGTTGAAAAATGGAAGGGTGTCCTTTGGGGGTTTTGTCTCACAGCTGTGAACTTGGAGTGAGCAAGCAAAAACAGCCAATTTTTGATAAAATTTGCACTGTTGAAAAATGGAATTTCTTTGATATTTCTTGTAAATTAAAAAAACCAACAACTTGGGCATATCTTATAACTAACCTTATTTCTAGGGAGCCTCTGGCTGCCGTGAGGGCCTAGAAGTCTCTTTAATTCATCAGTGTCTAAGCTGGAACAGAAGCTGAGGGTTATAGCAGCTGGTTTCCCTCCTCCTTTGGCTGCTGCCTTGTGGTGTCACTTCTGTCCACAGTCCTGACCGTGCTCAATTTTGTATTCCCCTAAATGCAGAATTTGGAGAGGTTAGACCTATCTTCTGGAACTCTTACTTAACATCCCTTAATTTGGAGCTCATGGCCTAGTTTTCAATTTTAAATTCTCCTAAATGCGATTCTCATGAGGAAAATTTTCTTTGACATCTCAGAAAAGCTTTGTTCACATCTACTTTGCGTGAATGAATTGACCAGTAGTGTATATACCAGAGTGGGCTTCCCAGGTGGCTTAGTGGTAAAGAACCCACCTGCCAATGCAGGAGACATAAGATACAACATTCAATCCCTGGGTCAGGAAGATCCCCTGGAGGAGGGCATGGCAACCTACTCCAGTATTCTTGCCTGGAGAATCCCATGGAGAGAGGAGCCTGGTGGGCTACAGTCCATGGGGTCACAGAGAGTCAGACATGACTGAAGTGACTCAGCACACAAACACAAATACCAGAATACTGTCCCTTTTTAAATTAAGATAATCTTTTTCATGTTAAAAAATAGTCTTAGATTATTCCCATTTGTGAAGTGAGAATGCAATTTTGAAACTGTTCCAGAAAATTGGACAAAATGACAGGATGTGATTTCTCCTCGCTGGTGAGATCATGCCTGGCAGGCATTCAGGATGGTCATCCTGATGCTCAGCCCCAGGTGCCCCGTTTGAAAGCTCCAGTGTACTTATTCACACTAATTAGGAGATAGTCATTTTGTCCCAGGTAAACATTCAGGGTGAAACTATATATGTGTCTATATAGTTGAGTTTACTGAAGCTCAGTGGTAGACAATGCCCTGATGGAAAGTGTTCCTCCAGGAACCTGTGGGTCAGAGCAGGAACGTGATTCTCCTGCCCCTGCTATGGATGCTAGAAGTTGCCGTGGAGCTTTGATTAACTTTCTTCTGCTAATTTTAACAGTTCTCTACATATTTCGTCCTAGGGTGAGGAGATAGAATCTTGTAAAATGGGTTAACCTGCTCCAGATTTTGCAACTGGTAAAAATGAATATTTGGGGGAACAAGGATTGGAACAGAAGTTTGCTTTGGAAGAAGTCTTTTCTCTACATCCATTTGCATCCAAAATTAAGCCATCCATCAACCATCCCCTGGAAGCAACATCACAAAACAAGAAACAGCTACTTTGACTCAGAGCTGTGGAAGAGAAGTCTTGCCAGAAAGGAATCAGCTTTGATAAGGGTCTAATACTCCATGCTCTGCTAGTATCTGACATTTACCATCAGACTTAATGAGAAAATAATCCCCCTTGAATCAAATACTATTATCTTCATTTCTACAGATGAGGAAAACAAACTATAACAACAACCCCCCAATATTCAACTATACCTCAAATGACTAAAGTTGGGATCAACTGTGTTGAATGCTCAGCTTGAAAGTCCCCTTCACACTTGGGAAGTAGTTCACAGTTTGAGATCCAGGGAACTGTGGTTACAAGCATCTATATAAATCAGTGGGTTTCCCAGACAGCACTAGGGGTAAAGAACCTGCCTGCCTATGCAGGAGACATAAGGGACGTGGGTTTGATCCCTGAGTTGGGAAGATCTGGAGGAGGGCATGGCAGCCCGCTCCAGTATCCTTGCCTGGAGAATCCCATGGACAGAGGGGAACTATAGGGTTGCAAAGAGTTGGATATGACTGAAGCGACTCAGCACACATACCCGCGTATGAGTTGATGTTATTGTCTCTACCTTCTAATTGAGGAGATGTAGGTCTCAGCCATGTTTATAGAGTTTGAATGTGCAAAGTAGGGCTTCCAAACCCATATCTACAGCTTTTCTTCAGGGATTCGTCTTGACCTTAAAAGTCTACGTGGAACATTGCTGTCTCTGTACTTTTAATTAGGATTTTCTCTTTGCTCAAAATCCCTTCCCTCCAAGTCAACAAACTTAATCTTAAAGATTCTGTATATTTCATAACTGAACCCAAACTTTTTTAGGAATCTACAAATGGACCCAGGAATTATGCTATATGCTGGAGAAACTCCAGCAGGAAATTCACTTTCTGTGATTAATATAATAGAGAATTGCCTTCAATCTTGGTCACATCTCACTCCTAATAAGTTTCTTCGTAAGCCTCCAGTCAGTCAGTCAGTTCAGTCGCTCAGTTGTGTCCAACTCTTTGTGATTGCATGAATTGCAGCACGCCAGGCCTCCCTGTCCATCACCAACTCCTGGAGTTCACGCAAACTCATGTCCATCGAGTCAGTGATGCCATCCAGCCATCTCATCCTCTGTTGTCCCCTTCTCCTCCTGCCCCAAATCCCTCCCAGCATCAGAGTCTTTTCCAATGAGTCAACTCTTGGCATGAAGTGGCCAAAATACTGGAGTTCCAGCTTTAGCGTCATTCCTTCCAAAGAACACCCAGGACTGATCTCCTTTAAATGGACTAGTTGTCCCATAAGCCTCCAGGAAGTAGTAAAGTCTACCTGTCCCTCTCGTTTCTAACTGTTTCCTCGTGGCCCTGATATGACCTTTATCAAAAGCATCTTTTGACTATACCTGTTTATGATCTGTGATGTCTGCTAAAATTTGAGTCTGGAAGGACAAAAGAATGCTATTCTTTCTCTATCTTCTGTGGTCCCTTACACAGAACTCAATGAATAGTAGCTTAATTTGAGAAGTAGGGTAAAAACACCCACAGATCCAGAGTGGAGAGGAAGGAGTGGCCTTGTTAACCAGAGAGAATCATCCAGAATTGCATAATGACTCAACAGAGCCAGTTGGCATTTGGGAAAGCGTGTGTTAAACTGTTGGCCCAGTAATGCTTTCCTTGTTCATCTCTCTCATCACCTTTCTGGGCAAAATTTTCATAAAACAGCTTGGAAGCTCAGATGCTCTCAGGCTGTCTTCCTGTCGCTATGATAATTACTGTGCTAATCACCAACACCTTGCAGATTGGTGGAGATTAATGGTGGGCTGGAGGAATGAGGAGGCAGGCTGGCTCAAAGGCTGCATTTACAGGGCCCCCAGAGGACTACTGCATGCAGGCTGGTGGAGGAGAAACAAAACAATCTTCTGGTGAGTTGCTCAGGAAGGCTTTGGTGAGCCCTGTCTCCTGGGAGTTAGTTTCTGGAGGGGTGATAGGCCCAAACCTCAGTCCTGCGGGGGGCAGGGAGGTACTCAACAATGTAAACTTGCCACACACTTTACTCAAAAAAGGGAAATCAAGTGAGAAAGAAGGTTTCAACTCCAAATTGGCTTGGGGTTCCCAGGAATAAGTAAAATGATTGTGGTTTTATTACCCCAGGACTCTTCAGAACCCTCAACAGCATGTCAGCGTGAGTCCAGAGTCTTCAACTTTAAATGCAGGAATTTATTGGTGCCCAGACATTTTTGATCCCAGAATTCTTGTCATCTCCCCTACCCCAGTCCCATAAACCACCATTTCACAGGATGGGTGTTCTTCTTTAGAGTACGCTGGAAAATCCTGACCTAGCAGTAGATTTTGAAGGAAGAGAATTATCTTTCATTGAGGATTAATCTGGTACCAACTGTGGGTGTTAGGTGATTTATATACTTTTCCTCATTAAACCCAGAGCTTCCCTGATGGCCCAGTGGGTAAAGAATCTGCCTGCAATGCAGGAGACACAGGTGATGCTGGTTCAATCCATGGGTTGGGAAGATCCCTTGGAGAAGCACGTGGCAACCCACTCCAGCATTTTTGCCTGAAAAAATCCCATGGAAAGAGGAACCTGGTAGGCACTGTACAAAGGGTCACAGAGTCAGACACAACTGAGCATGCACGAATGCCTCATTGAACCCACCCAAATTAGTGATACAGAGAATACTGTTTGTCTTATAAAGATGTGAGCATGAAAGCCCAAAGAGCTTATGTGGTAAAGTCATGTTCAATGGGGCTGTGACATGGGTCCAGATCTGCTGCTGATACCCCTGGTGGGATAGAGATGCTTCAGCTGCTTGTCAGGGAGAAGAGGTTTCTACTTGGCTGAGGAACAAGGCAGAGGCTCTAACAAGACTAAGGTTCTGTTAGCCTGGGGAGAAGGAGGGCTATAAACAGAAGCCCTTTATAAAACCTTAGGGAGTTCCCTGGGGGTCCAGTGGTTAAGAATCCTCCCGAAAATGCAGGAGACACCAGTGTGACCCCTGGTCAGGGAACTAAGATCCCACATGCCACAGAGCAAATACTGAGCCCAGGTGCCATGACCAGAGACTCCATGCCCCCCAACAAAAGATCTCATGTGATGCAACACAGACCCCATGTATTACAACTAAGATCTGACACAGCCAAATAAATAAATAAGTAAATAAATAATAATTGAAAAAAAAAAAAAACAAAACCCTAGTGCTCAAGGAAGGACCACACAGAAGCTTCAGTTGCCTGGTTAGATTCAAGAGACAAAGCAAAAGAGAAATGACTTCCTCAAAGTCTAGATTCATGAGGGATAGCTATTCATGCCAAACTGTCTGGGTGGCGTCATCAGTCTCCTGACCTAACATACTTGTCATACCAAGATGTCCCTCCCCTCCTAGGCTGCTCCCATTGGGTTGAGAGGGTGGCATCTATGGGCTGATATTCCATTGGATGAGGCCTTTGGAGTTAGTTTAAACTCTGGACTGGGGCTTGTTAAAATGACCCTGCTCTTTGCTGCATGGCTATCTGCTAATTCCAGTGGGAAACACTGAAGTTGAAAGTAGGGATGATGGTGGTTAAGGTGATGGTAATATCTCCCCACAACTAAAGATTTCAGGAGGAAGTGTCAGATCAACTATAAAGGGCATCATACACGTAGTCTTAAAAGCAACAAGGGCAAGGACACAGAGTAGTTTGGTTTTTCTAAAGATAGAGTAGGGATATTTTACATTATTTTTTCCACTAATTGTAACCAAAAATCCTGGTTGGAAACCATAAGACAATGATCTGAAAGCAGTATGTTTCTTGTGATTGTGTGATGTGATGTGTGTGTGTGTGTGTGTGTATGTGTGTGTATGTGGTGGGTATGGGTGTGTATACATGATGTTTGTGTATTTTTCATCTCAAATCACTTGGCTTATACTTGGGACAGCTTAAACCCCTGACTGTCCAATACTCACAAACAGAAAAGTTTCAAGATAAACCCGTTTTGTTTCAAGGACCAGGTTCCCTAATGAATGGAGAGAGAAGGAAAGCCTCTGTTTTGTTTCTTTGATTATTGTGTTCTGTTTTAATTTTTCCCAACCTAGCCCTTAAGTAAATCTCAGTCCTCAAAATACCTTTCTATGGAGTGAACCTCAGTATCTGTTGCTAAGACACCTAAAGCTCTGGGAGGAAAATCCTTCTTCCTGATCACATCGACTGGGAACAGCATCCTCTGTTGTCTAATCAGTGAAGGAGGATCTGTGTGACATTTTACATCTTTTCAACCTCCTGCCAGAGGTAGACTCAGGTTCAGGAATTGTGTTATAAGAGGAGGGTGTTGTTGTTGTTGCTGTGGTTTAGTCACTAAGTCGTGTCTGACTCTTTTGCGATTCCATGGGCTGTAACTCACCAGCCTCCTCTGTCCATGGAATTCTCCAGGTAAGAATACTGGAGTGGGTGGTCATTTCCTTCTCAAGGGGACCTTCCTGACCCGGGGATTGAGCCTGCATCTCCACATCTCCTGCATTGGCAGGTGGATTCTTTACCATTGAGCCACCAGGGATGCCAAGATGAGAGTGAGGAGGTGAACAAATCCATAGTTTATAGTGAGGAGACAAGAAAAAAGAAGCTATTGAATACTGGAGAACTGAGGAAATCATAGATGGGAGGCAGCTCAAAGAAAGATTTCTTCAAACTTGTATGAAATTCTGGGCTACAGAGGCATGTTGCTATTATTCAGTCACTCAGTTGTGTCTGACTCTCTGTGACCGCATGGACCGCAACTTGCCACACTTCCCTTTCCTTCACCATCTCCTGCAGCTTGCTCATACACATGTCCCTAGAATCAGTGATGCCATCCAACTCTCTCGTCCACTGTTGACCCTTCTCCTCCTGCCTTCAATCTTTCCAAACATCAGGGTCTTTTCCAATGAGTTGGCTCTTTGTATCAGGTAGCCAAGGTATTTGGAGAAGGAAATGGCAACCCACTCCAGTATTCTTGCCTGGAGAATCCCAGGGGTGGGGGAGCCTGTTGGGCTGCCGTCTATGGGGTCACACAGAGTCGGACACGACTGAAGCAACTTAGCAGCAGCAGCAGTAGCAGCCAAGGTATTGGAGCTTCAGGTTCAACATCAGTCCTTCCAATGAATACTCAGGGTTGATTTCCTTTAGGATTGACTGGTTTGATCTTCTTGTAGTCCAAGGGAGTCTCAAGGGTCTTCTCCAACACCACAGTTTGAAAGCATCAATTCGTTGGTTCTCAGCCTTCTTTATGGTCCAACTCTCACATCCATATAAAGTGAAAGTGAAAGTCGCTCATTGTGTCTGACTCTTTGCAACCCCCTTGACTATACAGTCCATGGAATTCTCCAGGCCAGAATACTGGAGTGGGTAGCCTTTCCTTCTCCAGGGGATCTTCCCAACCCGGTGGTCAAACCCAGGTCTCCCACAATGTAGGTGGATTCTTGACCAGCTGAGCCACATATGACTACTGGAAAAACCATAGCTTTGACTATACAGACCTTTGTCAACAAAGTAATGTCTCTGCTTTTTTATATGCATTCTAGGTTTGTCATAGCTTTTCTTCCAAGGAGCAAGCATCTTTTAATTTCATGGCTGCAGTCACCATCCACAGTGATTTTGGAGCCCAAGAAAATAAAAATCTGTCAATGTTTTCATTGTTTCCCCGTTTGCCATGAAGCAATCCATGGAAATGACCTAAAACAGTAAACTAAGTTAAACTGAGAAATAAACTGTGATATCAACCAGCAGCTGGGAAGCTGACTGGATTTTGGAGGGAGCTCATATAGAGCAGATTTGAATATCTCTGCTTAGGTTTTAAACACTGAACTCACATTGTAACTGTAGAAGGTGAGCCAGACTTGCAGCTGGATTCTAACTGAAATCAAAGATATAATAAAAGTAAAGGGAAAGGGAAAAAAGATCTAACATGGGAAGAGTGACCAACAGAAATCTGTGTTAGGTATATTAATTAGATAAAGCAGATTCAGAAGAACAAAAAGCATCAGTGATAACAAGGGATGTTAATCATGGTAAGAGAGTCAGTACACTAAGAAGAAACCAATCCTGTATAAATATGCACCTCATGACAGAGATTATAACAGTATATGAGACATATAGCAAAAACTGGTAGAGCTGAAAGAAGAAATGGTAAAAATCTGGTTAAGTTACAAAACAGTCTGACATGAAATCAGCAAGGATATAGAAGACCTAAACAACAACATGAACCAACTAAACCAAGCGGAAAGGTGTAGCAGACTCTACCCAGAAACAGCAGAAGACATACTGTTTCAAGTTCATATGAATATTTATTTAAACATATCCTCAGTTTAAAAAGAAAAAAACAAATTTAAAATAATTGAAATAAAGCAACTATAATAAAGTATTAAAAAATAAAATAATTGAACTATGAAAATATATATTCTTTGACATAATGAAAATTAACTAGATATCAGTAACACAATGACAACTAGAAAATTTTCCAAATATTTGGATGTTAAATAATAAATTAATAAATCATGGGTCAAATGCTTTGTTAATTTATTGTTTAACAATGGTAAGAGAGTCAGTGTTTGGAGATTAGAAAACATTTCAAAAGTGAATCAAAATGAAAATAAAACATTAACATTTGGGAGATAAAACTAAAGCAAAGTTTAGAGGGAAATTTGTAATATTAAACCCTTAAACTAAAAGAGGTCTCAGATTCATAATCTTACTTCCCACCTTGAGAAACTTGAAAAATAGAGAACAAAATAAAGTAAATAAATTAATAAAATAAATATTAGAATACAAATCAATGAAATTAAAAAAACAGAAAATCAGTAAAACAAAAGCTCTGTATTTCAAAAAATTAATAAAATTTATAAACTTCTAATAATAATACAGTAAAATTATATTTGGTAGAATTACCAATTCCTAAAATTAAAAAGGAAATATCATAATAGAACTCATAGCTATCAAAAGGTTAATAAGAGAATAGTGCAAATAACTTTACACAACATTTGACAACTTACATTAAAAGGACCAAATACTCATAAGTGCCATAAAGTTCACTCAAGATGAAACAGATAACTAAAATACTGCTGTATCTATCAAAGAAATTAAATTTGTATTTAAAAATCTTCCAAAAGAGATTAATCCAGGACAAACTGTTTTTACCAGTAAATGCTGCTGCTGCTGCTGCTGCTGCTAAGTCGCTTCATTCATGTCCGACTCTGTGCAACCCCAGAGATGGCAGCCCACCAGGCTCCCCTGTCCCTGGGATTCTCCAGGCAAGAACACTGGAGTGGGTTGCCATTTCCTTCTCCAATGCATGAAAGTGAAAAGTGAAAGTGAAGTCGCTCAGTCATGCCCGACTCTTAGCGACCCCATGGACTGCAGCCCACCAGGCTCCTCCGTCCATGGGATTCTCCAGGCAAGAGTACTGGAGTGGGGTGCCATTGCCTTATCAGACCAGTAAATGCTACCCAACATAAATGGAAAAAATAATAGAAATTCTACATAATCTCTTCCAAAAAACAGGAGCAACTTGCAACTCATTTTGTGAGCTAATATTGTCTTGATTGCAAAGTCACAGAAAAACATTGCATGAGAAGAAAGCTATAGACAAATTTTTAAAAATAAATTTAGACACAAAAATTCTCAACAATATATTAACGAATCAAATAGTTAATACATAAAGAGAAGAAATTCCAGCACCACCAGCTGGAATTTATACTGAGGAGTGGAAAGTTGATTCCACATTTGAAAAGTCAATCAAATGTTTCATATGGGAAAATGCATGATACTTTTGATAGAGGAAAAAATTTTCAGGCAAAATTACCATTTATTCATAATAAAAATTCTCAGAAACCTTGATTTCCCCTTATCTTGATGAAAGATATCTACCAAAACAAACATGCAAAAATACAAAGCAAAAATTTAATTCAGTGGTGAAAGAGTTAATGCTTTCCCTCATGGTGGGAGCAAAGCAAAATATCTGTTCTCATCTCTGTTCCTTAATAGGGTAGAGGAAGTCCAAGCTGGTTTAACACATTGAAGAAATAAATACATGACATAAAGACTCGAAGGGAAGAAATGAAACACCCTCTATTTACAAAGGCCATAGTTGTCTACATAGAAAATCCCAAGAAATATTTATAAGCAAAATAAAAATCTTGACCTATATTTCAAGCTTTAAAAATCAGTGAATCGATACAGGTCCTAAAATGGCAGAGGAATAGGATGGGGAGACCACTTTCTCCCCCACAAATTCATTGAAAGAACATTTGAACGTTGAGCAAACTCCACAAAACAACTTCTGAAAGCTGGCAGAGGACATCAGGCACCAAGAAAAGAAGCCCATTGTCTTCAAAAGGTGATAGGACAAAATATAAAAGATAAAAAGAGAGACTAAAGAGTTAGGGACAGAGACCTGTCCCTGGAAGGGAGTCTTAATAGAAGAAAAGTTTCCAAACACCAGGAAACCCTCTCACTGGCTGGTCTGGGGGAAGTTTCGAATTTCAGAGGGCAGCATAACTGGGAGGAAAAAATAAATAAATAAAACTCACAGATTATGTGCCTAAAGGCAACTCCCAGCAGAGAAGTACCCCAGAACCTTACATCCACCACCAGCAAGCAGGGGCTGAACAGGTAGGTGCAGGCTGCATTGCTTAGTAAGGACTGGGCCTGAATGCCTGGAGGGCAATCTGAGGGAGCTAACGTGGGATAGCAACCTAAACTGTGGGATAGCCAGAGAGAGAGAGAGCAAAAACAAAAAAGAAAGAGAGAGAGAGAGAGAGAGATTTTTTACTATTATCATTTTTTAATTTTTTTTTCTTTTTTAAAACTCTTCTATTACTCCTTTAATTTTCATTTTTATAACCTACTATTACCTTGGAAAAAAAAGGACCCTATTTTTAAAGCAAACTTCATATATATATTTCTTATAGATTTTGTGATTTTGTTTGTTTTATATTGTATTTTTGAGAATCTAAACTCTATATTTTTAATCTTTGCTTTTTGGTATTTGTTATCAATGTTGTACATTTAAGAATCAGTCTTCAGTACCCATTTTTACTTAGGAGTGTGATTACTGGCTTGATTACTCTCTCCCTGTTTTGACTCTCTTTTTTCTCCCCCAGTCACCTCCATCTCCTCCCTCCCCCTTTTCTTCTCAACCCAACTCTGTGAATCTCTGTGTGTTCCTGATGGTGGAGAACACTTAGGGAACAGAGTACTGCCTAGATCTCTCTCTCTCCTTTTGAGTCTCCCTTTTCTCCTCCTGCTCACCTCTATCTCCTTCCTCCCTCTTCTCTTCTCTATGTAACTCCATGAACCTCTCTGAGAGATCCAGACTGTGGAGAGCACATAGGGAATTGATTACTGGCTAGACTGCTCTCTCCCCTTTTGATTCCCCCTCTTCTCCTCCTGGTCACCTCTATCTCCCTCCTCCCTCTTCTCCATGTAACTCTGTGAACCTCTCTGGGTGTCCCTCACTGTGGAGAATCTTTTCACCATTAACCTAGAAGTTTTACCATTGGTGCTGTATGGATGGAGAAGTCATGAGGCTACTGTAAGAACAAGACTGAAAATCAAAGGCAGGAGGCTTAAGCCCCAAACCCGAGAACACCAGAGAACTCCTGACTTTGGAGAACATTAATTGATAAGAAATCATCCAAAAGCTTCCATACCTACACTGAAACCAAACACCATCCAAGAGCCAATAAGTTCCAGAGCAAGACATACCACACAAATTCTCCAGCAATGAAGGAACTTAGTCCTGAGCTTCAATATACAGGCTACCCAAAGTCACACCAAACCCACTGACATCTCAAAACTCACTACTGGACATTTCATTGCACTCCAGAGAGAAGAAATCAAGCTCCACTCCACAGACACAAGCTTCGCTAACCAGGAAACCTTGACAAGCCACTCATCCAACCCCACTGGCAGGGAGGAACCTCCACAATAAAGAGGAACCACAAACTTCCTGATACAGAAAGGCCACCTCAAACACAGCAATCTAAACAAGATGAATAGGCAGAGAAATATTCAGCAGGTAAAGGAACATGATAAATGCCCACCAAACCAAACAAAGGGAGGAGATAGGGAGTTTACCTGAAAAAGAATTCAGAATAATGATACAAAAATGATCCAAAATCTTGAAAACAAAATGGAGTTACAGATAAATAGCCTGGAGACAAGGATTGAGAAGACGCAAGAAATGTTTAGCAAGGACCTAGAAGAAATAAAAAACAGTCGATCAATAATGAATAATGCAATTAATGAGATCAAAAACACTCTGGAGGGGACCAACAGTAGAATAATGGAGGAAGAAGATAGGATAAGTGAGGTAGAAGATAGAATGGTGCAAATAAATGAAGCAGAGAGGAAAAAAGAAAAAAGAATTAAAAGAAATGAGGACAACCTGAGGGATGTCTGGGACAATGTGAAATGCCCCAACATTCAAATCATAGGAGTCCCAGGAGAAGACAAAAAGAAAGGCCATGAAAAAATACTTGAGGAGATAATAGTTGAAAACGTCCCTAAAATGGGGAAGGAAATAATCACCCAAGTCCAAGAAACCCAGAGAGTCCCAAACAGGATAAACCCAAGGTGAAACACCCCAAGACACATATTAATCAAATTAACAAAGATCAAACACAAAGAACAAATATTAAAAGCAGCAAGGGAAAATCAACAAAGAATACACAGGGGATTCCCATAAGGATAATAGCTGATCTTTCAATAGAAACTCTTCAGGCCAGAAGACAATGGTAGGACATACTTAAAGTGATGAAAGAGAAAAACCTACAACCCAGATTACTGTACCCAGCAAGGATCTCATTCAAATATGAAGGAGAATTCAAAAGCTTTACAGACAAGCAAAAGCTGAGAGAATTCAGTATCACCAGACCAGCTCTTCAACAAATGCTAAAGGATCTTCTCTAGACAGGAAACACAAAAAGGGTGTATAAACTCAAACCCAAAACAACAAAATAAATGACAATGGGACCATACTTATCAATAATTACCTCAAACGTAAATGGGTTGAATGTCCCAACCAAAAGACAAAGACTGGCTGAATGGATACAAAAACAAGACCCCTATATATGCTGTCTAAAAGGAACCCACCTCAAAACAAGAGACACGTACAGACTGAAAGTGAATGGCTGAAAAAGATACCTCATGCAAATGAAGGCAAAAAAAAAAAAAAGCAGAAGTAGCAATACTCATATCAGATAAAATAGACTTTAGAATAAAGGCTGTGAAAAGAGACAAAGAAGGACACTACATAATGATCAAAGGATCAATCCAAGAAGAAGATATAACAATTATAAACATTTATGCACCCAACATAGGAGAACTGCAATATGTAAGGCAAATATGAAAGTGGAAATTAACAATAACACAATAATAGTGGGAGACTTTAATATCCCAATCACACCTATGGGTAGATCAACTAAACGGAAAATTAACAAGGAAACACAAACTCTAAATGACACAATGGACCAGCTAAACCTAATTAATGTCTATAGGACATTTCACCCCAAAACAATGAATTTAAACTTTTTCTCAAGTGCATACGGAACCTTCTCTAGGATAGACCACATCCTGGGCCATAAATCTAGCCTTGGTAAAATTCAAAAAAATTGAAATATTTCTAATCATCTTTTCTGACCACAATGCAGTAAGATTCGATCTCAATTACAGGAGGAAAACTATTAAAAATTCCAACATATGGAGGCTAAAAAACACACTTCTGAATAACCAACAAATCATAGAATAAATCAAAAAAGAATCAAAATATGCATGAAAACGAATGAAAATGCAAACACAACAACCCAAAACCTATGGGACACTGTAAAATCAGTGCTAAGGGGACAGTTCATAGCAATACAGGCTTACCTCAAGAAACAAGGAAAAAGTCAAATAAATAACCCAATTCTACACCTAAAGAAACTAGAAATGGAAGAAATGAAAAACTCCAAGTTTAGTAGAAGGAAAGGAATCTTTAAAATTAGGGCAGATTTCTTATATGATATTACACATTTCAATGCCATTCTCCCAAATCATCCCACCTTCTCCCTCTCCCACAGAGTCCAAAAGACTGTTCTATACAGCTTTAGCTGTCTCGCATACAGGGTTATTGTTACCATCTTTCTAAATTCCTTATATATGCGTTAGTATACTGTGTTGATGTTTTTCTTTCTGGCTTACTTCACTCAGTATAATAGGCTCCATTTTCATCCACCTCATTAGAACTGATTCAAATGTATTCTTTCAAATGGCTGAGTAATACTCCATTGTGTATATGTACCACAGCTTTCTTATCCATTCATCTGCTGATGGACATCTAGGTTGCTTCCATGTCCTGGCTATTATAAACAGTGCTGCGATGAACATTGGGGTACATGTGTCTCAATTCTGGTTTCCTCAGTGTGTATGTCCAGCAGTGTCCAGAGGGATGATATGGGGAGGGAGGTGGGAGGGAGGTTCAGGATGGGGAACACGTGTACATCCATGGCAGATTCATGCTGATGTATGGCAAAACCAATACAATATTGTAAAGTAATTAACCTCCAATTAAAATAAATAAATTTAAATTAAAAAATTAGGGTAGAAATAAATGCAAAAGAAACAAAAGAGACCATAGCAAAAATCAACAAAGACAAAAGCTGGTTCTTTGAAAGGATAAATAAAATTGACAAACCATTAGCCAGACTCATCAAGAAACAAAGGGAGAAAAATCAAATCAACAAAATTAGAAATGAAAATGGAGAGATCACAACAGACAACACAGAAATACAAAGGATGATAAGAGACTACTATCAGCAACTATATGCAAATAAAATGGACAACTTGGAAGAAATGGACAAATTCTTAGAAAAGTACAACTTTCCAAAACTGAACCAGGAAGAAATAGAAAATCTTAACAGACCCATCACAAGCATGGAAATTGAAACTGTAATCATAAATCTTCCAACAAACAAAAGCCCAGGACCAGAATTTTAGTAGAATTCTACTAAAAATTTAGAGAAGAAATAACACCTATCCCACTCAAACTCTTCCAGAAGATTGCAGAGGAAGGCAAACTTCCAAACTCATCCTATGAGGCCACCATCACCCTAATACCAAAGATGTCACAAGAAAAGAAAACTACAAGCCAATATCACTGATGAACATAGATGCAAAAATCCTTAAGAAAATTCTAGCAAACAGAATGCAACAACATATTAAAAAGATCATACATCATGACCAAGTGGGCTTTATCCCAGGGATGCAAGGATTCTTCAATATCCACAAATCAATCAATGTAACACACCACATTAACAAATTGAAAAATAAAAAACCATATGATTATCTCAATAGATCCAGAGAAGACCTTTGACAAAATTCAACATCCATTTATGATAAAAACCCTCCAGAATGCAGGAGTAAAAGCAACATACCTCAACATAATAAAAGCTATATATGACAAACCCACAGCAAACATTATCCTCAATGGTGAAAAATTGAAAGCATTTCCCCTAAAGTCAGAAACAAGACAAGGATGCCCACTCTCACCGCTACTATTCAACATAGTTTTGGAAGTTTTGGCTACAGCAATCAGAGCAGAAAAATAAATAAAAGAAATCCAGATTGGAAAAGAAGAAGTAAAACTCTCAGTGTTTGCATATGACATTATCCTCTACATAGAAAACCCTAAAGACTCCACCAGAAAATTACTAGAGCTAATCAATGAATATAATAAAGTTGCAGGAAATAAAATTAACACACAAAAATACCTTGGATCTTATACACTAACAAAGAGAAATTAAGGAAACAATTCCATTCACCATTGCAATGAAAAGAATAAAATACTTAGGAATATATCTACCTAAAGAAACAAAATAACTATATATAGAAAACTATAAAACACTGATGAAAGAAATCAAAGAGGACACAAATAGATGGAGAAATATACCATGTTCATGGATTGAAAGAATCCATACAGTGAAAATGAATATACCACCCAAAGCAATCTATAGATTCAATGCAATCCCTATCAAGCTACCAATGGTATTTTTCAGAGAACTAGAACAAATAAATTCACAATTTGTATGGAAATACAAAAAACCTCAAATAGCCAAAACAATCTTGAGAAGGCAGAATGGATCAGGAGGAATCAACCTGCATGACTTCAGGCTCTACTACAAAGCTACAGTCATCAAGACAGTATGGTACTGGCACAAAGACAGAAATATAGATCAATGGAACAAAATAGAAAGCCCAGAGATAAATCCACACACTTATGGATGCCTTATCTTTGACAAAGGAGGCAAGAATATACAATGGAGAAAAGACAATCTCTTTAACAAGTGGTGCTGGGAAAACTGGTCAACCACCTGTTAAAGAATGAAAGTAGAATACTTTCTAACACCATACACAAAAATAAACTTAAAATGGATTAAAGATCTAAACCTAAGACCAGAAACTATAAAACTCCTAGAGGAGAACATAGGCAAAACACTTTCCGACATAAATCACAGCAGGATGCTCTATGACCTGCCTCCCAGAATATTGGAAATAAAAGCAAAAATAAACAAATGGGACCTAATTAAAATTAAAAGCTTTAGCACAACAAAGGAAACTATAAGCAAAGTGAAAAGACAGCCTTCTGAATGGGAGGAAATAATAGCAAATGAAGCAACTGGCAAAGAATTAATCTCAAAAATATACAAGTAACTCCTGCAGCTCAACTCCAGAAAAATAAACGACCCAATCAAAAAATGGGGCAAAGAACTAAACAGCCAGTTCTCCAATTAAGACATACAGATGGCTAACAAAACACATGAAAAGATGCTCAACATCACTCATTATCAGAGAAATGCAAATCAAAACCACCATAAAGTACCATCTCACACTGGTCAGAATGGCTGCAATTCAAAAGTCTACAAGCAATAAATGCTGGAGAGGATGTGGAGAAAAGGGAACCCCTTACACTGTTGGTGGGATGCAAACTAGTACAGCCACTATGGAGAACAGTGTGGAGAGTCCTTAAAAAACTGGAAATAGAACTGCCATACGACCCAGCAATCCCACTGCTGGGTGTACACACCGAGGAAACCAGAATTGAAAGAGACACGTGTACCCCAATGTTCATAGCAGCACTGTTTATAATAGCCAGGACATGGAAGCAACCTAGATGTCCATCAGCAGATGAGTGGATAAGAAAGCTGAGGTACATATATACAATGGAGTATTACTCAGCCATTAGAAAGAATACATTTGAATCAGTTCTAATGAGGTGGATGAAAATGGAGCCTATTATACAGAGTGAAGAAAGCCAGAAAGAAAAACACCAATACAGTATACTAATGCATATATAAGGAATTTAGAAAGATGGTAACGATAACACTGTATGTGAGACAACAAAAGAGACACTGATGTATTAACAGTCTTTTGAACTCTGTGGGAGAAGGCAAGGGTGGGATGATCTGAGAGAATACCACTGAAACATGTATATTGTCATATGTGAAACAGACTGCCAGTCCAGTTTTGATGCATGAGACAGGTGCTCATGGCTGGTGCACTGTGATGACCCAGAGGGATGGGAGGGGGAGGATTGTGGGAGGGGGGTTCAGGATGGGGAACACATGTACACCCATGGCTGATTCATGTCAATGCATGGCAAAAACCACTACAATACTGTAAAGTAATTAGCCTCCAATTAAAATAAATAAACTTAAAAAAATAAAAAATAAAATAAAACCAGTGAATCAAATTGTATCATAGGATGGAGTGTGAAATGTTGAAGGTATAGATGTTGAAAAGGAAACACAGAAGAAAATCTGTGACTGGACAGAAAACCTGTGATAGTTTGGATGTCATCGAAAATAAAAACGTTGATCTATGAAAAACACTGTTAAGAAAATAAAAAGGCAAGTTTCAGACTGAAAGGAGGTACAGTTCCTATACTCAACAAATTGTGTCTAGAATGTGCAAGGAACTCTAAAAAGCCAGTGATAAATAGACAAACAATCTAGCTGAATAGGGTAAAAAATCGAAAAAGGCACTTCACCAAAGAAAATAATAATCACAAAAAAGATATTTAGCATCATTGTTATTTGGGAAATGTAAAATAAAACAATAAATGCCACTTCTCATTTACTATAAAGAAAATTTTTTTTTTAAATCTGTCATTGCCAAGTGTTGATGAGAGTATGCATCAACAGGAAATCTCATTCACTACTTGAGACAATGCAAAATGATTAACCCACTTTTTACAACAGGTGTGCAGATGCTTATAAAGTTAAACATACACTTACTATTGTACTTAGCAGTCCCACTATATTAGAAAATAGGAAATTATGTCCACACAAAATCACAAAAACATTTATAGCGGCATTATTTGTAACTGCCTCAAACTAGAAATAACTCAGATAGTCATCAACAGATGAATGAATAAATAAAATACTACTCAAATACAAAAAGTAATGATCTACTGATACCTGGAAACGTGTGGTAAATCTCAGTAGTACTATTTTAAGTGAAATTAATCAAGCCCAAAGTTACAGAATGTGCAATTTCTTTTACATGATGATTTGGCAAATGCATAACTATATATAGAGAAAGCAAATGTACTTGCCGAGAGGTAAAGGTAAGGGGCTTGTTTGACTAGGAAGGGGCAGAGCAAAGGAAACCCTTGTGGTAATGAAACCATCCTGTATCCTGATGAGGTTGGTGGTTACATAACCAGGCACATGGAAGAGATGTCTGCTCACCCAAGTTCATTGCAGCATTATTCACAGTAACCAAAATACAGAAGCAACCCATGTCCACCAAGAGATTAATGGACAAAGAAACTGTAGTATATACATGTAATGTATACTATTCAGCCTTAAAAATGAAGAAAATCCTTCTGTTTGTGACAGTGTGGATGAACTAAGAGGCTATTATGCTTAGCGACATAAGCCAGTCGCAAAAGGGCAAATACTGCATGATTTCATTTGTACAATGTATCTAAAGTAGTGAAACTCACAGAAGCAGAAAATACAGTAGTGATTGCCAGGGGCTATGGAGTGTGGTTCAATGAAGGTTAATTTCTAGCTCTGCTAGGTTAGTAAGGTCTAGAGATCTGACATGTGACATGAACCTGTAGTTAACAATATGGTGTTGTGTACTTATCTTGTGTTATATGTTCTTACCACAAAACAAACAAACCAAAAATAAAGGTACACAGGGAAGTTTTGGGAAGTGTTGGATGTCTGTCATCTTCATGGTGATGCTGATACCCCGGGCATTTGCATATGCCCAAACTCCTTAAATTATACACATTGCATATATGCAGTTTTTATCAATTACCACTCAATAAAGCTATTAAATATGTAGAATTTTAAAGCACAAAAAGTGAAATTTACTCAGTATAAATTCAAAATAGGAATATCTTGAATGCCATAACTTGAATGTAATTTAACTCTTTCTGTCCTATGGAGGATTTACAGTGTTTCAATTTTAGCTTATGATATAAGCTACAAATATCATAGACTTCAAATTTCTAGAAGAAACAGGGAGGGATAAAGATTTTGGGATACACTAAAATTGGAGGTGTTGGGGGGAAATTGAAACCAACAATAAGCAAATTATGATTTTTAAGACAAAGGCAGCAGGAAAAATCTACAAGATTGGAGATTTGTAGCAGCATGCAAATCCATGTGGATTTGTATAATACTTTCTATTTTCACAACTATACACTTACATGGTCATTGATTCATTAGACACCCACCACAGCCCTGTGATCTCACTTCCAAGTATATTTGGAAAGAGTTACCTAAAATCTCGAAGCGAAAAATGTGACTTTTCAGATCCTTCTTTTCATTCACATCTCAGCATGTGCATGCTTGTTCAGTTGTGTCTGACTCTTTGGGGACCCCATGTACTGTAGCTTGCCAGGCTCATCTGTCCATGGGATTCTCCAGGCAAGAATACTGGAGCGGGTTACTGTTTACTACTCCAGGGGGTCCTCCTGATCCAGAGATTGAACCCACATCTCTTGCACCTTCTAAATTGGCAGGCAGATTCTTTACCACTGTGCCACCTGGGAATCCAGCTTGTGTCTCAGTGCTTCTCCTAAACGATGCATGAATATAAATTTGTTCTCAACCAAACCTGTGAAAGAGATGAAATTGGTGTATTGTATAACAGACAAAAATTAAGTTGCATCCTTTGTTGAGTAAAGGCTAATTAATTGCATTTATAGCCTATTTGCTGGTCAGTAGCCTTACCATTCTTCCCAATTATATGGTAGCCTGGTATAATTATATTTTAAAATGATTTACTCATTTGTCCTACCCAAGCAGCAACGGTTCATTTTAAAATTGATACTTCAAGCATAAGCTTATGAACCACATTTCACAAAATAAATAATCATTTCAATGAACAGAGCCTACTTTAATTAATTAAATTGAACCAAAAATGTTGTCAGTGATCTTTCTGTCACACAAATTTAGTAGCTGGGGTCATCAGGGCAAAATATTTGCATGCATTCACATTATATACGTTAATAAAAAACAGTTTCACACACATTTGAGTAGTTTTTATCATTTTGTAGTAATTACTAAATCAAATGACACTGTGACAATGATATTTAATTAGTTATATTCATTGAAATACCATGAGTGATGAATAAATTCAGTAGTTATCAAGTACTTATTGATGATATAATAAATTTTAAAAATCATAGGGAAGTGAAATTGTGACCACTTTTGAAATTGGTCGCTCAGTCATGTCCAACTCTTGCAATTCCATGGACTATCCCTGCTGGGCTCCTCTGTCTATGGGTTCTCCAGGCAAGAATACTGGAGTGGGTTGCCATTTCTTTCTCCAAGGGATCGTCCCAGCCCAGGGATCAAACTCGGGTCTCCTGCATTGCAGGCAGACTTTTTACTGACTGAGCCTCCAGGGAAGCCCACTTTTGGAATAATGTGAGCTAAGTAACAATAGTTTAATTTTGAATAACCAGCCATAGTTTACTTGCCTCAGATCTGCTTCTTACTGTTGTAGGTGTTCAGTCGCATCCAACTCTTTGTGAACCCATGGATTACAGCATACCAGGCTTCCCCATCCTTTACCATCTCCTGGAGCTTGCTCAAACTCATATCCATGAGTCAGTGATGCCATCCAACCATCTTGTCCTCTGTTGTCCCCTTCTCCTCCCGCCTTCAGTCTTTCCCAGCATCAGGGACTTTTCTAATGAGTCAGCTCTTTGCATCAGGTCGCCAAATTATTGCTACTTATTAGCTGCTTGATATTGGCCAAGACACTAAATTTCTCCAAGTTTCAGTATCACTATTTATAATACGGATATAGAACATTAGCTAACTAATAGGACTATTGTGGAAATTAAATAAAATATATTTAACACAGTGCCTGACAAAAATAAGCTCTTCTGTTGTTACTATTACTAGTAATATTATTATTAACATCACCTAGTCTACCTATTCTTTTATTAGGAAGAAAGATAAGATTTGTGCATACAAGCAGAGGGAAACTGACACGGTGATCATTACCTGGATGTTACTACAATACAAGCATCATTTCATGAAATTGAGGTCAATGCAGAGCTTGGCATTTTACCAGAAATTTCCACAAGGCCTGAAGGAAAACTGGTGATTCAAACCATTGCCTTAAAAAAGGGATCATATGTAGAGAGTAGCAAGGCATTAACACTATAGACAATCCCAAATTAGGTGTCAGGTTAAGTGCTGAAGGCTCTTGGTCAGAAGTCAAGCGGCCAAAAAGAGTAAGAGATACAGAGAAGTCTGGAAGTAAATCCATATAAAAATTGTTCCATTTGAACAATCAATAGTTCAAGTAGCTGCATTATTCAGGGTTTAGTCAGAAGACAGAAAGCACGTGGTCACTTCAACAGGGAAATTTTGGTAACTTTAATGTAAAGTAAAATTTACTTTAATGTAAACTTTATGTAAACTAATACTTTATGTATTTAGTACTTTGTGTAAACTAGTATAAACTTTAATGTAAAGAACTGGTAACATCTCTCTTTGGTAGTTGGTACAACGCAGTGCCAATGCCCTCCAGCTGCTTCTAGAGCAGTCCTGCTGGGGCTTCCTGCCCAATGGGAGAGAAGGAGTAAGAGAGAACTCTGAAAAAAACCTGAAGGCTGAAAGAGCACCCCAGACGAAGGAACAAGTGTGGAGGGGGTTCTCTCCTCAAGGTTGGATTTACACCTGGTTGGCAAGGGTGTGGCGGTGGCCCAGATTGCTGGACAAGGTGGCTGATTGCCTTAACTGGACCTGCCCATAGGCTAGAGGGGGAGACCAAGAAGCAGGAAAGAATCCCTAGGCCTAGTGAGTATAAAACCTTCTTTTGGGGGTGATGCAAGTCCCCAGTACAGAGCACATGGAACTCACTGTGTGCTGATTCCGGGAGGCTGTGCTGCATATCTGGGCCATAAGCCATTGAGCCAGCATCATGCCAGCTGCCAGAAGAAATACTGAGAGGGACCAACTCCATCCAGCAGAGCAAGGCAGTGAAGGATGGCTTTGGAGTTCAGTCAATGTTACAAGGAAGATCAAATTCTGACTCCAGGTTAGATCTGTTTCTTTTACTTTAACCTTTGCTTCCCATTTCATTTGTTCCTAAAAGGATACTGTTTAGACAAAATGGCCTGCCTCGGGGAACCCCGTCCCTCTACCTGAATGTTAAACCAAGGCGCCTTTGTTCAGGGAAATATCCAGACCCTGTCCATCTGTGAATGGTTGCAAGAAAAAAGAAATTAATGCATCCTATCCCCACAGGCTGGCCATTCCAGGAGATATTTTGCAAGACTTATGGCCTTTGTCTTTTACTTCCTCAACGCCTCTCCTTCTCTGTTCTATAAAAGAACCTGGCATCCAGACCCTAATAAGATGGTTATTTTGAGACATTAGTCTGCATCTTCTCAGTCTGCTGACTTTCTGAATAAAGTCATTATTCCCTGCCTCAACATCTCTTCTCCAATTTATTGGCCTCCAATTTATTGCTTGTCACATGGCAAGCAAAGTGAGCTTGGACTTGATAACATCAATACATTGATAACTTCCCAGTAGCAGTATCTGACATTATTAAAACTTACCTTGTACCAAGTACACAAGTTTATTAATCTTTATAATAACCCTATGATTTAGAAACTACAGTGTGAAAAAAAGACCATGAAGAACACATACAGAGTCAAATGAATTTAGGTTTCTTAGTTTTTGCAGAAAAGAACATATTTCCTTAAAACTGAGGGCATCCCCCAAGTGAGGGGTGCCATGGAAGGTTTCTCTAAACCTTTGAGGCTGAGAGTGAGTCTTAAGACAGTCTCAGTAGTTATGATCAGGATTCATAAATCAAGAAAATCACTAGAACAGTGAGTGAGTAGACTCATTTTTAGAGCTAATCCATGCTAACTTATTGTTAAGTCTTTTTGACATGGTCTTATCTAAAACTTGGTGCCTGTAAATGAAGTTTTGCTTCAAGGGTTTCAACCTAATCTGCATTCATGGTTGGCATGGTTAATTTGTTTGGAAAGCCATAGTATGGGTTTGCAAGCTGTGTTCTTGTTTTCAGCTTTCCGTTTGTCCCGTGAACCCTCAACGGAGCTATTCTTAGTAACATTTGCACTGGAGTGGATACCCACCAGAATCTGACAATCTCAGAACATCAGAGCTGAAAGGATCTTGGAGATGGCTTGGTTTAAAGCTGGAAGTTGATGATCATTGTCTCTTGTACTATACCACCCAGTCTTTGCTGTCAAATTAGCAGAAAAATAAATTGTCTACTGGGGTCAACATTCTATGTCTTGTGAATCAAGTAAACGTGACAATTTACATTTAGAGGTGACATCAGCTACATATGTACAAAAATATCCCTTTCTCTTCACCAGCAAATTCTCTCTCTTGCTCTCTCTTTTTTTTAACAGTGCATAAAAAATCATCCTTGGAGTAGCTTTATGGTTCCCTAACAACAGGCCTTTATGGTTAAATATCTTGATTTAAGGTGACAGAATTTGATTTAATTCTACTACTATATCTTTCAACCCAGAGATTTAATTTAATCACCTATTGTAATTTTCTGTTTAATATCAATAAAATGTCTTCCCCATTGCCCTTACATTGAAAATGAGATCAGATTAATGCTGTAGGTCTTCCCAGATTTATAGCTGGAAGGGAAAGTGAAGATTGAAATGAATTTATTTAAATTTACACTGATTGAAACTGAATATCCTACAAGTCTTAACTAAAAACAGCTTCTTTGACAGGGAAATATGTACAGTGCATATTAGAGTTTTTATGAAAGTTTAATTCCCTTTTAGTGCTTTTTATGTCAGGGAAATATATTGAAGTAGAGAAAATTTATCATCTACTTGTGAACATTTAATGACTAAAAGAAATAAAGGTAGATCCAACTCATGCTGTATGTATTCTGCTTCATGACCAGCTCCATTGCTGATCAAGCAAGGATGATTGAAAATTACATTAACACAGAAAATTGCTCAGTAGGTCCACAGTGGACTGGAAAACCCCTAGCTCCACATCTATGGAAGTGTCAGGAGTAGATTGTATTAACACATCCAGTGTCAGAGTGAGTGTAGCAGAGGTGAAATGGGGAAATCCAAGTGGCAATGTAGACTCTCCCGGGTGTGGATGTCACAGAAGTTGCAGTATAAGTCACTCGTGCCTTTGTGGATACTTCTCGCATATTTGGAAAGTCATCAGAGTACAGTGCTCCTTGTGGGTCTAGAACACTGCATTTGGAACTGGGGTAAGAGGATGAGAGAAAGACTCCCTCTGTGACTGAAAGCAGGTCATTGTCTATGGACAGGAAGAAATTCACAGAGATAACTTCATTTCAGTATCGTGAGAGGAAGCAGAGTGTGGCTGTCAGACCATAAGGCCCAGTTGGTGGAGGCAGAGTGTCCTGGAGGGTGAGCAGCAGGTACTACAGGGGGGCGGACATCTTGCATTCACAAGAACTTTTACCATCTCTGGACAGTTAGTTTCACCAGGTGATATTATTGGGCAACGAAGCACAAGCCAAAGATAGCAAGAGATTTGGAAAAGAGGGGGAAGCCAGGTTTTGGAGCAGCTGGAAATAGTGGTTTGGGTTTACAAAGCTTAGACCCTTTGGACTGGTTTTCTTGTATCTGAGATCACTCAACAGAGTACTGATTTTAAGGAGAAAAATGGAAAACAGAACATTAATACATAGTCAAGACAAGGCATCATGGTGACCTAAATTTCAGGGTATGGTAAGAAATGACAGGAGATGGATTTAAGAAAGAATCCTCAATTTCTTGTGCAGAAAGAAAAGAAAAAGAAGTGGAAGACTAATTAAGTGAAGGATGAATCAGCAAGGAAACTATGGGGAGAGTTACTAGCTCTCAACTTCCAAGTCTGTAATCCTCTCAACTCAGTAATCCTGTGGAAGTTACTCCTACACCACAACTGTATGTAGGAATTGAAGGAAATAACGTTGGGGTTGCTTAGGATGAAAAATCCATTTGTGTTCATTGCACTTCTCTGTTTCTTTTCATCACTAAATGCTCAAAATAAATGATAATTTTTCACTTATCAATATATATCTCTGATCAACACATTAATGCTGGGATGTTTTAGTAATAGTATACACCTTAGTGTAAGAAATGATCTTTATAAAGTCATCATCATTGACACATCAGTTTTGTATATATTAGCCTTTTTCATCCTCCCCAAATAATGTCCTGAGTGAGGCATATGGTCACCCCTGTTTTGCAGCACAGCCTGCTTGGGGTCCTAGTTCCTCAGAACTTATGTCTCTGAACTCCTTTATTCAGGATGCACAGTTGGTATCTGGGAAAGCAGGAATCAATGCTCAAGTG
This sequence comes from Bubalus bubalis, assembly GCF_019923935.1. NCBI lineage: Eukaryota > Metazoa > Chordata > Mammalia > Artiodactyla > Bovidae > Bubalus > Bubalus bubalis. The sequence continues at coordinate 6,640,457 of NC_059164.1, read as the reverse complement.
TAAGCTCCTCCTTTTCTGTGTCCTCACAAAGAACCAGGATTGTACATCTGAGGGTGCTTGGTTTGGTTCTTCCAGCTCTGCATTACTTGTTAACAGCCCTCAATTCCAGGGGGCTGAACTACGTGTCTTTGTACTTGATTTAAGTAGCTGTCCCTCCAGTAACAGTGTGAGGTGCTGAGTGTCTGAGCAGAGCCTAGGCAAGGAGTGCTCAGGTTGCCCAGGAAAGTGGGGAGACAGGCACTAAATTTCACTGAGTGTGTGTTAAGGGTTATTTGAAATAATGAATAATAAGTAGATTATGAATAATAAGTATATTACTTGTTTAGGGGAAAAGTCTATAATTCCATAAAACTGGCTGAGTTAATGCTCTAGAAACCTATTAAGCAGGGATTCGTTTTGCACCAAAATGTTGTTATTTCAACTAGCAATTCATGTCATGATGACTGTTTTTAGATGCCTGTCCCCCTTCCCAAGCCCCCTTGGTACCAACATCCTTTTAGTTCAGCCTCAGAGAAAGCACTAGTTTATGTTCACCATGTGTTGATAATTGATTGATGAGATTGGAAGGAGAGCTAAACAGTGGCAAAATTGAATAGGATTAAATAAGCCCTGATCATCTGTTCGAACCTGGGAAATTCACTTTTGAGGTTTCTTTCCTAGGATAATTTATCAAGGCCTTTGTTCACTTTTCCTATATATTTATTCATTAAGACTTCAATAAAGAGATGTCAAATACTTATGTGCATTAAATAGCATCATTGAACTCATAAACAAAGCACAGAGAATAGTGGGTTAGCCATAACCAACTAGGGAAATAGGTTCACATTCTGTGTCTTGGGTGATGGCTCCTTTTTTGAGGCATCACCCACACTTTGACATAGATCTTTGTCCTCTTTCTTTCTTGCAGTTCATTTTACATTGTGGATACACCAGCCGGAGAGTTGTGGGGAAGGACAGGAAGGTTCTGGTGTAGTTCCTGTTCTCTCTTTCTGTCTAATAGTCTTTTTTAAAAAAAAATTTATTGGAGTATAGTTGCTTTACAATGCTGTATTAGTTTCTGTTGTATAGCAAAATGAATCAGCTATACCTATATGTTTATCCCCTCTTTTTTGGACTTCTTTCCATTTAGGTCACCACAGAGCACTGAGTAGAGTTCCCTGTACATTGCAGTAAGTTCTCATTAGTTACTATATTATACATAGAAGTGTATATATGTCAATCCCAGTCTCCAGTAGGTTTTGACAATGGCTCATCCCTCTGTCAATGCCCCCATCCCCTCCCCTTCCAGCTAGCCTCTCCAGCTGCCTCCTTTAAGAGCTATGCTCCTAGGAACACCACTCCCTCACCTGGCCCCTTGAGCTAGAGCATGAAGGTCACTAGTCCTTGGGAGCTTCTGTCCATTCTGGGTTCTCTGTACCTGCCCCCATCACTGTAAGTAATCATTTCATTAGACTTTCTTTGGTTAATCCTTCGATAGACCATCTGTTTCCTTCAAGGATGCTGAGTCATAACTGTTTTCTAAGCTTAAAACTGCAAAGATTTTCCTCTTAGGAAAGTAATTTTGTGCTTGAGCAATTCACTGAAACCTTATGATGGCCATACAAATTTCCTATGAATTATGATGTTTTTCAAAGTAGCTTTGCTAATGATGTGGTCAAATAAATCAATCTCTCATTCATCTGTAGGGTCAACAAACTTAGAAGCTTATAGAGATTTTCTGAAGGTATACTAAGTGTGGAAAGCTCATACTAGCTAGCATTAGTAAGTGGATTTATAAATATGCAATGATGCAATAAATGACACAAGTGTTAGAAAACAATATCTCCTGTTTTTAAATCGTTTTGCCAAAATGTTAGAAGAATAGTACCAAAAATTAAATGACCTATATTCTCCCTTTGTGTTTTTATTATTTTAAATCTCTCATTATTGCTTATTGAAATTATTGCCATAATTAATTGACTGCCAGATGTTTGGGCCTGCAGTCCATTTTCCTTTTCCCAGCTAGAACTGTCCAATGATACTGCTTCCTAATCTAAGATTTCAGTAGCTGACTACTGACCATAGGTGAAAGTGAAAGTCACTAACCTGAGTGGTCAGGCACTCTGATCATCCTCCTCCCTGTTCCTTGGGAGTTCACAGACGCAACTCATAAGAACCATATCCCCCAACAGTACTGACTGTGCATCCTTCCCTGAAGGTATCATTTTTACTCTTCTTCATTTTTGAAGTCATCTTCTGCTTGTATCAGCCAGAGCGAACTCTACTTCAAGTCACGGTAGAAGTACTTCTCTGAGAAGGCTCCCCTAACATTTTTATTCTTATTTCCTTGCATCTTCTCTGTGCTTCCATTATAATTGACTCATACCTCCATGACATCCTATGTCATACTGCATATGCATATTGCCTTTATCTGCGCAATGATATAAACTACTTGAGAAGGGAAACCAAGCATGTTCATCTTTATATTCCTGATGCCTTGCACAACGTCTGGCACAGAAAAAGTGCCAAGAGGTCTGTTGACTGCAGAATTGTAGAGATGAGAATGGCCTTGTGATTCAGCTTGGATTGTGAAGAGAAGAATCCTTCCTGTGTTGACTACTCCATCCACCAAATGCCATAACCAAAGTCAACAATCATGGTCTTCATACCTGTAAAATTTACTTAAGCATTTGCATAGAAAATGCTCTTAGAATTTTATTATTTGATGGCAAATGATGGTTGACAGAACTTCAAACATGGGCACTGAGTCAGTAATAGATAATATGAATGGATTCAGTCAAAGAAAGATTAATTTCATATTTCTTTCTGTCAAGAAGCTTTTATGTTTCTTCATGCCAGGATACTTTTCTCATATATTCAATAATAAAGTAAAGCAATGGGGAAATTCATTTAGGTTGGTTTTTCTCTCGATTTTAAACAAAAAGGTAAATAAGCTCTTTCAATTTGTTCAGCTGTAACATAATCCAATAGTTCTGGTAAGATCCAATTATATAATGGCTTAATTGAAAGAAAATTAAGCAAGTATATGTCTACGTTCTGTCACGCTAAATGAGATTTTAAATTACCCTAGGAACAGATACTTCAATTCTGATATGATGACTTTAAACAGTGGTATTTGCTTTTCAGAACAATCTACAAGAATTTCACAAACATTTGGGAGCCATCTTCTATTGATCTTGCACAAAATTAAATCAAATTCTACTTTATGCCCAGATGATCAAGGTAAAAGAAAAAGAAGCTGAAAAGCCAGTTTGAGCTTTGTTAAGTACTTTTTAAAATGCCTTCCATGGTAGTAGTGAGAATGGATTATCTTCCCTATCTTACTCTTAGGAACCAAGAAACTCAGTTAGTAGGCTAAAACTGAGTGCAGACACTTAATCACCCTGTAAGTTAGTTAGGTATTTATAGAAAAATCCCACTCCATACCTTCATGTTTCTACATAAATATGGATTACTGGATGATTTATTTTTAAAGAATTTCCGTTTTATATCTTATTCCACAGAGGATTTAAGGAACATTGTAAAGTGAAATACAATAAATCAGGACAATTAAAATTTAAAGGCAAATAAAAAACCAATTAGGAAGAAGATAAAGGCAAATGGAATAGTTTCCTCAAATGATTCAGGTACCTCCTCCGAGCACTGCCTTCTGCCCTGTGGTTCAGCAGCACCAGCAGAGAGGAAACACCTGCTAAGGATTCTAACTTTTTTTCCTCCTTATGGAACATTGGCTCAGCTAAAGAATCAATGATGCTGGGTGCAGTAGACTTTGGGGAGCGTGTCCCTTGATGGGGAGCACTGCCTATCATATATAAATTCAGGGTTGAAGCGGGTAGAGAGACATATCTCCATGAAAGCTAAGCAATCACATTTAATACAATGTAGTGAAGCTGTTAAGAGTTTTATTTTTCACAAGATATTGAATACAGTTCCCTGTGCTACATAGTAGGACACTGTTTAACCATTCTAAATGTCACAGTTTGCATCTACCAATCCCAGACTCCCAGTCCATCCATCTCCCTTTCGCCCTCCCCCTGGCAACCATAAGTCTGTTTTCTATCGACAACCATAAGTATGTCTGTGAGTCTGTTTCTGTTTCTTAGACAACTTCATTTGTGTCACATTTTAGATTCCACGTATGAGTGATATCATATGGGATTTGTCTTTCTCTGTCTGACTTATTTCACTTGGCATGATAATCTGTAGGTGCATTCATGTTGCTGCAAATGGCATTATTTCATTCTTTTTATAGCTGAGTAATATCCACTGTGTATATGTATCACATCTTTTCTTTATTGAAATATTGTTGTTTTAGAAAAGAGTATTTAAGAAGAATGTATAAAATGTGTGTATACTGCTGCAGATATTGTTATAAATAATTTCAGACACAGTAGTCATCCAAAGAACATTGTCTGTTATTACAAGTTAAATATTTCAAGAGGAATATAATAATGTAACTGAAAAATACCTTGATCTAACACATTGACTTATTTTATATTTTGTATTTACTATTATCTATTGAATTTACTTTGGTTTCACTTATTGAAATTTCTTATTTTTAAAAAAAGGGTTCTCTCTATTTATTCTAAGTATGCTTCCTTCTGATAATCTAAATTTGGAGTTAATGACTGGTCACTAATATGGTCTGGCTAGCATATGCCTCCAGTGAATTTTACTGGTGGAGGTATGGCTGCAAACTCAGCAGTTTATCAGCACCCAAGTGGAATCTGCCATCAGCGTCATTTGCTAAAGAGATATTAGCCTACTTATCCTCATTTGGGCACACTGCAATGACATAAAACTGTGCAGAGAATAGCCATTAAGGGATGCCTCATAAATCAAAAGATCCCTTCCTGTGAATGCCATTCTTACAGATGGAATGCACAGTCACCTGCTGTTGCTGCTGCTAAGTCGCTTCAGTTGTGCCCGACTCTGTGCGACCCGATAGACGGCAGCTCACCAGGCTCAGCCGTCCCTGGGATTCTCCAGGCAACAACACCGGAGTGGGTTGCCATTTCCTTCTCCAATGCATGAAAGTGAAAAGTGAAAGTGAAGTCGCTCAGCCGTATTCGACTCCTAACGACCCCATGGACTGCAGCCCACCAAGCTTCTCCGTCCATGGGATTTTCCAGGCAAGAGTACTGGAGTCACTTCTAAATGCTTATTAAATGTTATCTTTACAATGGCGTAGGCTCACCTCCTGCCTCTAATACTTTGCCATGTGTGTGATCTTTGGTAAATTACTTAACTTCTGAGTTTCTGCACTTGCAATGGGGAGGTAATATCTGCCTATTGATTTGTCATGAGAAGTAAATATCCCGTGAGTCATGCGGCAACAGTGAGAGTGTCTGAGGTCAATGGGTGTGTTATTTTCAGCTCCTTTTTATTTAGCCTAGTCTTTCAATTTCATGTTGTCTGGTACATTGTGACAAGAACTGCTCTACCTTTAACTTCTCAGACTCAGCTGCCTGCAGTTAATTCCGAGTCTTATTACTTTGGGATCTCTGCTGTGCACATGGCTGCTTTAGAACTTCTATTTTCACATGCAGTACTGAATGGTCAGTGTTCTGTTAAACTAGGTGATATCATATTTTCACCAGTTTCCTTTATACTAGATAAAAGCCCCAGTAAAGATCATCCGTTGCGTTTCAACATTACTTTTAACCTAGTGTGTTGCCATTTTTAAGTCAAATGAGCTCAGTGCTTGACATTGCTTCTGTTTATATCTACGTTTATTCTAAATTCATCTTCTTGACTTAGAAAAGTAAGGGTCTGTATATTCCCTGCAGTAATATCATGATGGATGATAGTAGATGGCACCTTATCATTGTTTAGTTGCTAAGATGTGTCCGGCTCTTTTGCAACCCTCTGGACTGCAACCTGCCAGGCTCCTCTGTCCATGGGATTTTCCAGGCAAAAATACTGGAGTGGGTTGCCATTTCTTTCTCCAGAGGATCTTCCCCACCTGGGGACTGAACCCACATCTCCTGCTTTGGAAGGTGGATTCTTTTACCAGGAGCCACCTGGGAAGCCCAGGTCCTTGTTAGCTATTTTATACACAGTAGTGTTTATGCCAGAGAAGGCAATGGCAACCCACTCCAGTACTCTTGCCTGGAAAATCCCATGGACAGAGGAGCCTGGTAGGCAACAGTCCATGGGGTTGCTAAGAGTTGGACACAACTGAACGCCTTCATTTTCACTTTTCACCTTCATGCATTGGAGAAGGAAATGGAAACCCACTCCAGTGTTCTTGCCTGGAGAATCCCAGGGATGGGGGAGCCTGGTGGGCTGCCGTCTATGGGGTCACACAGGGTCCACACGACTGAAGCGACTTAGCAGCAGCAGCAGCAGCAGTGTTTATGCTTCAATCTCAGTCTCCCAATTTATCCCTCCCCCTTGCTTTACCTACCTCTGGTAACCATAGATTTGTTTCCTATATCTGTGACTCTGTTTTGTAAATAAGTTCATTTGTACCATTTTTATATTCAATATATAAGTATTATATTTTAAAATATATATTTTATAAATTACTATATTTGTCTTTCTCTGATTTATTTCACTGAGTATGACACTCTCCAGGTCCATCCATGTTGCTGCAAATGGCATGTCATTCTTTTTGATGACTGAGTAATATTCCATTGTATACAAACACCTTCTTTATCTATTCTTCTTCTTTATCTATTCATCCATCAGTGGGCATTTAGGTTGCTTCACAGCAAGGACAATATCATATCTGAATGGAGGTGAGTTGATGAAAATCTTTTCTCAAAATAATTACATTTCTTCAATTCAGTTAAAGGGTTTGTTTAATATCAAATGAAATGTACTGAATCAATGATATAAAAGTTTTAGTCTAAAAAGTAGACTTTACCTAATAAACAGTTATATATTGACACTTCCTAACCAAAACTTTTTGGTGGGAGGGCTTATCATGTTAAGTGTTATAGTAATATTCTCAAGAACTTAAAGAATTCCACCACAATATGGACCATAATTAACATGCTCCTATCAATACTAGGGTGCAAAACCTTTGTGTCTCCAATGCTTAGATTTACAGAGAGAGGAATACATTTGTCAATAGGACTTCTGAAGCATCTCCTAGTTCACAGTGCTATATCCACAGCATCGGTATAAAGTATCAATATATAGCTTTTATTTTCCTCCTTAGGATAAGGTAATGAGTTAAACTTGTTTCAGTCAGTCAGTCAGTTCACTCGCTCAGTCGTGTCCGAGTCTTTGCGACCCCATGAATCGCAGCACGCCAGGCCTCCCTGTCCATCACCAACTCCTGGAGTTCACTCAAACTCACGTCCATCAAGTCGGTGATGCCATCCAGCCATCTCATCCTCTGTCGTCCCCTTCTCCTCCTGCCCCCAATCCCTCCCAGCATCAGAGTCTTTTCCAATGAATCAACTCTTTGCATGAGGTGGCCAAAGTATTGGAGTTTCAGCTTTAGCATCATTCCTTCCAAAGAAATCCCAGGGCTGATCTCCTTCAGAATGGACTAATTAGATCTCCTTGCAGTCCAAGGGACTCTCAAGAGTCTTCTCCAACACCACAGTTCAAAAGCATCAATTCTTCGGCACTCAGCTTTCTTCACAGTCCAACTCTCACATCCATACATGACCACTGGAAAAACCATAGCCTTGACTAGACGGACCTTTGTTGGCAAAGTAATGCCTCTGCTTTTCAATATGCTATCTAGGTTGGTCATAACTTTCCTTCCAAGAAGTAAGCATCTTTTAATTTCATGGCTGCAGTCACCATCTGCAGTGATTTTGGAGCTCCAAAAAATAAAGTTTGACACTGCATTTGGTGGCTGCAAATTATTTTCAAAAAAGTAATAATTTTGACTGAAACTTATCTATTAAGATAATGGTGGTGTTCATTTTAATTCTGCCTTTACAATCATGAACCAAATATGATTAATGGCACAGGATTGATATTGAACCTTCATAACTGATAATTCTTGCTTACATGGTGGAGAAAATTAATAAATATTTACTTGGTAAGATGAAAGAATTTATCAGAGATTAACATTAGGATATTAATATGTAAATCTTTTTTTCAATATTCAATATATTAGATTTACTGGCTCATTGAATCCTTTTTTCAGATATTTATTCATTCTGGTCATAATTATCAAAGATGATGCCAGGGTCTGGGCAAGATTTAATAATACAGATCCAAGGGACACAGACCTTGCCTACAGAAAGCTCACAGAAGAGAGGAAAGAGATGCATATTCTGAAAGTCTTATGCATGAAGTTTAGAGTCCTGGCGAGACACATGGAAGGTTCCAGAACTTAGATGAAGACATCAGGAACAGCTTCCCAAAAGAGGTGAGGACTGAGCTGAGAGTTGATTAAAAAGGATGTCAGCTTTGTGAGGGAGTGAATTAAGGCTGGGACAAAGCTCCAATCTGACTGCTTTCCTGTGCCATGAACTCCAATTTTTACAGTTGGCATACATGCTTGTTTCCCATTTTACAACATGGCATTCCCAGGGCCTTAATCCATCAGCTATTTTTCCTTTATAATAGGTTCTTTTTATGTGCTTTTAAAATACTTTTGTGTAACAAAAGAACACAACGTTTTTCTCTTATCAGTTCAGTTCAGTCGCTCAGTCGTGTCCGACTCTTTGTGACCCCATGAATTGCAGCACGCCAGGCCTCCCTGTCCATCACCAATTCCCGGAGTTCACTCAAACTCACGTCCATCGAGTCGGTGATGCCATCCAGCTATCTCATCCTCTGTAAAAACCATAATTTTAGCATTTACTCTTAGTATAATAATAATTTGGATCTCAAATTATTATTTCTGTGTGTGTGTAACATGAGGTAGAATTTGTAGACTTTTTCCATATATTTATCTACTTGTTCTGACACAATTTGAATTGCACTGGCACATTTGTTGTGGGGCTATTTCTATATTACTTTCTCTTTCATTGATTTACTTGTCTACTGTTGAGTAATACCACATTGTCTTTATAACTACAAATGTATGACTTCTATTGAAATCATGAGGTGTAAGTTCTCCAGGTTTTTCTTTTTTAGCACTTTTGAATATAATGCTTCACTTTTCTTTGAAATTTCACCGCTTGTCAAAATTTTCAAAGAATTTCCATGAATTTTATTGAAATTTCATTGGTTCTATATATTAATTAATGGAGAATTGAAATTTTAACAGTTTAAAATTTTCAATGCAAAAATTAAAAAAAAATTATTCAATCCATGAATATGTTATAGCTCCATCTCTTTCTCTATATAACGAATTGTTGTTTTCAATATAGAGGTCTTACATGACATTTGTTTAATGTACTAGTGCATATTTGATGGAGTGACAGCAAATAAATCTGCCTTTTTTAACAGATTCATTAAAATATAAATAAAACCTGCACACATTTAATATAATTTGATAATTTTTATATATGTATATACCCATGAAACCACCATCACAGTCAAAATATGAACTTAAAAAAAGGAAATTTAAGAGCTTAGGGAGAATCTGTTTGAACAAATATCACTGAAATTTTCTGTTGTATTTTCTTCTAAAAGTCTTACTGTTTTAGTTTGTCTTATTTGCCTTACCTTTCAGTCTATTATAATTTTTGAATTAATTTTGCATATGATATGAGGTATAAATCTAAGTTTATTTTTTGTAAGTAGATATCCAGTAGTTAACAGCAGCGTTTGTATAAAACACAATGTGTTTTCCATTGAACTTCTTTTTCATATGTATCAAAGATGAGTTGTTCACATCAGTTCAGTTCAGTTCAGTCATTCAGTCGTGTCTGACTCTTTGCGACCCCATGGACTATAGCACACTAGGCTTCCCTGTACATCACCAACTACTGGAGCCTACTCAAACTCATGTACATCACGTCAGTGATGCCATCCAACCATCACATCTTCTATTGTCCCCTTCTCTTCCTGCCTTCAATCTTTCCCAGCATCAGGGTCTTTTCCAATGAGTCGGTTCTTTGCATCGAGTGACCAAAGTATTGGAGTTCAGCTTCAACATCAGTCCTTCTAATGAATATTCAGGACTGATTTCCTTTAGAATTGACTGGTTGGATCTCCTTGCAGTCCAGGGGACTCTCAAGAGTCTTCTCCAACACCACAGTTCAAAGGCATCAATGTTTTAACTCTCAGCTTTCTTTATGGTCCAACTCTCACATCCATACATGACTACTGAAAAAAAAATTGCTTTGACTAGATGGACCTTGGTTGGCAAAGCAATGTCTCTGCTTTTTAATATGTTGTCTAGGTTGGTCATAGCTTTTCTTCCAAGGAGTAAGCGTCTTTTAATTTCATGGCTGCAGTTACCATCTGCAGTGATTTTTGAGCCCCCAAAATCAAGTCTCTCACTCTTTCCATTGTTTCCCCATCTATTTGCCATGAAGTGATGGGAGTGGATCCATGATTTAGTTTTCTGAATGTTGAGTTTTAAGCCAACTTTTTCACTCTCCTCTTTCACTTTCATCAAGAGGCTCTTTAGTTCTTCACTTTCTGCCATAAGGGTGGTGTCATCTGCATATCTGAGGTTATTTATATTTCTCCAGGCAATCTTGATTCCAGCTTGTGTTTCACCCAGCCTGGCATTTCACATGATGTACTCTCCATATAAGTTAAATAAGCAGGGTGACAATATGCAGTCTTGATGTACTCCTTTCCCGATTTGGAACCAGTCTGTTGTTTTATATCCAATTCTAACTGTTGCTTCTTGACCTACATACAGATTTCTCAGGAGGCAGGACAAGTGGTCTAGTATTCCCATCTCTTTAAGAATTTTCCATAATTTGTTTTGATACACACAGTCAAAGGCTTTGGCATCGTCAATAAAGCAGAAGTAGATCTTTTTCTGGAACTCTCTTACTTTTTCAATGATCCAGCAGATGTTGGCAAGTTGATCTCTGGTTCCTCTGCCTTTTCTAAATCCAGCTTGAACATCTGGAAGTTCACAGATCATGTACTGTTGAAGCCTGGCTTGGAGAATTTTGAGCATTACCTTGCTACTATGTGAGATGAGTGCAAATGTGTGGTAGTTGGGTCATTCTTTAGCATTGCCCTTCTTTGGGACTGGAATTAAAACCGACCTTTTACAGTCCTGTGGCTGCTGGTGAGTTTTCCATCACTGCTGAGTGATCATACCATTTTGATTATCTAGGTCGTGAAGATCTTTTTTGTACAGTTCTTCTGTGTATTCTTGCCACCTCTTCTTAATATCTTCTGCTTCCATTAGGTCCATACCATTTCTGTCCTTTATTGAGCCCATCTTTACATGAACTATTCCCTTGGTATCTCTAATTTTCATGAAGAGATCTCTGCTAAGTTGCGGCAGTCGTGTCCAACTCTGTGTGACCCCATAGATGGCAGCCCAACAGGCTCCCCCGTCCCTGGGATTCTCCAGGCAAGAACACTGGAGTGGGTTGCCATTTCCTTCTCCAAGGCATGAAAGTGAAAAGTGAAAGTGAAGTCGCTCAGTCGTGTCGGACTCCTAGCGACCCCATGGACTATATAGCCTACCAGGCTCCTCCGTCCATGGGATTTTCCAGGCAAGAGTACTGGAGTGGGGTGCCATCGCCTTCTCTGCCCTTTCACCCTGCTTTTCCCTTAATAACAGAAAATGACTCCTTTTTTCAACCATCTTATCTTTTCTATTGCCTTTCCTTCTGTCAACTTCTCTGTATTGTCTCTCTCATCTCATCCTGCTTCATCCCTTTCCCTTTACTTATCTCTGCTTTCTTTCTTTAATCAATTATTGCAGTGAATTTTATTACCAAAAAAGGAAAATTTATTATGTTATCGATAAGCACAAGCTTTCAATATACTAAATTATACTTTTCCCTGGCATGGATCAGAAACTTACAGCATTGAAGAGCTTCTCCCCATGACCATAAGTAAACTTTATCCACCTATGATCAGCTGTTATGAAGAAGTTTCCAGATTTCACTGTTTTATCTCATTGAGACTGCTAACCTTGGGTGAAAAATGTTAAAATTTCTGAAAGATGTTATAAGTTAAATAATGATACCTCCCGTTATGATCAGTGTACCACAAGCAAAATTGTGAAATTGTTAATCAGAGCACAGTAAAATTTTTTTAAACTCCACTAATTTTCAAGAAGATTCTCTAAGAAAAATAATCAAACATAAGAAGGAAAAATGTTTTGGGTATGCATAAGTTAACCAAATTGTTATTTATAATGGTAATAAAAATACATAAAAAATTCAAAATTAGAAAAGTGGAAGGATTTACCTAATTTTGTTAGATTTGGCATTCAGCATAATTCATGGTACAGAGTAAATGCTAAGTTTAAAAAATAAATTTAACTGAATGGAATGTAATTAAATTATGAAAATAAATGAGCAGAAAATTTTTTATGTATGACATATTGGGACGACCCAGAGGGATGGTATGGGGAGGGAGGAGGGAGGAGGGTTCAGGATGGGGAACACATGTATACCTGTAGCGGATTCATTTTGATATTTGGCAAAACTAATACAATTATGTAAAGTTTAAAAATAAAATAAAATTAAAAAAAATAATAATAAATAAATAAATCAACTGCCAAAAAAATGCACTTTTATTAATTTGAACACAAACATATTCCTAAACTATAATTACAACTGAAAATGTCATATGCTGTGCTGTGCTGTGCTTAGTCGTTCAGTTGTGTCTGACTCTTTGTGACCCTATGGACTGTAGCCCACCAGGATCCTCTGTCCATGGGGATTCTCCAGGCAAGAATACTGGAGTGGGTTGCCATTCCCTTCTCCAGGGGATCTTCCTGACCTAGGGATAGAACCAGAGTCTCCTGCATTGCAGGCAAGTTCTTTACTACCTGAGCTATCTGAAAACATCATATGCATGCAGGTAAAAAATTTTAATTTTTAGGATGGGATGATTGCAGGGAAACTTTTAAATTTTTATTATGTATTAAAATATCATATCTAATTTGCTAATAAATAATGTGTATTAAGAAAATGTGTAGTTTACATAAGTCATATTTAAAAAATCTCTGATTTGTGAGTTTAATTGTTTGAAAATAAGATTTTATAGTTTCAATAAATTCTTATAAAGTTGAAACTGTTTCATATGACTTGTTTTGTCACCTATAAACTAAAAGTGAGTGAATACACTTGACAAGCATTTGCTACATATACATATGGGCACATTCTCCAAGACTGCATTTCTTGCTTAAATATCTCTGTAATAAGATTCTTGCTGACAGTGATGGATCTCACGTCACTTTTTTCAATAAAACCTAAGCTCATTGGATGTTGGTTTTGCCAAATTGAGAAGATTATTATGAAATGGGAGTTTCTAGTGCATGAGCTGTTCCCTGTGAAATTCTATACTCTGAACAGTCTCCATGTTCTTTTTCTGAACTCCTTACCTTCTCTTAGTTGTTGAAATTAATGACTAATTTATTCAGGCTTGCATGCATTCCTGTAGCCTGTAATAGTGTTAATTAGCACCTAAACTTGGTAGTGTATAATAAAAATTATGCACACCATTTTCTATTTTAAAAAAAATGGCACACATGGACTTAGTGCAAAACATTTACTCACTCCCTAAAATTTACACTAAAATATTGGTTAAAAAATGATATATTTAAGTTAACAAGGATTAGAAGTCATTTTGAAGGCAGCTTAATGCTTCATCTCAGTTTTTTTTTTTTTAACCGTTAATTAGTTTACACATTTTACAGGCATCAGAAAGGCCCCATACATAGCCATAAAATCTGTAGTGATCTATAGTGACTCAAATAAGTCAAAGTCTAGTCTGCTTGGCAGAATATTTGCCAGTTTTTATTAACCTTACAATGGCCTGCTCAACCAAAAACGTCAGGACAGCTAGTAACTATGGCAGCAGCCTTACACGCCAAAGATGCACCTTATCTTTCTACTCCGGAGTCAATTTTGTGAGCAATCATCTTCCTCCTTACAAGACCCAGAAAACCTATAATGTAGAAGCAGCACTAGGAAAAAGAGAAAGAGAAACAGCTTGAGAAGGGCAAGAAATCAGGGAGAAGTAGAATTTAAATTGGACAGTGATTGAGATAATGACTTGAATTTGAATAAAGAATCAAAGTGTACTGGATTCAACTTAATTTTTTCTCTATTTGAAAGATGGGGGCTCTAGAGCTAGCATGATCTTGGTTGTACAAAGCATTATTATTATTTTTAAATTCCTGGATTTTCAGCCTGTAGTGACAGTGAAATGTCATACTCCCTAGGCAGATATTCACATATACTTTTTGGAGTTGGCAGAAATTAACCTTGTTCTCCATCTGAAATGAAGAATTCGGCCTCAGACGGGTTCAGTTTGGTTCTTAAACCAGAGTGTTCATCTTATTCCTTCATGAGGCCATCCCAAAATTCATCAAGGATGCTGTGATTAATCATCATTTACAGAGAATGCCTATCTAAACTTCTCTAAGCCTCTCAGTAATGAATTGCTATTCTGTTGCACTTGCAATAAACTTTATAAATCAAATTCTGGCTGTGTGGTACCCAACCCAGATACCCAGAGCAGTGAACCCCTTAGAATAACAGCAAGACATGGAGTGGCAGCACCACCTCTGAGACCCCATGATTTTCCAAAGGAGGAAGCAGAAAGGAGTCATGGGCAGAAGGAGGGTATCAAATTGCACGGTTAGGGTCCTGGCAAGTGAGCAAGGAGTTGTGCAAAAGCATAGATCACCATAAGCTTTAGTTGACTCAACTTTTTAATGCCTTTGCTTCAGTGTGTATTTTGGCAATATCTCAAGTTCTGGCTCATTAAAATTCTGGAAAATAGTAAGAGAGACAAAAATGTTTCAAATAGATTAAATTGAAACATTTAAAAAGATCTTCACCTCCAATTAAAATAAATAAATTTATATTAAAAAAAGGCAAAAAAAAAACTTCCAAAACATATTCATTCCAAAAAATTATATTTGCATTAGTATACACTTTCTTGGGTTTATACTGCAAGGACAAAACAAAAACATTAAACACCATCACTTTTCCATCATACTTTGCACTTAAAAATATTTATTTACTTTTCACTATATGTAGTATACGCTGTGGAGAAGTTTGCATATGGCAAAAAATTAAAATAACATTGGTTTTGTTCTCAAGGATTTATATCATGCTGAAATGATAGATAATAGCAAGTAAGTCAAATTAAATATCAGTGGAAATAAAAACAGCAAGAGTGTTTAATTGTAGATGGCATAAAGCAGGACTACTTTATTGAATTAATATTTAGGAGGTCTGGTCTTTGCCCTACTGGGGGACACTTGTTACTAGATCCTATAAGCATTTTTTGTTTATCATCTGATCTGAAGATAATGAAAACATCAATTTGAAATTTAAAAACACTAATATATGCATCCCTATGTTCATTGTGGCATTATTTACAGTAGCCAAGATATGGAAGCAACTGAAGTGCCCATTGATAGATGAATGGGTAAAGAAAATATGTACACACACACACATGCACACACTCACACATCTCCTTCTTCTTGGATAAGCCACTAGCATATTTGAGAAATTCAGATAGCTCAGTTACTTCTCACTATAGGGCATGGTATGGAAGCAAGGTCCGATGCTGTAAAGAGCAATATTGCATAGGAACCTAAAATGTTAGTTTGCATGAATCAAAACAAGTTGGAAGTGGTCAAACAGGAGATGGCAAGAGTGAACGTCAACATTCTAGGAATCAGTGAACTAAAATGGACTGGGACAGTTGAATTTAACTCAGATGACCATTATATCTACTATTGTGGGCAGGAATCCCTTAGAAGAAATGGAGTAGCCATCATAGTCAACAAAAGAGTCCGAAATGCAATACTTGGATGCAATCTCAAAACAAACAGAATGATCTCTGTTCATTTCCAAATCAATCCATTCAATATCACTGTAATTCAAGTCTATGCCCGACCAGTAATGCTGAAGAAGCTGACATTGAATGGTTCTATGAAGACCTACAAGATCTTTTAGAACTAACACCCCCCAAAAGATATCTTTTTCATTATAGGGGACTGGAATGCAAAAGTAGGAAGTCAAGAGATACCTGGAATAACAGGCAAATTTGGCCTTGGAATATGGAATGAAGCAAGGCAAAGGCTCATAGAGTTTTGCCATGAGAACGCACTGGTCATAGAAAACACCCTCTTCCAACAACACAAGAGGGGACTCTACACATGGACATCACTAGATGTCCAACACCAAAATCAGATTGATTATATTCTTTGCAGCCAAAGATGGAGAAGCTCTATACAGTCAGCAAAAACAAGACCAGGAGCTGACTGTGGCTCAGATCATGAACTCCTTATTGCCAAATTCAGACTTAAATTGAAGAATGTAGGGAAAACCACTAGACCATTCAGGTATGACCTAAATCAAATCCCTTACGATTATACAGTGGAAGTGGGAAATAGATTTATGGGACTAGATCTGATAAAAAGAGTGCCTGATGAACTATGGACGGAGGTTCATAACACTGTACAGGAGACAGGGAGCAAGACCATCCCCAAGAAAAACAAATGCAAAAAATCAAAACGGCTGTCTGAGGAGGCCTTACAAATAGCTGTGAAGAGAAGCTAAAAACAAAGGGGAAAAGGAAAGATATAACCATTTGAATGCAGAGTTCCAAAGAACAGCAAGGAGAGATAAGAAAACCTTTCTCAGTGATCAGTGCAAAGAAATAGAGGAAAGCAATAAAATAGGAAAGACTAGAGATCTCTTCAAGGAAATTAGAGATACCAAGGGAACATTTCATGCAAAGATGGGCAAATAAAGGACAGAAATGGTATGGACCTAACAGAAGTAGAAGATATTAAGAAGATATGGCAAGAATACACAGAAGAATTATAAAAAAAAAAACAAACCAAAACTTAATGACTGAGATAACCACAATGGTGTGATCACCCACCTAGAGCCAGACATCCTGGAATGTGAAGTCAAGTGGGCCTTAGAAAGCATCACTACGAACAAAGCTAGTGGAGGTGATGGCATTCCAGTTGGGCGATTTCAAATCCTGAAAGATGATGCCGTGAAAGTGTTGCACTCAATATGCCAGAAAATTTGGAAAACTCAGCAGTGGCCACAGGACTGGAAAAAGTCACTTTTCATTCCAATCCCAAAGAAAGGCTATGCCAAAGAATGCTCAAACTATCACACAATTGCACTCATCTCACACGCTAGTAAAGTAATGCTCAAAATTCTCCAAGCCAGGCTTCAACAATGTGTGAACCATGAACTTCCAGATGTTCAAGCTGGTTTTAGAACAAGCATAGAAACCAGAGATCAAATTGTCAACATCTGCCGGATCACCGAAAAAGCAAGAGAGTTCCAGGAAAATATCTATTTCTTCTTTATTGACTTTGCCAAAGCCTTTGACTGTGTGGTTCACAATAAACTGTGGAAAATTCTTCAAGAGATTGGAATATCAGACCACCTCACCTGCCTCTTGAGAAATCTGTATGTAAGTCAGGAAGCAACAGTTGGAACTAGACATGGAACAACAGACTGGGTCCAAATAAGAAAAGGAATGCATCAAGGCTGTATATTGTCACCCTGCTTGTTTAACTTATATGCAGAGTACATCATGAGAAATGCCAGGCTGGATGAAGCACAAGCTGAATCAATATTGCTGGGAGAAATATCAATAACCTCAGATATGCATATGAAACCACCTTTATGGCAGAAAGTGAAGAAGAACTGAAGAGCATCTTGATGAAACTGAAAGAGGAGAGTGAAAAAGTTGGCTTAAAGCTCAACATTCAGAAAACTAAGATCATGGCATCTGGTCCCATCACTTCATGGGAAATAGATGGGGAAACAGTGGAAACAGTGGCTGACTTTATTTTGGGGGGCTCCAAAATAACTGCAGATGGTGACTGTAGTCATGAAATTAAAAGATGCTTACCCCTTGGAAGGAAAGTTATGACCAACCTAGACAGCATATTAAAAAGCAGAGCCATTACTTCGCCAACAAAGGTCCATCTAGTCAAGGCTATGAGTTTTCCTGTGGTCATGTATGGATGTGAGAGTTGGACTATAAGGCAACCTGAGTGCAAAATAATTGATGCTTTTGAACTGTGGTGTTGGAGAAGACTCTTGAGAGTCCCTTAGACTGCAAGGAGGTCCAACCAATTCATCCTAAAGGAAATCAGTGCTGAATTTTCATTGGAGGGACTGATGTTGAAGCTGAAACTCCAATAGTTTGGCCACTTGATGCGAAGAGCTGACTCATTTGCAAAGACCCTGATTCTGGGAAAGATTGAGGCGGGAGGAGAAGGGGATGACAGAGGATATGATTGTTGGATAGCATCACAGACTCAATGGACATGAGTTTAGGTAAACTCCAGGACTTGATTGATGATGGACAGGGAGGCCTTGAGTGCTGCAGTCCATGGGGTCGCAAAGAGTAGGACACGACTGAGTGACTGAACTGAACTGAACTGATAGGTCATGGTTATGCTCCAGATTTTTTTCTATGATAAAATCAATATTTAATTGGCTTGTTAAATAGTGACCATTAGTAAGTGGTGGTAACTAATATTCAGTCTATGTTGCACCTAAATGCAATTTGTTAATTTCTCCACAAGACAACAATTATCACTCACCTCTAATGCACTCCTATTCAAAACAATGAGACCTGAGTGTTTACTGATGAAAATAACTTCTGTTCTAGTCCTCAATCTATTCTTTCTATGATACACCCAATAATATCACTCCCCCTCAGTAAACTTCAGTGTAGTTAGGGTTATATATGCTAGATAAGCTGCTCTTTGCTAAGTCGCTTCAGTCCTGTCTGACTCTTTGAGACCCTGTGGACTGTAGCCCACCAGGTTCCTCTGTCCATTGGATTCTCCATGCAAGAATGCTGGAGTGGGTTGCCATGCTCTCCTCCAGGGAATCTTCTCGACCCAGGGATCGAACCCGTCTGTTACGCCTCCTGCACTGGCAGGCAGGTTCTTTACCATTAGCACCAGCTGGGAAAATCTCCTTTAGCTTTCCAATAGAAGCCACCAGCCGCTGCTGGCCCAGGGCGGCCTCAGGGCTTGAGGCCTAGGAGTCGCTCTCTGGCTGTGGGGTGTGATTTCAGGAGCGGTCTGGCCACTGGCAGCAGGATCCTTGCTGCAGGAGCACTCCCCCTCGCCCCGGTGCTGTTCTCACAGCACCCACTTCTCCTTCCCAGCGTCCTGGCAGCCCTCTTGTTCGTCTTACCCTCACAGTGCCCCAGCACTCCTCCTAGCTGTTTCAGCAATGCATCCTGCAGCACCAACTGTCTGGCCCCCCTCACCAAGGTCGTCCATGAATGATTTGGGATTCTGGAAGGGCTGATGGTGAGCTGAAAGGTCATTTCATGGTCACTGGTGGCTTTGCTAGCGTGAACACTCCAAGACAGTAGTGAGCTGGGGACTCCTTTTTCACTTCGTAGCTGAGCCCTCTTGGAGGGCCCTGTCCCCAGAACCTGGACAGAGTGAGGCTCCATCAAACACTGAGCACCCAAGAGACTGAGGTCCTGAAGGTCCTTCTGCAACCCATGCTTATCTTTGAAATTCTGATGCCCAGGTCGTGTCCACGACTTCCGTAGTGATATCCACTTGTCTATCTTCAATACTAAGGTCGGCATCGCGCTCAAGGACAACTTCGTGAAGTTCCTTTCAGCTGCGCCCCATGTCTCTGCGCCGGTCACAGAGGGGTCCAGTGGAGATCCAGACCCATGCCGCACGCGCTCGCTTGGTCCCAGCACCCGACCCGAGAGCCGCTCCGAGAGGCCGGGACTGCACGGGATCCGGATCCGGCTCGGTCTCCTTGCTGGCCACTCCCAGCAGATACCTGAAGATAAGCTAGCACATGTGAAAGTTTTCTGCTAGCTATGAAAACTCTTTAGCATAAATATCTAGCAGACGAATAGGGCTCTGTTTCCACTCTGTAGATGAAGGCCAAAACTCCACCCATAGAAAGTACAGTCTTGATCTTGTTTTCATATGCAGGTATTATTTATGATTAGACTTCTATTTGTATTACTAGAGATATGACTCTTTCAAGGAGAAAATCACTGGCAAATACTTAGTAGTTAACTAGAAACATTAAGTCATCATTAAGCATTTTTGTTGGTTTGTAAAGCAACTCTGTTGCCTTCTTTAGAGTTTTATTCATAAAACACTTCAGATTTGTTTTTTCCTCTTCTTTTTTCCCTTAACTTTCCTGATATATTCATTAAGGTAAGTCTTAGGGCTCTTTTCCAGTCCTGTGAACCAAGCACATTTTATTCTTCCTTCCATTGTTTGTCCCAGGATAAGCCTGAGGACTATGATATTATGTTCCGTGATGCCAGCATCTAGCCCTTCAAGATAACTTCCAAATGCTAGGGAGAGTTGGCTAGGAGGGGAAGGACATTGTACCACAGGGAGTGATCCCAGACTTGTTCAGGTAGATGGAGCTCACACATGGCCAAGTAAATGAAGCCTACCTTGCTTTTGATAAATCTAGGTAAATATGAGTGTGGGTGTGCTTTTCCTCCGGAGAAGGCACTGGCACCCCACTCCAGTACTCTTGCCTGGAGAATCCCATGGATGGAGGAGCCTGGTGGGCTGCAGTCCATGGGGTCGAGAAGAGTCGGACATGACCGAGCGACTTCACTTTCACTTTTCACTTTCCTGCATTGGAGAGGAAATGGCAACCCACTCCAGTGTTCTTGCCTGGAGAATCCTAGGGACGGGGGAGCCTGGTGGGCTGCCGTCTATGGGGTCACACAGAGTCGGACACGACTGAAGTGACTTAGCAGCAGCAGCAGCAGCAGTGCTTTTCCTCTGAAGAAGGTGCAGGTAGCTCGGGTAGTCTCTCTGATCTTTGGCAAATCACTCAACCCTCTCCTCCCAGTTTCCCCAAGAGCAACACCAGATAATGTTTCCATAAGGATTTCATGAAGTTTGCATGCAAAACAGGGAAACATAGGAGGGACTCAACATAGCATAGCTTGAATATTATTATAGGAAACAACAATTTTTTTTTTTAAGAGTCAAAAACCTTGGTCTGACACTTTTAACCTGTGAAATATTCTGCAAGTTGGCATCAGACTCCCAAACACCCTAGAGGCACCTCCACCAGCCATAGTAAGCACATGGTCCAGGGAGGCTCACCTGCTTTGCTTCTCATTTTCCTGTTTTTCTCAGTGTCCATCTTTGACTTTTCTCTGCCTGCCTTCACTCCACTCTCACCGACACGTACACTGCAGTCACATTGCCCTCACTCAGCCTGGCTCGAGTCTAGAAGTAATATATCTCTTTGGGACTGCCAACACTTAATGCCTGTATGCCGTTTTGTGCAGTTCTATCTGGTCCCCCATTTCAATGATCTGTATTTGTTTATGTCCCCTCTATTAGTCTCTTATGACCTTTGTTTATCTGGGTTTGATTGACAGTAGACACTTATCAATGCTGGACTTTTTGCTGGACCACTTTGTGACCACATACAGGCAAGCTGAAAGCCAGGGAGCATGTTTTCCTGCCTCAGAAAGTGAGTGACAAGGATCAAGATTTTAAACAATGGCTACAGGCATTTGGTGGATGGCAGAGGGGCCTGGGGGAACAGAACACACACACTGGATTCTGACAGTGTTTTATGGCCACGGAAGGTTATATAATCTGATGAGATGAGAAGTGGCAGAGACACAGGGGCCATCACCCTCTCCTGGATGCATGCTCAGCTGCTCAAAGAAGGAGCAGGCTCCCAGCTCTGGTGCCCGGTGGGGAGCCCGGCTGCAAGAACAAAGGCTGGCCCAGTGCCTGGGTTTCCAGTCGAGTGGGAGGATTGTACATGGCCACTCTGGCCTGGCGAGGGGCGACTGACAGAGATCCGTGCATACAGCAACTGGACCTAATCAATTTGCTATTCTCTCCTACCTGAGCTACCTGTACCTTCTTCAGAGGAAAAACACACCCACACCCAGATTTACGAAGTGACTAATATATGCCATGCAAAGGCACATTACATTACTGTGCTTCATCTGACTCTAAAAAGTGTATATACATTGCAACAGACCAAAAAATACTATGATTTCTTATAGATGGGAAATTAAGGCACTGATTTATTAATTTGCAAAGTGATTAAATCTGTGCTTAAGAGTCCCACAGGAAATTGCAGGAATCAAAATTTGAAAACATGTTTAAAATTTATTTTTTATTGAATTGTAATTGATTTACAATGTTGTGGTAAGGTTCAGGGATACATCTAGGTGATTCAGTTATATATGCATATATATTCTTTTTCAAATTCTTTTACATTATAGGTTATAAGATATTGAAAATGTTTAGTTCCCTTGCCATAAGTAGGTACTTGTTGGTTATCTGTTTTATATGTATCAATATGTACATGATATGTTAATCTCAAACTTAATTTATTCCTTTCCTTCACCGGCTTCCCTTTTTGTAACAATAAATTTGTTTTCTATATCTGTGACTTTAGTTCCCGTTTTGTAAATAAGTTCATATGTATCATTTTTTTTAGATTCCACATATAAGTGATATATAATATTTGTCTTTCTTCTTTCTGACTTACTTTGCTTAGTATGATAATTTCTAGGTCCATCCATGTTGCTGCAAATGGCATTATTTCATTCTTTTTTTATTGTTGAATCATACTCTTTTTAGAGAAGGAAATGGCAACCCACTCCAGTATTCTTGCCTGGAGAATCCTGTGGACAGAGGAGCCTGATGGGCTGCTGTCCATAGGGTCTCACAGAGTCAGACACGACTGAAGTGACTTAGCATGCATGCATTGGAGAAGGAAATGGCAACCCATTCCAGTGTTCTTGCCTGGAGAATCCCTGGGATGGAGGAGCCTGGTGGGCTGCTGTCTATGGGGTTGCACAGAGTTGGACATGACTGAAGCAACTTAACAGCAGCAGCAGCATACTTTTTTCTAGTTGCCAAAATATAGTAGTCTTCCCTGATATTTCTTGTAAAGTTGGTTTCAGTTCAGTTCAGTTCAGTTGCTCAGTTGTGTCCGACTCTTTGCAACCCCATGAATCGCAGCACGCCAGGCCTCCCTGTCCATCACCAACTCCCAGAGTTCACCCAGACTCACGTCCATCGAGTCGGTGATGCCATCCAGCCATCTCATCCTCTGTCGTCCCCTTCTCCTCCTGCCCCCAATCCCTCTCAGCATCAGAGTCTTTTCCAATGAGTCAACTCTTCGCATGAGGTGGCCAAAGTACAGGAGTTTCAGCTTTAGAATCATTCCTTCCAAAGAAATCCCAGGGCTGATCTCCTTCAGAATGGACTTCTGAAATTGGCTTCAAGGGCATGTTAAATTACAGCTACTCACCCACTTGAAAACTGAAATGGTTTTATAAGTTCTGACGAATAGACCAAACTCCTTGATTTGATAAATAAGACTTTTGTACAATCAGGGCCCAGTTTTTCAGATAGCCCAGACCTCTGGACACCTAAACCACCCCTTTTCTAGTTTCCTGTGTTCTGTTTATTCTTCTGCAAACAGTATTTCCTATCCGTGTTTTGCAAGTGGCTTGGACCACACTTCTGCTCCAGAACTTATGGGAAAATTTAACTCTATCATATATAGTTGAAAAATGTGTAGAAACACTTCTATGCTTTATGAACACCTTCCTTCAGGCACACTTCTCATTGTATTTTGTGGTGGTTAATCATTGCATATATGTGCTCCTAGCTAAAATGAGGAAAGATTAATGACAAGAAAGTAGTTTTCTCTGTGTTAAATTTTACACTCCCTAGCACTCAGTAGTTGAGAAGAAAATGGCTACCCGCTCCACTATTCTTGCCTGGAGAATCCCTGGACAGAGGAGCCTGGTGGGCTACAGTCAATGGGGCCAAAAGAAGTCAGACATGATTGAAGCGACTTAGCACGCACCATACAGTAGTCCATATATCTGTTGAATTAATTAATCCAGCTTATTTTTCATTATTCTCGTTCAACATAAATCAATATTAATTAAATGTAGCATTTTAATCCATCTTCAAAAAGATGATTGTTATTCAAAGGTAAACTTCCTTCTTTAAAATCTATACACAGGAACTCTTGCTGCTAAGTCGCTTCAGTCATGTCCAACTCTGAGCGACCCCATAGATGGCAGCGCACTAGGCTCCTCTGTCCCTGGGATTCTCCAGGCAAGAACACTGGAGTGGGTTGCCATTTCCTTCTCCAATGCATGAAAGTGAAAAGTGAAAGTGAAGTCACTCAGTCATGCCCAACTCTTAGCCTGCTGCTGCTGCTGCTAAGTCGCTTCAGTCATGTCCGACTCTGTGCGACACCATAGATGGCAGCCCACCAGGCTCCGCCGTCCCTGGGATTCTCCAGGCAAGAACACTGGAGTGGGTTGCCATTTCCTTCTCCAATGCATGAAGTGAAAAGTGAAAGTGAAGCCACTCAGTCGTGTCCGACTCTTCGCGACCCCATGGACTGCAGCCTACCAAGCTCCTCCGTCCGTGGGATTTTCCAGGCAAGAGTACCGGAGTGGGGTGCCATCGCCTTGTCTGGACTCTTAGCCTAGTTAGAGCCAAAGTAGAAGCACCAGAAGTACAGGTATCAAATACATACACACTAAAGGCATGTAGCTAAGAGCTACAGGAACTCTTGGGAAGAGATATAAAGTTGTATTGAAGAGCAAACTCTGTAGGCTCATCTCTGCCATGGAATGAAAGTCTTGGAAATCACAGAGTCAAACGAGCCAGAGACAGTCACCCGGGAGCCAGGCTGGCCTCTAAGTCTGGCCTTAGGAATTCACTGGAAAGTATTGGTAATTCTCTCATTCTCCAGTTTATTTACACACACCTTCCACTGAGGATTCCTGCCTGAGGAAGAATCAAAGAACAGCTCTCATCCTATAAAAGTACAAAGGCAGAAGGACAAAAATTTAATTTGTTCCCTTGGGGTTTTGAAGAAGCATTTTTCTTCTGTTTCATATTTCAGGTGTATGAAAGGGCAAAAAATAGTTCAAGGTTGTTAAGGAAGAGAAACAATAAAATCCAGCTGGTTATAATGCCCCCAAACAGTATATCTTGTATGAAGGTCTTCTTCCAATGCATGCACGCATGCTAAGTCACTTCAGTCATGTCCAACTCTTTGTAACCCTATGCTTCTCTGTCCGTGGGATTCTCCAGGCAAGAACACTGGAGTCGGTTATTCACTTTTATTGTACTGATTTTCAGTTTTTCCAGTTTCTTTCTGCATGCTTACATGTATGACTCAACTTTCTTACCTTATCAATAAAGAAAATGATTCATTAGACACCTCTGATGAATTCTGGTGAGTTCTTTTTTGCAACTCCTGCTTGCTTGCTCACTTAGTAGCTCAGTTGTGTCTAACTCTCTGTGACCCTGTGGACTGTAGCCCACGAGTCTCCTCTGTCCATGGGATTTCCCAGGCAAGAATACTGGAGTGGGTTGTCATGGCCTCTTTCAGAGGATCCTCCCGACCTGTGTCTCCTGCATTGCATGCGGATTATTTACCTGCTGAGCCACAGGGAAGCTTCTGTAAATCCTGCACCCGTATCATTTAGAAGCTTCATGATGGTGTTGCTTTTTATCCACAGAATCATACACTTTTAGAGCCACAGGAAAATTTTCAACTCACAGAAAATCTGGGTCAAACACCTAATTTCACAGGTGAGGAAGCCCACAACTGGTTGGCAGATGCTCAAGGTCACAAAATTCATTAAGAAAAGCCTGAGGATGAAACCATGAATCTCCTAACTCCCAGAGTTGCTGTCAGACTATGGGGCTTTTCATGTCAGGTCACATCTTTCATTTGACTGAACCATTCTTATAACCAAAGCTCTAGAAGTTTCCCCTTGGGCTAGACCCGATGAGCTCCAGGGTATAAGGACAAGGACTCAGCATCAGAAACAGCTGGATCTGAAGCTTGACTCTGCCATGTGGGGACAGGCCTGGCCAAGTTAACTCACCTTCTCATTTGGAATCTCATTATCTGTAAAAGAGATTTGTGACACTTTCGCCACAGGCTGTCATGAGGCAAACATTAAAGAATAAATATACAATTTTAGTTCAGTTCCCAAGAAAAGGAAATAGACTTTCTCTCAGCATCTTCCCTTTGAGCTAAGGATATTTCATTTCATGCGTTTAAATGTCTATTAAGATGAGTCTAAATGATAATTTGCTTTGTCCTTAGAAATCTAGGCCATTTTTAGTAAACTAGAATAAAGCCATAATTTTCTTTACTCTAGTTTACTAAGAAATGCATTTTTTTTTCCCAAAGTATTCTACCTGCAGAGAAATGGTAACAATTTTGTTAATTCTCTCATAAACCAGCATATCCTCCTTGGTAAGATAACATTACAGTTTATATTTATATTAAACAGTTTATATTTTATATTAAAATCTGAGAACATATATTTCTATATTGCTATCTGTTATCTATTCCTCTGTGTGTGTGTTTATGTGTGTCTATATCTAGATATTTCTCCATAAAGGAGACAGGCTATGTAATATTTTGAACCTTGCCATATTTCATTTAATAATAAATCACTGGCATTTTATCAGGCTGTGTTCCCTGAAAAACAGAATCTTAGGCAAGGGTCTTACATGTGATATTTGATTTAGAAATGTGATCCCAGGGATTAGGGCTGAAGGATGAAGAAATACAGCAGACTGTGAGGAAGTAAGCTGTAGCAAGGTGACTGCCGTGTAGGTTATCATATCCCAGAAGGTACAGCAGGCATCGCGGGACAGATTGTCCAGGGCAGAGGAGAAAAGACCCGTGTGCTTCCTCCCACCTCCAAATGATCTCATGTCATGTTAGACATCCATAGTGTTGGCTTTTGCAGGCCTGGACCCAGGGGGAATTGCTGTGGCTTTGCATGTCATGCTATAAATAGAGAAACTCTAGAACACATATGGGCAGGACACACACATCACAGACTGAGGCTGGAGTGCAGCTGCTGATGTTCACACAGAACAAGAGGCAACAGAGTTGAGGGAACCTCAGCGCTCCTCAGTAGGACTATGTCTGTTCCAGTCAACCCCTTCACCATTCAGGTTTCCTGTGGCACCCATTGCATTCTCATCCCACAGTGATCAACCTGGACTCAGCATAGGTGGGGAGATGCTCTTCCTCTTCTCATGAGAAAGGGGGGATACAGGACCAGCCCACTACAGAGTCCACGCAAAAGTTACCACAGTTGCAGACCCTGAAGGCAAACAGCCAAAGGGATGTGGTCCTTAATGCCGCATATGGTGGTGAGTCTCTGAGGATGTTTATTACACTTTCCTCTAACACCTACTCTATTCTTCACTCACCTTCACCGGTAATTTGTCTATTTGGGGTTGCTAGTCCTCAGAGGTAGCCTTAACTTTATCCTGGGAGGAACTGAACCTGTGGTTGCTGTCCCTCTTTGAGGCTTTCTGCTCTACAAACCATTCACTGTTATTACTCAGAAGGAAATACCAAAGGGCACCCCCAGGGGATGATGCTTCAGCCTCTTGGCATCCTTCTGGATTCTGTTGTGTAATAGTAACCAAAGCTCCTTGTAATGATCAGGATGCCTTGCCCTCGCAATTCCACTGGCACGAAGAACCCAAAGTGTAATTGCAACAATCTCTCCTATATTCCTTGTTGACAGGGTACACTTCCTGGGCATCAGGACTCCTTACCTCTCTGGTCCAAGGTCTGGAGAACTGGAAACACAAATCCCTAAGGTGGGGCCCTGGAAGGGATGTGAAAGGGACGATCTTGCTTCCACTCCTTTCCCCATTCTGTTCTCTCCACTCCATTCTCCCGGCCCATGTCTTCCAGCTCCTGGGGACACCACGCCAAGTGTTGTCAATGTTTCCAGACCTGCTGGACTTTTCTTTACAGCTGCACTAAATGTGGGAATCATCCCTTTCTGTGTTAACTAAAATATCACACCAACTCACCTGTGGACCTGATCCTCATCCTTTCCTCCTTTGTCAGTTGCCACTAGGGTTAAATAGAAATTAGGGTGATACAAGCATCTGGGCACCCCATTCCTAAGTTTTCTGTGGACCCGAGGGTCCAGTTACAAATATATCATTTCATCATATGATTTGGATTGCTGGTGCTTAAACACGAACAGGTAAATTGTACAGCTTGTGTTTCAGCATATTTAAATATATGATTGGGTGAATCTGAAATAACCCAGCAGTCCTAGCGACATAAACACAGTAGCCCAAGGTCAGGTGTTAAGTCTTGATTAGGATCCAGCAGGGGAGCAGGAATGGTTTTATAATACAGAGAGCTACTTATTCTTGCTGTTTGAGGCATGGTTTCTTCAGAAATCTAGGCATCTGCACTGATGTTCTCTCTGTTGCACAAGATGCAACTTTTCTTTGATACAGGGGTATTCTGGCACGCCGCAGACCACTGCAGCCACAAACCTTCACCAGTGTGTGAGGTCAATGAATCCTTTGCTGTTTTCCCCATACTATAAGATGTTAATGGTATCAATTTTTACAAACCATATCCAATCAGTATGATGATGTTATTAGTGGAGTACAGTCACATGGAGCTTTACAGTTGCCAAGAAAGAAAACATAGAAGGTCAAACTACTTTCTTGTTTAAATTTTTTATTTTGTGTTGGTGTATAGCCATTTAACAAAGCTGTGGTAGTTGCAAGTGAACAGCAAAGGGACTCAGCCATACATACACCTGTATCCTTTCTCCCTGAAACTCCTCTCCCATCCAGGCTGCTACATTACATTGTGCATAGCTCCATATGCTATACAGTAGATTCTTGTTGATTATCCATTTTAAATATAGCAGAGTGTACATGTCCATCCCAAACTCTCTACCTCTTCCCTTCAAACTGCTTTTGATCAACCCTCCCTGAGGTGCATCAAGAGCTGCGCTTTCCCAGATGAGTGCCGGAAGCTATATTGATCTGCTTCAGTAAAGTACCCCATCGGCACAGCAGCTGTGATTAGAAAAGGCAGTGACAGCTGGTTACATTTACAATAATCTTGCCTTGTCTGTGACAATGCCACAATTCTAGAAAGAGCCAGAAATTGGATAGGATATCATGCCAACCACCAATTTCATATCCCTTGAGTTGGGAGTTGGCAAATGTTTTGTGTAGAGGACCAGATAATAAAGATTTTAGGCTTTGCAGGTCAAAAGGTCTCTGCCACAATTACTGAACTCTGCAGCCATAAATTATCTATGGCTAAAGAGTGTGGCTGTATTTCAAAAAACTTTATTTCTAAAAATAGGCTGTAGATTAAGTTTGTCCAGTGGAACAGTTTGCACAGAGGGATCAGTGCTGGGATACGTCACTGCAACTCATTCTCTCTCTTTTTTAAACACTCTTTTCTTTTTTTTTTAACTAGGTACATTTGGTTTATTTATTTATTGGCTGCACAGCATGTGAGATCTTAATTCCTCTACCAGGGATTGTATCTGTACTTCTGGAAATGCAAGTGAGGAGTTTTAGCCACTGGACCCACCAGGAAAGTCCCTGATTTTCTTTTTTTGCTGGAAGAAGCGGAGGGCTGAATAACATCTCCCCAAAATTCATGTCCACCAGGAAACTCAGAATATGTCTTTATTTAGAAATAGGGTCTTTGCGGGTGTAAGTAGTAAGGTTGAGATGAAGTCCTATATATTAGGATGGGCCTTAATCCAAACCTGGTTGCTTATAAGAAGAGAAAACAGAGACAGAGCTGCATAAAGAGGAGATATTCAGGTGAGGGTGGAGGCAGAGAGATGTGGCCACAAGCCAAGGACACTGAGGGCTGCCAGCGGCACCAGAGAAACATGGAACAGCTTCTGCCCAGAGACTCCAGAAGAAACCAACCCTGCCGTGCCTGGATCGCAAAACTTCTAGCCTGTGGAACTCTGAGAGAGCTCATCTCTGTTGTCAGTCATTCTTAATTATAATCTGATAGGACAGCCCTGGTAAATTAATACATCTCCCTGTCTTGATAGATCTTGCTTGAGAACTCTGGGACAAAATTTGATGGTTCTTCTTGTTGTTAAGTATTTTTGTCTTAATTACATACTCAAGTGCAGGATGTTTAACAGTATGGTGGAGTCACAGGAATTATAAGTTGGTCACCTGGCCTTCGTGGTACCCAACCCAAGCCATGAGATTCTGATGGTTCCCTTGTATTCGAGTGAGCTCAGGTTCATACTGTCCAGCTCTGAAAAAAAAAATCCATTCAGATTTGCTTTGTCCAGAAGTCATTGGCTTGGAAAAGAGCCACACCCCTTTGTAAAAGAACTGGGAGAATATGTACTTCAAATACTTGCAATAATTTTTTAGGATCTTTTGTCAGAGAAACATGGGCATCCTTTAATTGGATGGCCTTGGGCTCTGACTTAGATCTGAAAACTGTCATAGAGGTTATGATTTTCTATTGCGAAACATAACATAAGCTTTCTGATCACAATATTATGACTTTTTAATGCACATTTAGAGCATAGTCATTTTTCATCTAAATCACCCCTTCATTTTCCATGATCCATTAGCTATGGCTATATATCTTTGCATACTAATCATCATGGATTCTGCCTATTACAGTAATCAGGGCTGCCTTTTTGTCCAACATTTTTTTTTTCCTTTTGTTGCTGAATATTAGTTCATAGAATTAATAAACCACTACTATTAATAATTAAAATTTATCCTGCTGATAACTATTTGGTTGTTTCCAATTTTTAATCATTAAAAACTAAGCTCCTATGCATTTTGGAGATAGCATATTAATCATTTGGGTATGTTACTCTGGCCAGTTCACCAGGTAACCCAAATAGCTGGTGGTTTTTAGGGGGGCCCAGAACAAGACAAGGTCGTGCAGTGGGTCCAGGCTGCCAACAGTACCTGGAATGTCACAGTAGATAGGGGTAGTGTTACACTGTTTTCTTATTTTAAACATAAAACATTTTCTGGATCATTTAGAGATGAAAATGAGACATCAGGTGTCCTGGCTATAAAATATCAGTGGTTAGGCATTGTTACAGGAACACTATAAATGCTCTAGATAAAATGATGTAAAATAAAAAGGTGAAGAGGAATAACTATAAGGTGTACCTAATGCAACCATTCATAATTCAGTAGATAGCAGAATATTGTAGAAAATGTGAAAGTGAGGTTTCAATATTTAGATAATTGATGGTGAAAAAAAGTGCAATGCAAGTTAAAGATTGGAAATAATATATAAATACTATATATATATATAATAACTCTCTGTATCTATATTACATATATATATACAAAGATACATATACACCCACATACACACATATAATTCCTATTTCTAAATACAGATCATCATAGGAAGAAATTTGCAAAGATGTACATCAACATGTTAGTAATGACCATTATCAGTAAATTTGAAAACAGCAGATGATTGTTTTTCCTTTTTAAAATGGTTTATTTTTTCTTTCTAAAATGTCCTCACATGATCTATTAAACAGAAATACTCTGGAGGACATAGACAAACACTTTACTTTTTAAAACTGGGCAAATAAGAGTATGACACTGACCAACAGGAAGCCCTGTCCTGCCATATGCCTCCACCCTGATTGTTACTGTGTTTTGAATCTGTGAAGGGGGTCAAAATGCACTCCTCAGACAGCAGGTGCCTTAGGGGATGGAATGGGTGGAGACTCCTGCTGCAGTCCTGGAGTTGATTAGGTCCCAAGAATTGACGGATCTAATAGAATCTGAGTTTCAGGGTCTGGTTACTCCTGGTCCTTCCCCTCCAATACAGTTGGATCCCTCAGGTCTTCCTATTTTGTCTTCTTCATTTCCTTTTCTGAATAGCACAGAATTTGTCTTATTCATCCTGCTTTTACTCCCTCTACTCTAACCCAGTTCAGTCATGATTAGTAAAGGTGTGTGGGACAGTGGGGATGGAGATCTTGGGACCCCTACATTTCCCCTGGTGCACTAGGACATAACTCCCCTCCCTGGGCTTCTGTGTCACCCTGGAAGGGAAGGACATGGGTGGCTTCCAAATTCCTTTCCTGAGAACATGCATCCTGTTCTCTCTGTTCCATCACCCAGCACCACAACCATCCTGTGCTCGCCTCCCAAGGCTGGAACGCTCTGTCCCTAATAGGACTCCTACATGCTTCTCCCCTGCAAAACCTTCTTAAACTACCCCAACACAAAATATCCATCTTTCTGATTTTCCTGAGTATTTATAATAAATGTTCCAAACTATCTTATTTGGGGAAGGAACTGAATAACAGAGACCATTGGAAAAAGAACCAACAAGCCTCACTGGGTGGTGCGTATGTGTGAGCAGGCCAGCGTTTGCCCAGCTTTGACAGCTAGTGTAGCAGGCAATGTACTGAGATATCAGTATTGCTTTTCCTAAATCTCCTTCTCTTTACCCTCAATCCAAGCAGGTCAACTCTTTCTTTAAGGAAAACATATTAGTATATTTAAAAAAACAAACAAACAAACATGGAAAAGACTTTTCTAGATGCAGAGTAACTTGAAACATTCAAAACGTAGCAATAGTACAGGCTAAGACCAACTCCCTGCCGAATCAGGTGTGGTCCCCAATTTGAGATTGCTAAGAAAAATGGTCCTGTGTCCTGCCCCCCCCCAGTCCTGTCCCGAGGGGACAATGACCCACCATCAGCTAGAGCTGTGTCTTCCTACCCAATAAGAAGACAGGAATTGAAAAAATATCCAGAATATAAATGGCCACTATAGAGATGTTTTTAGGCAAATGGGCCCGATACCCTTCCTAATTTTCTGTAGCCCAGGAGCAGTGTGATAATGCTTTCTACTCGAATGAGAGGATACAGGTAATGATCAGAAACTGGCTACAATGAGGTCTTTGGGAGTAGGAATAATGCAGAGCAGGAGCTTGTGTGAACAGCTGAAAAGCAAGTGGCATTCTACAAATCTCCACACCACTGGTGTAGATAAACGATCCAGAGGGATATTTCCCCCTGTGTGCTGGCACCCTGGTAGCCGCCTTGAACTCAGATACATTGTAGATGGCCATTTGGTGGCAGAGCATTGAATTTTTATCACCCAAGCTGCATGGGAGTTTGAAATGAAAGTTAAGCTGATCTCTAGACAAACTGAAAGTTAAACCTAAGTAAGCCTGTGGACAGACTCCTACTACACAATGTACATTGCTTGTTTAGCTTGGTACAAAAGGAGAAGGCTCCTCAGGGCTTGGTGAAAATTCATCTGTCAAGAGTCAAGTAAATACCAGATGGAAATTAGGAAATGGTCACGTGTGGCCGGGCTATAAAGAGAGATACATAATAAGTTCACTTTGAAAAAGTATTCGGTTGGCCAAAATATAAGAGGAAAGCAAGATTCACTGACCTGAGTTTTGACTCTGCCATTAGTAACTATTTTGGTCTCACATTGTTATATTAGCTGCAGTGTTATTTTAGCTGCAAAATTAAAGATTTCAATAATAACTAAAAATTTATTAATATCTTGGAATCTAGACCAATGATTTAAAAAGTGTGATATCTGGACCAAGAGCACCATCACCAACTAGAAACTTGCTAAAATGGAACTTCAGAACAATCAAATCGAAAATTCAAAATGAGGCCCCCAAACTGTATCATTTAACAGACCCTCCAGGTAATTCAGGTAAGCATTAAATTTTACAACAATCAGTCTAGATAGTGAGAACTTAAATTCTAGCAGGTACTCTGAAGGGAGGGCTTCCCAGGTGGCGCTAGAGGTAAAGAACCCGCTTTCCAGTGCAGAAGACATGAGACTCAAATTCGACCCCTGGGTCAGGAACATCCCCTGGAGGAGGGCATGGCAACCCACCCCAGTATTCTTGCCTGGAGAATCCCATGGACAGAGAAGCCTGGCGGGTTATAGTCCATGAGGTCGCAAAGAGTTGGACACGAATGAAGTGAGTTATCATGCAAGCAGGCACCCTGAATGGAGCAGTATGATGGAGGGATATTATATTTCTGTAGCCAAAGGAGATTGATTAAAAATGACTATGACATTATAAAATGTGGACATGGTTACTTGAAAATGTTCAATACCTAAATTGCTTCCAGAAAAAAAAAATGTAACTGTTAAAAAATTCCATTGTTCTCACAGATTGTGATCCTTCACTAAAGAATCTTTTGAACTGAATAGCTTTATTTGCATTAGTTTTTACTTGGTTTGCATCCACATTTGTTTTCTGTCTTTGAATGAACGTTGTGATGATGAACTCATGTGATTGATGATGAAAACTTCAACCAAGAATATACCTTATTATTTTTCTCCTTTGAATTATGTACATTTCAAATGCTGTGAAACTTCAGAGTAACCCCTGATCCTATAATAGTACTTCATCATTGACATAATATGCCATGGGCCCCAGCATTGATGAAAAATGCTACTTTAGAAAAGTCCTTCAAAAATGGACACTGAAAATTTAACAGGTTATTGCTCTGAGGACAGAATGTGCATACCAAAATTTCTGATTTTCCTGTGCATGTGAAGGTGGGATGTTGGTTTGTGGAGAGACTGAAAGATGGTTAATTTGCTCCCATAAATGCTGTTCTTAAACTGCAAATTAAACTGCAGAGGCACATGACCTGTGGTGGATTCATTTCGATATTTGGCAAAACTAATACAATATTGTAAAGTTTAAAAATAAAATAAAATAAAAAAAAACAATAAAGTCAGTAAAGCTGTATCCATCGATGTATCCATCGATACAAAATCAATAAAAAAAAGAAAGATATACTTGAATTTATTTTTTAAAATGTTTTCAGATTTTACATTTTTATTTAAAAGTTATAAATCCTTTGTCCTTGAAATAATTTCTCTTTCAGTATAAGGAAATAGACCCATCAATATCTCTTTCTTTCTTTTCTTTTTTTAATTTGAAGTATGATGATTTGCAACATTATGTTAATTTCTGCTCTTGCTGTTTAGTCACTGAGTCTGATTCTTTTGGAACCCTATGGACTGTAGCCTGCCAGTCTCCTTTATCCATGGGATTTCCCAGGTAAGAATACTGGAGCGGGTTGCCATTTCCTTTCCAATCTAGGGATGGAACCCATGTCTCCTGCATTGAAAGGCAGATTCGTAACCACTGGACCACCAAAGAAGCCCCTATTCCCATTTTAAAGGTGAGAAAACTGTGCCACCAGGACTTTGAGGCCTGTGTCCATAGTAATATAACAAATGGCAGTTCTGGGAACCAGAACCTGTGCTCTAAACTGCTGGATCAACCCCACTTCCAGGAAAATGAGAATGCCATATTGACCATTTAAAATCTACAAAAGGAAATACAAAAAAGAGTGGTGAATTATTGTGAAATTTCAGACAAAAAGAAGTGAAAAGTCTAAATGCTTGATTGAAAGAGGATTTCACAAAAAATTAATAGGAATCAGACTAATGACAAACTTCCAAACAGCAGCACCAGATGGCAAAAGGCAATGCAGTGATATTTTTTAAAGTATTGAAGGAAAAAAAAATGAGGCTATAATTTTAAATCTGGAGAACATATCTTTCAAACACGATGACATAATCACAATATTCTTATTCAATGAAGAAGAAAAAATAAACCCAGAATATGCTCAAAGTATGATTAATAAAATTTCATACAATTTATGGTTGTCAAAAAAATCATTAAACTTAAAACTGAAATAAAAAATATAACTAGAAATTCTATCCCTAAGTATCCAGAACCAACCTCATATGATACTTATATCATTAGGATGCTGGTTTGGGGAGAATGGTAGACATGAGGCATTTGCTGTGTTAAGGGAAGATATGGAGGGTATTGAATTTAAGAAATCAATCAGTAAATAAACACAGACATGAGTCTTGGGCAGCCACGAAAAAACCAAAAACAGAATGGACATATTGGTTAACCAACAGAAGAAAGCTGTGCTAGATTTTCACAAGCTAGCCTGGAAATAAATTTTCCTACTTGGGAAAGAGTAGTCTGTTAGATTTGATGGACAAGATAGAGGCAGCTGATGTAGCTTAACAAGTAAGTGCATTCTTCTCTTACATTGCAGTGCGCAGGTAGGCAGCCTGGTAGAGTGACTCTACTGCAGGTAACTAAGATCCCAGACTCCTTGTATCTGACTACTTTGCTCTGCACAGCCTTCATTCAAAGGATCAAATTGTGCTTCACCTAAAATAAATGCTCCAGTAGTTGCTTGTATATTTTTGAGATTAATTTCTTGTCAGTTGCTTCATTTGCTATTATTTTCTCCCATTCTGAAGACTGTCTTTTCACCTTGCTTATAGTTTCCTTTGTTGTGCAGAAGCTTTTAATTTTAATTAGGTCCCATTTGTTTACTGAGACACAGATGTATAGAACAGTCTTTTGGACTCTGTGGGAGAGGGCGAGGGTGGGATGATGTGGGAGAATGGCACTGAAACATGTATAATGTGTCATATGTGAAATGAATCGCCAGTCCAGGTTCGATGCATGATACTGGATGCTCAGGGCAGGTGCACTGGGATGACCCAGAGGGATGGTACAAGGAGGGAGGTGGGAGGGGGGTTCAGGATGGGGAACACGTGTACACCTGTGGCAGATTCATGTTGGTGTATGGCAAAACCAATACAATATTGTAAAGTAATTAGCCTCCAATTAAAATAAATAAATTTATATTAAAAATAATAAATAAATAAAATAAATGCTCCAGCTCTAGTCATCAAATTCTGCTAATCAGAAGGAAAAAACAAACAAACAAACAAACTGAAAAGATCTTTATCAGAAATCTTCTAAGGAACATTTCTAGGAACTATCATACACTAATTCCTCTGAATTTCCTGGGACAGATTTAACCCCATGGTCACACCTAGTTTTGAGGGAAATATATTCTGGTGGCCTCATCCCTATCAATGGAGAAGGCAGTGGCACCCCACTCTAGTACTTTTGCCTGGAAAATCCCATGGACGGAGGAGCCTGGTAAGCTGCAGTCCATGAGGTCGCTAAGAGTTGGACACAACTGAGCGACTTCACTTTCACTTTTCACTTTCATGCATTGGAGAGGGAAATGGCAACCCACTCCAGTGTTCTTGCCTGGAGAATCCCAGGGACCGGGGAGCCTGGTGGGCTGCCATCTATGAGGTCGCACAGGGTCGGACACGACTGACTCGACTTAGCAGCAGCAGCATCCCTATCAAAAATCAGAGCTTCTATTATCATGGGAAAGTTTGTCTTGGAGGATAACTTGTAATTTCTGCTACAAATGTTGTGAAATATAATTATTACTCTCCCTTTATGGGAAAAAGGACCCGAACACAGTTTATAAGTAGTACACTTATAATTAAATCAGTATATGTGATGGTTAGATAGCATAACCAACTCAATGGACATGAGTTTGAGTAAACCATGGGAGACAGTGAAGGACAAGGGAGCTTGGTGTACTGCATTCCATGGGGTCAAAGAGTTGGACATGACTTAGCAACTGAACAACAAATGTCTTATTGCTACAGTGTTCATACTCTTTCCAAAAAGCTATATAAAAGTATAGAATTTTGCCTCACATGTCATCTAGCCTCATGTGGAGCGTAAAGACTGAAGTAATATTACCTAAGAATCCAAGGCACTTTTATTTAATTTCAAAATTTTTTTAAAAGTTTTACAATGTTGTGTTGTTCATGCAGGCCACTTTAACAGCTGTGAGACCATTATTAGAAGGTCCTGTACCCTCGTGGGCCTCAGGCTCCTCTATCATAAAATGGGCTTATAAAATATTCCACTGGACCTGAGAATCAAGTGAGATGACATACATAACGGTCTTAGGCACAGAGAAAATTACATTAATATTGACTATAATTATTGTTTTCCACTTTACTTGTCAGATAATTCCAGTCCACAAAGGAGAAGGAAGATGCTTATAATCACCCAATAAGGTAACTTAGGAAGTGGGATTTGATTCTACTTGCAGTAGAAAAAGTAAGAAACAATGCATCTCTAAGCATCTCTAAACTCCTGTGTGAGAGAATTAGAGGATTCTAAAGATATTTAGAAAATATGTTTAGACAACAGACTTGAAGACTGGTGGGATGAGGAGGAGAGAGAAGTGAATCAGACAGCATCCAGGTTTGCAGCCTGGGTCAGCATGGAACACTGGATCCCATGGACAGGATGAATTGCAAGTTGCTGAGACAAAGAGTGAGTTCAGTCTGACACTTGCTGGGCTTGAGATGCCAGTCACACATCTCAAGAATTTGTGTCATGATTGCCTGCCCATGAGCCTGAGGCACAGGGTCTGTGGTGGGTTCCTAAATCTGAGAAACAACTCTGAAAAACTGGTAACTGCAGCCATGCCTGCAGAGAAGAGAGGATGCAGAGAGATGCAGGGAGCTAGACTGGAGACGGGGTAAGAACCATATCAAGAAGCATCCTCAAGATACAAGAAGGGCATGGACATGATGGAGAAGAAGTTGCTTGTGTTAGAACACTACTTCCACCCCCAGTGTATGTCACCTGGGATGCTCTCCTGCCTCACTTTCCCAGTTGGAACAAGCAGATTGCAATTTCCTCCAAGATGCACTCAGGATTGACCAAGAGTTATATGAGTAAGGCAATCAGGGCGGGGTGAAATTTAGGAGAGACCAGCCTCCAGGAATGCAGGAAGGAGAAAAGATAAGAAGGACCAAAGATCAAGAGTCATTATACTGCAGACATGTCAACTAAGATTTATTAAATGAACTTGGTAAGAACTTTTCTGTGAATTAATAGTGTTATGAGGTGAATGGGTAATAACCCTGACACCAGAAAATGTGTTTATTTTGTTTATCATTTATGTATTTTCCCTTTACACATTTTCTAAGAAGAAAAACCCAGCTGCAGGGTGAGACTGAAGCTGATGACAAGAATGTTGATACCATGGTTAATGAGGAAGCAGATGAGTTTCTCATTGGGAGATTGATACAGATGGATTTTTACATGGTATCAGATACATTTATATGCTAGAGATATGGATATAAATATTTATCTAAATATAACATTAGATAGAATAAATTTGCAGACAGAAGGATGAATGACAAGTACTTCAGAAGTATAATTAAACCAGAAGTGTAAGAAGATTAAAGTGGCTTTGAAAAATAATGGGACAACTGCAAAGTATACTTGTTACAGTAATTAGGGATTAAAATGTAAATCTCAAATTGCCTCTGGTTTTTGAGATTTTTACCCTTAAATTCTTAATTTTACCCTTAAATTTCTTAATTTACCCTTACATTTCTTAATTCCAGAAAGCATGAGGGTTTAGAAAAAAATGGTAACTAAGTGGTTAAATTGTAAAATAACCAAACTGCAATATACAAAGAAATGTATATTGCTGTTCTGAACACAGGATGAGTTGAGTTCAAAGATTTACTTATTGTATTTCTTTGGGTAAAAACTGTACATGTTTAGGGTGCACAACATGATTTAATATACATATAAGTAGTAAAATGATTGCTAATTAATTAGTAAGACTAATTAATATACTATATCTTCATATTTTTGAGGTGATAAGAGCAAGTGAAATCTACCCTTTTAGTAAATTTCCAGGATTAATAATATAGTCATCATACTGTACGTTAAGGTCTCTAGAATTATTTATCCTAAATAACTGCAACTTTTCAGCTTTTTACCACATTTCCCCACTTCTTCTTTACTGGTAACCACTGTTCTACTTTCTGCTGCTGTGTACTATGCTATTTTAGTATTACACATATAAATGAGATCATGCATATACAATTTTATTTCCTGCCTGGCTTCTTTTACTTAGTATAATGTCCTCCAGGTTCATTCAAGTTGTACAAATGGCAGGATTTCCTTTTTAAAGACATAACAATATTCCATTTTTTTATATATTGCAGTTTCTTTATCCATCCATCAATCATCCACCCATGATTTCCAGATCTTGTATATTATGATTAACAATGCACTGAACATGAAGTGCAGCTGTTTCTCCAAGGTTAAGATTTCATTTCCTTTGGGTAAATACCCACAAGACATGTTTCAAGGTCATGTGATAATCCTATTTTTAGCTTTTTTTTTTTTTTTTAAGAAAACTCCATACTGTTTTCCATAATGGATGAACCATGATGAATGAATACATGAAAAAAAGACTAAATATAATTAATAACTGTAACGGTAAATTTGGGAA
Source organism: Bubalus bubalis (assembly GCF_019923935.1). Lineage (NCBI taxonomy): Eukaryota > Metazoa > Chordata > Mammalia > Artiodactyla > Bovidae > Bubalus > Bubalus bubalis. The sequence continues at coordinate 6,600,368 of NC_059164.1, read as the reverse complement.
AATTGAAGTAGCTCAATATTATTAGGGTGAAAATATAAGGTTTAGGGCTGTGGCAATTAAAACCTATTTCTGTAAGTACATATACTGGCTCTTATAGGAATGAATCCTGACTCAGGAAAAGGGAATCTCAAGACTTTCTGAAAGTGTACTTATCACTTTTAATAGCTGGTGGTAGTTTACACCAATTATGGCCATATCACACACCTGTCCTTCTATCAGCCCAGGTGGGTTTCTGAGGTTTAGCAATAGTTTGATAGAAAATAAGAAGGGAAAGTGCACTGCAAAAGTTCCTGTGCATGCGTGCTAAGTCCCTCAGTCATGTCCAAGTCTTGTGAGTCTATGGACTTTAGCCCACCCTACTCCTCTGTTCATGGGATTCTGTAGGCAAAAGTACTGGAGTGGGTTGCCATACCCTCCTCCAGAGGATCTTCCTGACCCAGGGATTGAACCTGCATCTTCTGTGTTTCCTGCATTGGCAGGTGGGTTCTTTACCACTAGCGCCACCTGGAAAGACTGCAGTAGTACCTAGGAGGGAGTAAACCATAGATTGAGACAGTGATAACAATGAACACACCTAAGTCCCATTCACTCACTCAGCTATGACTATTTGTGACCCCATGGACTGCAGCACACCAGGCTTCCCTTTCCATCACCAACTCCTGGAGCTTGCTTAAACTCATGTCCTTCGAGTCAAATGCCATACAACCATCTCATCCTCTGTTGCCCCCTTCTCCTCCTGCCTTCAGTCTTTCCCAGCATCAGGGTCTTTTCCAGTGAGTCAGTTCTTTGCAACAGGTGGCCAAAATATTGGAGCTTCAGCCTCAGCATCAGACCTTCCAATGAATACTCAGGGTTGATTTTCTTTAGGATTGACTGGTTTGATCTCATTGCAGTCCAAAGAAATCTCAGGAGTCTTCTCCAACACCACAGATCAAAAGCATCAATTATTTGGGACTCAAGAGGAATTACCCCACGTCCGAGGTGAGGGGCAGCGGCCAAGAATGCCAGGCTGCAACGGTGCAGGAATGGCAGAGAAGAGCTACCCAAGTCCGAGGCCAGGGGCTGCGGCCGGGAGGACCAACCCCACGCCCAAGGCCAGGGGCGGCGGCCGGGAGGACCAACCCCACATCCAAGGAGCAGTGGCTGCCCGGGTGCAGGAGGGCCTAAAGGCGCTATCCCATGTTGAAGGTCAGGAAGGGCGGTGGTGAGGAGATACCCCTCGTCCAAGGTAAGGAGCAGCGGCTGCGCTTTGCTGGAGCAGCCGTGAAGAGCTACCCCACGCCCAAGGTAAGAGAAACCCAAGTAAGACGGTAGGTGTTGCAAGAGGGCATCAGAGGGCAGACACACAGAAAACTAGTCAATCTAATCACACTAGGACCACAACCTTGTCTAACTCAATGAAACTAAGCCATGCCCATGGGGCAAGCCAAGATGGGCGGGTCATGGTGGAGAGATCTGACAGAATGTGGTCCACTGGAGAAGGGAATGGCAAACCACTTCAGTATCCTTGCCTTGAGAACCCCATGAACAGTACGAAGAGGCAAAATGATAGGATAATGAAAAAGGAACTCCCCAGGTCAGTAGGTGCCCAATATGCTACTGGAGATCAGTGGACAAATAACTCCAGAAAGAATGAAGGGATGGATCCAAAGCAAAAACAATACCCAGCTGTGGATGTGACTGGTGATAGAAACAAGGTCTGATGCTGTAAAGAGCAATATTGCATAGGGACCTGGAATGTCAGGTCCATGAATCAAGGCAAATTGGAAGTGGTCAAACAAGAGATGGCAAGAGTGAATGTCGAGATTCTAGAAATCAGCAAACTGAAATCGACTGGAATGGGTGAATTTAACTCAGATGACCATTATATTTACTACTGCGGGCAGCAATCCCTCAGAAGAAATGGAGTAGCCATTATGGTCAACAAAAGAATCTGAAATGCAGTACTTGGATGCAATCTCAAAAACGACAGAATGATCTCTGTTCGTTTCCAAGGCAAACCATTCAATATCACAGTAATCCAAGTCTATGCCCCAACCAGTAATGCTGAAGAAGCTGAAGTTGAATGGTTCTATGAAGACGTACAAGACCTTTTAGAACTAACACCCCAAAAAGATGTCCTTTTCATTATAGAGGACTGGAATGCAAAAGCAGGAAGTCAAGAAACACCTGGAGTAACAGGCAAATTTGGCCTTCGAATACGGAATGAAGCAGGGCAAAGACTAATAGAGTTTTGCCAAGAGAATGCACTGGTCATAGCAAACACCCTCTTCCAACAACACAAGAGGAGACTCTACATATGGACATCACCAGATGGTCAACACCGAAATCAGATTGATTATGTTCTTTGCAGCCAAAGATGGAGAAGCTCTATACAGTCAACAAAAACAAGACCTGGAGCTGACTGTGGCTCAGATCATGAACTCCTTATTACCAAATTCAGACTTAAGTTGAAGAAAGTAGGGAAAACCACTAGACCATTCAGGTATGACCTAAATCAAATCCCTTATGATTATACAGTGGAAGTGAGAAATAGATTTAAGGGCCTAGATCTGATAGACAGAGTGCCTGATGAACTATTGAATGAGGTTCATGACATTGTACAGGGATCAAGACCATCCCCATGGAAAAGAAATGCAGAAAAGCAAAATGGCTATCTGGAGAGGCCTTACAAATAGCTGTGAAAAGAAGAGAAGCGAAAAGCAAAGGAGAAAAGGAAAAATATAAGCATCTGAATGCAGAGTTCCATAGAACAGCAAGAAGAGATAAGAAAGCCTTCCTCAGGGATCAATGCAAAGAAATAGAGGAAAACAACAGAATGGGAAAGACTGGAGATCTCTTCAAGAAAATTAGAGATACCAAGGGAACATTTCATGCAAAGATGGGCACAATAAAGGACAGAAATGGTATGGACCTAACAGAAGCAGAAGATATTAAGAAGAGGTGGCAAGAATACACAGAAGAACTGTACAAAAAAGATCTTCACGACCAAGATAATCACAATGGTGTGATGACTCACCTAGAGCCAGATATCCTGGAATGTGAAGTCAAGAGGGCCTTAGAAAGCATCACTACAAACAAAGCTGGTGGAGGTCATGGAATTCCAGTTGAGCTATTTTAAATCCTGAAAGATGATGCTATGAAAGTGCTGCACTCAATATGCCAGCACATTTGGAAAACTCAGCAGTGGCCACAGCACTGGAAAAGGTCAGTTTTCATTCCAATCCCAAAGAAAGGCAATGCCAAAGAATGCTCACACTACTGCACAATTGCACTCATCTCACACGCTAGCAAAGTAATGCTCAAAATTCTCCAAGCCAGGCTTCAGCAATAGGTGAACTGTGAACTTCCTGATGTTCAAGCTGGTTTTAGAAAAGGCAGAGGAACCAGAGATCAAATTGCCAACATCCGCTGGATCATGGAAAAAGCAAGAGAGTTCCAGAAAAACATCTATTTCTGCTTTATTGACTATGCCAAAGCCTTTGCCTGTGTGGATCACAATAAACTGTGGAAAATTCTGAAAGAGATGGGAATACCAGACCACCTGACCTGCCTCTTGAGAAACCTAAATGCAGGTCAGGAAGCAACAGATAGAACTGGATATGGAACAACAGACTGGTTCCAAATAGGAAAAGGAGTACGTCAAGGCTGTATATTGTCACCCTGCTTATTTAACATATATGCAGAGTACATCATGAGAAACGCTGGACTGGAAGAAGCACAAGCTGGAATCAAGATTGTCGGGAGAAATGTCAATAACCTCAGATATGCAGATGACACCACCCTTATGGCAGAAAGTGAAGAGGAACTAAAAAGCCTCTTGATGAAAGTGAAAGTGGAGAGTGAAAAAGTTGGCTTAAAGCTCAACATTCAGAAAACAAAGATCATGGCATCCGGTCCCATCACTTCATGGGAACTAGATGGAGAAACAGTGGAAACAGTGTCAGACTGTATTTTTCTGGGCTCCAAAATCACTGCAGATTGTGACTGCAGCCATGAAATTAAAAGACACTTACTCCTTTGAAGGAAAGTTATGACCAACCTAGATAGCATAGTCAAAAGCAGAGACATTACTTTGCCAACAAAGGTTCGTCTAGTCAAGGCTATAGTTTTACCTGTGGTCATGTATGGATGTGAGAGTTGGACTGTGAAGAAGGCTGAGCGCCGAAGAACTGATGCTTTTGAACTGTGGTGTTGGAGAAGACTCTTGAGAGTCCCTTGGACTGCCAGGAGATCCAACCAGTTCATTCTGAAGGAGATCAGCCCTGGGATTTCTTTGGAAGGAATGATGATAAAGCTGAAATTCCAGTACTTTGGCCACCTTATGCAAAGAGTTGCCTCATTGGAAAAGACTCTGATGCTGGGAGGGATTGGGGGCAGGAGGAGAAGGGGACGACAGAGGATGAGATGCTGGTTGGCATCACTGACTCAATGGACGTGAGTCTGGGTGAACTCCGGGAATTGGTGATGGACAGGGAGGCCTGGCGTGCTGAGATTCATGGGGTCACAAAGAGTTGGACATGACTGAGCGACTGAACTGAACTGAACTCTCTCATCCATACATGATGATTGGAAGAACCATAGTTTTAACTAGATGGACCTTTGTCGGTAATGTCTCTGCTTTTTAATACACTGTCTAGGTTTGTCATAGATTTTATTCCAAGGAGAAATCATCTTTTAATTTCATGGCTGCAGTCACCATCTGCAGTGATTTTGGAGCCCAAGAAAATAAAGACTGTCATGGTTTCCATTGTTTCCCCATCTACTTGCCATGAAGAGATGGGATTGGATGCCATGTTCTTCATTTTTTGAATGTTTAGTTTTAAGCCAGCTTTTTCACTCTCCTCTTTCAATTTCATCAAGAGGTTCTTTAGTTCCTCTTTGCTTTCTGCCATAATAGTGGTATCATCTGCATATCTGAGGTTATTGATATTTCCCCCAGCAATCTTGATTCCAGTTTGTGCTTCATCCAGTCTGGCATTTCACATGATGTTCTCTGCATATAAGTTAAATAAGCAAGGTGACAATATACAGCCCTGATGTACTTCTTTCCCATTTGAAACCAGTCCATTGTTCTATGTCCAATTCTAACTGTTGCTTCTTGATCCTCATACAGATTTCTCAGGAGGCAGGTAAGGTGGTCTGGTATTCCCATCTCTTTAAGAATTTTCCACAGTTTGTTTGATCCACACAATCAAAGGCTTTGGCATAGTCAATAAAGCAGAAATAGATGCTTTTCTGGAACTCTCTTGCTTTTTTGATGATCCAACAAATGTTGGCAATTTGATCTCTGGTTTCTCTGCTTTTTCTAAATCCAGCTTGAACATCTGGAAGCTCTTGGTTCACATACTATTAAGCCTAGCTTGGAGACTTTTCAGTATTACTTTGCCAGGGTGTGAAATGAGTACAATCATGCAGTAGTTTGAGTGTTCTTTGGCATTGCCTTTCTTTGGGGTTGGAATGAAAGCTGACCTTTTCCAGTCCTGTGGCCACTGTTGAGTTTTCCAAATGCTGGCATATTGAGTGCAGCCCTTTAACAGCACTCAATTTGCTGGCATATTGAGTTCACACACCTAAATCTAGAATAGTCCTCTTATCTCAGTTTCTCAACTCAGTCACACCAACCAAATCCCTTTGTTATATAAGATAACATGCACAGGTTTTGTGAATTAGGACCTGCACATTGTAGGAGAGAGAGGGGCCTGGTGGGCTACAGTCCAGAGGTCACAAAGACTCAGAAATGACTTAGCCACTGAGCGCACAGGCATTGTAGGAGAAGATATTTATTTTGTGTACTATAGATAATGTACTTACATTACCTCATAATCTAGACAGTTAGTCAGAATGACTATAATGAATGATCAGAAAGATCAAATCATATTTTCTCTGTATGAAATGTATGATTTGCAGAGAAGCCATATGAATCCTCTTCCATCCCCAACCCCATATCTTTTCATTAAACTATGGTACATCTGGTCATAGTCTCTAGGAGTCTATAATACTGGCATCTAATACCTGAATTGGTCAAACCAGAAATAAAAAGCCAACCAATTAGTCAACACAAAGAAGTAACAAGTGTTTTTCTGAAAATAAAATGACACAGAAGACAAGCCCAGAAAGCGTGTAGGTGATTTTCATGAAAAAATGTACAGTTGTTAAGATAAAAATTTTAGTTCAAACAGGTGCATCTGTATTTCTTTTTTATATAAATTTATTTATTTTAATTGGAGGCTAATTACTTTACAATATTGTATTGGTAAGTGCATATGACACTAGCCTGAAACCATGAAGTTTCCCAATACCACTTTTCACTTTATAAAGGCATCTATCTGGGTTTACTTTATTTTAAGAGAGAGTTTTTGCAGCTTCACACTTAGTGAAATTCCTAAACACAAAAAATGCATGTGTTTAAACTGATTTTCCTCTGTTAGGTTGGACTGAATCTCATTATGGAGACACTGCCTCAGCGAGAATGGTTTCCATAGTCATGGGTAACCTGGAGCACCTCAGAGATGCCCGGACCAAATTGGCTGAAAATGAGTGCAGAAAACATTCTCACACTGTGTCTCTTCATTGGAAAATCTGCCAAAAGGTTTCCATTTGGATCCTACTCAATCAAAAGCAAATGCTACCCAGCAAAATCAATTCTAGGCTAATATAAGTGAGACAAGAATCTTTTGGAAAGAATACAGATTTCAAATATTTTGTGAATTTTATAAAATTTAATCATGTTCTTTTATCCACATAAGTGTCTTTTTACTTAAACCTTTAAGATATGTGTACCTTTCTTTTATCTCCCCTAAATATCCCCAAACTGCCTCCTCAGGACCCTGTTTGATAATAGTCATGTCTCAGCCAATCAAGAATGTGATGAGACACTGATTAATTGTAAGTGGTTAAGAAATATAATTCTGCCTTTGATAGCTTTCTAAGTGTTCTATATTCCTGACAGAAAACAGACAAAATGTACAACTCCATTTATAATAAGTTCTAGATAAAATGTAGCAGAAATGATAAAGTCAGGGACCAGGACATAACAGGGGGAAAATGACTACAAGAGGTTAGGAAGAAACTTTTGTGGGGTGAGGAAATTATTCTGTATCCTGAATATGGGGTGTTCACATCAATCTGTGTCTTTTTATTTATTTTTTTCTTTTTTTTTTCTTTTTTTAATCTGTGTCTTTTTAAAAACATATTCTATCTTAAATTTATAATTTTTATCTCGTGTAGCTGGCAAAACAGCAGAAGGATGACATAAACACCAGAGCAATCTGTGAATTTTAGAAAATTTTCATCCTCTGTCTAGAGCAGTCGGCCTAGCCTGGCAGAAAGAGTCAGAAGGGCCCACGTCTTGGGCTAGACCATCACTACAAGAGAGATTTTTTAATGCCAAAATGGCATTGAGTAGCTCCAAAGTGGGTGAGGAAACAAAATACAGTGATTTGTAAATACCATGGGCTTCCTAGCCACATGTGAGGTATCACAAATACCATACCTCCCCTGCCACCCTCCCACATCTAATCCCAAGTCAAACTAGATGCTGAGATGAAGTCTTCTGGTGTATCCTCCACCCAGAACCAAAATTAACCCAGGTCTGGGCTGTGCCCAGGTCTACAAGTGAACTGCAGACAGCCAGCAATGAAGAATTGCCCAGAAAGTTCACAACTGCCATGTATGAGTCCCCGGCTAGATGCGATCCACGTTACTCTCAAATTTTCATTACCTGGGACCTATCTTGAGCAACAGGAAAGATGTTGGATGGAGAGGAATCTGGGAAGGTGTCATCCTACACGTGCGTGATGGCTCAAGCGGTAAAGAATCCATCTGCAGGGGGTTCTTTGCAGATGGGACACAGGAAATATGAGTTTGATCCCTGGGTTGGGAAGATCCCCTGGAGGAGGGCAGGGCAACCCACTCCAGTATCCTTGCCTAGAGAATTCCATGGAAAAAGGAGCCTGGTGGGCTAAGGTCCACAGGGTTGTGAAGAGTTGGACACGACATAAGTGAGTGAGCACCACCGCCACATCCTCTGCACTGTGCGTGCTCCGTCCACCCCAGCATTCAGAGCAAGGTCTCGTGAAAGTGACAGGCTTCCTTCATATGCTAGTGATGTTGAAAACGATGTTCTTTGGAGGGGTCTCATTCAAGTCATAAATAATGGAGGATGGTGAACGAGTAGTGATTTTCATGAGTGAGGGAGGGAGTATTCAGCGAGGGCATTGGAGGGTATTGGAGAGTCTTTTTTGAGAAAACAACTGTGATCTTTATTACTGAATTATGAAGAATCCATAAGAAGAAGGTCCAGTAGGAGAACATTTTCAGCCTAAGAGAGAAGTGCACAGGTATTAAATGAGTAACAAACATTAAATATTTAATAAACACCTGTATGGCAAACATTGTCAGACTTAGTGAACCAAAGTCAGGCAGGCAGATCATAAAACTGATGGTGATCAGAGTTTATTGTAAGAAAAAAAATGGGATTTTATCACATTTTGATGGGAACTCATTGAAATATTTTAAGACAGTGAGTGAATTGTTTTTTTTACATTTTAAAAATAACTTTGATTATTTGATTTGAGAAGGAAGCAATAGGTGGACTAGTAGAGAAGCAAAGGAATTGATTTGAAGGCTATGGAAGGAGTCAGATGAGAGATGATTTGGTGGGGATGAGGGTGTTAGCAGTGGACCCAGGGAAGACCCTGAGCTTTGGGGCACATGGATGTGGGACCCACTGGGACTGCTTGGATGATTGCTGTTGCTCAGTTGCTAAGTCATGTTCGATTCTTTGCAACCCCATGGACTGCAGTGTGCCAACCTATCCTTCACCACCTCCTGGAGATGATGACAGGCTTCAGACACAGAGCAGGGCTTGCTCTTTCACACAATGGTTTTCCTGTTTCCAGGACCCAATGCTCTGCTTATTCTTTCAAAAATCATATTAGATCCATTTCTTCAGAACAACGTTTTTTTTTCCTTGAGAAAACCCTTGAGTCCTCTGTCTGCGCTCTCACATTGCTCTGCTTGCTACTTTAATGAAGTCTTTAAGCTTCATCTTTTAGTTATAGTCAAAGCTGTGGTTTTTCCAGTGCACATGTACTGATGTGAGGCTTGGTTCATAAAGAAGGCTAAGCATTGCAGAATTGATACTTTCTGACTATGGTGTTGGAGAAGACTCTTGAGAGTCCCTTGGATTACAAGGAGATTAAACCAGTCCATCCTAAAGGAAATCAACCCTGAATATTCATTGGAAGGACATGCTGAAGCTGAAACTCGAATATTTTGGCCACCTGATGTGAAGAGCCAACTCACTGGAAAAGACCCTGATGTTGGGAAAGATTGAGGGCAGGAGGAGAAGGGGAGCAACAGAGGATATTATTGGATGGCATCAATGACTTAATAGACATGAGTTTGAGCAAGCTCTGGGAGATAGTGAAAGACAGGGAAGCCTAGTGTACTGCAGTTCATAGGGTCACAAAGAGTGAGACACAACTGAGCAACTGAACCACAACACATGTCTACACAAACCAGTAACAAAAACGGTGTCTATGCACTACTGAAAAGCTTTCCTTTTCTCGTATTTAGGTCTGTTGTCATTGTATTTGTGTAGTGCAATATTTTGAGCCATGTAATCACACAGGCAAATACCAAATCGTGTTACAATGTAAGCTTTCAATAACATAAGCTTTCAATAATTTGCCCCAAACAATTACTCAAGATATAGTCATTGCACCACCAGGATTTCCCTGGTGGCTCAGATTCTAGAGAGTCTGGTTTCTTACAACTCTTAAGAACCCAGGTCGCTCAAGTCTCCTGTATTGGCAGGAGGCTTCTTTAAACTATAACATCACCTGGCAAGCCTTGTACCAGGTCTTACATGTGACTAATTGTCTGACAGCTTTAATGCAAAGAATACAGGCTGCAACGGAAAGAATAAAATACTTAGGAATATATCTACCTAAAGAAACTAAAGACCTATATATAGAAAACTATAAAACACTGGTGAAAGAAATCAAAGAGGACACTAACAGATGGAGAAATATACCATGTTCATGGATTGGAAGAATCAATATAGTGAAAATGAGTACACTACCCAAAGCAATCTATAGATTCAATGCAATCCCTATCAAGCTACCAACAGCATTCTTCACAGAGCTAGAACAAATAATTTCACAATTTGTATGGAAAAACAAAAAACCTCGAATAGCCAAAGCGATCTTGAGAAAGAAGAATGGAACTGGAGGAATCAACCTACCTGACTTCAGGCTCTACTACAAAGCCACAGTTATCAAGACAGTATGGTACTGGCACAAAGACAGAAATATAGATCAATGGAACAAAATAGAAAGCCCAGAGATAAATCCATGCACATATGGACACCTTATCTTTGACAAAGGAGGCAAGAATATACAATGGATTAAAGACAATCTCTTTAACAAGTGGTGCTGGGAAATCTGGTCAACCACTTGTAAAAGAATGAAACTAGAACACTTTCTAACACCATACACAAAAATAAACTCAAAATGGATTAAATGTCTCAGGAAACTCAAATAGGGGCTCTATATCAACCTAGAAGGGCAGGATGGGGAGGGTGCTGGGAGGGAGGTTCAAAAGGGAGGGGATATATGTACACCTACGTCTAATTCATGTTGAGGTTTGAAGGAAAACAACAAAATTCTGTAAAGCAATTATCCTTCAATTAAAAAATAAATAAAAATAAAGAAAAAAAAATAAAGATCTCAATGTAAGACCAGAAACTATAAAACTCCTAGAGGAGAACATAGGCAAAACACTCTCTGACATACATCACAGCAGGATCCTCTATGACCCACCTCCCAAAATATTGGAAATAAAAGCAAAAATAAACAAATGGGACCTAATTAACCTTAAAAGCTTCTGCACATCAAAGGAAACTATTAGCAAGGTGAAAAGACAGCCTTCAGAATGGGAGAAGATAATAGCAAATGAAGCAACTGACAAACAACTAATCTTGAGAATATACAAGCAACTCCTACAGCTCAACTCCAGAAAAATAAATGACCCAATCAAAAAATGGGCCAAAGAACTAAATAGACATTTCTCCAAAGAAGACATCCAGATGGCTAACAAACACATGGAAAGATGCTCAACATCACTCATTATCAGAGAAATGCAAATCAAAACCACTATGAGGTACCATTTCACACCAGTCAGAATGGCTGCGATCCAAAAGTCTACAAGTAATAAATGCTGGAGAGGGTGTGGAGAAAAGGGAACCCTCTTACACTGTTGGGGGGAATGCAAACTAGTACAGCCACTATGGAGAACAGTGTGGAGATTCCTTAAAAAACTGGAAATAGACCTGCCTTATGATCCAGAAATCCCACTGCTGGGCATACACACTGAGGAAACCAGAAAGGAAAGAGACACGTGTACCCCAATGTTCATCGCAGCACTGTTTATAATAGCCAGGACATGGAAGCAACCTAGATGTCCATCAGCAGATGAATGGATAAGAAAGCTGTGGTACATATACACAATGGAGTATTATTCAGCCATTAAAAAGAATACATTTGAATCAGTTCTAATGAGGTGGATGAAACTGGAGCCTATTATACAGAGTGAAGTAAGCCAGAAAGAAAAACACCAATACAGTATACTAACGCATATATATGGAATTTAGAAAGATGGTAACAATAACCCTGTGTACGAGACAGCAAAAGAGACACTGATATATAGAACAGTCTTATGGACTCTGTGAGAGAGGGAGAGGGTGGGAAGATTTGGGAGAATGGCATTGAGACATGTAAAATACCATGTATGAAACGAGTTGCCAGTCCAGGTTCGATGCACGATACTGGATGCTTGGGGCTGGTGCACTGGGACGACCCAGAGGGATGGAATGGGGAGGGAGGAGGGAGGGGGGTTCGGGATGGGGAACACATGTATACGTGTGGTGGATTCATTTTGATATTTGGCAAATCTAATACAGTTATGTAAAGTTTAAAAATAAAATAAAATTTAAAAAAAACAACAATGGAAACTATTCATCACACACACACACACACACACAAAAGAATACAGGCTAAAAATCTTAAAGTTTTCACGGTTGATCTTCCCATATGTAAACTGATGTTCCTACTACCTCGCCAGAAGATTGTGATAAATACTAAGTAAGTTAATGTAAATAAAATTCTCACTGAACCCTAAAGTTACATCAATATTAAGGATTATTCCAGAAACCAATCAAAGTCTAATTGTGCCCTCATCCCTCCCATGCTTTTGTATATTCATTCACTTATTTAACAGATGTGCTTGAGTACATACCTTAGGCCAGAATCTATGTCTGGCACTATTCTTATCTCAGCTTTGATGTTGACTTTCCTGGTGGCTTTGGGAAAACTCGTCTTTCTGTGTACCTTTCCCCTGTCATCTCTAAATTGGGTATTTATTAGTACCTATTTCATTAGATTGTTGTGAGGATTAAGTTAATGATTATAAATGATCAGAACAATGCCTGGCACAAGTCTACACATTGTGTGTTCGTGATAATTACCCATATTATCATAATTAGATAGTATACTGTGGGCATAAACAGCTTACTTGAAGGACTCAGGAAATGAGAAAATGAATTTGAAACACATACCATTCTTCTTCTTGAGTTCACAACTTTCGAAAAAGTCCATTCTGAATATGTAAAAAGTCATAATTGGCTTCAGGGTGATTTCAAGGCAAAATCTAGGACTTTTCAACTTAAAACATGAAGTTACCTGAAAAGTGAGTTGCATCCATTGCTTTTTTTTTTTTTTTTTAACTCTCTGGAAATGTGACATATTGTGCTAAGAAAACTTGCTGTATAGTCCAAAATGACACTGGGTCAGGTTGTATTTGAATCCCTTGTCTTAAAAATTTTGCCTTCTCAGATCAAAAATTCAAGTTATTCAATTGTTGCTATGTTGTTCATACCAAGAAGTAAGCTTTCTGCAATTGCAAATCAGCTCTCTTGGAATCTGCTTGTAATTAGGAGTTCTTAATGAAGGCGAGGGTGTTCCCTTTGGGGCTTACATTCTGGCACCACCAGATGTGTTACTTATACTGTTTATTGAATGAGTGAAATAACAGTTTATCAAAATGAGATTGAATCTTAAAAACCTGAAATATTTCACTGGTGACAAAATAATTGCAATGATTCCCACATACAGATGGGCAATTGACCTTATAAATCTCCTGAATTTCAAGAGTGCAAATTGTAGATAGACAGGTCTTCTTCAGAAAGTATCTTAACATGAGTCACATTCACATTTCTTTGTTATTAGCCAACCAGTTTGCATCATGGCATAATCTTCTTTCACTGATTAATGCAAGATAATGATTTTTTTTTTATTAGGAAAGGAAAGAATAATAGACAAAATTCCTTGTGCCTTGCTAATTAGAAACAGGCAGATAATGAGAGTCTTTTCTGTAATACTCTTCAACTACATAAAAGTGATCTGTGGAGGAACCCTGCTAGACTCAAGGGAGCCTTAGCATTCAGACTCTGTTGTTCTGGATGCTTCTTCCTCTAAATCGGAAGTTGGAGCACAGACGCCCCGTGGGGCTGGGCATCATCATCGCAGCCCGCGAAGTCCATGGAACTGAGGTTCAGGAAATTCTGAGCCAAAGTATTGTGGGCCATCAGTTCTGCATTCAACAGTTCTAGATGAAAATTCCAGCTTTTTTCCTGACTTTATTTGTAACTCCGAGAAATGCTTTCATCTTTTTGAGTTTCTATTCTTTCCACTTGCAAAGTGGGGCCTAACTTCACAGAAGGATGGTGGTAGTCATCCTGGAGGAAGTGCTGACTCAGTGGCAGTGCTGCGCTACTGAGCAGAAACGTCCCTGGAAGCGCTTGTCTCCCTGTAAAGTGTTACACTGTTTAAGGTCCACAACAACTGCTCGCAGCAAGTACTGTGTATCTCTCTAGCAAGTTCTTCTCCCTCTTTCCTTCCCCAAACAATCTGATTTGCTCCAGTCCTTCTTTGCCTGTCTCAGGGAAGTGATTCCATCTTAGTTGCAAGTGTGAAAGCTAAATCAGTTTAGACAGCCCTGTTGTCTTGCTCATGTTAGATGTTGGAAAGGGCATCTGATCCAAATCTGACCTATAGGAAGTCACGTTTCCCTGGAAGGGGACAGCTGCTGTGGTCTTCTGAGGAAGAATTCCTTGTTCTTCATGAGATGCAGGATAATGTAGTTGATTTCAATCCTCTGGGCTCTAAGGAGGCCTAGGGGTGATGCTGGGTCTCAGGATGCAGACAGCACAGAGGAAGGCAGAGATAAGAAAAGGTAAAACCCTGATCATGGTGACTAGAGGATGACTACCTCCAGGCTGTGTGTATGTAAGAGAAAGCATTTTATTGTTGACTAAGCACTGGAAAAGGTCAGTTTCATTCCAATCCCAAAGAAAGGCAATGACAAAGAATGCTCAAACTACCACACAATTGCACTCATCTCACACACTAGTAAAGTAATGCTCAAAATTCTCCAAGCCAGGCTTCAGCAATATGTGAACCATGAACTTCCTGATGTTCAAGCTGGTTTTAGAAAAGGCAGAGGAACCAGAGATCAAATTGTCAACATCCACTGGATCATGGAAAAAGCAAGAGAGTTCCAGAAAAACATCTATTTCTGCTTTATTGAGTGTGCCAAAGCCTTTGACTGTGTGGATCACAATCAACTGTGGAAAATTCTGAAAGAGATGGGATTACTAGACCACCTGACCTGCCTCTTGAGAAATCTGTATGCAGTTCAGGAAGCAATAGTTAGAACTGGACATGGAACAACAGACTGGTTCCAAATAGGAAAAGGTATACGTCAAGGCTGTATATTGTCACCCTGCTTATTTAACTTCTATGCAGAGTACATCATGAGAAACACTGGACTGGAAGAAGCACAAGCTGGAATCAAGATTGCCGGCAGAAATATCAATAACCTCAGGTATGCAGATGACACCACCCTTATGGCAGAAAGTGAAGAGGAACTCAAAAGCCTCTTGATGAATGTAAAAGTGGAGAGTGAAAATGTTTGTTTAAAGCTCAACATTCAGAAAATGAAGATCATGGCATCTGGTCCCATCACTTCATGGGAAATAGATGGGGAAACAGTGGAAACAGTGTCAGACTTCATTTTTCTGGGCTCCAAAATCACTGCAGATGGTGACTGCAGCCATGAAATTAAAAGATGCTTACCCCTTGGAAGGAAAGTTATGACCAGCCTAGATAGCATATTCAAAAGCAGAGACATTACTTTGCCAACAAAGGTTCATCTAGTCAAGGCTATGGTTTTTCCAGTAGTCATGTATGGATGTGAGAGTTGGACTGTGAAGAAGGCTGAGTGCCGAAGAATTGATGCTTTTGAACTGTGGTGTTGGAGAAGACTCTTGAAAGTCCCTTGGACTGCAAGGAGATCCAACCAGTCCATTCTGAAGGAGATCAGCCCTGGGTGTTCTTTGGAAGGAATGATGCTAAAGCTGAAACTCCCATACTTTGGCCACCTCAGCCACCTCATGCGAAGAGTTGCCTCATTGGAAAAGACTCTGATGCTGGGAGGAATTGAGGGCAGGAGGAGAAGGGGACGACAGAGGATGAGATATCTAGATGGCATCACTGACTCGATGGACGTGAGTCTGGGTGAACTCCAGGAGTTGGTGATGGACAGGGAGGCCTGACATGCTGGGATTCATGGGGTCGCAAAGAGTCGGACATGACTGAGCGACTGAACTGAACTGAACTAAAGCCAATCTGGGACTTCTCAGGTAGCTCAGATGTAAAGAATCCACCTGCAATGCAGGAGACCTGAGTTCCATCCCTGGGTCAGGAAGGGCATGGCAACCCACTCCACTATTCTTGCCTGGAGAATTCCATGCACAGAGGAGCCTGGAAGGCTACAGTCCATGGAATCGCAAGGAGTCAGACACAACTGAGTGACTAACACTTTCACTTTGCAAGCCAATTTGGGAAATCAAAACATTCCCACTGAAAATCCTTTTTTTCCTACACAAGAAGACTGAAGTATAGATAAGTTAAATACTTAAGTCCCCACAGGTAGAAAGTTCCAGAGCCTATGTGAAAGAGACTACTTCCAAGCCCATAGTTCTTAACCCATGGGTTCCACTGCCTTCCATGTATGAGTTCAGCTATCTTCTCTGCTGTCATCAACATCTTCATCAAACATGTTCTGCTCTGACAGGAGCATCCTCTACTCCAGTCTTCAGCTCAGCATCCCCTCTGACTCCTTGTCCCTGTAATTCATTCCTTGGTCTTATAATTAACTCCTGTCTCAGGCATTGCTAGAATTTCCTGCTTTGTTCCTATCTTCTTTTCTTTTAATCAGTTTGTAAAAGACTTACATGTCCTCCTCTGAAATCTATCCCTGGAAAATTCTCAGAAATCTAGTTGAAGTGTTGTATAATGTAGAATGTGGAGCATTTACATGTTTAAGAACATCTTTTAAAAGATCTATAATGGCCAGGAAAACAGGTCATGATCCCCACTCTATTTACCTATCTAGAGGCACTATGGCCAGCTTTTACACTCCCATCGTTATAATCACTTCACCAACCACAGTTCATGCTTTCCTTCCCAGTGTGTTGCATGCTCAGATTTGCTGTGACCAAAGATCTTGGTTAATACTCTTGCTTCTGAATTCACTGAGTAACCACTGTCAAGTCGTCAAGATTTGAGGCATGGGCTCAGTGGTAAAGAATCCGCCTGTAATGCAGGAGACACAGTTTCAATCCCTGGGTTAGGAAGATCCCCTTGGGAAGGGAATGGCAACCCACTCCAGTATTCTTGCCTGAGAAATCCCATGGACAGACGAGACTGACAGGCTACAGTCTATAGGCTCCACGGGTGGTTCAGACAGCAAAGAATCTGCCTGCAATGCAGGAAACCTGGGTTTGATCTCTGAGTAGGAAAGATTCCCTGGAGAAGGGAATGGCTTACCCACTCCAGTATTCTTGCCTGGAGAATCCAATGCACAGAGGAGACTGGTGGGCTATAGTCCATGGGGTCACAGAAAATCAGACTGAGCAACTAACAACACTTTCACACTTGTCTGGATAGCACAGGGAACTCAGTACTCTGTGGTGATCAAATAAGATGGCAATAAAAAAATGAGGGGAGATTTTATATGTGTGTGTGTGTGTGTGTGTGCATGTGTGTGTGTTTGTATAATCGACTTCTGTTGCTATACAGGAGAAACTAGCACAGCATTGTAAAGCAACTATATTGCAATAAAAATTAATTTAAAAGAATATATATGCATAAATATGCATAAATGTACAGTAGACATTAACACAACATTGTAAATCAACTATCCTTCAATAAAACAAATTAAAAATAAACATTGAAAATGCTAAATTCTTGTTTTGTAGACTTAAATTTCAGGAACTGAGCACTATATGTAAGCCGGCTTTGTAAATCAGCTATATGTTCTTCAAGCACTTTTCTCTCAGTGAAATGAGGAGATATCTTTACATAACCACTCAATCCTCTTTCAGATATGAAGTTCTATGATGGACACGGCAGGCTTAAACCTTCATCTATTCATTAAATTTTCATATAGCATTTACTGTGAGCCAGGTGTCAGTTTTGGTTTTGAGGTCTGAGTTTAGAAGAATGAGCAAGTGAACAAGGATTCTTGTGTCAGATCTTTCACAGTCTGTTAGAGGAGGCAGACATGCATCAGATAGTCACACCAGCTACCCTGAAGGAAACTCGGAAAGTGTTTATGGCATCTATGATGATGCCAAGGCCGCTACAAAATTAATCATACACAGGAATAAGCCAGGTGAGAGGTGAGTGTAGAAGAAGCCTTTTAGAGAGAGATGATACGGTCTTATTTGAGCCAAGATTATGGAGCCATGTGACTTCAACGTTCTTGTAGAACAAAACATGCAAACGTCAGGACTTCTCTGGCCATTCAAGGATTAGGACTTCATTTTCTGATGCAACGGAGGTAAGTTTGACCCCTGGTTGGGGAACTAAGAGCCCACATGCTTTGAGGCCAAAAGCCCAAAACATAAAACAGAAGCGATATTGTAACAAACTCAAATCTTAAAACAGATCCGTGTTAAAAAATGCTTAAAAAACATGCAAATGACAATTATGCTATCTGGTTGATCTAATAGTGACACTTGAAATAAAAAGAGTGTGCCCAGAGCACAGGATAAGATAAGAAATTGGATTTTCTATTTGGACCACACAATCAGAGTCAGTGGGTCCACAAAATACCAAAATTTTTTTAACTATTTGAGAAGATATCTACTCTAGAACCATTCTAAAAGTAAAGCTATATGATCAGATATCTAACAACATAAACAAGGGCCCTCCCTGAGGAGAAAGAATTCCTAGGTGTGTGGACCTCTGTTTTCTCAATGGAGGAGAGCATGCACAAAGTGTCCAAATGAGGACAAACGCGCAGCTTTACTTGTCTTCTCTCCTGGGAAAAATTAGTTATTCAAAATTATTTAAATAATTACTTCCTGCAAAACATAGTCCATTCCTGTGCAATTTCTTTGTTAAGTTCCAGAAGGAAAGATGTGCTTGCCATCATTTATGACTTGAATGGACCGCAGAGATCTGAGGTTTCCCAGGTGGCACAGTTCAGTTCAGTTCAGTTGCTCAGTCGCCTCTGACTCTTTGCAACCTCATGAATCGCAGCACGCCGGGCCTCCCTGTCCATCACCAACTCCCGGAGTTCACCCAGACTCACGTCCATTGAGTCAGTGATGACATCCAGCCATCTCACCCTCTGTCGTCCCCTTCTCCTCCTGCCCCCAATCCCTCCCAGCATCAGAGTCTTTTCCAATGAATCAACTCTTTGCATGAGGTGGCCAAAGTACTGGAGTTTCAACTTTAGCATCATTCCTTCCAAAGAAATCCCAGGGCTGATCTCATTCAGAGGGACTGGTTGGATCTCCTTGCAGTCCAAGGGACTCTCAAGAGTCTTCTCCAACACCACAGTTCAAAACCATCAATTCTTTGGCGCTCGGCCTTCTTCACAGTCCAACTCTCGCATCCATACATGACCACTGGAAAAACCACAGCCTTGACTAGATGGGCCTTTGTTGGCAAAGTAATGTCTCTGCTTTTCAATATGCTATCTAGGTTGGTCATAACTTTCCTTCCAAGCAGTAAGCGTCTTTTAATTTCATGGCTGCAGTCACCATCTGCAGTGATTTTGGAGCCCAGAAAAATAAAGACTAACACTGTTTCCACTGTTTCCCCATCTATTTCCCATGAGGTGGTGGGACCAGATGCCATGATCTTCCTTTTCTGAATGTTGAGTTTTAAGCCAACTTTTTCACTCTCCACTTTCACTTTCATCAAGAGGCTTTTGAGTTCCTCTTCACTTTCTGCCATAAGGGTGGTGTCATCTGCATACCTGAGGTTATTGATATTTCTCCCAGCAATCTTGATTCTAGCTTGTGCTTCTTCCAGTCCAGCGTTTCTCATGATGTACTCTGCATATAAGTTAAATAAACAGGGTGACAATATATAGCCTTGAAGTACTCCTTTTCCTATTTGGAACCAGTCTGTTGTTCCATGTCCAGTTCTAACTGTTGCTTCCTGACCTGCATACACATTTCTCAAGAGACAGATCAGGTGGTCTGGTATTCCCATCTCTTTCAGAATTTTCCACAGTTTATTGTGATCCACAGAGTCAAAGGCTTTGGCATAGTCAATAAAGCAGAAATAGATGTTTTTCTGGAACTCTCTTGCTTTTTCCATGATACAGCAGATGTTGGCAATTTGATCTCTGGTTCCTCTGCCTTTTCTAAAACCAGCTTGAACATCAGGAAGTTCACGGTTCACATATTGCTGAAGCCTGGCTTGGAGAATTTTGAGCATTACTTTACAAGTGTGTGAGATGAGTGCAATTGTGCGGTAGTTTGAGCATTCTTTGGCATTGCCTTTCTTTGGGATTGGAATGAAAACTGACCTTTTCCAGTCCTGTGGCCACTGCTGAGTTTTCCAAATTTGCTGGCATATTGAGCGCAGCACTTTCACAGCATCCTCTTTCAGGGTTTGAAATACCTCAACTGGAATTCCATCACTTCCACTAGCTTTGTTCGTAGTGATGTTTTCTAAGGCCCACTTGACTTCACATTCCAGGATGTCTGGCTCTAGATCAGTGATCACATCATTGTGATTATCTGGGTCATGAAGATATTTTTTGTACATTTCTTCTGTGCATTCTTGCCATCTCTTCTTAATATCTTCTGTTTCTGTTAGGCCCATTCCTTTTCTGTCCTTTATCGAGCCCATCTTTGCATGAAATGTTCCCTTGATATCTCTAATTTTCTTGTAGAGATCTCTAGTCCTTTCCAGGTGGCACAGTCGTAAAGAATTCACCTGTAATTCAGGAGACACAAGAGATGTGGGTTTGATCCCTGGGTCAGAAAGATCCCCTGGAGAAGGAAATGGCAACCCATTCCAGTAGTCTTGCCTGCAGAATTCCATGGACAGAGGAGCCTGGTGGGCTACAGTCCATGGGGTCGCAGAGAGTTGGACAGGACTGAATAGAGCACAGCAGAGATTTGATGTAAGAGAATGGAAGAGGACTGGAGCTGACAGGCCTGTGGGCTAACCTAATCCAAGTGTGTGATCCAAATCTATAGCTGCTTAAATATCTCAATGGTATGATCAGTTTTAAGTGGATATTTAATTAACATCAAAATATGTCCTAGCCCTTTCTTGGGTTCCACCTAATGCCTCAGTGTCTGGTGGAGGCGGGCGATCTCTCTGTCAGAACACAGGGACTTCTTCACCCAGGGTCAGAAACTCCTGATTCCTGGACCCTTCCAGGCCTTTTGCTCTATGCACCTCTTCATCTGAGTGTGCATCCGTATCCTTTATAATATCTTTTGTAAGAAACCAGTGAGCATATGTAAAGTGTTTGTCTGAGCAGTTCCAGAAAATTAGCAGTCCTGAGGCAGGGGAGTTTGTTGCCAAATCAGATAGAAGTGTGAGTGCTCTGAGGACCATTGTCGGTGATTGTCATATGAAGTGGGAGAAGTTTTTAGAGCTGAGCCCTTAAGTGGCAGAGTCCGACGATAACTGGTAATTCTGGGCAGTTGGTGTAGAACACAGCACCCAGCTGGTGTCCAGAATTGGAAAACTGGCTGGTGTGGGCAAACCCCTCATATACTTGACACTAGAAGTGTTGTGAGTGGAGAAACAGTTATCTTTTACTTACT
The DNA here is from genome assembly GCF_019923935.1 of Bubalus bubalis. Classification (NCBI taxonomy): domain Eukaryota; kingdom Metazoa; phylum Chordata; class Mammalia; order Artiodactyla; family Bovidae; genus Bubalus; species Bubalus bubalis. The sequence continues at coordinate 6,579,154 of NC_059164.1, read as the reverse complement.
TTTCTTTTCTCGACACCATGCTACTGTCTCTGTTAATAGAAAATAAAAAAATAACTGATTTAAAATCCTGGAAACTAAGAGTCTTTCTAAAATGAGAGCCCATTCAAAATACATGGTAAACTGGGTCCTAGGCATATTTCACCATCTGAGCTTATCAAGCTTATCAGAGTAACAGAAACTTGAAGACATAATCCTGAGTTAAAGAGAGAGAGAATTCTTCAGAACAGAAAAAAGTTTATCAGATACGGAGAAGACACTGCTGGACACTCTAATTGCCAGTAGATTTGTGGGCTATTAGGTCACTTCATAAGAAAAGCTCCTTTCCAAGACTGATTTCCTTCTCAAAGGGCATCTTTCAGAAACTATTTTACACACCTGCCACATTGGTCAGGCAGTTATCTTGGTCAACCAGAAGGAATTCTTTCCTATTCCTAAGTTAACGATAACTTTTATGATGAATATGTTTTAGCTTTTTTGTATTAGCTTTCTGCATCTACATGATTGACCACATGCTTTGTATGCATTGACCTGTTAATAAAAATTTACATTCATTTATATTCTGATACTGAGAATAAATATGCACAAATGTTTATTTGTATATATTGCTGATTAGAATTTTAAAATTATTTTATTAATAATTTTTACACATATTAATCAATGAGATTGATACTGGCTTTACTTTTTTATATGCTTCTGTTTGGTATTGGAATCAGGAATCTATTAGCTTTGTAAAATTAATTCAGCCCTCCCTCTTTTATTTGCCTTGTATGAAATGGGCTTCCCTGGTGGCTCAGGTGGTAATGAATCTGCCTGCAATGCAGGAGATTCAAGTTCAATCCCTGGGTCAGGAAGATCCTCTGAAGGAGGGAATGGCTGCCCACTGGAGTATTCTTGCCTGGAGAATCCCATGGACAGAGGAGACTGACAAATTACAGTCCATCGGGTCCCAAAGAGTTGGACATGAATGAGTGACTAGCACTTTCACCCTTCTCTTTCACTTGTATAAAACAGAAAATTTCTGGTCTCATGCAAGTTTTCTAAGGGGATTTTCTTCATGGTGTCGGAATAGTCGCACATCAGAAAGGGAAGGATTTATTTTGGACAATCAGTTCATTATTCTCCAGGACATGGTGTGCACACCCAGTTACTTCTGTGAGCACTTGGCTCTGAATCCAAGATGCACTGAACAAGAGCATGGACTCCACAAAGATCTTACCTGGGGAGCAGACCTGCCTTTGCTGTTGTGTCTCATCTTACGTCCAATCACCAGAAGTCTGAGGTTGAGTGTTCTATTTCTTAGCTATTGTTACACCTGAACTTCTTTAAAGCAGTAGGACTCTAGAAAAACTCTTTAAAAAAATAACAGATATCACACAATAAATGTATACAAATAAACCTCTTCTGACTTCACTCTCTTTTCTTGCTTTTCTTCTCAAGTCGTCTACATATTTTTCTGAGGTTTATCACTTAGGATTCAAATACATAGTTTTTCTTCACTTTAAAAGATACTTACATCCAACAATGTAATTGCACTTAATATCACTGAATTGTGGGCTTAAAAATGGTCAAGATGATCAATATGTTATCCATATTTTTACATAATAAAAATGCAGGACAGAAATGCACAAACATACTACAGTATTAATTTCATATACTTTGTCAACAAAGGTCCATCTAGTCAAGGCTGTGGTTTTCCAGTGGTCATGTATGGATGTGAGAGTTGGACTGTGAAGAGAGCTTAGTGCCAAAGAATTGATGCTTTTGAACTGTGGTGTTGGAGAAGGCTCTTGAGAGTCCCTTGGACTGCAAGGAGATCCAACCAGTCCATTCTAAAGGAGATCAGTCCTGGGATTTCTTTGGAAGGAATGATGCTAAAGCTGAAACTCCAGTACTTTGGCCACCTCATGCGAAGAGTTGACTCATTGGAAAAGACTCTGATGCTGGGAGGGATTGGGGGCAGGAGGAGAAGGGGACGACAGAGGATGAGATGGCTGGATGGCATCACTGACTCGGTGGACGTGAGTCTGGGTGAACTCCTGGAGTTGGTGATGGACAGGGAGGCCTGGCGTGCTGCGATTCATGGGGTCGCAAAGAGTAAGACACGACTGAGTGACTGAACGGAACTGAATTTTCTTCATAACACTCTACTTTCTAATTATTCTATAATAAGAATGCATTATTTGTAGAATAAGAAATTAAACAGTAAACACTGTAATAATTTTATATCAGCAATGCTTTTTTAATTAAAGTTTATGTATGTGCAATTTTATATTTGTTTCATGTGTAGAATTGACACTCACAGTAATTGAATATTTATATAGATTGTGTCTCATTTAAAGGCATTATAAAATAATGGCTATATGTCCTATTTCCCTGTGCTGTACCTGTTCCTGTTTATCTACTTTATGCCTTGTAGTTTGTACCTGTTAACCCTCTACTCCTAACTTTCCTTCCTCCTTTCCCCTCTCCACTGGTACTCACTAATGCTTTGAGTTTTTTATTGAGTAAATTGTTTATTTCCGTTTCATTATTTTTATTGTTCTTTTTCTATTACTTTTTCCATTGAGTTCAGTTCCTCTCTTTGACTTTACTTGACTGTGGGTTTAGGTGGAACAGCTACTTATTGTGGTCTTAGAGGGGTGTCCTTATGTGAGAGCTTCACTGTACAGTGCAGCTGTGGCCCATGTCTTTGGTGGGAGAGCTGGATTTGGTGTGAGTACAAGTTACATCCTTCCTCATGATGTGCTGGCAGCTAACACCTTGGCAGGTGTAGCTGGATATGGAGGCTTAGGGCTGTAGCTATGAGCTGGGGTTTCCTCTCTGCCCAGTGGCTGTCACTTTCTCTCCCGGAAGGGGTAAGATCTCAAGTTGCTGGAGCAGAAGCCCTGAGAGTCTGGTCTGAGCGGACTCTTTTCCTTTAAGTGTGTATGTTCCTGTCTCTCCACACTGGTCCCTTGCCTCAGTGCTGGGCAAAAGGGGTGCATTCGGGTTCTTGATGGGCATGGGCTCCATGGGCTGCACATAGACAAAGATGTTGAGCTGCCTCCAATGCACCGTCTCTGCAAGCATCATCAATAACAGCCCCAGCTGCACTTCCATCTCCTTTTTCCCTCTCATCTGGACCATTCACTCCAAACTTCACCACCTGACCCTGTTGGGAAGCTATGCTTACAGTAAGGCAGGTGGGCCCATGTAGGCCGTCAGTGTGTAATGGGGTTATGGGCTGGTGGTTGGGCTGCTCTTGGAGATTGGGACCAGCCCAGTGTGCCCACCATATAAGAGCCAGCATCCCATGGCCAGGCTCTCTTCCCATTCATGGCATCCCTCACTCCCGTGCAGAAGTGCAAGGTGAAGTGAGCAGGACTTGAGCATGTGCATGGCTTAGGCTGGAGCACAGGCTAGGGCAGCTGTGGGAAACCAGGCAGCCATTGATGTGATCCTCATCCATTCCCTCCACCCTGCCTTCAGAGCAAGTTGGTAATCAGGGGGTCATATGAGTGGAGTCCAGGCTTTCCACAGCCCTCCTGCCCATTCCCATTGGAGCTCATCTTGCTTGTGCTAGACCCCAGAACTAGAATGCTCCATATCCCCCAGGGCAGAACTTTCTATAAGACCATAGAAGTGATCATACACTTTTGCTTTTAATAATATTAATTTTGTCTATTATATATTTATTGATATTTGTATACTATGCAAACCATGTATTCCTGGGATCAATGATACTTGCCAGGAATAAATTTCTTTTTTATGTTGTGGAATGCATTTTGCTAGTATTTTATTGTGGATTTTTTGTTTGTTCATAACAGATATTTGTGCTATGTTGCGATTTTTTTTCCATTAGGTTTTGTATCAAGATAATGCTGACTTCATAGAATGAATTAGGCGGTAGTTATTCCTTTTCTATTTTTGGAAGAATTTGTAAAATACTGATAATTCTTCCTTAAAAAGCTTGCAAACTTTGCTAGTGAAACTGGACTTGAGCTTTTCTCTGGGGGAAATAAGTGTTCAGTCTCTTGTTGTTTAGTCACCAAGTCGTGTCTGATTCTCTGCGACCCCATGAACTGCAGCATGCTGGGTTTCTCTGTCCTTCACTATCTCCCAGAGTTTGCTCAAACTCGTGTCCATGGAGTCAATCTCTTAAACCTATTCAAAGTTTCGGTTTGCTCTGGATTCAGTTTCGGAATTTTGTGTCTTTCTAGGGACTGGTTAATTTTGTCCAGGTTATCTCCTTAGACCAGGTCTATTATAATAGAATGTCATAAACCAGGGAGCTTGTAAACAACATAATTTTATGTCTCACAATTCTGGAACTACAAGGTCCAATAGTATGGTCCTGGAAGAGTTAAGATCTAAACAGTATAACATTTTTATTCATAAATGGCTGTTTTCCTTCCTTGTCCTCACATGATGGAAGGAGGCAGGGGAGCTCTCTGGGCTCTCTTTTATGAGGTCACCAATCTCATTCATGGGGGCTCTGCCTTCATGGCGTCATCACCCCTGAAAGGCCTCATATCCAATGGTCATTCAATGAGGATTAGGTTTCAACATGTGAATTTTAGAGGAACACAATTATAGCTGTTATAAGGTTTGTTGGTATACAACTGCTCATGGTATTACCCTGTAATTCATATTATTTCTCTAAGGCTAATTGTGATGGTCCATCTATCATTATTGCTTTCCACAATTTGAGTGTACTCCCCCACTCCCTGCCATTAAGCAAGCTAAAGATTTATTCATTTCAAAAATTAAATTTGCTTGTGTTGATTTTACTTTATTTTCTCTATTTCATTTATTGCTATTTTCCCAAAGGTAAAGAACTCCAAGATTACCAACAGATACTCTTGGAAAGCTTAATGGATCATTCTAAGAAGTGTCAGACAGTTTACAGTCTCCATTTTATAAGTGAGTTTCTGGGGACCTGAGAAATTTTTGACAGTTGGTAAAATCTATAATATTCATTTTTGGTAAGTAAATATTTGTATTCAAATTTATGCTCCTATCTGCCTCTTTTTCTAGATTTTCCTGGGATATGATTGTTTCTCTGTCTACCTTGACTATGTTGATTACCATACATATCTTTGTTCTTCTAGTGATTATAAGACAATATAGATAAATATGAAGATAATAGCAATCACAACAGTACCAATTATATTATTGAACTCTAACATGTATTAGATTTGGGGCTAGTCTTCTCTGTAAGTTATTTTCAATGCTCACTGTGTTATGGCTAGTATTATTTCCTCTAATAACTATCTGATCTCCATTTCTGCTTACCCATAAAGTGCCTCATTTCAGAGCAGCTTAACATGGTGCTGTGTAGGTGTTGACCATTTTCAATTGAGTAGAAATAACTAATTTTATTTTTTGTTGAGTGGTTTTGCTTCCTCACAAGAAATAAATCACTTCTTGAATACATATCTTTCCAACTGCTTGAAAGATAGGACAAATTGAAAACTCTCTGAGGTGTGTTAATACATTTTACTGTCTCGTTATATTGTATTTTAATGTGGGACTCTATAAAAGATTACTTAGATTTTGTTCTGGCTTTATAGAGGTATAAGCTGTACTCAATAACCCTTGTCAGATAAAGGTAAGAAACTAATTAAGTAATAAATCCATACAAATTGTTACAGAAAAGTAATGACTTCCTTGCTTCTTTTATAATAGCAATACTGTATTAAAAAGCATTAGTTAGTATGGAAGTCCATGACTGGGTCTGAAGACAAAAAAAATCCCTTTTCTCATTAGGATTTAGGTCATATCTGCTCAGTTTGGTTTAGAATAACTAAGCAGAAACTGTAAGACTCATCTAATTGATTTCAGATGCTTTTAAGCTCCTTTCTAATGTAATCTAAAACTTAGGTCCTACAGTTATTAGTAGTAAATATAGGAACAAAATTTATTTTATGAGAATAAATTTCATGTTAAGATAAAATTATTGGAAATTAAAAGAAAATAAGCTTTCTTCAACAAACATTTAGTAAACAGCTGTCATTGAGATGATTTATGTGGGATAAAAGGTGTGTTTTAACATGCTTAAAAGAAGACAGAAGGCCAAGGCAATGCCCTCAACTAAGTTACAAGTTGGTAAATTCCCTAGTTGATTGAATTCCCTTTGAATGATTACTAATTAATGAAATTAATTTTGTATTTCTTCAGTTCATCACTTTAGAGTCCATTTTAGAACCATAAACTCTGAGGGTTTGAAGTTACCATAAACAATTCATAGATAAGGAAAGAGAAAGAGACTTTAAACTTATATAAATAAAATACATTGAAGAGACCTTCAGTTCAGTTCAGTTCAGTCTCTCAGTCATGCCCAACTCTTTGCGACCCCATGAATCGCAGCACCCCAGGCCTCCCTGTCCATCACCAACTCCCGGAGTTCACTCAGACTCAATGTCTGTCAAGTCGGTGATGCCATCCAGCCATCTCATCCTCTGTCATCCCCTTCTCCTCCTGCCCCCAATCCCTCCCAACATCAGAGTCTTTTCCAATGAGTCAACTCTTTGCATGAGGTGGCCAAAGAAGAGACCTTAAAAAGTACATAAAAGTATGTACATTTAGAAAAGTACATAAAAGTACATATATATAGGGGCAAATGACATGAAGCTCATTCAAAATCATAAAGTCAGCTGGGACAACTTATTATAAAATAAATTTAGGCTAGTACACTTAAATTTTATTTTTTTATTTTTTAAAATTAATTTTTACTGGAGTATAGATGATTTAAAATGCTGTGTTAGTTTCTGCTGTACAGCAAAGTAAATCAGTTATTCATATACACATATCCAATCTTTTTTAGAGTTTTTTCCCCAAATAGGTCATCACAAGTATTGAGTAAAGTTCCTTGTGCTATACAGCAGGTCCTTATTTTGTATCTATTTTATGTACAGTAGTGTGTACATGTCAATCCCAATCTCCCATTTTATCCCTCCCTCTCCTTTGGCAACCATTATTTTTTTTCTACATCTGTGACTCTGTATCTGTTTTGTAAATAAGTTCATTTGCACCACTTTTTTAGATTCCACATATCATACAATATTTATCTTTCTCTGAGAACATAACCATGACATGTTCTCATGTTTCACTGAGCATGACAATCTCTAGGTCCATCCCTGCTGCTACAAACTGCATTATTTCATTCATTTTATGGCTGAGTAATATTCCATTTATATATGTACTGCATCTTTTTTATCCATTTATCTGTTCATGGACATTTATGTTGCTTCTATGTCTTGGCTATTGTAAACGGTGCTGCAATGAATATTGGGTGCGTGTGTGTGCTTTCAAATTATGATTTTCTCCAGATATATGCCAAGGAGTGGGATTACTATACCTGGTGGCTCAGACAGTAAAGAAACTGCTTGTAATGCAGGAGACCCAGGTTCAATCCTGGGTCAGGAAGATCCCCTGGAGAAGGAAATGGTTGCTCACTCAAATATTCTTTCATGGAGAATTCCACCGACAGAGGAACCTAGTGGCTCCTACCATCCATGGGGTTGCAAAGAGTCAGACAAGATTGAGCAACTAAAACTTATTTTTAGATTTTTAAGGAACTTCTATACCATTCTCCGCAGTGTCTGTACCAATTTACATTTCCACCAACAGTGTAGAAGTGTTCCCTTTTCTCCACACACTCTCTAGCATTTATTGTTTGTAGATTTTTGGATGATGGCCATTCTGATCTCTGTGAAGTATTACTTCATTTAGTTTTGATTTGCATTTCCCTGATAATCATGATTTTGAGCATCTTTTCATGTGCTTTTTGACTATTATATGTCTTCTTTGGAGAGATGTCTATTTATATCTTTTGTCCATTTTTTGATTGGGTTATTTTGTTTTTGTTCTTTGCTATTGAGTTGCTTGGTTATTTTGGAGATTAATCCCTTGTCAGTTGTTTTTTTGCAAATATTTTCTCATGCTCTGATGGTTTTTGTTTTGTTTTGTTTGTGAGCTCCTTTGCTGTACAAAATCTTTGTGTCAGATTTCATTTTAACGTGAAAAATGTATCAAGGATCAAGGAATGTCAGTGTTTAAAAAAAGCCACTACAGACAATGTAATTTTGTGATCCACCCAAGTGCTTGAAATATTCCCCCAAACACTTACAAAAATAGCTATGCAAACACTTCCTGAAGTTATTAGTATAGTAAGTATTCCAGGTTCTACATTGGATCATAGAGAAGGAATACTAGGATAAGAAAGTGATGTTCAGGATACAACAGTGGTTTGGGCTGGGGGAGCATTGATACAGAACTGAAATATAGACAAAGTAGGCATGGATATAAGGAAACCTCAGTAAAAACAAGGAAATAGAAGTTGTGTAGGGCTAAAGCAGTTACAATGATGATGCTGTCAATGATGATGATGATAAATTTGTGTAATTCTCTAAATGGATATTGAAAATACATTTTAAAGTATGTATATGAGTAGTTGATCATATTGTTTTCTTACAAAACAGCTTGAGACAAATAAGAATCAAAATAAAAGGTCCATTGGATAAGTAGCAAAGGAAAAGAAAATTTCATACAGTAATACTGTGCCAAGAAACTGTATAACAGAGAACAATTTCCAGGAAAACTTTAAAAAGCTTCCAGTGTTTCCTTCAAAAAGTTGGAACATATTTTGCCAATGCAAAGTAACAATTTTTAAGTTCTGAATTCTAGAAACAGTTTTTGGTAATATGAAAAAATCTCAGAGCAGATTTGTGGCTTTCTATTAATCTAATAGTATGTAGGAATAAAGCTTGAAAAATCGTAAGAAATAAGTTGCTAGAATATGCAAATTTTGACTATTTTTAAGGGTAGCATTCTAAAAAAAATGAGTAACATTTTACTGGTATTTTATAAAAGATAGCTCAAATTTTAAACAATTGATGAGTACCCAAACTGTGGATTCCATATTATAGTTTTAAAAGAGATATATGACATGGCAATAAGTCATTTTTCAGTGAAAGTCAAGTGACTTGTTTTATATGTTATATTAATATCTGCCTAGTGTTGGAAAACTTAGCAAAGCAAAAATCTCTTAAAACTTAGCTCTACATCTACTAGAAAGTCCAAAGAGACTACTAAGGATCAAGAAGAGAAAAGAAAGAAAACAGATGACAGAAGAAAAGTGGTAGCTTTAGAGAGCAAATTGGGGAGATAAATAAATGATAATAGAATCTCAGTCCTTTTTAAAGAAGTGGTGGATTGAGAAAACAGTGAGAAGCAGGAGGAAAGGAAATGATGGAGTCAAGACACCTCATTGTCCCTCCTACCTGAAGTCTTACAGCCCAGCACTGAGATCAGGCCATCAGTGACCTCTGCCTTCACAGTGCTGAGAGCAGGTAATACCAAATCTTCAGACCTACAAAAAGATGCAACTCTTCTCCTTTGAAAGATTTAATTTTGAGCAGGACTGCATAACATTTGTCATGTCAGTAGTCCTGTAACCAACCACAAGTCCTCCAAGCAACTTGGCTAACTTCTTGAGTATAATTTTTGATGTTACCCATTTTAGAAAGTGAAAACAAAGCACAAAAGTAAATATTTAGCTGGATAACTGTAAACTATTTTTGCTGTTCCCTAGGTCACTTGATATAGTACTTAAGTATAATCTATGCTGAAATATGGTTGATCACTGGACTATGCAGATCCATAAGGAACCATCCAAGAAGGGTTAAAAATTTTGAAACAAATTGCTAAAAATTTTAAAACAAAGTGCTAAAAATTTTAAAACAAACTTCTAAAAAATGTTAAAACAAAGTGCTAAAAATTTTAAAACAAATAAACAAAACAAGCAAATTTAATAAAAACATTGGCACCTGCACATGGCTTTGTAAGCCTGGGTGTCGCTTAACTAATGATAATCAAGATCTATCAGGAAAACAGATCCGAGATGATGGTTACTGTACAGTGTTAGTCACTCAGTCATGTCCGACTCTCTGCAACTCTTTGGACAGGAGCCCACCAGGTTCCTCTGTCCATGGAATTCGCCAGGCAAGAATACTAGAGTGGATAGCCATTCCTTTCTCCAGGGGATCTTCCCAACCCAGGGTCTGAACTCGGGTGGCCTGCACTGCAGGCAGATTCTTTACCACTGAGCCATCTGGGAAGCCAAATTGCTATAATATGTTATCAGAGTCCAGTTTTCACCCAAAATGCAAGACCTGTGATGGAACAGGAAACTGTAACCCATACTCATGGGGAAAAAAACTTTTAATGAAGATGATATTTGAGTTGTGTCTATGTTATATTTAAAAAAAAAAAAAGACTTCAAGGCAGCTATTATAAATCTGTTTCAATAATGAAATACAAGTACATTTACATAATTAATTGAACATTTGTTTACAATGAGTCAGCAAGTAGGGATGGAGAGTACAAAGAATGGGAATTCCAAAATTGAAATACATAAAATCTGAGATGAAGATGTTACTATATAGCTGAAGCAATAAAATGGGATATCAGGGGGAAGAATCAGTAAAGTTGAATAAATACTGATAGAAAGTATCTAATCTGAATCAACAGAGAAAAACTTTGAAGAAAAATGTACAGAACTTTAGAGACTTGTTCCAACTTGTGAATAATGGGAAATAGAGCAGGAAGAAATATTGACAGAAAAAAGTAATGGAAAACATAAATGCTGAAAATGTCTGAAATTTGATGGCATATATTAAGTTACAGACCCAAGGAACTCAATAAATCACAAATAGGATAAATACAAAGAGAATCAAATTTGCTGAAAAGGGAGGTATGCACTCTATACACTTAGCTCTACTGCAGACAAGCATTCAGTTAATGTCTCCACAGATTACAACTAATTGTAAAACCTGTTTACAAAATATTTTGTAAGTAAATATAAAGTCAGTCGATGCCAAAGAATGTTCAAACTACCGCACAATTGCACTCATCTCACACGCTAGCAAAGTAATGTTCAAAATTTTCCAAGTTAGGCTTCAATAGTACATGAATCGTGAAATTCCAGATGTTCAAGCTGGATTTAGAAAAGGCAGAGGAACAAGAGATCAAATTGCCAACATCTGTTGGAGAATCAAAAAAGCAAGAGAGCTCCAGAAAAACATCTACTTTCACTTTATTGACTAGGCCAAAGCCTTTGATTGTGTGGATCAAAACAAACTGTGGAAAATTCTTCAAGATGGGACTACCAGACCACCTGACCTGCCTCCTGAGAAATGTATATGCAGGTCAAGAAGCAACAATCAGAACTGGACATGGAACAACAGACTGGTACTAAATCCGGAAAGGAGCATGTCAAGGCTGTATATTGTCACTCTGCTTATTTAACTTGTATGCAGAATGCATCATGCAAAATGCCGGGCTAGAGGAAGCAGAAGGTGGAATCAAGATTGCTGGGAGAAATATCAATAACCTCAGATATGCAGATGATACCACCCTTGTGGCAGAAAGTGAAGAAGAGCTAAAGAGCCTCTTGATGAAAGTGAAAGAGGAGAGTGAAAAAGTTGGCTAAAAATTCAACATTCAGAAAACTAATATCATGGCCTCTGGTCCCATATCTTCATGGCAAATAGGAAAACAATGGAAACAGTGAGAAACTTTATATGTTGTGGTCCCAAAAATCCCTGCAGATGGTGAGTGCAGCCATAAAATTAAAAGATGCTCCTTGGAAGAAAAGCTATAATCGACCTAGACAGCATGTTAAAAAGCAGAGCCATGACTTTGCCAACAAAGGTCTGTCTAGTCAAAGCTATGGTTTTTCCAGTAGTCATGTATGGATTTGAGAGGTGGACTATAAAGAAAGCTGAATGCTGATGAATTGATGCTTTTGAACTGTGGTGTTAGAGAAGACTCTTGAGGATCCCTTGGACTGCAAGGAGATCCAACCAGTCCATCCTAAAGGAGATCAGTCCTGGATATTCTTAGGAAGGACTGATGCTGAAGCTGAAACTCCAATTCTTTGGCCACCTGATGTGAAGAATTGACTCATTGAAAAAGACCCTGATGCTTGAAAATATTGAAGGCAGGAGGAGAAGGGGATGACAGAAGATGAGATGGTTGGATGGCATCACCGATCAATGGACATGAGTTTGAGCAAGCTCTGGAAGTTGGTGACGGGCTGCAGTCCATGGGGTCGCAAAGAGTCGGACACCACTGAGTGACTGAACTGAACTGAAATATAAAGTCAGTGAGCCATAAATGTGAGAAAATGACAATGTTCTGTGTAAGATCCCTGACTCCAGACCAAAGTCACATGCCCTGGGCTCATGGCCCAATCCCAGCCTCAATGCTGCCTCAAGTTCTCCATTTTAAAAGGGCTATACATTTTAAATTTATGTTTCCAATTTAAAATATTCTAAAAGTTATAATATTTCAAATGTATTTGGAATATCATAAAAGTGTATATTTTAAACATTTATTTTAAAATCTTTATAAAAGTTCTAATATTTTCCAATATTTTAAATAGGGTCTAACTCACGGGAGTGTAGATAGAGTATATGAATTAACAGGTAAAAACAATTTGAAGAACGGATGGCACATAATGACCACTAAAATCCCACCCAAAAAGCAAATAACAAAAACATGTTGTCTCTGTTACTGTACTTTGATTATTTTTGAACAGGAAATTTCTGAGTAACTTATACATCATATAGGACTTCCCTGTGGCTCACACAGTAAAGAACCTGCCTGCGATATAGGAGACCAGGGTTCGATCCCTGAGTTGGAATATTCCTCTGGAGAAGGGAATGGCAACCCACTCCAGTATTCTTGCCTGGATAATCCCATGGACAGACAAGCCTGGTGGGCTACAGTCCGTGGGGTCACAAAGAGTTGGACACGACTGAGTAACTAACACACACACGCATACATCATATATTTTATTTTGCCAAGTAGAAGCACATTTTTACCATAGAGAAATTTGCACTCTTTCTATTTATTTTTTTATTAAGGAAATCACACACATACAAGGAAATAATATTAGAAGGAGAAGATAATTGGTTTTATAATCAAAAGTGAACTTAAGTCCCAGCTACGTTAGCTATTAAACTTGAGCTAATTATCTAATGTCTCTGGGTCTGGTTTCCTTTTCATTAAATAAAACAAAGACCAAATAAAACATGTTTCAAATTTGTAGGATTACATGAGAGAAGATGGATAAGAACCCTTGTGGCATCATTTATTTATTAATGAGCTTCCTCTGCTTCCTTCTAAGGAGAATAAAAGAAGGATTACCAAACTCTTCCTTGGTTTGTTTATACTCTTGGGCATATTATTGCCTCATATAGGCAGGCAAGGAGGACTATTGACCAGCATGGATTCTCATTGAAATTTAACTGAAGATCAAAGTCAGGAAGACACTTTTTAAACAAATTTTAGAAGGGCCAAAACAAAGAAGAAATGCTTCATTTATAGCACCAATTCTAAACCAACCTTTTGACATAGAGGGCTGGGTGAGCTATCATTTTTATTGAGAAAATATAATTTAAGTTTCTCTATCATTTTAAAAGTCTGAGACAATTGGTTTGCTTGTATGGCTCAACACTAATTATCTGCATTTGAACAACCCCTTCATAGAATCAATGTCACCAGAGTAACAGAATCAATATATTTAGAATGAGGGAAAGTATTTCTGACACATGGTTCCAGATCCCTCTAGTCTCCACATATAAAAAGGACTCAATGAGATGTTTGCTTCTGTGGCAAAAGACCGAGGAATAAAAGATTTGTTTTATAGTTTTAAACGGGACAAACTTTTAAAAATTCAGCAACATATGTACTTATAAATTACGAAAATATATTTTTTCTATACACTGATTTTCTTCTTTATGAGGTGGTATCATCCACTGCATCAATGTAATTAAGAGTTGATTTATTTCTTTCTTGGGAGAGTTCATTTTAACCATATTGTACTTATGAATAAAGCTGTGTTATTCCCACACCAAATCTTACTTAATGAAACCTTCTACATTCTACAGGCTGAATTTATGGAACTTTCCATAACAGCTTATTTTTGATGAAGAGTGGAGTCATGAGTTACTGCAGGTGTATCAGGTGTGCCATTCCATAACTTAAAGTGATGGAATACCCAGTAATGCATAATGATGGTGTTGGGAAACTCAAGTGCAAACCACTCACTATTTCTTCTGTCAGAATTTTTTCACGTTCTTAGAACAAACTTAAAATAAGTTTGAAATAAGTAATGTGAATTATCCAGTACAGCTTATTTTGAAATTGCTCTTCTCTGTGCTTCAGGGTCATTATGGGGGTTATGGATTAACAGAGCCATTATTAATTAAAGCAAGTAATATACAACCAATAATGCCTGGTATTTGATTGCTTTGTAAAATTTTGTGTCCTCCTACCATACAAATAAAGACAGTGGAGGACAAAGGAGCCTGCATGCTGCAGTCCATGGAGTCATAGCATCAGACACAACTTGGCTACAGAACAACTGTCCATTCACTCTCCATACAGTGGTGAATTCTGATGATATATTTTAATAATGAGAATGGCTGAAGCAGTAATTTTCAATCATTTCTTTGTTTCTTAAATATGCTACTGTAGAAATATTCTTCCCATGTTTGAATTTAGACATAAACGCAGAATGATAAATCTAACATTTTGTCATAATTTTTTTAACCTTCATATAAAGCATGAGTAACTGTGGATAAAGAAAAATTAGGCATTGACTAAGATATTCCCAAGGCCATAGTAAGTGAGTGAAAATGGAAATTGAAAGCTATCTCACTAAGCATGTGAAGCAAGACATCCCTGGAGCAAAGAAAGCACAAAGCTTGAGAATCGAGTTGGGACCTAGCAGGGCTGTTCCATCAGTGTAGGGGGAACTAATAAACCATTTCTACTAGTCTAGGTACATGGCTATACACAATGTTTCTGCCCAAGATTATGAAAAGAAATTAAAAAAAATCACATAGGAAATTAAAATCACTGAATTATACAGTATGCATGGTCATTGTCCAAATTTGCTCTACTCAGTTAATACCAGATGACCTAGAAAGAGCGAATGTATTTGGTACTATATGTCAGTAATGGGGAGAGACAGAACAAAACTTCTCTGAGAAGAAACTTGCGCAGGGATGCCAAAAGGTCTTGCATGACATAAACAAACAAACCAACCAAAAAATCCTCCACTGAAAATGAATTAACAAACAACAACAGTAAAATAAAAGAGGAAAATGCCAAAGTAAAGATTCATCAGGAACAAAACTCATCAAAGACAAAATAACAGGAATACGCTCATTCCAAGAATATAAGGATATAGGACAATCTATATAAAGACAATAACATAAAAGATACCATAAAATAAAGCTGCTTTAAATAACTGAAGAAATATAAGAAGGACTGAGAATCAAGTGGAAAAGCGTATTCTGTGATGAAAAACATGAGAACATAAAATAAAACAAGAAAAAACTACCAGAAATGAAATATAATAGCTGGAATTAATCATTTAATAACTGGATCAAGCAACAGATTAAATTTTGTTACAGAAAGAATTTATGAACTGAAAGCTATGAGGATAATATGCATATATAAATCTCATGTATATTAAATATATGTATGTAAAAAAATCTAAGATATGAAAGATACAGTGAGAATATCTGAAATATATCTGATTAAATTATTGTAATTTAAAAATTTAATGGTGTAAAAATAGTATTCAATAAAAATTTCTGGGAGTTTTACAAAAATAATGAAAGATTACCCTCAGATTTAAGAATTTAAGTGAATAGAATATTCAATACATAGAAAAATTTCAAAAGGACTGTTTATTATAAAAAAAAATAATAAGACAAAAAAGGATAGAGTAAGGACAGACGCCAGAAGATAATTTAAGGTTTTATAGGATACAATTTACCATGATACAGGCATTAAATTTTTAAAATAACTATTCAAATGAAAGATATTTGATAGTAAACTGGGGATAGAAAAATGCATTTACCCTGAAAAGGATTCAGTACAGGATAACCTATAGTAAACACAAAATTCAGTAGAAAAGACGAGTGGAATCACAGTCTTTAATAAATCTTTTTATTGGCAATATTCAATAATATTCTGGAAATATTAGCAAGTTTATTAGAAATATTTTTTAAAAAACTGTTCAAACATGAAATAAACCAGTGTTTCATCATTTTTTATGGAAAATTTTAAAATAAAATTCAGATGGTTCTGTAGACAATCTATTAAATCGAATCAAAGCTATCAGCCAGGCTTTTGGTTCTAAATGCAATTTATGACCAACAGCTGTTTAAAAATATAATTAAAAATCAAACATTATGGATTTCTGTGCTTGAGATCTTCTAGATTCCTTTTGATGATTCAGCACTTGCATGGGAGAAAACTGATACCAGGAGAAGCACACACACACACACACACACACACACACACACACACACATTATGGGTTGAAGAAAATAGTCTTAAGCTTACACAGGACCAGAGATGGTTTGGTTCACATTCCAACCAACTTGGATGTTGTCGTTGTTCATTTGTTGTTTCTGACTCTCTGCAACCCCATGGACTGCAGCATGCCAGGCCCCGCTACCCTTCACTAACTTCCAGAGTTTGTTCAAATTCATGCCCATTGAGTCGGTGATGCCATCCAGCCATCTCATCCTCTGTCACCCCCTTCTCCTTTTGCCTTCAATCTTTCTCAGCATCAGGGTCTTTTCCAATGAGTCAGCTCTTCGCATCAGGTGGCCAAAGTATTGGAGCTTCAGCTTCAGCATCAGTCCTTCCAATAACTATTCAGGGTTGAGATACTTTAGGATTCACTGGTTTGGTCTCCTTGCAATCCAAGGGACTAACTGAGGGAACATTGGGCAAGGTATAAGGAAGGGTGTTGACTTAGTGATGAGTGAAAAATAGCCCTAAGCTAAAGGCTGCTGCAATCATACTTGACTCAAGAGACCTTACATTTCCAAATAAGATGTAAAAAGGATTATTTTACCCTCCTGCCTGAAAGTGTTTGGCAAGACGATTCAACAAAGATATATGAGAGTGTAAACTGGTAAAACCCAAAACATGTACAGCAATGTCTGTAACTATATTGTTCATTAGAGGCGAGAACTGATACCAACACATATGCATCAACAGTAGAATGTATATATAAATTATAATGTATTAAAAAATGAAAGTGAGTGAATCATACCTACATATACCAGAAAGTACGCATACTCAAACATAATGTTGAGTTAAAACCAGGTACAAAAGAAGCAGTTGCATATATTATATTTATATAATTTTAAACAAAGACAAATTTTACCTATGGTTGGTGAACATCAGGATGTATTGACCAAAAAAATTCTTTGCAAAGTATACTCAGTTTAGAGTTGGGATACAATATGCAGAGGCTTCACCAGACTGATATAATTCTTGTTCTTCAACTGGGTAGAAATTCATTAGGCTGCACATTTAAGATAGTGCCTTTATCTGTGTATTTGTTGTATTTCAATAGCTGTTTTCTAAAATCATAGGAGAAAAAACAAGAGCACAATAAAAGAGAAGTAAATGCAAAGAACAAGTGTATGATGATAAAATTCCAGAGATAACAAACTTTACCATAAATTCAAATAAACAAAATTTGACAGATCAAGAATAGAGCTTGTCAGACTAAAAATAAATATAGCATGCTCTTCCTAGAAGAATAACACATTGGACATAGAAATGCTGAAAGTACAGGCATAATAAAATTTTCCAGGAAAATAGCAGCTGAAGGCAGGAAGGAGATCAAGTAGATTTTATGACATAATGTAAGACAGATTCCTTACATATTACATAGGTTTCAATTCACCATAATGAGTGTGTTGTTTATATCTTTAGAGTGACCCTAAAATAAATAGTAAATTTAATAGAACTATGGGAAGAAGCTGGCGATTCAACATCATCTGGGAGATTTTGAAATACTCTCAATAACTGCTAGGTCAAGCATAAAAAAGTGCCTAAGACAAAATTTGAAAAACACAATTAACAAATATTCATTGAACAGGGGTTCCCTAGTGGTTCAGATGGTAAGGAATCTACCTGCAATTCAAAAGATATATTCAAGATCCCTCAGTGGAAAAGATCCCCTGGAGAAGGGAATGGCTACCCATATTCTTTCCTGCAGAATTCCACAAGGAGGGTACAGCAGGCTACAACTCATGGAGTCCCCAAAGAGTCAGACATGACTGAGCGCCTAATGCACACACACATTCATTGACCAGTAAAATGTTCTGCAGTTCAAGATTGTGAAAAGATGAAACATTCTTCTCTAACATATTTGATATATTTGTACAAATTGAAAATGTACATATAACAAATATATGTATATGTGTTCCGCTGCAGGGGTCACAGATTCTATCCCTGGCCGAGGAACTAAGATTCCATATGTTTTGTGGCATTGTTTTGCAGAAAGTTTTCACTTTGTGTCAGGTTCAAAGGATTTGTTAACAAAATAAGCCACTCATTCTATACAAATAATATAAATATTTATTAGAGAATTATCTAGCTTACTTTCAATATGTTAACATTGAAAAAAGAGAAAAATAGAAACAGCAGAGGATACATCACCAAACTGGGTTTTGACCAATATCTAGACTCAGTCAGCAGTGGTGAGTCCCGTGTCACAGCACGTCTGGATTCCCAATTGGGAAAAGGTCCCAGCAGCACATCCTCTCAGTGGGTGAGACTTCAAAAATTGCGGTTCCACTTTACAACCCCAGGAAGCAAACTGATATCATCAATCTGTGAGCAAATTGCAGCTCTCGTTTCATGTTAATGCTGTTTGTTTTGTCTTATAAAACTGGGGATGTTGTTAACTCTGGTACTTGGTTGGCCAAACTCCCTCCCAGGGCTCAACAATCTCAAGATTCCCCCTTATTTTATCTTGGGTGCTGCAAGGCTTGCGCTCACAGCGGGCAGTCAGGACACTCACAGTCAGGGCAGTGTCCAGGCAGGTCAGAAGCGAGGTCAGAGACCTGCTCTGTCTCCAAAGTCTAAACAAGACTATTTAATTTCCCTAACAGGAGTGACCAAAAAATTAGAAAATAAAAGAGTAAATGAGGTCGTGAGAGTGGAGCCCTCATGAATGGAATGAGTGTGCTTGTAGCAAGAAACTGAAGAGTCACAATGCCATGTGAAGCTGTAAGACTTGCTGCTGTTGGCAAGGCAGGAAGGGGGCCCTCATTCAGCATTGAATCTGCTGGTGCCTTGATCTTGAACTTCCCAGACTGCAGAACTGTAGGAAGTAAATATTCTTTAAGCCACCTGGTGTATTGTGTTTGAGCAGCTGAAACCAAGACACCAACCATCTTTAAACATTTCCCAGGAGGTACAATTTCCACAATCCCTCCAGTAGGCAGTAATGCCTCTGAATCACTATCTCAGTGGGCAAAGATGTACTCTTCCTGTGTGCAGTGGGACCCCATGGACTGTAGCTAGCAAGGCTCCTCTGTCCATGGAATTTTCCAGGCAAGAATACTGGAGTGGCTTGCCATTTCCTTCTCCAGGAGATCTTCCCAACCCAGAGATCAAAGCTGCATCTGCTACACTGGCAAGAATATTCTTTACCACTAAACCACCAGGAAAGCCCCATTATGCATGCTCCAGACCATGAACATAACTATTCTCCATTGCTAAGGACATCTATCCTTATACGCCTATGAACTAGGGAGATGGCCACAGAGTAGATGATCCTATCTATTGCACATAATGGGACACATTCAAGCTAAAAAGTGATTTGTCAACTGGCTTCTTAGCTCTCAGTCTAGCCAGAGGATCAATCCAGGGTTTCAAACATTTGATATAAATTTTAGCTTCAAGCTCATAATAAACAATCTGAAAATTCAGGAGTGTGTCCATGAACCCAATACACAGTTGACAAATGGCTATAAGTCTTTTTGGAGAAAGACTAAAGGAATAATTACTGCATAATTTTGTGGTGGTGTTGCTGAGTTCTTACTGAAGAAGATCTGAGCTCCCTCTTTATCAATGAATTTCATTTTCTATCAATGTTGCAATCTAAATTATGTCTGGAACTTGCATGAGGGACTGAATGCTTTTATTGTGGCAGCTAAGGTCTTTCTGACTGTCATCTCTTAAATTAAATGATTCTATAAATTGAGCAAGACCCCAGTCAGCTGCCCTCTAGCTTGAACCCATGAATATTTTGATTTGTTAATGTCTCTGCAACCTCTCAGAGGAAACAGGTTTTTAGGTAATGTCTACAAAGATCTCCAAATCTAACGCACTCACCAACTTGGACCTCTTTATTCCTTTTCAGTACTGTTTAGGGCAAGTTCATTTATGAGAGTCCACTTTCATGTACAAGCCCTAAGCGAGCCTCCCCAGAAAATTATTAGAATCAGCTCTAAGTATTTTTGTCAAAACATCAAGTTCCACAAATGGCGTGAATCATCCCATGTCAACTTTTTTTCCTATGGAACCTAGTATTTTTCAACCCTCTTCCTCCAGAACTATCTTCTCATGTAATTCCTTATTTCCTGCTAGCACATATTAACCAGCTCCAGCAATTCTTTACTCATATAGGCTGTGTGGAGAAATGTTTACATTTAGTTCTGCTGAATCGTGGTGTGGCAATGGCCCACGAGGGGGCAGGTAGAGAACCAGTACCTTCAGCAGGTGAGGTTACTCTCCATATAAGGGGGGTTGTGCTCCTTTAGGGAGGAGCAAGGGGCTCCTGCTGGTGGCCATAAAGGTCCTTCACATTTGAGAGTTCCAGATTTTCATGGCCCTTCACCGTAATATCTACATCCCAAAACTTAGAGCCTTGCTCATTTCTAATCACAGCACTGACTTCAGTATGGAAAACCACTTGTCTCCTGCAGTCGTGCAACATCCAAATGTTTAGTCTGAGTTCAGAAAAGCCACAAGGAACACGCCCCTTTATGCCTTTCAGAGCTTAGAACATTGATTAGATTCATTAGCTTAGAATATTGATTAGATTGATTAGCTTGTCAATTACTTGATCTGAGCCTATCATTTTGGGTGTCTAAAAATACAGCACTATCAAAACTTCTATTACACTTCACAGTTCTTAGTTTATCATCACACCCTAACCAAAAAAAAAAAATGATGTAGCCATGAATTTCTCAAATTCTTACCATCTGCTTGTACCTGTACCACATTACAATTACTCATAGATTAAAACTTGAATAATTATGGAACGTTTATGTACTCAGGTTATTACCTGCTAAGGGCTCCTGCCTACTATCAGACAGGGTTTAATTCAGCTCCAATATCCCTTCCTGATAGTCTGATTTATGACTTCTCCTATATTAGCTGGATTACCCAAGAAACTGAGCGGAAACAAGGATTGTGTGCAAATATTCCTTGGGAGAAGCCAGCTCAGGTATGAGTAGGGAGCAAAGGAATTTTTGAAAGGGCAGGTGAGAATCATGCAAGTTCATCCATCTCTAAGCTACTCTCTTTTCAGTTTTAATTTTTCCAATGTATGCAATCATAGGTCATATGGTTTAATTCAATCTCATGGCCAATGATCAGTTCAGATCAATTGCTCAGTCATGTCTGACTCTTTGCAACCCATGGACTGCAGCATGCCAGGCTTACTTGTCCATCACCAACTCCTGGAGCTTGCTCAAACTCATGTCCATCGAGTCAGTAAAGCCATCCAACCATCTCATTGAACATTTTTACATATGCTTATTGGCCATTTTTATGTCACTTTTTCTCACGGTGTCTGCAAATTTTTTGCCCATCTTTTCTAACTAGATTATTTCTCTTTTGCTATTTCATTGTAAGTTTATATCTTATGGATGTGAATCTTTTGTCAAATCAAAGAAACCAAAGGTGACATCAACAAATAGAAAAGTATACCATATTCTTGGATTAGAAGAATCAATATTGCAAAACAGACTATATTACCCCAAACAATCTACAGTTTCAATGTTTCTACCAAATTACCAATGACATTTTTCACAGAACTAGAACAAAAATTGTTTAAATTTGTATGGAAACATGCTATGCTATGCTATGCTAAGTCACTTCAGTCGTGTCTGACTCTGTGTGACCCCATAGACAGCAGCCATCAGGCTCCCCCGTCCCTGGGATTCTCCAGGCAAGAACACTGGAGTGGGTTGCCATTTCCTTCTCCAATGAATGAAAGTGAAAAGTGAAAGCGAAGTCGTTCAGTCGTGTCTGACTCTTAGCGACCCCATGGACTGCAGCCTACCAGGCTCCTCCATCCATGGGATTTTCCAGGCAAGAGTACTGGAGTGGGGTGCCATTGCCTTCTCCATGGAAACATAAAAGATCCTAAATAATTAAATAAAAATGGAGCTGGAGGAATCTGGCTCCCTGATTTTAGACTATACTACCAAGGTACAGTCATCAAGACAGTATGATATTGGCACAAAAATAAAAAAATATAGATCAATGGAACAGTATAGAAAGCCAGCCTAGAAATAAACCCATGGACTTTTCGTTTTCTTAATGGTGTGTTCTAGACAGCAGATGCTTTTAATTTGAATGAAATTTGATTTATCACTTTTTCTTTAGAGTTAGTGTACTTCATGTCCAAAGAAAGTGTTGCCAATCCCAAGATTTTAATTGGTTTTTAGTCTCACATAAAGATCAAAAGAGCAAGACTCAGTAAGATTCACAGTGACCCCCAATTTTATTTTGGCAGTAACTGAAAGAGTCTTGGTAGAGACTCAGAAATGCTTCAGTATTTGGACAAAGCATCATGATTCAGTTTTTATTGACATCATATTGAGTATTATAATTTATTGCAATGTAAAATAAAAACTAAAGGAAGAATTTTTAATTTTGATAATTTCTTTTGCTCTTAATAAAAGTAAAATTCAATAGGTAACTTGATTCTGCTATAACTAACAGATTGAATTACTGTTTCTGGTAGAAGTTTTCATGTTTAAGTGCATGACTTTCATTTTGAAGTTTCCTTTTCTTCATGATTTGTACTTATGTAGAGTCTCTATACTGTAGAGAACCAAGTCATCAACTCTCTGAACTGGACCGCCTAAGTTTCTGAAAAAGTATGTGGTTTTCTTAGGCTATTCTGTTTCTGTAAACATTTCTACCACTTCTCCTTTGAGACTGGAAGAATGTATGTGATAGAGTCTCTGTCTTGTGGAATTTTTCCTTAGATCCAATATCTGTTTCTTAGTGTCTGTCATATGTTTGGGATTATTTTTTATAATATGTGTACATACTGTTTCTTATTATATTAAAAGACACTTGCTCCTTGAGAGAAAAGCTATGACCAACCTAGACAGCATATTAATAAGCAGAGACATTACTTTACCAACAAAGGTCTGTCTAATCAAATCTATGGTTTTTCCAGTAGTTACGCATGGGTGTGAAAGTTGGAATATAAAGAAAGCTGAGTGCTGAAGAATTAATGCTTTTGAACTGTGGTGTTGGAGAAGACTCTTGAGAGTCCCTTGGACAGCAAGGAGATCCAACTAGTCCATCCTAAAGGAAATCAGTCCTGAATGTTCATTGGAAGGACTGATGTTGAAGCTGAAACTCCAAAACTTTGACCACCTGATGCAAAGAATTGACTCATTTGGAAAAGACCCTGATGCTAGAAAAGATTGAAGGCGGGAGGAGAAGGTGACCTCAGAGGATGAGATGGTTGAATGGCATCACTGACACGATGGACATGAGTTTGAGTAGGCTCCGGGAGTTAGTGATGGACAGAGAAGCCTGGCATGCTGCAGTCCATGGGGTCACAAAGAGTTGGACATGACTGAGTGACTGAACTGATAGTTTATTTACTATATTAGTTTCAGGTATATAATCTAGTGATTCAAGATTTTTATAGATTATATTCCATTTAAAGTTATTATACAACAATGGTTGTATTTACCTTGCTGGACAATATATCTTTGTCCTCATTTATTTTATGCATAGTAGTTCACATCCCTTCATGCCAAACACCTATATTGCCCCCTTCCCTCTCACCCTTAGTAACAACTCATATCATTTTTTTAAAACTTCAGTATTAGACTAGTATGTGATATTTCAATATTTCCAAATATTGGAAAATTACAATGATATCAAACAAAATTTACCACCTTCACTCTTTCCCATTTATTCCTCAAAAAACATTTTCCCCTCGAAATACACACACACACACACACACACGTGGGATAAGCATCACAAATAAGGACTGCATATGTTTACACAGAAATTGATTTGCAAATAAATTCAAAGTAAAAGCAATGTTCAACTAAAATATCAGTCATTCATTTTAGATAGATGTTAATTTATTTTGAAACAGATTATGGATTCATGTCTTTTCCTAAACAGAGGGAAAACACCTTTCTTCTATAAGATTACTTTCTGGTAGATTACTCAGAAACATTTTCCCTGTTATCAGTATAAAATGCTTTTTTCTGTGCTACATGCTTTCTATAATCAGAGACATGACTCCACATGTATAGAAAACCTACTGCGTGGTGAGTGGTATACTTGCCATTCCATTTAAATCATACAGTACACAGTTTTACAAAAAAGCAGGCTGATAGATTGAGGGAGTGCTATCCCGAGGTTTTCACACTCATCCAAAACTCTACAATAATTCATAATGCAATATTTACGCAGCTAAGGAACTGAAAAGAGTCAAAAGTCACAGTAAAAAAGCAATAATTTTATTAGAAAAGGCTCAGACAGTGAAAAGTCTGCCTGCAGTGTGGGAGACCCGGGTTCGATCCCTGGGTCAGGACGATCCCCTGGAGAAGGAAATGGCACCCACTCCAGTGTTCTTGCCTGGCAGGAGCACTTCCTGTGTTCCTGCCTGGCAGGCTACAGTCCAGTCCATGGTGTCACAAAGAGTTGGACATAACTGAGCGACTTCACTCACTCATTTAAGTAGGGAAGAGAGTGTTTCAAATTTGTAATAACAAAGCTAAGTTTTCTGTGTGATTTCCAAAACTGTCAATTTAAAAATTAATTGTAATATAACATCATGTCTTAATTTCAAGCTAGAGCTATGCATTTGTAAATAAAAATGATCCTCTATAGCCTTTAGATTTCCTCTAAGGTTTTATTCCTGGCCTTATAATTTGTTTAGAGGTAATTCATAGCAAACAGGCAATACAAACAACAAAAACCCAACAGCAGCTAAAAAAAAAAAAAAAAAAAAAAAAAAAAGCCAGCCAAATGGAAAGTCATTCACTAAAGGTAACTTGAGTATTTCTACTTAGTCTGTAAAAGCTTTCCCCTTTTCCTGGGGAGAGCAGGGTTTCTCTGAGATTGCCATAGAACTAGTAATGGCAGGACCATGGCAAATTGTGGTTCTGATTTGACCCCTTTAAAAAGATTCCTGCTTTAAGAAGAAATGCCTGCCTTTGAAAATGCAGGTTACAATGCCATTTATAATGGCTGCAATATTATTCTAAGTGCTTTCCTTCAATTTAGTCTTAAAATAGTTTTGTGGAATTATTTTTTTTCAAAGAGACATGCATATATGTGAAAAATGGCTCTTTGAATTTCTACTATATCCTTGAAATTTTCTTATATAATTTTTTTCCCCAAGGAGGCAGTCCTACCCCTCAAACTGTGTCAGAAAGAATCTCAATAAATGCTGAGGAAAACTGTCTGGGCAATGCAGTGCACCTGTGATTAATACTGTAAAAGAGCTATATGTCTCCTCCATTCTTCAAAGCCTTCTTATTGTGAAATTAAGTTCCTATCGAAATTGTTTTCCAAGACCACTTTCCCGTTACTGGTATGCTGAGATTTAATGGGAAAAGTACAATGGATATTCATATATAACTAACTGAAATCACAAGGTGTCAGATAAGCTACACTAAAGTGAATGAGAACCAATATTTTTCTTCATGGTAACATATGAACAAGTTTGGAAATGGCTTAAGTAAATTATGAAAAATAATATATATAATGAAAATGAAATGTGATACGTTAGCACAAGCTCCAGCAAACAGAAGATGCTCAAATGTTTGTTGTGAAATTAGTTTGTAACACTATCAAAATTTGCTACCTTTTTTTCTAACAATCAAAATGATAATTTAAGATTTTGGATTATGAACTTTCTATTGGATGATGGGTTGGTCCCAAAGGCTATAGAATAGCTGATGGAACTATGCAGATAATTATCCCCCCAAAAAAAAAAAATCAATCTTACAAGAACTTAACCAAAGTTGCTAGTGAGATACAATGTTGAGTAATGTCTTAAGAAACAAACTCAAACTACAACTGTATTGCTCAAAGCTTGATAAATACACATCTCCTATGCTCAAAAGCTCAGGCAGTCTATTATACAAATTTGAAAACTAGTGTTTGATACAGTTCTTGACACATAGCAGGATCCATGTTTTATTTATCTATTTGCTTCAGTGCAATTAAATTATTCAACATTTCTTCATTTATGTCCTTATGATGAATCTTTATGGATTTCTACCAAGAAATATTTTATTTTCTGTTACATATAAGATGCCTGATTCTAATTAGTTTTCAGCTAATCTTTCTGAGGTTTCTATGCTTCTGTTTAAAATTGATGGATGTAACTCTGGTTTTCTGAAAAATGTCTTTGATCTACATATTTAAGATAAAATGCTTTATTGTTAAGTACTGAGAGTGTAAAAATATTATCTTCAAAAACCCAAGCAAATTCTATTTCTTACTGGAATGCCAGACAAAAATAAATTACTTAATAATTATTTGTAATATTAATGAACAAGAAATAACCCTGCCTGATCTAAAGGAGATAAAATATTTCCTCCAACTGCTAACATCAATGTAACGCAAACATTTAAGATCATATCTTGGACTACTTTTTGAGGAAATGCAAATAAAAATAATGATAATAATAAACAACATAGAAATCATTTGTTATGTTCCTATGTTATGTGAGTCACTGACTAGGGATAATTTACAGTTGCTATTAACATTGTTTCTTAAGATAGTCTTTGTAGTATTTTCCTTAAAGGTGAGAGGATCAAGGTTATAAGCAATGGATTACTGGCAGCCAGTCACACACAGAGTGGGTGGGGAACCTAGTTTCATCCTTCAGACTCCAATAAATTCTCTGTGCTGTTTTCAACCCTTTGCCATTGAAAGGCAAGTCCATTTTATATTTAAATGTGACTCACAACAGATTATTGACAAACCACAATTCAAGGGGAGCTTATGAAAAGTAAAATTGTATTTATCTATTTATATAAGATAATTGGAGTTTGACTGATTTGTTACCAAAACTCAAAAGATAAAAAAAAAAAATTTTGAGTAAAATGTTTAAACAAGAAAGCTATTCAATTTTTCTACCTAAAACTTTTACAGATTCAAGTTCTTTGAATTCTTTTTAAACAGAACTCATTTTAACAGTGTTTTCGGGTGGATAATATCCTTCAACTCTCTATCTTGTCTAATATTTTTACCTCCACTCTTTGCTACCTTCTACTTACCACAATTTAAGGATTATACATTAGAATTAGCTAATTGTAATAATGCATAGTGTTTGTTTTTGGTGTCTTTCTGTCTTCATTCTTTCTTCATGACTCCCATATGCAAATAAATTTGCCACATTTATCTTCGATTGTTCTTGACTGTATTTCACATTGTCCTTTGTTTTGTTGTCACTGATCTGTTCGCACTTTAAATTTATGCAGTTATATTCATGTCATAAATACTAATTTTTTCAGAATAGATTGCAGCCATTTTCTAATATGTTCTGCTGCATCTAACATCTATATTTCAGGTTAAGTATCAGGTTAAGTATGTTGTGCTTCTTGTGTTGCACAAGACCTCTTTTCCAGGACCCAGTGATGGGTGCACGTTAGTGGGGTCTTTGGGTGGGTAAGTGTAGTTGCTCAGTTCAGTTCAGCCACTCAATCGTGTCCGACTCTTTGAGACCCCATGGACTGTAGCATGCCAGGCTTCCCTGTCCATCACCAACTCCCGGAGCTTACTCAAACTCATGTTTATCGAGTCAGTGATGCCATCCAACCATCTCAACCTCTGTCGTTCCCTTTTCCTCCTGCCTTCAATCTTTCCCAGCATCAGGGTCTTTTCTAGTGAGTCAGTTCTTTGCATCAGGTGGCCAAAGTATTGGAGTTTCAGCTTCATCAACAGTCCTTCCAATGAATATTCAGGACTGATTTCCTTTATGATAGACTCGTTGGATCTCCTTGCAGTCCAAGGGACTCTCAAGAGTCTTCTCCAACGCCACAGTTCAAATACATCAATCTTCAGCACTCAGCTTTCTTTATGGTCCAACTCTCACATCCATATATGACTACTTGAAAAAAACATAGTTTTGACTAGATAGACCTTTGTTGGCAAAGTCATGTCTCTTCCTTTTACTATGCTATCTAGTTTGATCATAGCTTTTCTTCCAAGGAGCATGTGTCTTTTAATTTCATGGCTACAGTCACCATCTGCAGTGATTGGGCCCCCCCCCCCAAATAAAATCTCTCACTGTTTTCCATTGTTTCCCCATCTATTTGCCATGAAGTGATTGGACCAGATGTCATGATCTTAGTTTTCTGAATGTTGAGTTTTAAGTCAACTTTTTCACTTCTTTCACTTTCATCAAGAGGCTCTTCAGTTCTTCACTTTCTGCCATAAAGGTCATATGTCATCTGCGTATCTGAGGTTATTGATATTTCTCCTGGCCATCTTGATTCCAGCTTGTGCTTCATCCAGCCTGGCATTTCGCATGATGTGCTCTGAATATAAGTTAAATAAGAAGGGTGACAATATACAGCCTTGGTGTACTCCTCCCGATTTGGAACCAGTCTGTTTTTCCACATCTAGTTCTAACTGCTGCTTCTTGACCTACATACAGATTTCTCAAGAGGAAGGTCAGGTGGTCTGGTATTCCCATTTCTTGAAGAATTTTCCACAGTTTCTTGTGATCCACACATTCAAAGGCTTTGGTGTTTTCTTGAAGAATTTTCCACAGTTTCTTGTGATCCACACATTCAAAGGCTTTGGTGTAGTCAATAAAGCAGAAGTAGATGTTTTTCTGGAACTCTCTTGCTTTTTTGATGATCCAATGGACATTGGTGATTTGATCTCTGGTTCATCTGCCCTTTCTAAATCCAGCTTGAACATCTGGAAGTTCTCAGTTTACACACTGTTGAACCCTGGCCTGGAGAATTTTGAGCATTACTTTGCTAGCATGTGAGATGAGTGCAATTGTGTGGTAGTTTGCAAGTGTAGTTGCTAGTTGACCCCTTATTCAAGTGTGCTTTTTTCCCAGATATGTCAATGATTACTTTTGACAACTCATTGCCAAAGGTATGAATGTTAATACACACAAAGTTTCCTCCAAATTTGTGGTTCTCAAACTGTTTTTTGTGAGCTAGGTAGCAATCACTTTATATCACAGGGAAGGAATCAGGAGAATAAATGGTATTATCTTTCAAATCACAGGTTTCAAGGCTGAGTGTGATCTGAGCTGAGCAAAGAGGCGTAGTCATAAAATAGAGGCTTGATGTTACTTGAACTGGGATGTTTTGCTATCAGAAGGTGACACTGTTCATTAATTTTTGAAAATGTCCAAAGGGACTAAGGGATTTATCTGTTATGTAATCCAGAGTCAGAAAACTGAGAACAAGCAAGCTTGTAATAAAAAACAGTAGTTGTAAGGAAAAAAAAACAAAAACAAAGCTGTTGGATGAATCCACTGACTCGTACTCACAAATAAGCTGCTCAGACTGAGCTCCTGTTCCTCTGAGAACATGTGGACAAGTGGTAACAGATGATCTCCTCCAAAGGGGGATATCAGACCTGTGTCTTTTAAGAGTCTCCTGCATTGGCAGGCAGGTTCTTTACCTCTAGCGCCACCTGGGAAGCCTGATTCTCTCTCTCACAGTTAACAAACAGGAGGCCATTCCTCCCTCCTACTGCAGCCAGGTTTAAGCTTCAACATTAAATCAAATTCTCCCACCACTTCTTTGGAAACAGAAAAAGGCTGACAACTTTTTGGTCGTGTAATCACCCATTTAAAATTGAAGATGGCATTAAATATTTCACTTACTTTTCTATTTTTCAAAAAGCCCAAATCACTTAATCTTTGCTCATAAAATTTATTTTCATTTCCTTTGTCTTCCTCTCAAAGGAACCATCTTTCCTGATGACATGATGATCATTCATATATTGTACTGAGAAAAGCAGAAGCATATTATTAATAGCTGTGATTGAGTCAGTGGGTTTATACAAAATCTTTCAATTAAAAAAATATATAGGATACACAGGGAAGATATTCATCTTCTCACTCTTAATCTTTCCTCAGAGATGGGTCCTATTTATCTATGTTTACTTCTTTTAATTTTTTACTGAATTTTCTACACTTGAATTCTATCATCTGTTTAAACATTTAGATAGTTAAGATATTGTGAAATCCATTTGAATATCAATTTTGAAAGCATGTGTTCTGGGAAGTACAATATATATAGCTTAAGTTTATTAAGTGAGTCATATGCTTTTTTTGTGTGGATAGGGTAAATCCCATTTCTAATAAGAAATTTACTGCAATTCTAATAAAATAAAATCTCCATGAAGAGGAAAACATCTTCCATTGTAAATTTCATAGGTGTGTTATGCGCACATCAGGGTACAAATATGTATGTGTGTGTGTATACACAGTTATGTATATATGCTGTGTATACACATATATGCTGTGTGCATATATAACTGTGTATAAACATATATATAATGCACAGTTCAGTTCAGATGCTCAGTCATGTCTCTTTGCAACCCCATGGACTGCAGCATGCCAGGCCTCTCTGTCCATCACCATCTCCTAGAGCTTGCTCAAACTCATGTCCATCACATCAGTGATGCCATCCAACCATCTCATCCTCTGTCATCCCCTTCTCCTCCTGTCTTCAGTATTTCTGAGCATCAGGGTCTTTTCCATTGAATCAATTCTTTGCATCAGGTGGCCAAAGTATTGGAGCTTCAGTTTCAGCATCAGTTCTTCCAATGAATATTCAGGGCTGATTTCCTTTAGGATTGACTAATTTGATCTCCTTGCAGTCCAAGGGACTCTCAAGAGTCTTCTCCAACACCACAGTTCAAAAGTATCAATTCTTCAGTGCTCCACTTTCTTTATGGTCCAACTCTCACATGTATACATGACTACCGGAAAAACCATAGTTTTGACTAGATGGACCATTGTCAGCTTTTTAATATGCTGTCTAGATTGGTCATAGCTTTTCTTCCAACAAGCAAGTGTCTTTTAATTTCATGGCTGCAGTCATCATCTGCAGTTATTTTGGAGCCCCCCAGAATAAAGTCTGTCACTGTTTCCATTGTTTCTCTATCTATTTGCCATGAAATGATGGGACCAGATCCCATGATCTTAGCTTTTCAGTGTTGAGTTTTGAGCCAGCTTTTTTACTCTCCTCTTTCACTTTCATCAAGAGGCTCTTTAGTTCCTCTTTGCTGCCTAAGGGTGGTGTTACCTGCATATCTGAGGTTGTTGATATTTCTCCTGGCAATCTTGATTCTAGCTTGTGCTTCATCCAGCCTGGCATTTTCCATGATGTACTCTGCATAGAAGTTAAATAAGCAGGGTGACAATATACAGCCTTGACAAGCTCCTTTCCCAATTTGGAACCAGTCCATTGTTTCATGTGCAGTTCTAACTGTTTCTCCTTGACCTGCACACAGATTTCTCAGGAGGCAGGTCAGGTGTTCTGGTATTTACAACTCTTTAAGAATTTTCCACAGTTTGTTGGAAAACTAACATCCATACATGATTAATGGAAAAACCATAGCTTTGACTATATGGACCTTTGTTATCAAAGTAATGTCTCTGCTTTCCAATATGCTGTGTTGGTTTGTTATAGCTTTTCTTCCAAGCTATGTATATATAAGCTGTGTGTATATATACACACAGGTTCATAAATCAGAAACACACATATTGATGAATTTTTATAAAATGCAAATAGTCATGTGACCAATACTGGCACATAACCAAGAAACAACGTTGCTCACCTCATGAAAGCCCACTTCAGATTCCTGGAAATGTTTCCTCACCCCTCAGGCAGCCCCAATGGTGAATTCTCATTTAAGAATAAATTCTGCTTGTATGTGCACTTCCTGCAAACTGAGTCATCCTCAGGGCTCATGTCTTGTGCTTGAGATCTTTCATTTGACCCTTTGGAGATTGATCCATGTTGATAAATATAGTTACATCTTTTTCATTATCATTACTTTATAGTATTACTTCAGATAAATGTTCCACATTCTACTTATCATTTCTTGGTTAGTATCTGTGTTTCCCTCCTCTTTTACTATTTCTTCCCAATTTGGAGAATGGGTTACATTGGGCTTCTGCACTTCCTTTCTTGCATCAAGCATACTTCCTGTTTTGCCATAAAGAGTAGTCCTCCAGAAGTGACCTGGACATGTATCTGTTCCCCAGGTTGTAGAAGGACACCCACATGTACATCATTATGATTGTAAATCAATGACTATAACATTTGATGCAATCAAAGAAAGCAGACATGTAAACATTTCTAATTATTTTTTGGGAGAAAAATTACAGGCATATAAAGTATTTTTCCCTTTCCTGGTTCATTTTGGTAATTGTGCTACTTTCATTTCATTTTCCACTCTGAATTTGCAGTCTTGAGTGCATTTCCAGCTGTTGAGAACTTGAGTGCTGGTACCTTCTGAGACCCCAGGCTCTCTCAAGCAGAAGGAGCCATTCTGTCATCTACTCATACTATAGACTTTGCAGCTTTGAGGATGCAGTCATGTCGATGCAGTTGACGCCAGTTCTGGGCCTTTGATATTCAAAAGCAGTTGTCCCACACTATCAAACCATCTCCTGAAAGGGTGTATATGGCACCGATGCTCTCTGGCTAATGACAGTGTGCTGTGAAAATACTGCTAATTTCAAAACCTCCCGACTATCAGTTCAGTGTGGTTCAGTCACTGAGTTGTGTCCGACTCTGCGACCCCTTGAATCGCAGCAAGCCAGGCCTCCCTGTCCATCACCAACTCCTGGAGTTCACTCAAACTCACATCCATTGAGCCGGTGATGCCATCCAGCCATCTCATCCTCTGTCATCCCCTTCTCCTCCTGCCCCCAATCCCTCCCAGCATCAGAGTCTTTTCCAATGAGGCAACTCTTCGCATGAGGTGGCCAAAGTCCTGGAGTTTCAGCTTTAGCATCATTCCTTCCAAAGAAATCCCAGGGCTGATCTCCTTCAGAATGGACTGGTTGGATCTCCTTGCAGTCCAAGGGACTCTCAAGAGTCTTCTCCAACACCACAGTTCAAAAGCATCAATCCTTCAGCACTCAGCTTTCTTCACAGTTCAACTCTCACATCCATACATGACCACTGGAAAACCCATAGCCTTGACTAGATGAACCTTTGTTGGCAAAGTAATGTCTCTGCTTTTCAATATGCTATCTAGGTTGGTCATAACTTTCCTTCCAAGGAGTAAGCATCTTCTAATTTCATGGCTGCAGTCACCATCTGCAGTGATTTTGGAGCCCAAAAAAATAAAGTCTGACACTGTTTCCACTGTTTCCCCATCTATTTCCCATGAAGTGATGGGACCAGATGCCATGATCTTCGTTTTCTGAATGTTGAGTTTTAAGCCAGTTTTCTCACTCTCCTCTTTCACTCTCATCAAGAGGCTTTTGAGTTCCTCTTCACTTTCTGCCATAAGGGTGGTGTCATCTGCATATCTGAGGTTATTGATATTTCTCCCAGCAATCTTGATTCCAGCTTGTGCTTCATCCAGCCCAGCATTTCACATGATGTACTCTGCATACAAATTAAAGAAGCAGGGTGACAATATACAGCCTTGATGTACTCCTTTTCCTATTTGGAACCAGTCTGTTGTTCCATGTCCAGTTCTGACTGTTGCTTCCTGACCTGCATATAGGTTTCTCAAGAGGCAGGTCAGGTGGTCTAGTATTCCCATCTCTTTCAGAATTTTCCACAGTGTACTGTGATCCACACAGTCAAAGGCTTTGGCATAGTCAATAAAGCAGAAATAGATGTTTTTCTGGAACTCTCTTGCTTTTTCCATGATCCAGCAGATGTTGAGAATTTGATCTCGGGTTCCTCTCTCTTTTCTAAATCCAGCTTGAACATCTGGAAGTTCATGGTTCCCGTATTTTTGAAGCCTGGCTTGGAGAATTTTGAACAGTACTTTACTAGCGTGTGAGATGAGTGCAATTCTGTGGTAGTTTGAACATTCTTTGGCATTGCCTTTCTTTGGGATTGGAATGAAAACTGACCTTTTCCAGTCCTGTGGCCACTGCTGAGTTTTCCAAATGTGCTGGCATATTGAGTGCAGCACTTTCACAGCCTCATCTTTCAGGATTTGAAATATCTCAACTGGAATTCCATCACCTCCACTAGCTTTGCTTGTAGTGATGCTTTCTAAGGCCCTCTTGACTTCACATTCCAGGATGTCTGGAGTGATCACACCATCGTGATTATCTGGGTCATGAAGATCTTTTTTATACAGTTCTTCTGTGTATTCTTGCCATCTCTTCTTAATATCTTCTGCTTATGTTAGGTCCATACCATTTCTGTCCTTTATTGAGCCCATCTTTGCATGAAATGTTCCCTTGGTATCTCTAATTTTCTTGAAGAGATCTCCAGTCTTTCCCATTCTGTTGTTTTCCTCTATTTCTTTGGGTTGATCACTGAGGAAGGCTTTATTATCTCTCCTTGCTATTCTTTGGAACTCTGCATTCAGATGCTTATATCTTTCCTTTTCTCCTTTGGTTTTCACTTATCTTATTTTCACAGCTATTTGTAAGGGCTCCCAAGACAGCCATTTTTGCTTTTCTGCATTTCTTTTTCATGGGGATGGTCTTGATCCCTGTCTTCTGTACAATGTTATGGACCTCCATCCGTAGTTCATCAGGCACTCTATCTATCAGATCTAGGCCCTTAAATCTATTTCTCACTTCCACTGTATAATCATAAGGGGTTTGATTTAGGTCATACCTGAAGAAAGGCAATGCCAAAGAATGCTCAAACTACCACACAATTGCACTCATCTCACATGCTAGTAAAGTAATGCTCAAAATTCTCCAAGCCAGGCTTCAGCAATATGTGAACCATGAACTTCCTGATGTTCAAGCTTGTTTTAGAAAAGGCAGAGGAACCAGAGATCATATTGCCAACATCCACTGGATCATGGAAAAAGCAAGAGAGTTCCAGAAAAACATATTTTTCTGCTTTATTGACTATGCCAAATCCTTTGACTGTGTGGATCACAGTACACTGTGGAAAATTCTGAAAGAGACGGGAATACCAGAATACCTGATCTGCCTCTTGAGAAATTTGTATGCAGGTCAGGAAGCAACAGTTAGGACTGGACATGGAACAACAGACTGGTTCCAAATAGGAAAAGGAATTCGTCAAGGCTGTATATTGTCACCCTGTTTATTTAACTTATATGCAGAGTACATCATGAGAAACGCTGGACTGGAAGAAACACAAGCTGGAATCAAGATTGCCAGGAGAAATATCAATAACCTCAGATATGCAGATGACACCACCCTTATGGCAGAAAGTGAAGAGGAACTCAAAAGCCTCTTGGTGAAGGTGAAAGTGGAGAGTGAAAAAGTTGGCTTAAAGCTCAACATTCAGAAAACGAAGATCATGGCATCTGGTCTCACCACTTCATGGGAAATAGATGGGGAAACAGTGGAAACAGTGTCAGACTTTATTTTTTTGGGCTCCAAAATCACTGCAGATGGTGACTGCAGCCATGAAATTAGAAGATGCTTACTCCTTGGAAGGAAAGTTATGACCAACCTAGATAGCATATTGAAAAGCAGAGACATTACTTTGCCAACAAAGGTTCATCTAGTCAAGGCTATGAGTTTTCCAGTGGTCATGTATGGATGTGAGAGTTGGACTGTGAAGAAGGCTGAGCGCCGAAGAATTGATGATTTTTTTTTTTAAACTGATGTATAGAATTGATGATTTTGAACTGTGGTGTTGGAGAAGACTCTTGAGAGTCCCTTGGACTGCAAGAAGATTCAACCAGTCCATTCTGAAGGAGATCAGCCCTGGGATTGCTTTGGAAGGAATTATGCTAAAGCTGAAACTCCAGTACTTTGGCGACCTCATGCGAAGAGTTGACTCATTGGAAAAGACTCTGATGCTGGGAGGGATTGGGGGCAGGAGGAGAAGGGGACGACAGAGGATAAGACATCTGGATGGCATCCTGACTCAATGGATGTGAGTCTGAGTGAACTCCGGGAGTTGCTGATGGACAGGGAGGCCTGGCGTGCTGTGATTCATGGGGTTGCAAAGAGTCGGACACGACTGAGCGACTGATCTAATCTGATCTGAATGGTCTAGTGGTTTTCCCTACTTTCTTCAATTTAAGTCTGAATTTGGCAATAAGGAGCTCATGATAGGAGTCACAGTCAGCTCCCGGTCTTGTTTTTGCTGACTGTATAGAGCTTCTCCATCTTTGGCTGCGAATAATATAATCAGTCTTTTTTTGCTGTTGACCATCTGGTGATGTCCATGTGTAGAGTCTTCTCCTGTGTTGTTGGAAGAGGGTGTTTTCTATGACCAGTGCGTTCTTATGGCAAAATTCTATTAGCCTTTGACCTGCTTCATTCCGTATTCAAAGGCCAAATTTGCCTGTTACTCCAGGTGTTTCTTGACTTCCTACTTTTGCATTCCAGTCCCCTATAATGAAAAGGACATCTTTTTTGTGTGTTAGTTCTAAAAGGTCTTGTAGGTCTTCATAGAACCGTTCGACTTCAGCTTCTTCAGTGTTACTGGTCGGGGCATAGACTTGGATTACTGTGGTATTGAATGGTTTGCCTTGGAAACAAACAGAGATCATTCTGTCATTTTTGAGATTGCATCCAAGTACTACATTTCAGACTCTTTTGTTGACTATGATGGCTACTCCATTTCTTCCAAGGAATTCCTGCCCACAGTAGTAGATATAATGGTCATGTGAGTTAAATTCACAGATTCCAGTCCATTTTAGTTCACTGATTCCTAGAATGTTGACATTCACTCTTTTCATCTCCTGCTTGACCACTTCCAATTTGCCTTGATTTATGGACCTAACATTCTAGGTTCCTATGCAATATTGCTCTTTACAGCATCAGACCTTGCTTCTATCACCAGTCACATCCACAGCTGGGTATTCTTTTGCTTTGGCTCCATCCCTTCATTCTTTCTGTAGTTATTTCTCCAATGATCTCCAGTAGCGTATTGGGCCCCTACTGACCTGGGGAGTTCCTCTTTAAGTATCCTATCATTTTGCCTTTTCATACTGTTCATGGGGTTCTCAAGGCAAGAATACTGAAGTGGTTTGCCATTCCCTTCTCCAGTGGACCACATTCTGTCAGACCTCTCCACCATGACCCGCCCATCGTGGGTTGCCCCATGGGCATGGCTTAGTTTCATTGAGTTAGACAAAGCTGTGGTCCTAGTGTGATTAGACTGACTAGCTTTCTATGATTGTGGTTTCAGTATGTCTGCCCTCTGATGCCCTCTTGCAACACCTACCGTCTTACTTGGGTTTCTCTTACCTTGGACGTAGGGTATCTCTTCAAGGCTGCTTCAGCAAAGCACAGCCACTGCTCCTTCCTTGGATGAGGGGTATCTCCTCACTGCCACCCCTCCTGACCTTGAACGTGGAGTAGCTCCTCTAGGCCCTTCTGTGTCCACACAGCCACCACTCCTTGGACATGGGGTTGTTCCTCTCAGCCGTGCTTGTGCGCCATTGCAGCCGCCCACGCTTGTGCGCCTTAATGCCCACTTAACCTTTATAATTTCTCCAAGTGAAATAGTCATAAAAATATCTGAAAAAACAGAGCAAGGTTTGAGGTATTTTGTTTGCATGTGTGTGTTTGCTTCTAGTTAAAGAAATTTGCCAGCGACTATAGACAGGACACTCTGAAAAAGTTACATATTATATACATACATCATATATATGTGTGTGTGTGTGTGTGTGTGTGTGTATATATATAAACAAACATCAGTTCTAATTGAATTTTCCCGGATGGGTTGCTGAGCCCAGTGACTTTCAGAGGCATTCCTCATGTCTTCTCACATCCTTCTCTTTTGACAGACTTACGAGTTGAAGACAAAAGCCAAAACAACCAACGACTCCAACAACAGAGGGTGTTTTATATTAATATCTAGCAGTACCGTTCTGCTTGACAATTTCTAAACTCTAGTACTAATAAATCCCATTTCTTGTTATTTGTTCCTACCATTAATTCCCTCCTATTGTCATCATTTTCCAGAATTAAAGATATTTTTATTATTTATGTTTCAGACTCAATTAAAAAGAGAGCTCTTTGGGGTAGAGCATTCAGGGCATTTTGTCACAAGTTTCAGGCTCTTAAAGAAGACACACAGTGGGATGGAGTGTGCACATTCTGCCAAGGAGGATGGGAAGGCTGTTCACTGAGGAGAATGTAAATCACAGAAAGAGATAAAACTTAAAAGAATGAGACATACCCTAAACCCTTTGCAAATCAGCATACAAATTAGTGCCAAAGTATTTACATTCATTAGTGTTCCAGGAACAATGAGATAATGCTATTGTCCTTTCAGTATGTTCATGTTTAATCATTCATTAGGAGACTTTTATATAAAAATTCTGTCCAGCTCTTTGGCCAGCAACCCACCCATTGCCCTCTGCTGTGTCCCCAGATCTAGTCCATCTCTTCCTTCCCCTCAACTTGGGAGGAACCACTGCCAAGACGCAAATTTCATTTAAAGTCTACAATAACACCAACACCCTTGAGGTTGAACCTTGGATATAATAGAAAAGTTAGAGGCAAAGATTTAGTATCAGAAGAAAATTCCACCTTCTCAGCAAAGACTGATCTCCTTGGGAAGCAATGGGAAGATGTTTATGCTTTGACCAGGACACTCAAAGAGATCCAGTCTGCTTCTTGTATTGAGCCCTTGTGGGTAGGGTGAGAGGTTTTTAAGAAGTGCTAGTGTTAAGGTGCCTAGAAGACAAAGAAGTCTTACCCTCTCCCAAGGAGATAAGCATCACAGAAAGATGAGCCTGGCTGTCCAGAAATACTGTTAGGTGGGTGAGAATGGCAGACTCTGTCCTTTCTTCCCGGAGCGACCTTCAGAAGAATACAGTGCAGAAGTTTTATGGCCACTCTGACAGCCATTATCAAGGCAAACGTTGTCTGACTTGTTGCTTCAGCAAATTAGAAGACAAGTAGCTGTGTGTGGATTAATAAAAGACATGAGCTAAAAATTAAAAATCCCATTCATGTTCATAGAGTTTCTTATGAAATGGGTAGAAGAAAGTATGCATATGTGAACTCTGAACACTATAGACTCTTAGTATGAACATAATATGATATTTCTTTTATATGGAATCTAAAAAGAAGTATACGAATGAACTTATTTACAAAACAAAATAAAGTTACAGATGTAAAAAGTAAAATTATGGTTACCAGGTTTAAGGGAGGGGAGTGATAAGTTGAGAGATTGGGATTGACATGTACACATTACTAAATATAAAGTAGGTAACTAATAAAGACCCACTGTATGGCACAGGAAACTCTACTCAATGCTCTGTAATGGCTATATGAGAAAAGAATCTAAAATAGAGCAGATATATGTATGTGTATGTATGTATATGTATGTATGTATATATATATAATTGATTCATTTTGCTGTATACTCCAATAAAAAAAAAAGACGATGGGCTTTTAGTATAGCATTTGCATCCATAAGAGTCCTTGGAACTCCCCTTGTGTCTTAAGGAAAAGCTTTGTTTCAATCATCTTGGGGAGATAAACTTCCAGTCAGGGCAGGAGTGTTGCACCAGGAGTCACTGAGCTTTGCTCTGAGGAGATGCTTCTCCTGAACTTTTAACTTTTCAAACTATGATGTACCATTTTTTTCTTCCATTTTTGTTTATCTTAGCTGACCAGGGCTTAACAACTGACTCACTGTCCCCTAAAGCTTCACACCAACCAGCCCAAGAGCACTCCTGACCAGGAATCAAGACCTCAATTCTCTGCATGGTCCAAATTAGAAAAAAAAAAAAAAAAAAATCATTGCTGCAAACCATGACCTCTGAGGGCCTTGAGGGAGGTCCCAGGTGTTTGCATGCTGCCTACAGAGATCCTTCTCCCCCTGGCCTCTCTTTGACAGGGAGAACTTTGCCCTTGAATACTTAGTAAGCCCAGAACCCTGGTCAACTCTATCAGGACACTTGGAAATGAAAGCCATCCTGTCTTAGTTCTCAAGAGTAAGTTATTTGATTCTTCTTTAGCAAAATTCTTGCCCTTTGGATAGATCATATCCCTGAGAAGAAAATGTAGATACAGTAGGTAAGTGGTGGTGAATCTTAGTAGAATTTTACTAAATTTATTTTTTTTAACATATTCTAGCTCAGTTTGCTTCTACTTTTTTTGTGACTGATGTCTAAACCAAATATTAAATTGAAATGTAATGATGTTTCTATATTTTCCAGATTTTATGCACTCAACTAATAGTTCTGGAAGATTTCACAGGCATTTATAAAAAGGGTCTCTGTGGTCAGAGATGTAAAGTTAACATGCGATCAGTATATTAGGAAAGTCACAATGTGACTGTGTTAAAGATTCTGACAAATCTTGTAGATGAAAAGCATGTCTAACTTCTTTAAACCAACCAAGTTTTCTAAATTTATTTTTGCCGTAGACTAATACTCTATAAACTATTAGGAAAAGACAGTGTTCCATAAGCCATTTAGGAAGTACATTTCTAGACCACTTCTTGAAACTACTTTTGATTCTATGGAAAATTCTGATTCCCAAACAGATTTACGTTTTTTACATCCACTTCTCAGTGTCCTCATCTTCTTAGAAGTGTGTTCCCTTTTTAAGGTTGACCTGCACACTAGTATCTCTTTTTTATAGCTGTGTCACCTCTGTAGTATGGTTAGAACTTCTTCCTTGGTTTCTGACTTTCTCACCATCCTAGCCTAACAGTCACCTGAGTGTGAAATTTGCAGTGGCATTGACTTTGCCAAAGAGCATCGCCTGTGACACCCTTCCTACTGTGGGCTATAATTCTCCATGTCTGGAAGCGGTATCTCCCATTTCACTTTACTAAGAACTTCCGGGAGACCTGGCTTCAATCCCTGGGTCAAGAAGAACCCCTGGAGAAGGGAATGGCTACCCATTCCAGTAGTCTTGCCTGAACAATCCCATGGACAGGGGAGCCTGGTGGGCTACAGTCCATGGGGTTCTAAAGAGTTGGACACAACTGAGCAACTAACACTTTCACTTCACTTCCCATTTTGATAAGTTTGTAGCTTCTAATTTTGATAGTTAAATAATCCTAGAGTCACAAATTCTCCTCACAAATAAAAATAGAGAATAAAAGAGTGATCATCTCTTAACAAACTCTTTCCTGCAGGTCAAACATCAGCTTTTGTACTATGGTCCACACGCTTCTTATCCCTGTCCCAAATAGAGAATATTATCGTTTCTGACTTGGTCTCTAAGTTCCTTTGAATGTCCTATGCAGTGAGTCGTTTTCAACTTTAAAATATGCTCAGTCGTGTCCGACTCTTAGCAACCCCATGGACTGTAACCCACCAGGCTCCTCTGTCCATGGGATTCTCCAGGCAAGAATACTGGACTGGGTTGCCATTGCCTTCTCCAGGGGATCTTCCCAACCCAGGAATCGAACCCACGTCTCCTGCATTGCAGGCAGACGCTTTAACCTCTGAGCCACCAGGGAAGCAAGGTTAAAATACTAATAAAATATTTATGGAATTTTTTTCATATTACAGAAAAATAAATACATTTTAATCTATCCAAATGCTTATTTATTTCCATCTGCTCATTTAGTTTCGAGAGTGTATCTCAACAAACACCTATCATGTTTATAAAGCAAACTACCCAGAAGCAGGGCAAAAGGCAAAGAAACAAACAGAAACAACAGAACTTTTCCAATGACTGCGAAAGAAGAAAAGGAAGTCAACAATGACTTGGTGATTTATCATCCTGTCTTTAGGGTATCCGGGCTGTTTTTAAGGACAACATTTCACTCTCTCTGATTGTATAATTTATGGTTGAAGGCAGTGTTTGTTCCTGGCAGTTGCAGCTGCATGGGCCTATGTTGAGAGAAATTTGATATAGTATTGACATTATTTTATGAAAGTTCTGTCAGGTTTTATTTGTGCAAATGAGAGCTGAGAGACCTAAGTGACTGTTACTTATTATGGAGAACATCAAAGGAAATAAGCAGATGGGAGTGAAATAGAGTAAGTATTGAGCTTGGGCCAAAAACTAAAAAAAGGGGAGGAAAAAGATAAGTTATGCTAATTTTCTGTCACGTAAAAATACTGCTTAATGAGTAGTTCATTCTCTATTCACCCTGATCAAATGTGGCTGAAGACTAGTTAGTTATAACTAAGAACATTTTCAAACTAAACTTTATGGAAACATCTGTAGAATAATCTTCAATGCATCTGATTTCTTTATAAGTTTATATTTTAAAAAACGAGCTGCTTTTCCTCCTGTTTTGAACTGGTATAACTTCTGCAGGATTCACACATGTGCCCCATGAGGGCGAAAGGCAAATATTTTGATATATGATAATTAGCACTTCTGGGCACAGTTTATTCCAGAGGTGAAGATAATCATATCACACCCTCAAAAATGTCTGAAATTGTCCTGTTGCTAACACTGCAGAATCTTCTCTTTCCAGAATATTCCAGACTATCTGACATCTGGCCCCAAACTTGACCATTTGCTATTTCTTCTCCTAAATCATAGCATTCCACCTTCACCCCATTCTTCCCAAACATCCTAGCTTCCAGTCTCCCTGATTAATTCAAATCTCTGATGAAAACATGCATTTTCAGCCCCAGGGTTTCTCTGCAATCACAGCTGAGAATAATGTTCCTATCATTTATGAGATACTTCCTGCAAAAACTTCTGTCCTTCATAAGGGGTCATGGAAGTTTCCAAAATTCTCCCCATTCCTAGTTATTGTCTTAATGGTCATGTCCACAACTTTTATCTTAATCACTAAAAACAATAACAAATGAAAGATTTTATTTTGTCTCATATTTCTACTCCACACCATGGAAAAGTCAAGGTGAAAATCCAGTTTTTGTGGGGACTGAAACTTAGGAAGTTTTGATGACTCTCTTAAGGAAAATAATACAAAATCACACATATAAAAATCTTAGGTGAAAAAAATAAATATGAATTTAGGTTAGAAAATATATCACGATGAATCACAAAATTTAAGTAGAAGACAAATAGTTCAAATATCACAAAATCTGGACAAGTAATATATTTTTATCAACAAAACTACTTGAAACACTTAAAATTTTTTCTTCATTTTAGTTGCATACTCTATTCCTTTATATGCAATTATTTGGAAGACAGTGTGTTTTTCAGATATAATAAAGTATAACTGAGGCTTTTCCAAGCATGATTGATCAAGAAATATTAATGATAGTTTGGAGTCTTCTTTTTTCAAAGTCGTATAAGTTTCAGGGTTATGTTAAGTTAGGAAGCTTGTCCATCAACTTTCTTCTGTATACAACTTCTAAGACATGGAAAAATTCTAATGTATAAGAATCTATATCTGTATTTTGCAAACTTTACATCACATTCTTTACCACCCACTTGCAGTGCCAGGCTGTGGGTATATAAATGGCCCTGC
The DNA here is from genome assembly GCF_019923935.1 of Bubalus bubalis. NCBI lineage: Eukaryota > Metazoa > Chordata > Mammalia > Artiodactyla > Bovidae > Bubalus > Bubalus bubalis. The sequence continues at coordinate 6,535,542 of NC_059164.1, read as the reverse complement.
TCCCCACCCCTGCCACAATGTCAGGGAAATCCACAGAGAGAAGACCTTGCTGGAATTTACTCCTCTTCCTGCCAGGTAGCAGAGATCTAGGTATTCAAGAATATCATTCAAAAATGGTCAATCACAGAAGCAATACACCTGGGCTGCATACATCTTGCTGTGTCCTTTAGCAGACCTCCAAATCTACTGTAATACCATTCTACATCTACAGAAATGTAAGGGGCAGCAATCTTAAGGAATTGCAGTTAAAATATCTTGTACAAATATATGTATAAACTTGTGAGCAAGTGCTGTGGGCATTCAAGGATCTTGAAAGGAGCAGATGAAATGAGGAGGCTGTCGATTGAGCTTCATTGGCAGCCCGGTAACCCCGCCCATGGATGGAGTGGCTTTCCCCCTCATCTGTGCGGGAGACTGATGCAAGAATTTTGCATATCCCCGAGCGCACCTTGCTGGCTCCACTGCCCAGAGTCTGAAGACCCACTGCGCCCTCCCTTCCCAGGTGCAGGACTGTAATGCCACTCCTGGTCTGCAGCCATCCTGACCTCCTGAACTCCTTCACTTCCCTCTTCTATGAGCTGTGGGTAGTGAGAGTGTCTCCTCCGTGCTATGGGCCAGCCAGCTTCTCCCAGTGACATGATAAAGGAATCAGCTATAGAGCCATTGTCTATTCAATGAGGGCTCCAGATCTAGCCTTGTCTACCCTGCCTTATCCAGCCATATTTATTTATTTATTTTAAATTTTATTTTATTGTTAAACTTTACATAACTGTATTAGATTTGCCAAATATCAAAATGAATCCGCCACAGGTATACATGTGTTCCCCATCCTGAACCCTCCTCCCTCCTCCCTCCCCATTCCATCCCTCTGGGTCGTCCCGGTGCACCAGCCCCAAGCTTCCAGTATCGTGCATCGAACCTGGACTGGCAACTCATTTCATACATGATATTTTACATGTTTCAATGCCATTCTCCCAAATCTTCCCACCCTCTCCCTCTCCCACAGAGTCCATAAGACTGTTCTATACATCAGTGTCTCTTTTGCTGTCTCGTACACAGGGTTATTGTTACCATCTTTCTAAATTCCATATACATGCGTTAGTATACTGTATTGGTGTTTTTCTTTCTGGCTTACTTCACTCTGTATAATAGGCTCCAGTTTCATCCACCTCATTAGAACTGATTCAAATGTATTCTTTTTAATGGCTGAATAATACTCCATTGTGTATATGTACCACTGCTTTCTTATCCATTCATCTGCTGATGGACATCTAGGTTGCTTCCATGTCCTGGCTATTATAAACAGTGCTGTGATGAACACTGGGGTACACGTGTCTCTTTCCCTTCTGGTTTCCTCAGTGTGTATGCCCAGCAGTGGGATTGCTGGATCATAAGGCAGGTCTATTTCCAGTTTTTTAAGGAATCTCCACACTGTTCTCCATAGTGGCTGTACTAGTTTGCATTCCCACCAACAGTGGAAGAGGGTTCCCTTTTCTCCACACCCTCTCCAGCATTTATTACTTGTAGACTTTTGGATCGCAGCCATTCTGACTGGTGTGAAATGGTACCTCATAGTGGTTTTGATTTGCATTTCTCTGATAATGAGTGATGTTGAGCATCTTTTCATGTGTTTGTTAGCCATATTTATTTTATACCTGCCTATTGATAACTGTGTGTATGTGTGTGTGGCTTACTTTTAGCAAAGATCTTTAAAAGAAAATAAAATTTGCTGGTGGTGTAGTTTGACCAAGAATACCTCCCTTACCCCCACCTATCAGTGTAAACACAATTCTCAAGTGATGGGAAATGTCAGTGTCCCTGAGGGGACCTTATTAATCCTTTACTAATGATTTAAGTGTCTGGAAACACATTAGAGAGTAACTGCTTGAAATTACACAAATATGTTGGCTTATTCTACATTTCAAATCCTGCTTCAGTAAAATCCAAATGCTGCTAAACCTGCAGGGTCTCCTTGGGTTTTCTGACTATCCATAAATGAGTGTTCTTGTTTAATTGTTCCAATTGTTATACATTTTCTACTTTTTTTTGGCTGTACCACATGCCATGTGGGGTTGTAGTTCCCAGAACAGGGATCAAACCCACCCCCCACCTACAGTGGAAGCTCAGAGTCTTAACCACTGGCCGCTGCTGCTGCTGCATCGCTTCAGTCGTGTCCAACTCTGTGTGACCCCATAGACGGCAGCCCACCAGGCTCCTCCATCCCTGGGAATCTCCAGGCAAGAATACTGGAGTGGGTTGCCATTTCCTTCTCCAATGCATGCAAGCATGCTAAGTCGCTTCAGTCCGACTCTGCGACCCTATGGACTATAGCCCACCAGGCTCCTCTGTCCATGGGATTCTCTAGGCAAGAATACTGGAGTGGGTTGCCATTTTCTTCTCCACTTACTCACTGGACCACCAGGGAAATTCCTCTAGTTTATTTTGGTAAAGCATTCCTTTTATTTTTTCAAAACCATAGCAGTTTTATGTAAGATTGGCAGGCTGCAAAATTAACTCCTTTGCACAGAAGAATTTATTAGTTGACAAAGAAAAAATGGAATTCGTTGCTATTTGCATGTCCTTGAAATGAATTGACACAAAGCTCAATCTTTCTCATGTTTCTTTGTAATGATAAAGCAATTTAAAATGTGATTATTATAAGTCATCAAGAAATACTTGATTGAGTGAATATCTATACTATTGATAATGTTTCTAATTAATAATAGTGGGTTGCCATGACCTGGGCGTGGAAGATACCCTGGTTCAATATGACATTTAAATTACATATGACTTAAATCATATAGGTAGACAATAAGAGAAACCATACTGTTTTGTCAAATGATCTAAGATTTTTTAAAAAAAATTATAGTTAATAACTTTCTGACTTTGAGGTAATAATTATAGGACAAGAAATTAAGTTTATAAATGCTGCTGTTTTCAGAGAAGTGGTTAGTTTCAATAGCAGGAAGAAGTTAACTCTAAAAACAAGAAAATCCAGCTAATTTAGCAACATCTTGTTGAAGCAAATATATAAAATGCAGATTTTAGTGGGAGGAGTTGAAAAGAATGAGAGGAGATAGTTGCCCCCCAAATTAGTATTTGAACATTATATAATGCATGTGAGATTGAGATTCAAACCTGTATTTTCAATGTTTCCTAGTTCAATTCTGCATGTCTTATCCTAAGATATTATATTAATATATAGGACAGATGGGCTACTAATACATTCACAAATATGTGGTCAAGCTTATTCAAGGATATGAGAAAGTATTTCATGAGACTATAGCAAATTCTTGACATTAAGTGTCTACACTCTGGTCCATAAAATAACAAAGGTATGACTCTCTGCATTGCAAAGCAAATGTTTTATTTTCTGGAAACATGTAAGAAGCTGAGTGCAGCAATGGTGCAGAGTGGAGTAGATGTCATCCACTTGGAGAAATAAAAAAAGATCTCAAATATCAAAGAGTGTTCTGCCCCCTTTCCTCTAGGAGATTCTTGGATCTGTCTGCTGGAGCAAAGGAAATAAAAGCAAAAATAAACAAATGGGGCCTAATTAAACCTACCAGATTTTGCATAACAAGGGGAACTATCAACAAAACCAAAAGACAGACTACTAAATTGGAGAAAATACTTACAAATGATATCACCTGACTAATAAGGAGTTAATATCTAAAATACATAGAAAGCTCATATACGTCACTGTCAAGAAAACAACCCAATTAAATACTGAGAGGATCTGAATAGATATTTTTCAAAGAAGATGTAGAGATAGCCAACAGGCACATGACAAGCTGCTCAACATCACTGGTCATCAGGGAAATGCAAATCAAAACCATCACTGCACACCTGTCAGGGTGGCGGTCATCAACAAGAACACAAATACCGAGTACAGTGAGGATGTGAAGAAAAGGGAACCCTCCTGCACTGTTGGTGGGAATGTAGATTGGTACAGTGACTGCAGAAAACAATATGAAGGTTTCTCACAGACGGTGGGACCCAGGAACTCCACACCTAGATATGTACCCAAAAGAAACATGAACACGGATTTGAAAAAATACATGCATCTCAATGTTTGTAGCAGCACTATTTACAATAGTCAAGATATGGAAGCAACTTAAATGTCTATCAACAGATGAGTGGGTAAAGATTGTATATAAAAATTGTGTACATATATATATATACATACAAGAATAATAAAAATTGTGTATATAAAAAGTATATAGAATTGTATATATATATATATATACACATATATATACACACACATATAGATATACATATACAATAGATACTATTCGGTCATAGGAAAGAATGAAATTTTGCCATTTTCAGTAACATGGATGGACTTGGAGGGTTTTATGCTAAGTGAAATAAGTCAGACAGAGAAAGACATACTTTATCATATTACTTATATGTGGGATATAATAAATATACAACAAAATAGTGAATATAACAAAATAGAAGCAGACACAGCTTTAGAGAACAAAGTAAGCTTGTGTTTACTAGTGGGGAGAGGGAAGGAGGAGGGGCAAAACAAGGGTAAGGGAGTAAGAGATACAAACTGTTGTGTATAAAGTAAGCTACAAGGATATACCGTACAATCTGGGGAATATAGCCAAATTTTTATAATCACTCTAAATGGAGTATACCCTTTAAAAATTATAGCTCACAGTATTGTGCACCTGTAACCTATATAATATTATACATCAACTAAACTTCACTAATGGAGAAGGCAATGGCACCCCACTCCAGTACTCTTGCCTGGAAAATCCCATGGATGGAGGACCCTGGTAGGCTGCAGTCTGTGGTGTCGCTGAGAGTCGGGCATGACTGAGCGACTTCACTTTCACTTTTCACTTTCAGGCATTGGAGAAGGAAATGGCAACCCACTCCAGTGTTCTTGCCTGGAGAATCCCAGGGACGGAGGAACCTAGTGGGCTGCCGTCTATGGGGTCACACAGAGTCAGATACTACTGAAGCAACTTAGTAGCAGCAGCAGCAGCAAACTTCACTAAAAAATGACCTCATAGTCAGCTGGGTCTTGAAATTTTGGAATTAAGGGAAAACATAAAGTCAGCCTAAAGAGGCAAAGATGAGGTGGTACCGGGGGTAAAGGGAAGCCCCATGACTGCATGACTGCCTGAGCTATGAAAGCCAGTCTTTCTGGAATAAAATAGAGGATGAGAATGAAGTACCCTGAAGGTTAGGGTGAAATAGCTAAGAAAGTCATCGAATCTAAATGACTAGATTACATGGTAATTTAAAGATAATTAAACTTAATCCCACCTAAAATGTCATCCCTACATTCTATTTATTCTCATCTAAAAATCAACTATTCCATACTGTGATGTTCCTTCTATGCTATCCAATACTGGGTTTCAAGGAATTTTACTTTCTTCAATTTCTTGTAGTAATTTATTCATGTCACTATTATTTTATCTCCCACAATATGGTCTTCTGCACAGTCTAGGACATAATAGCCAAATAGTCTTGGACAAATAGTCTAGGACAGTCTTCTTTAACATATATGACCTGGTTTTGTTTTTTCTTTATTCACTACTTAGGAGGGGTCTGTGGGGTTCAGAGTATGCTATAAACAGGCAGATGGACGGTCCACTGGTGCAGATGCAGCAGCAGCGATTGCCCTGGGCGGGGTGACTTTCCGTCAAGAAGCTAGTAAATTATTGTTTGTTGCTGTCTTCTCTGGAAGGTGAGCTCTGTTCTAGCAGGTCGGTGCCTAGTTCCCACTGGTTGGGAAGCTTGTGAATATCTTGAGTTTATCTAATACTTATTTGTATTCCCAGATCTTAACATGAAGTGTTGGATGTTGCACCTGCTTTTCATTCCTGCTGTTTGGAAACCTTTTTATTATGTGCAGTTGCATCTGCTTGAGGAAAGATACCTCCAGAAAAGTGAGAATCAGTAATAAAAGACGTCGTTGGGAGAAACAAAATAAAGCTGTTGGTGATTCTACTGATTTACACTCACTAAACAGCCAGCTTTCTCTGACTGGACTCCTGCTGCTGGTAAGGAGTGAGGCAACCTCTGTGTTTCACTGCGGGAGACAGTGGTGCCTTGTTCTGTCTTCACTCACTGGACCTCCCTTTTTAGTAAAAGCATCAGTGGGTCTTGGCTGGTAGACATTCCTCCAGCTGACTGTCAGGTGTGCCACTAAAGCTTGCTGTGCTCCGTTCTTCAGAGGATGTTTCTATGTGGTTGAGAGACAGGGTGAGGAGAATCTGTTCAGAACTCCAAGTTCTTTGACTAATGCAAACATGCAGCAAATAACTCATCAAATTGTCTCTTCCGGCTAAAGCCCTATTTCAATAACAGAAACAATTTGAAATATTCAGAGTATTTTCTTATCCTGCTTTCTAGAGGTCCAAATTCCATTCTCAGCACAAAGGCAGGATGTCACGAGGAACAAAATGGATGGCCAGCATATTTCTCTTGGTAAATTACTTAATGGTGCATTCTCTTCAGCGCTAGCCACAGAGGGGATCTCTTAACCTTGAAGCAGTAACAAATGGGACTTTTTCCCTCTCAGCTTGGCAATGACATCGTGATTTCTCTAAGTCTGGAAAGTAAGTTGATATATTTTGAAAAATCAAGTAAATCTTATATTCCTTTACCTGTGTACTTTTATTTATGTTTAATTTTTCCATTTTTTCCTGTTTTTTGTTTTTAGTTTTTATTTCTTTACCTGTGCCCTTTTATAAAGAACTGTCCTCGGTTTTCTCGGAGAACACAATATTCTAGTGAAAGAGGGTCCAATAGACATGTATGAAGGAGCAGGATTGACAGTTGAAGGCCATTGTTTCAAAATATTTGAGGAGAAAAAGGGAGGGTGATATGTCTTCTCAAATAGGACACACATTGGGTAGCACTTAGGGAACTTTTTCAACTATCAGCCAAAAAAAGTGTCTCTTTGTGTTGTTTCCTGACTGCTGTAATTTATAGAGGCTTGTTTATCTCTGTTATTTTGCAGCTGTGGACACTATTAACTTAGCAATTTAAAAATAACATACTCAAGAGTGACAGGCATGAACTATGAGAACAAAGTAAAATTTTCTATTTGGAGAATGATTTTTAAAAATACTTTCAGTGTGGTAGCTCTTTCCAATGCATGTTTCAGAGACTTTCAGAGCTTGCAGAAGGGTGGAGTTCAAGACACCTGGAGGAGATGTCCGAGGAGCTCAGAGCATCCTGTAATCTGTGTGGCCCAAGAGATGCAGGTGCTCACCTTCAGCAAAGGGGCAACTAGCTTCTCCCCACTCCTTCCTTTCCTTTCTTTTATTTCTTTTTTTCCTTTTGTGTGGTCTCTCTCTGTCTCTGCTTCTTTTTTCCTTCTTTTTCTTTTCTTCTTTATTCCCCCTTCCCCCATAGTTGTTTTCTTTAGTTAAATTTTATCTTTAGATCCCAGCAAAAAATTCAAGTGATCACTTGCCCTTCCTTAAAGTCATAAGTGAACGGAGAACTAATTAATGAGCTTCTTCTTAAGAAACTGTAAAGAAAGAACCCACAAGAATTGTTATTACAGATACCAAGAGAAGCCTTCTCATGAAACACCACTTTAGAAAGTTTTGACAATGAGGATCTGAAATCCAATCCAAAAAAGACTCTGAATCTAATTTTGATGATTCACCACTTACAGGCGCTACTGCCTCTCCCTCTGCCAACACCTAAGCAAAGTGATGGGAAAGCCAGAGGGACTTTCCCCCAATGCTCAAGCCTTTATTCACAAGCAGGAACCTTCATCCCAGTGCCATCCCCAACCTCCATGAAACCCCAAAGCCAGTCTCCTTTCCCTACTCTTTTAAACCATGTTCAGTTCAGTTCAGTTCAGTCACTCAGTCATGTCTGACTCTTTGCGACCCCATGAATCTCAGCACGCCAGGCCTCCCTGTCCATCACAACTCCCGGAGCTCACCCAGACCCACGTCCATCGAGTCAGTGATGCCATCCAGCCATCTCATCCTCTCTCATCCCCTTCTCCTCCTGCCCCCAATCCCTCCCAGCATCAGAGTCTTTTCCAATGAGTCAATTCTTCGCATGAGATGGCCGAAGTACTGGAGTTTCAGCTTTAGCATCATTCCTTCCAAAGAAATCCCAGGGCTGATATCCTTTAGAATGGACTGGTTGGATCTCCTTGCAGTCCAAGGGACTCTCAGGAGTCTTCTCTAACACCACAGTTCAAAAGCATCAATTCTTCGGTGCTCAGCCTTCTTCACAGTCCAACTCTCACATCCATACATGACCACAGGAAAAACCATAGCCTTGACTAGATGGACCTTTGTTGGCAAAGTAATGTCTCTGCTTTTGAATATGCTATCTAGGTTGGGCATAACTTTCCTTCCAAAGAGTAAGCGTCTTTTTAATGTCATGGCTGCAGTCACCATCTGCAGTGATTTTGGAGCCCCAAAAACAAAGTCTGCCACTGTTTCCACTGTTTCCCCATCTATTTCCCAAGAAGTGATGGGACCGGATGCCATGATCTTCATCTTCTGAATGTTGAGTTTTAAGCCAACTTTTTCACTCTCCTCTTTCACTCTCATCAAGAGGCTTTTGAGTTCCGCTTCACTTTCTGCCATAAGGGTGGTGTCATCTGCATATCTGAGGTTATTGATATTTCTCCTGGCAATCTTGATTCCAGCTTGTGTTTCTTCCAGTCCAGCGTTTCTCATGATGTACTCTGCATATAAGTTAAATAAACAGGGTGACAATATACAGCCTTGATGTACTCTTTTCCTATTTGGAACCAGTCTGTTGTTCCATATCCAGTTCTAACTGTTGCTTCCTGACCTGCGTACAAATTTCTCAAGAGGCAGATCAGGTGGTCTGGTATTCCCATCTCTTTCAGAATTTTCCACAGTTGATTGTGATCCACACAGTCAAAGGCTTTGGCATAGTACATAAAGCAGAAATAGGTGTTTCTCTGGAACTCTCTTGCTTTTTCAATGATCCAGTGGATGTGGGCCATTTGATCTCTGGTTCCTCTGCCTTTTCTAAAACCATGTTAGGAGCTGCTTAAAAGCCTGCCTTAGTCTCTCCAAAAGCCTCAACTTGTGGGTAATAAATGTTTTCAGTCCACAGAGCTCATTCACGGTTTATTGATTTCTACATACACTTGTGTGCATGCGCGATGACTGTGTGTGTGTGTGTGTGTGTGTGTGTGTGTGTGGTTCTATGCAGATCTATTGTGTGTAGGTTAGTCTAACCAATCAGCATGCAGAACTGTCCTGTCACCACAAGTCCCTCTCAGGCTGTTCATTTGTCAACAGACTTGCTTCTCTTGCAGGCTCCATCCTAAGCCTTGACAACCACTAATAGGCTTCTGATCTCTTTATGGATCAAACTATGGAAGTAGCTAGAAGTGCTATCTGTAATTGTTCTCTTTTTTTTGTGGCGGATTCATTTTGATATTTGTCAAAACTAATACAATTATGTAAAGTTTAAAAATAAAATAAAATTAAAAAAAAAAGTTAATTTTAGGGTTTGATTTGCCCAGTATGGTCTTACACCAACAGCTTACATTAATTAATTAATTAATCTTATACATCCTGAAATTCTTATAACTACATTTAAAATAGTAATTATAATAGAGTAGGCTGCCTTTAAAAAACAACTGCCTGCTTTCCTGTGCAGCTTTAAGAATGACCACACAGGGACATTCATTTCCATTCTTCCTCGTTTTTCTCCTTTGTAGACCCAGAAACTCTGAACCATTTACCTGAAATCTCCATATATGACTGGCATGAAGTTTACACTATGAGTTTGGGTCTATAAGGCTTTTGTTAATTTTAAGGTAATGAATTTCTTCTGTTTCATTTAGGGTTTGGCTCAGCTGTGGCTTCAATACTTACTGTTGGTCCCTTACTTTTCTTACAGACACATAAGAAACTAGTAAAACAGAGGAAGAAATCCTGAACTTCAGTATATTATGGGTGTCACTAACACCCAACTCAGTATTTTGTTTGAATGTCAATATTGATTACACCACACATATTGTGAGGATATGAAATGTTCTTTTTTAAAGAACAAAGCAGGTGGCATAACTCTCCCAGACTTCAGACAATACTACAAAGATATAGTAATCAAAATAGTGTGATATTGGCACAGACACAGACATAGGGATCAATAGAACTGAACAGAGGGTGCAAAAACAAACCCACATACCTAGACAGACAATTAATCTTCAACACAGGAGACAAGACTACACAATGGAGAAAACCTAGTCTCTTGAGCAAGTGGTGTTGGGAAAACTGGATAGTTACATGTAAATTAATGAAGTTAGAACTCCCCCTCACACTATACACACAAAAAAATAAACTAAAAATAGCTTAAAGACTTGAATGTAAGACAAGACACCATAAATCTCCTGGAAGAGAATATAGGCAAAACATAAATCACAGCAAAACTTTCTTAGATCAGTCTCCTGATCTATTGCTTTGGGAGACTGATCATAGCATTTTTAATCATAGTAGGTTAAAAAAAAAAAACAAACTGGAGCAACTTAAATGTCTTTTACTTTGACAAGTGGTTAAACAAACTGTGGAACATCCAAGCCGTGGAATATGACTCGACACTGAAAAGCAATGAGCCGGTGATCCACACAGCAGCTTGAATGGATCTCAAAAGGTTTATTCAGTCTCAAAGGCTGCTTATTGCTTAATTTCATTCATATAATCCCCATAAAGAACATCAGGCTATTATATGATGAACCAGATTCTGATGTCAAAAAGTAAAGGACTGTGATATGATTTGGGAGACTGGGATTGACATACATACACTATTTATACTATGTATATAATAGATAACTAATGAAAACATGCTATATAGTGCAGGGAACTTTCAGTGCTCTGTGGTGAGCAAAATGGGAAGAAAATCTAAAAAAGACAGGATATAAGTATATGCATAGCTGATTCACTTTGCTTTCTAGTAGAAACCAATGCACCATTCCAATAGTTGCTTTGAAACTATACTCCAATAAAATTTTAAAAGAACCATAAAGTATAAGGGCGATGGACTCCAAAGGAAAACAATTTTGAAAATAAAAAAATAAATGACTGAGGAGAAGATCACATAGACTTTGAGAATCTCCTGAATCTAAGATTTGTAATATTTCAAATACTGAGCCTCCCTCTTCTGGTCTCCATATATGTATAATAAATAATTAATCTTTTCTAAAGATATTTAAAATGTAAAAGGAGAACTTGTGTTTAGAAATGGTTAGCAACATTTAATATGCAAAAATAGTACTCTATGTGCTAAATATGATTGTATATATACCAGTAATATTTTCTTAAGGGTAAGAGCTTGCTTTGTTTCCCTTGCCTTGACTTAACCTTAGACTTTGAATGGTTTTAGTGGTCGATTTTAGAAATGAAAAGGTAGTATCATAAAGGAAAATAATTTATTAGACTTTAAAGGATATAGTGTGTATCAAAAGCAACCCGATAGGTTTGTTACAAATAAAATTTCTAAATATGTCACATAATTATTGATCTTAGCCAAAAGTCTGTGTGATGTCAGATAATTCTTAATGAAAAATTAGCATCATTTTCACTTGAAAATGAATGACGTTAAGAATATAATAAATAAATAAATACACACATGCATACATACATAAATAAAATAAAATGAAAATAAAACAAACCAAACCAAGATGAACATATAGAAAGAGCAGAGTAGTGGTCACCAGAGGGGAAGGAGGGTGGAGGAGGGTGAAATGGGTACAGGGGTTAACTGTACACTGATGGATAGAAACCCAATTTTTGGTAAACAGAACCAGAAATAATGTTGTGCACATGAGACTCATATAATGTTATTACTCAATAAAAACATTATTACACTAACCTTGCACATTACTGATAGAAATAATTTGTTCTATTCATGTTATAAATAACATACTTACGTATTTTATGTTTCCAGTGAATGTTTCTATAGCTGAAGAACAGAGAGAGCTCAAGTTTAGGAGGATATCTTATTGTTCCAGAACCATAAATACCCTTACAACTTACTTGTGATACACTTTGATATTTATCTAATAGAAAATATATAATTTAACCATTTCATTTGATTAGACAAAAGTTATTTCTTGATTCAAACTAATATGATCTATTGACTGAGTGCATATTGCATGAATCACTGAAATATCAATCTCAGATACACGTTTGGGAACAGACCAATCTTACTGCAAACAATCCTCATCCTTAAAGAATTATAACTGCTTTGACAAGGATGGGGACAAGTTAATATTTACCAAACAAGCACAACCACCATCACTGACAAAAACGAAATGATTCTTTCAAAATTGAAACATTGAACTATATGCTTTTTGATATTTCTGTGGTTTGAATGTGTCATGAAAAACAAGATGTTATATGGTATGTTTTAGCTAGGGTATGCCAAGAAGCTGGAGAAGACACCTGAGAGTTCCTTGGACAGCAAGGAGATCAAACCAATCTTATGGGAAATCAGCCCTGAATACTCATTGGAAGGACTGATGCTGAAGCTGAGGCTCCATTACTTTGATCCCCTTATGTGAACAGTCAACTTACTGGAAAAGTCCCTGATGCTGGGAAAGATTGAGGGCAGAAGGGGGAGAGGGCATCAGTGGATGCCATGGCTGGATGACATCAACGATGCTATGGACATAAACTTGGGCAAACTTCCAGAGATGGTGAGGGACAGGAAAGCATGGCATGCTGCAGTCCATGGGATCACAAAGAGTCAGGCATGAGTGGGTGATTAAACAACATGCCAAGAAGCCCAACTATAAAAGCCTCTATAAACTAGGATCTTTACAACTCTGGCAAAAACGATGAACATTTCCTAGCTAATTTACATGTAATCTATCAATCAATGAGATGAATCTATGGGATTTCTAATTATTCTGGATACAAGAAGACATAGAGAGTTGAGAATTTTGAAGCCTAGATATCACTTACCCAATCTTACTTTAGCAATCTACTAATTTATGTCTTTCAATTTCAGATATATAAAGTGACTTGAATGTTTCAGTTAAGTGGGGTGTTGACCACATTTTTAGTTCAGCTTTCAACTTCATTTGTCAAAGTTGACACTCATGATACATTATATAGCCTGAGTTCTACCTATGGTAATTTTACGTCTGTATCTGTATGGTATTCCTTTTTATGGCTGAATAATATTCCATTGTTTGCATCACCATATTTGTTTATCCATTTCATCAAATGATGAATATCTAGGTTGTTTATGAGTATTTCTGATATGAACAGCAATGTACACATCTTTATATAAAGGATATGTTTATATTTGGGGTATATAGCTAGTAATAAAATTTCTGAGTCATATTTCTGGGTAACTGTTTTACTTTTTGAGTTCTATCAAAAGATTTTCAAAAAGGCTAATACATTTTACATATCCCCCAGAAAGAATGAGGGCTCCAACTTTTCCACATCTTCAGCTATAACTTGTTATTCTCTATTACTTTTATTATAGTCATCCTAGGGTATGTGATTTGGGTCACACCTGAATGGCCTAGTGGTTTTTCCACTTTCTTCAATTTCAGTCTGAATTTGGCAATAAGGAGTTCATGATCTGAGCCACAGTCAGCTCCCAGTCTTGTTTTTGCTGCTTGCATAGAGCTTCTCTATCTTTGGATGCAAAGAATATAATCAATCTGATTTCGGTGTCCACCATCTGGTGATGTCCATGTGTAGAGTCTTTTGTGTTGTTGGAAGAGGGTGTTTGCTATGATCAGTGAGTTCTCTTGGCAGAACTCTATTAGCCTTTTCCCTGCTTTATTCTGTACTCCAAGGCCAAATTTGCCTGTTACTCTAGGTATTTCTTGACTTTCTACTTTTGCATTCCAGTCCCCTAAAATGAAAAGGACATCTTTTTTTCAGTGTTAGTTCTAGAAGGTCTAGTAGGTCTTCATAGAACTGTTCAACTTCAGCTTCTTCAGTGTTACTGGTCGGGGCATAGACTTGGTTTACCATGGTATTGAATGGTTTGCCTTGGAAACGAACAGAGATCATTCTGTCGTTTTTGAGATTGCATCCAAGTACTGCATTTTGGACTCTTTTGTTGACTATGATGGCTACTCCATTTCTTCTAAGGGATTCCTGCCCACAGTAGTAGATATAATGGTCATCTGAGTTAAATTCACCCATTCCAGTCCATCTTAGTTTGCTGATTCCTAGAATGTTGATGTTCACTCTTGTCATCTCCTGTTTGACCGCTTCCAATTTGCCTTGATTCATGGACCTAACATTCCAGGTTCCTATGCAATATTGCTCTTTGCAGCATTGGACCTTGCTTATATCTCCAGTCCCATCCACAACTGGTTGTTGTTTTTGTTTTGGATCCATCCCTTCATTCTTTCTGGAGTTATTTCTCCACTGATCTCCAGTAACATATTGGGCACCTACTGGCCTGGGGAGTTCATCTTTCAGCGTCCTATCTTTTTTCCTTTTCATACTGTTCATGGCTATGGGATTTTCCAGTGGTCATGTATGGATGTGAGACTTGGACTATAAAGAAGACTCATGAGAGTCCCTTAGACTGCAAGGAGATCCAACCAGTCCATCCTAAAGATCAGTCCTGGGTGTTCACTAGTAGGACTGATGTTGAAGCTGAAACTCCAATACTTTGGCCACCTGATGCGAAGAGCTGACTCATTAGAAAAGACCTTGATGCTGGGAAAGATTGAGGGCAGGAGGAGAAGGGGATGACAGAGGATGAGATGGTTGGATGGCATCACCGACTTGATGGACATGGGTTTGGGTGGACTCTGGGAGTTGGTGATGGACAGGGAGGCCTGGCGTGCTGCAGTTCATGGGGTCACAAAGAGTCGGACATGACTGAGCGACTGAACTGAACTGAGGGTGTGTGATGTGTTATTTCATTGTAATCTTGATTTGTATTTCTCTCTCTTGCCTGGAAAATCCCATGGATGGAGGAACCTGGTAGGCTGCAGTCCATGGGGTCGCTAAGAGTCGGAAACGACTGAGCGACTTCACTTTCACTTTTCACTTTCATGCATTGGAGAAGGAGATGGAAACCCACTCCAGTATTCTTGCCTGAAGAATCCCAGGGACCGGGAGCCTGGTGGGCTGCCGTCTATGGGGTTGCACAGAGTCGGACACGACTGACGCGACTTAGCAGCAGCAGTAGCAGCAGTGACTAAAGACGGAAAAGGCAATGGCACCCCACTCCAGTACTCTTGCCTGGAAAAATCCCATGGACGGAGGAGCCTGGTAGGCTGCAGTCCATGGGGTCGCTAAGAGTTGGACATGACTGAATGACTTCACTGTCACTTTTCACTTTCATGCACTGGAGAAGGAAATGGCAACCCACTCCAGTGTTCTTGCCTGGAGAAACCCAGGGCCGGGGGAGCCTGGTGGGCTGCCGTCTATGGGGTCGCACAGGGTTGGACACAACTGACGCGACTTAGCAGCAGCAGCAGTGACTGTGCTTAGTAGTAATTTGTGTATTTTATTTGGAGAAATATCTATTCAAATTATTTGACCTTTTTAGTTTTACATTAGGTTATTTATTGATATGTAAGAATTTTAAAATATATTCTGGATACTAGACATTTCCAATATGTGACTTGCAAATATTTCCTCTCAATATTTTTTTAAATTAATTAATTTTAATTGGAAGCTAATTACTTTACAATATTGTAGTGATTTTTGCCATACATTGACATGAGTCAGCCATGACCAATTAATTCCTCTCAATCTTTAGGCTAACTTCCCCTTTCATTACAGTGTCCTTTAATGCACAGATGTCTTAAACGTGGATGATGTAATCTATTTGTTTTCCTTTAGTTGCTGTGCTTTTGGTGTCATAGCTGAGAACCTGTCACCTAATCCAAGGCAATGCAGATTTATTTATATCTATTTTTTTCTAGTCACTTTATAGGATTAGCTCTTATAAAGTTTTAGGCCTTTTACATTTTAAGTTAATTTTTTAAATTAATTAATTTATTTTAATTGGAGGTAATTACAATATTGTAGTGGTTTTTACCATACATTGACATGAATGAGCCATGGATGTACATGTGTCCCCCATTCTGAACCCCTTCTCATCTCCCTCCCAATCCCATCCCTCAGGGTCGTCCCAGTGCACTGGCTTTGAGTGCTATGTTTCATGCATCGAACTTGGATTGGTGATCTATTTAACATATGGTAATATACATGTTTCAATGCTATTCTCTCAAATCATCCAACCCTCGCCTTCTCCCACAGAGTCCAAAATTCTGTTCTTTATATCTGTGTCTCTTTTGCTGTCTCACATAAAGGGTCATCATTACCATCTTTCTAAATTCCATATATATGCGTTAATATACTGTATTGGTGTTTTACTTTCTGACCTACTTCACTATGTATAATAGGCTCCAGTTTTATCCACCTCATTAGAACTGATTCAAATATGCTCTTTTTAATAACTGAGTAATATTCCATTGTGTATATATACCACAGCTTTCTTATCCATTCATCTGCTGATGGACATCTAGGTTGCTTCCATGTCCTGGCTATTGTGAACAGTGCTGCGATGAACATTGGGGTACACATGTCTCTTTCAATTCTGGTTTCCTCAGTGTGTATGCCCGGCAGTGGGATTGCTGGATCATAAGGCAGTTCTATTTCCAGTTTTTTAAGGAATCTCCACACTTTTCTCCATAGTGGCTGTCCTAGTTTGCATTCCCACCAACAGTGTAAGAGGGTTCCCTTTTCTCCACACCCTCTCATGTATGATGTAAGGTAGAGGTTCAAACTCACTGTTTTGGAAGTAGACACCCATTGCCTAGCATCAGTTACATTTTGTGATTCTATTTGATGCCATACTGAATTGAGATAAACCTCAGTGGGGGAGCAAGAAATACCCACTTTTTCAAGGATACTCATGTATGCATGCACACAAGCATGCATACACACATATAGTTAATTCCATGAATTGTTGTTATTTTGAAATGCAAGCAATACTAAGTTGCATGCCATATTTATTTGCATGCATATGAAAAAACACACAAATATTAAATGCCTAGTAGACATATTAATGGGAAAAATGTTGTATACTGCATTGTACAAAGTCACAGTTGGTCTGTGATTGGCCTATTCCTGATCTTATCAGGCAGTGGCAAAGGAAGATTTTCATAAGTTCAGTAGGTTACAACTGACCCTTTATTGACTGCATTAGCAAGAAATTATTTTTTAGTTTAAATGAATAGAATAAAACATTTTAAGATGCTTTCAATTATTATATAATGTTCATTTCAGAAATATATAATGTGAAAAAATGTGTATTATAAAACTGGCAGAAAAGTCTGAGCATTACCAAAATATAAATTTACATTACCACCATTGGTGCATGACCAGATCTATTTTTTCCTAAGCTCACCAAAACTAGCTATTAGATCATACTATAATTTTGCTTCTGTTTGATCAAATCCTATAATTCATTTATATCCATATTTCTGTGATTTATATCCATATTTCTGTGATTTATATCATTAATCTCATTTTTCTGAAATTGTGATATAGTTTAAGCAGAAAAATGAAAAAAAAAACACACAAAAAAGAAGAAGATATCAGCAGTTTAAAATGTAATAGTGTATCTAACATTCTTAAGGAAATAATTAAAAGAAAATCATAAATAATGAGAGTTAATATTTTGGCCCAATTAAATAACTTAAATTATTATACTGGTTATAGTTAAATAACTAGTTATTTAACTATAACTTATATATAGTTAATATATAACTCATATAACTAGTTATTTAACTATACTTAAATAACTAGTTCAAAAGTGTAATGAAAAAAAGATTCGATGTTTCATAGACATACAAGCATATGGTGATTAAAATTATATTTTAAAACACAAAGTACTTGCAATATATAATCAGGTATATGAATTATGACCACTGTATTGAGAGATATCATTTTCTTATATAAGAGGACTCAAAATCTATTAATTTAATGCATAGTATGAAAGTTTTTTTATTGAATTTATCCAGCATTACTGAAGATCTT
Organism: Bubalus bubalis; assembly: GCF_019923935.1. NCBI lineage: Eukaryota > Metazoa > Chordata > Mammalia > Artiodactyla > Bovidae > Bubalus > Bubalus bubalis. Next base: position 6,517,516 of record NC_059164.1, on the reverse strand, counting down.
ATTAACATTTGCATAAACATTCTAAAGGAGATTAGTCCTGGGTATTCTTTGGAAGGAATGATGCTAAAGCTGAAACTTCAGTACTTTGGCCACCTCATGCGAAGAGTTGACTCATTGGAAAAGACTCTGATGCTGGGAGGGATTGGGGGCAGGAGGAGAAGGGGACAACAGAGGATGAGATGGCTGGATGGCATCACCGACTCAATGGACGTGAGTTTGAGTGAACTCTAGGAGTTGGTGATGGACAGGGAGGCCTGGCGTGCTACAATTCATGGGGTCACAAAGAGTCGGACATGACTGAGCAACTGAACTGAACTGAACTGAAACATTGTATGGATGTAAGAGTTGGACCACAAAGAAAGCTGAGTGCCAAAGAATTGATGCTTTTGAACTGTAGTGTTGAAGATTCTTGAGAGTCCCTTGGATCAAACAAGCAAGGAGATCAAACCAATCTATCCTAAAGGAAATCAGTCCTGAATATTCAATGGAAGAACAGATGCTGAAGCTAAAGCTCCGATACTTTGGCCATCTGATGTGAAGAACTGATTCATTGGAAAAGACCCTGATACTGGGAAAGATTTAAGGCAGGAGGAGAAGGGATGACAGAGGATAAGATGGTTGGATGGTATCATCAACTTGATGGACATCAGATCAAATCAGATCAGTTCAGTCGCTCAGTCGTGTCCGAATCTTTGCGACCCCATGAACTGCAGCACGCCAGGCCTCCCTGTCCATCACCAACTCCCAGAGTTCACCCAGACTCACGTCCATCCAGTCAGTGATGCCATCCAGCCATCTCATCCTCTGTCGTCCCTTTCTCCTCCTGCTCCCAATCCCTCCGAGCATCAGAGTCTTTTCCAATGAGTCAACTCTTCACATGAGGTGGCCAAAGTACTGGACTTTCAGCTATAGCTTCATTCCTTCCAAAGCAATCCCAGGGCTGATCTCCTTCAGAATGGACTGGTTGGATCTCCTTGCAGTCCAAGGGACTCTCAAAAGTCTTCTCCAACACCACAGTTCAAGAGCATCAATTCTTCGGCGCTCAGCCTTCTTCACAGTCCAACTCTCACATCCATACATGACCACAGGAAAAACCATAGCCTTGACTAGACTTGATGGGCATGAGTTTGAGCAAACTCTCGGAGATGGTGAAGGACAGGAAAGCCTGACATGCTGCAGTCCATGGGGTTGCAAACAGTCAGACACAACTGAGTGACTGAAGTGACTGATAAGCATTAAATTATTTAATTTTGCAGCATCTCTAAGGCATTATTTTTTCTTCTCATTGTTGCTCCTATTTAAGATAGCAAATGGCAGAGGAGCAATACATTATGGTTCTCAGTCTAAAACCATGTGAGAGATAGCCCCATAATACTTATAATAAATTCAAACAAAATGATTTTGTGGTTTAACTGGTTAAATAAATATGAAACATACCTTGGAAGCTTCAGAAGTAAACATTTTCCAAAGAAACTGTTTTAACTGGTGTTAGGCACGATTAAAGTTCAATCACCAAAATATCTTTTGTTGCTTCCAAAATAGACAAATAGATGGAGTCAAATATTTACTCCAGGAACAGACATAAGCTGTGTATGCAAAAACTACCCATATAATCTCATTACATTCCAAACAAACCAAAAGCTAATGAATTATTCTGAAATGCTGTGGGAACAATTAGAACATGAAGCTCATCACACAGTTCAGCACAGACAGCACCAGGTTAAACTTAAGACTGACTGATTTAAAAACAATTGGAAATTCATGACCACTAGACACAAGCAAGATTTCTGAAAGCATGTTACCAACACTGAATTTCAAAACTTGTAGATTGGACTAAATATATATATATATATATTTTTAAAATTTCTCTATGGGACATGAAAGAAATCACCAACAAAACCATCTTTAGAAAGGATGAAAATGGCAAACAGAAACAAAACAAATATAAGACAAATAACTATAATCTTGATTATATTGATTCCCATGAATCTGGAAAACAACAGAACAGTAGAAAGACATCAAGAAAAATACATGAACAATGCATTCACAAAAAAATTTATTTGAAAGATTAATATTATATAGCAAAATAGTGATCACTTTTAACTGAAATATCTAGCATTCTTCAATTATATCTGATATTACTCTACTAATGCCATCAATATAATTATATTATAAATTCATACTATAGTTTTATATCCTAGATCATTCAGTAGTTTGGCTAAAATTAAATAGAATTTATATATAAATTTTAGACATTAAAATTTTACCATATATATAAATAATTCTAAGGTATTGTTCTAAGTAATTCTAAACATTGGGCCCCAAAATAGAATTTCTAGCAATAGTTGAATGCATTTCTCAATTACTTATCACATTATTTTATAATCTTAAAAATTAAAAAATATATATTTTCCATAAGAGTTAAATAAAAATATTCTTGGCCATTCACAAATTTTATCCATGTATCTCAAAACAGAAGAATATTCCATAAATGAAAACAAATTATAAAGTACGTTCCAATTGTATACAGTAGAGTAAGAGATGCCCCTTTAGTTAAGTAGTTATAATAACCTAAGTATATACACATAATTAAGTATTCATGATAAAACATGAAATTATATACATATCTTTGCTTCTGGAATATTGGATTCAGTTATATTTTCCTGTTATATTAATACCTGCTTTTCTGTATAATGTTATATCTCTATAATGATCGTATTTTGAGATAATTAAAAATCAATGCCATAAATAAATGATTAACTTAAAATAAACTACTTTTAACACCAGCAACTATCTCAACTTTCCCCTGTTCCCCAAAAGCTAACAAGAGAAAACATACCAAACAAAGCATCAGAGGAAGCTTTGGCCTGCAGGGCAAGCACTCCTCTCAGTTATTATAGTCATCAATCAGGTAAGGCTTCTTGTTATAATATTGTGATTTTGCTCTAAATACATTGGATATTTTATTATAAATGAACCCCATGTGTATATATCCCTAAATTTAAAATAGAGAAGTTTAGACGTTCTGCATGGGTTTTCAAAGTACTGAAAAGCAACCCAGAAGAGGCACTGTGGTGTGGCAGTCCTGCATCCCTCGGGGAAGGACCCAGCCCCGGGGGTGGCCCTGTTTCTGCATCCTTTCCCGGGCAGTTGGTCCAAGACAGCATCCTGAGGAGACTCCAGTGAGAGGGCCCCTCTGAGCCTAATGGAATTTGGCTTAGCTACTCTTCTCTGATTCAAAATCGGCTTTTTCCTGAAGTAACTCAGGCTTCCCTCATGGCTCAGATAGTAAGGAATCTGCCCACAATGTGGAAGACCCAGGTTCAATCCCTGGGTAGGAAGGATTCCCCTGGAGAAGGGGATGGATACCTACTCCAGGATTCTTGTCTGGGGAATTCCACGGACACAGGAGCCTGACAGGCTAAGACAGTTGGACATGACTGAATGAATTAACACTTGAACTTTGGGGTAACTCAGGCCACCACCACCAGAATCGGTTTCTCTGTTGGGAGCACAGCTACTGTCCATTTTTTTTTTTTCTTTTTTTGGTGGGCTGAGTTCCCTGAAAGCAAAAGCTCATGTGCTCTAGAAGGCTGCCAGCCATCAGGTCAGGCACCTGCTTTAGGAAATGACCACTCACATCCCTTCAGCAGACGCAAAGACCATTTCTCTTCAGAAGACAGCCAGTATTATACCTGTCAGTCTCTAGCAAGAAAACAGGAAGTTATGTATCTAATGTGAAAATAAAGCATAACGTTTAGATTGGGAGTGAAATACTCATAACTGCTCAGCATCTGGCAGGTAGCATTTTTGGTGTCCTGGCTTGACACAGTCTACCCTTTCCATCTGTCTCAGTTGAACTTCTCCCAGCCACTGCAAATACTCATTTTGAGGCTTATCTCATTAGACTAATATTAGCTCTTTCGTTGGTTGCCTCCGATGAAAATTTTTTTTGCAATGAATTGTTGTCATTTCATATTAGCTCCCCATCCTAATACAAAGATTAAAAACAAAAGTAACCTTTTCTGCTGTCAACAAACTCTTTATCATAAATTACAAAATGTCTTGATAGCTTGAGAAGAAAAGCTAAAGACAGAGTCTATTAAATGAGCGTTAATTTGTTAGTAAGTATTAACTTGTGCTGTGCTAAGTCGCTTCAGTCATGTCCAACTCTTCGTGACCCCATGGACCATAGCCCACCAGGCTCCTCTGTCCATGAGATTCTCTAGGGAAGAATACTGGAGTGGGTTTTCACACCCTCCTCCAGGGGATCATCCCCACCCAGGGATCGAACCCTCATTTCTTACTTCTCCTACATTGACAGGTGGGTTCTTTACCACTAGTGCCATTTGGGAAGCCCACGTATTAATTTACTCATGTTTTAAATAAAGGATCTCCGCATATTTGCATTAATAAAAAAAAATGACTTACACTCACAGATAATTGAAAAACATTCAAGAATATATGCTGAAACCCAGATAAAAGAAAATGGAAAATCAAGTCAAACCTTCCTTGTAAGACTAACATTAGCCAAATGTAAAACCTTTTAATACAAGGTAGCCAAGTATATCTTAAGTGCCAGATGGCATGATTTAAAATCTGATATAGTGTAATCAGATTAAATAGGGAGTGAAGCTCCTTTATTAAATTTCTGGGCAGACATTTTAAAAAGTAGCTTTGTTTTCTCACCAGGGAGTTTGTTTAATGTAAAATTATTTAAACTCTGTGAACATTTTGATGTTTCCCTCTCATAAACAAGTTCCTACTTGTCCCAGGCAGGACCCCTTAGATGATTGGCAGCTGGTGAAAAAGGAGCCTGGTGCTGCCTTGACTAATGGAGTCATTGAAGACAGAAATAGCCCTGGCCTCTCACAAGGCAAAACCAAAGCTTTTCTCAACCTTCCCACCCTGTTTAACTAAAATTTGTAGACTGAAGCTAAATCAGTGCTGAGGGGGAATTTTACAGCAGTACACGCATACCCTGGAAAAGAAGAAAAGTCCCAAATCAATACCATAAACTCCCACATTAGAAATTAGAAAAAGCAACCCAAAATAAATGCAAAGTAAATAGAAGGAAGGACATAAAGAGATGTGCAGAAATTATTAAAACTGAAAAATAGGAAAGCAAGAAAATCAATGAAACAGAAAGTTGGTTTTTAAGCAATAAAATGATGAAGGCTCTAGTAAGACTGACTTTTTTTTTTTTTTTCCTTTTTGGCCTCATTGCACAGCATGCAGGATCTTAGTTCCCAGACCAGGGATCACAAACCTGTGCCCCCTGTAGTGGAAGCACGGAGTTTCTACCACTGGACTACCAGGGAAGTCCCACAGTCATTTATAAAAAGACAAATTACCAACTGTAAGAATGGAACAGGTACAACACTACAAAGCCTGCAGGTGTCAAAATGATAATAAGGGAAGACTACAGACAACCATGGGCTTCCCCAGTGGCTCAGTGGCAAAGAATCCACCTGCAGTGCAGGAGATGTGTGTTTGACCCCTGGATCAGGAAGATCCCCTGGAGGACAGCACGCAACCCACTTCAGTATTCTTGCCTGGAGAATCCCATGGGCAGAGGAGCCTAGCGGGCTACAGTCCATAGTGTCACAAAGAGTTGGACACAACTAAGCGACTGAGCACACACGCATGCAATGAGCAACCATACACACATAAATGTTACAATCAGTGGATCAATTCCTCTAAAAGAACAAGCATAACACAATAAATAGGAAGCAGGTCATTCACGTAGCCTGTAACTATTAAGGAAACTCAATTCATAATTATAAGAAAAATGCATAAAAGAAAGACATTTCCATGTCCACTGGAATCTACTGGAGAATTTTACCAAACATTCAAAGAAGTAGTACTGATTTTACACAATTTCTTCAAGAAAATACACGAGGTGGTAACACTTCCCAATTCATTTTAAGAGACTAGTATGACTTTGATACCAAAACCTGGTATGAAAAGAGCACATTATCATACAAAATGAACAAACCAGTATCGCTCATGAACTTAGAGGAAAGAGTTCTGTACAAGTTTAGCAAACTAAACCCAACCATGTATAAAAAGAAAATAACACATGACTAAGTGGGATTTATTTCAAGTATGCATCACTGTAATACATACTATCAATAGAATAAAGAACATTTTGTTATTATGTAATTTGAAGCAATGAAAGCATTTTTTTAAAAAATTCACCCGTTAGTGTTAAACACTTTTTGCTAAAAGGTAAACTGAGGCACGATTCTTCACAAGTTTATTTGAATCAGGCAGCACCAAACTGAAAGTGTTTGAGAACATTCCACCCACAGGAAGCAGGGAAAGGGGTTCATACTGCAGATGTGTAAGCAACACAAGGACATCATTTGAATGGCCAGAGATGAAATGATTACCTTATTTGGAAAAGCCTAGTAAGTCATTTGTTCTTAGGTTCAGATGCCTTAATCTTGAGACTTTTCTAAGAAATTAGTCTAAGTTCGGGCTTTCTTTGAGCCACCTCAGTCTAAGGGCTGCTTGTTTGATTAACAATTAGGAATAGTGGGAAACTTCCTCAATTTCATTTTTTTTTTTAATTTTATTTTATTTTTAAACTTTACATAACTGTATTAGTTTTGCCAAATATCAAAATGAATCCGCCACAGGTATACATGTGTTCCCCATCCTGAACCCTCCTCCCTCCTCCCTCAATCTCATTTTTAAAAAATATATTAAAAATCTTACAGCTAACATCATACTTTCTGGAGAAAGACTAAGTACTTCCCTCACAGATCAGAAACAAGGCAGTTACATTTGCTCTCTCTGCCCATGTCCAAGAGTACTGAAATACTAGCCACTGCAGTAAGTCAAAAGAATAAATAAATAAAAGTAATATTGTCTGGAAAAGAAATAAAATTGTCTCTAGTCTGACCAGATGATGATCAGATTGTCTTCATAGACATTTCTACATGATAACAATGAATGAGTGTAAGCAGAAATTATAAACACACAGTACCATTTACAACTGCTTTAATGAAAATGAAATACCTAGGTATAAATTTAAGAAAATATGTCCAAGATCTGCACATTAAAAATTAGAAAATTAAACAGAAAAGAAAGAAGACTTGCATGTATGGAAAGATATACTGCTTTCATGAATTAGAGACACATATTGGAATTCTCCCTAAATTGAATGCAATTCCTACAAAAATCTCAACCAACATTTTTTTTAAAATTTAAATTTATTTATTTTAATTGGAGGCTAATTATTTTACAATATTGTATTGGTTTTGCCATACATCAACATGAATCCACCACGGGTGTACATGTGTTCCCCATCCTGAACCCCTCTCCCTCCTCCCTCCCAGTACCATCCCTCTGGGTCATCCCAGTGCACCAGCCCCAAGCATCTTGTATCCTGTCTTGAACCTGGACTGGCGATTTGTTTCTTATATGATATTATATATGTTTCAATGCCATTCTCCCAAATCATCCCACCCTCTCCCTCTCCCACAGAGGCCAAAAGACTGTTCTATACATCTGTGTCTCTTTTGCTGTCTCACATACAGGGTTATCGTTACCATCTTTCTAAATTCCATATATAGGCATTAGTATACTATATTGGTGTTTTTCTTTCTGGCTTACTTCACTCTGTATAATAGGCTCCAGTTTCATACACCTCATTAGAACTGATTCACATGTATTCTTTTTAATGGCTGAGTAATACTCCATTGTGTATATGTACCACAGCTTTCTTATCCATTTATCTGCTGATGGACATCTAGGTTGCTTCAATGTCCTGGCTATTATAAACAGTGCTTCTATGAACATTGGGGTACACGTGTCTCTTTCAATTCTGCCAACCAACATTTTTATAGACAAACAAATTCATTCTAAAATTTAAATATACAGGGGAATGCCTAGAATAGCCGAAACCAAAAAGGAAACTAAGTGGAAGGAATCAGCCATCCCAATGTTAAGGCTTGTAATGACAGTCTTGCACATTCAGAGGCACTGTGATGGATCATGTATGTTTTCAAATTCCCCCCTCTCCTCTCTTTACACATACACACACACCTTTTATTTATAAACCATTTGAAAGCAAGATGTGAATACATTGCCACTTTACTCCTAATGCTTACATTTGTTTCCTGAATAAAACTATACTCTCCTACATAACTACAAAACAAACTCAAAATTGAGAAATTAATATTACAGGCCCTGCTATTTCAATTTCACAAACTAGCTTAGTAGTTTTCTCTATAGATTCACAATCCTTCTTTGATAATATATTTTATTTAGTTGTTATATCCCTATTCTCCTTCAATCTGAAACAATTCCTTTTACTTTTTGCTTTTTATTACTTGGATATTTTGATAACTATGACAGTCTGGGGCAGAAGTTCTATAGAAATAATTGCCTGTTCTCTTGCATTGGGAGAGCATGAGGTTGAGTTGTTATGTTTCTGGTGATATTAAATTTTTCACTTTGTTACAATGATCCTGGGCTTTTCTGTACTGGTAAGTTAATTAATAATTATATTTTACTTATTCATAATAATTACATAGAATTAAATAGAAGATATTTTGCCACTATGTAAATATCCTATTCCGCATCAAACTTTGATCTATTGATTTTAGCCGTCACTGCCAGTTATTTGTCTGAATCCATTATCACTATAAAAACCAGCCAAATGGTGGTTTTCTATTTCTATCATCCTATTTATATTTATTAGTGGGTACTCAGCTGTAAGAAAGAGCTCACCTCTCTTATGTATTGATTTATATCAATGTGGACTCATAAATTCCTGTTTAACTCAATATGTCACAATTCATTATTATCGTTATTTATTTTTAAGCTTAGTATTTGCCAGACTTAGTCAGTGGGAAATCCTTCAAGCTATCTCCTATGCCATTTTGACAATTCTTATTATCTTTAAAGTACTTTCTCACATTCTGGCACAGCAGAATGTGCAAGGTTCATCTTGAACTTTCTCTGCTTCAACTCTAGTTCAAGGATCATTAATTCTTGGCTCTTGGGGTAGCATTATTCTAATTTCTTTCATCAGACAGAGCTGGAAAACAAATTCATGTACACATGCATTTATATCTATTTTCATATTTGTCTTCTATATAGATGTTAACAACCTTGAGATCACAGTTTGACCTTGGGGTCTAATCCAGTGCCATGGTTAATCCTAACCTTATTCATTTTTATATTTGTAACTGTCTTTTGTAACCTGACTCCCATCATACTTGATATATTTACTCATATACTTTTCTCCCTGTGCACACTTCTTTGCCACCAGAACCATTTCCACAGCCCAAGACAAGCTACTGACATGGTTTATCCCAGGGGTGTTGCCCTATTCTCTGTTCTGGATAAGTCTCCAACTACACTAGACAGTTTGGAAAATTGCTTAGATTCAAGCAAGGGAAAATGTTAGGAAATTGTATTTATTAAGCTATTTATTTTAAATTTTATTGGAGTATAGTTGAGTTACAAATTTGTATCAGTTTCTGCATACAGCAAAGTGAATCAGCTATGCATATACATATATCTCCTCTTTTTGCATTTCCTTCCCATTTAGATCACCACAGAGTATTGAGTGGAGTTCCCTGTGCTATACAGCAGGTTCTTATTAGTTATCTATTTTATATATATTAGTGTGTATATGTCAATCCAATCTCCCAGTTCATCCTCTATTTTTCTCCCTGGTGTCCATATGTTTGTTCTCTACATCTGTGTTTCTATTTCTGCTTTGCCAATAGGTTCATATGTATCATTTTTCTAGATTTCACATATATACATTAATGTATTAATGTTTGTTTTTCTTTCTGACTCACTTCACTCTGAATGACATCTGTCCATCCACATCTCTACAAATGGCACGATTTCATTCTTTTTAATTGCTGAGTAATGTTCCTTTGTAATTTTGTGCCACATCTTCTTTATCCATTTCTCTGTTGATGGACATTTAGGTTGTTTTCCTGTCCTGGTTGGAGAAGGAAATGGTGACCCACTCCAGTATTCTTCCCTAGAGAATCCTGTGGATGGAGGAGCCTGGTGGGCTGCTGTCCATAGGGTCGCAGAGTCAGACATGACTGAAGCGACTTAGCATGCATGCATGCATTAGAGAAGGAAATGGCAACCCACTCCAGTGTTCTTGCCTGGAGAATCCCAGAGACAGAGGAGCCTGGTGGGCTGCCATCTATGGGGTAGCACAGAGTCAGACATGCCTGAATTGACTTAGCAGCATGTCCTGGTTATTGTAAATAGTGTTATACTGAACAATGGGGTATATGTAAAAGTACTTAACAGGGACAGTTTAAATTTTCTTCCCAACTTTGTTTCTTATTTCTTTTTGTTGTCTAACTGCTGTGGATAGAACCTCACTACTATGCTGAAAAGAAGTGGTGGGGAGAGTGGGCAAACATGCCTTATTTCTGATCTCAGAGGAAAAGCTTTCAGATTTTTACTATTATATTTGATATTTACTGTTACGTATGATAAATGTGAATTTGCCACATATGGCCTAAGTTGAGGCTCATTGCCTCTATTCCTATTCTGTTGAGAGTTATCAAAAGTGGATGTTGAATTCTGTGAAATGCTTTTCCTGCATCTATTGATCATATGGTTTTTATCTTTCATTTTGTTAATGTGATGGCTCATGTTGATTGACTTGTTAATGTTGAACTATCCTTGCATCACTGGAATAAATATCACTTGATCATGATGTGTGAGCCTTTTAATCTATTGTTAAATTCAGCTTGATAATATTTTGTTGAGAATTTCTGCATTAGGAATATAGCTATTTTCTTTTTTTGTGATGTCCTTTTCTGGTTTTAGTATCAAAGTAATGCTGGCCACATAAAATGAGTTTAAAAGCCTTCCTTCTTCCTCAGATTTTTGGAAGAGTTTGAGAAAGATAGATATTAAAATTCCTTTAGTGTTTTGTAGGTTTCTCAAGTAAAGCCATTTGGTCCTGTATTTTTGTTTGTTGAAGGGTTTTGAGTACTGATTAAATCTTCTTACTAGTAATCAGTCTATTGAGATTTTCTTTCTTTATTATTCAATCTTGAAAGATTGTATGTTTCTAGGAATTTATTCCTTTCTTTCAGGTTGTCCAATTTGTTGATATTTAATCATCCATTGTCTTTCATTATTCTTTATGTTTCTGTGATATTATTTGTAACTTCTCTTTGCTGATTTTATTTATTTGAGTAGTCTGTTTTTATTTCTTGATGAATCTAGATAAAATTATTATCAATTTTGTTTATTTTTTTTCAAAGAACCAGTTCTTAGTTTTATTTATTTTTCTATTGCCTGTTTAGTCTCAATTAAATTTCATCTATTTCTGCTGTGATTTTTATTATTTACTTTTTTCTACTACTTGCAATCTCTGTTTCTTCTAGTACCATTAAGTGTAAAGTTAGATTACAGGCCAATGTCTCTGATAAACATAGATGCAAAAATCCTTAACAAAATGTTAGGAAATTTAATCTAACAACACATAAAAATGATCACACACCATGATCAAGTTGGAATCATCCCAGGGTCACAGGGATGGTTCAACAAAACAGATCAATCAGTTTGATATAACACATCAACAAAAGAAAAAACAGACACCACATTGTCATCTCAATCGATACCAGAAAAGCATTTGGTAAAATGCAGTGTCCATTCTTTATAAAAATTCTAACCAAGGGTTTTGCCATACATCAACAGTAAATAAATAAATAAAAAGAAAAAAAGAAAAGAAACCTAAAAAAAAAAATTCTAACCAAGGGGAGTGTAAATGGAACATATCTCAAGATAATGAAACCTATTTAAGACAAACCCACAGTCAACATAACACTCAATGGTGAAAAGCAGAAAGCATTCCCATAAAATCTGGAAAAAGACAAGATGACTGCTCTCACTACTATTCAACATAGTGTTATAAGTCCTAGCCACAGCAATCAGACTAAAAACGAAATAAAAGACATCAAAACAAAAAGGGAAGAAGTAAAACTATTGTTATTATTATATGCAGATGACATGATACCCTATATAACAAAAACTATTAGGACTAATACACAAATTCAACAAGGCAGCAGGGTACAATATTAACATACAGAAATCTGTTGCACTCCTTTACACTAACAATGAAATATCAGAAAGTGAATGTTAAAAAGAATTCTTTTAAAATTGCATCAGATCAGATCAGATCAGTCACTCAGTCGTGTCCGACTCTTTGTGACCCCATGAATCGCAGCACGTCAGGCCTCCCTGTCACTCACCAACTCCCAGAGTTCACTCAGACTCACGTCCATCGATACAATGATGCCATCCAGCCATCTCATCCTCTGTCATCCCCTTCTCCTCCTGCCCCCAATTCCTCCCAGCATCAGAGTCTTTTCCAATGAATCAACTCTTCGCATGAGGTGGCCAAAGTACTGGAGTTTCAGATTTAGCATCATTCCTTCCAAAGAAATCCCAGGGCTGATCTCCTTCAGAATGGACTGGTTGGAATGATCTCCTTGCAGTCCAAGGGACTCTCAAGAGTCTTCTCCAACACCACAGTTCAAATTGCAGCAATGTATAGCAAAACCAATACAATATTATAAAGTAATTAGCCTCCAATTAAAATAAATAAATTCATATAAAAAAATAAAAGCAAGTAAAAAAAATTGCATAAAAACAAATCACCTAGTAATAAACATTTCACCAAGGTGGTGAAAGACTTATACAGTGAAAGTTATAAAACATTCATAAAGGAAATCAAAGATGGCTTTAAGAAATACAGTTAAAAGGGCCAAACTATCCAAAGCAATCTACAGATATAATGCAATCTCTATCAAGTTACCCATGGCATTTTTCACAGAACTGGAACAAATAGTTCTAATATATATATATGGAGACAAAAACGACCCTGAATTTCCAATACAATCTTCAGGAGAAAGAACAAAGCTAAAGGCATAACCCTCCCAGACTTCAGACAATACTACAAGGCTACAGTAATCAAAACAATCTGGTATTGGCACAAAAACAGATATATAGATCAGTGAAACAGAATAAAAGGCCCAGAGATAAACCCACACAGCTGTAGTCAATTAGTCTTTGACAAAGGAGACAAGAATATGTAATAGAGAAAAGGCTTCTCTTCAGCAAACGGTGCTGGGAAATTTGGGCAGTCATGCCTAAATCAAAGAAGTTAGGACACTCCTTCAAATCATGTGAAAGTCAGTCAGTCATGTCAAACTCTATGTGACATCATGGACTGTAGTCCATGGAATTCTCTAGGCCAGAACACTGGAGTGGGTAACCTTTCCCTTCTCCAGGGGATTTTCCCAGCCCAGGAATCAAACTGTGGTCTCCTGCATTGCAGGCAGATTCTTTAACAACTGAGCTATCAGGGAAGCCCAACCATACAGAAAAATAACTTAAAATGGCTAAAGACTTAAATATAAGACATTATACCATAAAACTTTTAGAAGAAAGCATAGGGAAAACATCCTCTGATATAAATTATAGGAATACTTCCTTAGATCAGTCTCTCAAGGCAAATGGAATAAAAACAAAAATAAACAAACAGCACTCAAACAGACTTATAAGCTTTTGCACAGCAAAGGAAATCATAAACTAAATGAAAAGACAATCTTTAGAATCAGAGAAAATATGCAAATACTTATACAGCTTAATATATTAATAATATAAAAATAATAATATATTAATATATCATATTCTATATAACATGGTATATTAATATTAATATATACAGCTTAATATATAATAATATATTTCTAAAAATCAAAAAATGGGCAGAAGATCTAACTATTCCTTTCTCCAGATATACAGATGGCCTATAAGCACATGAAAGATGCTTAACATCTTAACATCTCTGATTATTAAAGAAATACAAATCAAAACTACAATGAGGTATCACCTCATATGAGTCAGAATGGCCATCATCAAACATCTGGAAATAATGCTGGACTGAGTGTGGAGAAGGAGGAACTCTCTTATTCTGTTGGTGGGAATGTAAATTGGTGCAGCCACTATGGAGAACAGTATGGAAGTTCCTTAAAAAACTGAAATAGAACTACCATTGATATAGCAATCCTACTCCTGGGCGTATCTGGAGAAAACTCTAATTCAGAAACACACACACTCTTATGTTCATTGCAGCACTATTTATAATAGTCAAGATATGGAAGCTACCTAAATGTACATCAACAAAGCAATGAATAAAGAAAATGTGGTACATATAAACAATGAAATATTACTCAGCCATAAAAATGAATGAAATAATGCCACTTGCAAAACTACACGAAGGGGCCTGGAAATTATCATACTAAGTGAAGTGAGTCAGAGGAAGAAAAATATATGGTATCATTCATTACGTGGAATCTTTAAAAAGTGGTACAAAAGAACATACTTAAAAAACAGAAACAGACTCACAAAGAAAAATATCTTGCAGTTATCAAAAGAGAAAGGTGGTTCAGTTCAGATCAGTTGCTCAGCCATGTCCGGCTCTTTGCAACCCCATGAATCGCAGCACACCAGACCTCCTTGTCCATCACCTACTCCCGGAGTTTACCCAAACTCATGTCCATCGAGTCGGTGATGCCATCCAGCCATCTCATCCTCTGTCGTCCCCTTCTCCTCCTGCCCCCAATCCCTCCCAGCATCAGGGTTTTTTCAAATGAGTCAACTCTTCGCATGAGGTGGCCAAAGTATTGGAGTTTCAGCTTCAACATCACTCCTTCCAATGAACACCCAGGACTGATCTCCTTTAGGATGAACTGGTTGGATCTCCTTGCAGTCCAAGGGACTCTCAAGAGTCTTCTTCAACACCACAGTTCAAAAGCATCAATTCTTCGGTGCTCAGCTTTCTTCACAGTCCAACTCTCACATCCATACATGACCAGTGGAAAAAACCATAGCCTTGACTAGACGGACCTTTGTTGGCAAAGTAATGTCTCTGCTGTAGGTTGGTCATAACTTTCCTTCCAAGGAGTAAGCATCTTTTAATTTCATGGTTGCAGTCACCATCTGCAGTGATTTTGGAGCCCAGAAAAATTAAGTCTGACACTGTTTCCTCATCTATTTCCCATGAAGAGATGGGACTGGATGCCATGATCTTAGTTTTCTAAATGTTGACCTTTAAGCCAACTTTTTCACTCTCCTCTTTCACTTTCATCAAGAGGCTTTTTAGTTCCTCTTCAAAGGTGTGGAGAGGGACAAATTAGGAGTTCGGGATTAATATATACCCACTACTATATATAAAATAGATAATCAACAAGGGTCTACTGTATAGCACAGGGGATTATGTAATAGAAAAGAATCTGGACATTGGAAAAGGTATATAATACATATATATAATATATATTATATATTTAACTGAATCACTTTGCTGTACACCTGAAACTGATACAACATTGTAAATTGATTAGACCTCATTTGAAAAAAAAAAAGAATACAAGAAATAACAAATGTTGGTAAGGATGTGGAGAAAGTATAAACCTTCTGCACCATTGATGGGACTGTAAATTGATGTGGCCATTATGGAGAACAATCCATATTCCTTTGAAAATTAAATATAAAACTTCAATATGATCCGGCAATTTTACCTCTGAATATTTACCCAAAGAAACTAAATATATTAACTCAAAAAAATATATGCCCTCCAATGTTCATTATGGCATTGTTCAATAGCCAAAATATGAAAGTAACCTAATAGAAGAATAGAGATATTATCTATATCTATATCTATCTATCTATCTATCTATGTATGAAAGTGAAGTTGCTCAGTCATGTCCAACTCTTAGCGACCCCATGGACTGCAGCCTACCAGGCTCCTCCATCCATGGGATTTTCCAGGCAAGAGTACTGGAGTGGGGTGCCATCGCCTTCTCTCTCTCTCTCTCTCTCTCTGTATATATATATATATATATATATATATATATATATAATGTAATATTGTTGTTTTTCAGTCATCCAGTCACGTCTGACTCTTTGCAACCTCTTGGATGATAGCACACCAGTCCTCCCTGTCCCTCACCATCTCTCAAAATTCATGTCCAGTGCATTGGTGATGCCATCCAGCCATCTAATCCTTTGACACCCTCTTTTCCTTCTGCCCTCAATCTTTCCCAACATCAGGGAATTTTCCAATAAATCAGCTGTTCACATCAGATGACCAAAACAATGGAACTTCAACTTCAGCATTAGTCCTTCCAATGAGTATTCAGGGTTGATTTCCCTTAAGATTGACTGGTTTGATCTTCTTGATGTCCAAGGGACTTTCAGAAGTACAGCACCACATTCTGAAAGCATCAATTCTTTGGCATTCTGCCTTATTTTTGGCCCAGCTCTCACAACTGCATGTGACCACTGGGAAGACCATAGCCTTGACTATATGGACCTTTGTCAGCAGAGTAATGCCTCTGCTTTTCAACATGCTGTCTAGGTTTGTCATAGCTTTCCTGCCAAGAGGCAATTTTATTCTGATTTCATGGCTGCAGTCATCATCTGCAGTGATTTTAGAGCCCAAGAGGAAATCTGTCACATTTCCACCTTTGGAATCTGGCCCCATTAGTTCATGGCAAATAGAAGGAGAAATGGTGGAAGTAATGTAATATTATACAGATATAAAAAATATTAGCACTTAGGTCAACATGAACAAATCTAGATGGTACTATGCTAAGTGAAGTGAGTCAAGTAGAGAAAGATAAATACCACTAGTCTCACTCATATGTAGAATCTAAGAAACAAAACAAGCAAAATGAAAACAGACTCATAGATACAGAGAAAAAACAGGCTGTTGTCAGAAAACAGGGGCTGGGGGACAGGCAAAGTAGGCAAAGGGGGCAAAGAGGTACAAACATCTCATTGTATAATAATAAATAAATCAGGCATGGAATATACAGCATAGAGAATATGGTTGAATAATATTGCAATAATATTTTATGGAAACAGATGTTTAATAGACTTATGATCATTTCATTCCATATGCAAATCATCATGCAGTACACCTGAAGCTAACAACATTTTCAGTTCAAAAAATAAAAATATAAACAAATCCTGAAGCTAACATCAATGTTTTCAATTCAATTAAAAAAATAAAAATAGAATCAAAACCACGTTTTTATCTCACTGTCAAGGCTTGTTTTTTTTTTTTTTCCTTCAATATAGTAATTATATTTACAGTGGTTAATTATCTCACTGTAACTCACTTTCAGACATATTCCATTTTCTGATTTTGATTCATTAGTCAATTACATGACTAACTGAAGGAAAAATAATGTCTTTCAGTGGCATTTATGTTATTCATTTAAAAAGTCTCCTTCAAAGAGTCTTTGGATTATGTCTCTAGAATTAGAGAATAAACAAAAATTAATTTTCAAAAAACAGCACTAGTGATTAAGTTTTGTCATTTTTTTCTGCAGATTATTACCTCACATCAATGGAATTATTAAAGCAATTCAGCAAGGTTAAGGTAGATGATGCTTTATCTGCTTAGCATTTTCTGTCACAGAACTCTCCCTGAAAACATAGTGAAAGGAAATTAGTTCCGAAGATAAAAGCAAACTGTGGTGTTTAGCTATTAGGGATGATTTAGTGTTTAGCAACTTAATATTCCTCCCACAGCCAGCCACTGAGTAATGGTATATATCTTGTGATTAAAATGTTTACAAATAGGTATTTTTGAAGGTTGTTTGCATGAAGATCTCAAATAGCAAAAGTCAATAAATCTTTTCACAGTTCTAAGAGTGTTATTTAGCTAATTGGATAAATTGCCAAGTTTTACAAAGCTATTTTAGATTGTAGATTTATAATGCACCAGAAGTGATCTCTATTTAAATTTTCCATTACAAGATAATGGGCTTCCCTGGTGGCTCACAGGGTAAAGAATCCGCCTGCAATGCGGAAGACCTGGGTTCCATCCCTGGGTTGGGAAGCTCCCCTGGAGGAGGGCATGGCAACCCACTCCAATATTCTTGCCTGGAGAATCCCCATGAACAGGGGAGCCTGGTGGGCTACGGTCCATGGGGTCACAAAGAGTCAGACACAACTGCGCAACTAAGCATAGCATATTACAAGATAAATTTTCATAAACAAATACTGAGACCTGAAATAATGCTGATAATACATCTGGCAGAACAAGAAGAAGTACTTAGGAAAAGAAATTAAATTTCATTTGAAATTGTTCTCAGAGTTGCAACTTTGGGTCATGTACTGTGATATATGTAAACAATAGTTTGTGGGGCTTCCCTGATGGCTCAGTGATAAAGCATCCACCTGCCAATGCAGGAGACATAGATTTGATCTCTGATCTGGGAAGATCCCACATGCCATGCAGCAACTAAGCCTATGCATCACAACTACAGAGCTTGTGCACGGAAGCCTGGGAGCTGCAAGCGCGGCAGCACTGAAGCCCAGGTGCCCTAAAGTCCGTGCCCCACAGCAAGAGGAGCCGCCACAGTGAGAAGCCCCTGCTCACCCTCAACCAGAGAAAAGCCTGTGTAGCAACAGAAACCCAGCACAGCCAAAAATAAAATAAATAAAAAATATTTTTTAAATGGAAGAGGAAATTTAATAAAAAACAAAAAACAATAGCTTGTGCATTGTGTTAATTATTTGTTTGCTTTTCTTTCTCCCCTTCCAAGGTTAAAGTGACTTGCTGCTGCTGCTAAGTCACTTCAGTCGTGTCCGACTCTGTGCGACCCCAGAGATGGCAGCCCACCAGGCTCCCCCGTCCCTGGGATTCTCCAGGCAAGAACACTGGAGTGGGTTGCCATTTCCTTCTCCAATGCATGAAAGTGAAAAGTGAGAGTGAAGTCACTCAGTCATGCCTGACTCCCAGTGACCCCATGGACTGCAGCCTACCAGGCTCCTCCGTCCATCGGATTTTCCTCGCAAGAGTACTGGATTGGGATGCCATTGCCTTCTCTGAAAATGACTTGAGTATTTTTAAAAATAATATTTTTATATAAGCTTTAGAAAGAATGTCAATAATATTAAAGTACATTGTAGAAAAAGAACTAAAAATATGTGAATAATCTGGCAAATTAATCCACTAGCCAAAAGTGATTATATGGATATGTTGATCATCATGGAATAAGACATAAATGATTGTTTATGATGTTTGCCATGAGGATGGTCACTATATTTGAGGAAGTTAGTTCTGGTGCTGGACTTCTTTGGTTGGAATCTCAATATTATCACTTCCTGGCCATGTGAACCTTTAACATTTCTGAAACTCAGCCTTCTGATAAGTATAAATGGGAAAAATAAAAACAACAACTTCAATAAATTATCACATATAAAGCATTTAGAACAGTAACAATCATCATTATCATTGTTTTTGAAAGACATGAGTCATGTTATTTTAATCAGCAGAACTAAGAGATATTAGCCAATATTAGAGAATTTGAGGAGTCCCCCACTTAAGAAACAGAGCTTTGTAGAGAAGTCTATTTTAGCTGATGGTAATTCCCCCACTTTCCCCACTATTTAGTACTGTTCTGCTAAGTCGCGTCAGTCATATCTGACCCTGTGTGACCCCATAGACGGCAGCCCAACAGGCTTCTCTGTCCCTGGGATTCTCCAGGCAAGAACACTGGAGTGGGTTGCCATTTCCTTCTCCATTGCATGAAAGTGAAAAGTGAAAGTGCAGTCACTCAGTCGTGTCCAACTCTTAGCGACCCCATGGGCTGTAGCCTACCAGGCTCCTCTGTCCATGGGATTCTCCAGGCAAGAGTACTGGAGTGGGGTGCCATTGCCTTCTCCGTTAGTACTGTTCTAGCCCTCTCTAATCCTGAATTTGTATCTAGTGATGATGTCGACTCTTTTATATTAGAATGGTTTCTGTATAATCTGCTCTTTCGCCTTCTTTAGTGGTTCTTTTAATTTCGGTTTTAGACAGGACTTGGAATGAGGACTCTAACATTGACTGTTTATGCTGAGATATTGCACATCTCTTTTTGGAAGATTTTAGAGTTTATACTGGAACATTGTAAGGCACAGAATGATGAACTCACCTGTCCATTCACTCATTCCTGCACTGGATAAACATGTATTCATCAACTGTTACCTACTAAACATGGGTAAGTATTGGGGCTGGAACAGCGAATGATGCAGATAGGAAATGTGCTTATGAAGCTTCCACAGGTGTTTAAAGACAGGGACAGAGGAGCCTTCATCACATTACTGACAACCTGTAACAGAGGCCTCAGCTCTTCTCTCCAGGGATGTGGTGGCTTAGATGGTGGAGCATGAGGAACATTGGGTTAAAAGTTAATTGTTTTGGCTTGTTTAAATCTTAGTCAAAATGTTTTCCTTTGAGTTTACTATGAGGTGTAAGTAGGACACAATGCTTCAAACCACACTAGTTCTTCCCTTCTCTATGTTAACAAGAACACCCTGCTCAAGGGGAAAGGTCTAATAGAATCTATATTCTTGAAATAATAATGAGGTAATGAAATGACATGTGATCAATTGAACTGTGCCTTGAGAATACCTATATTATAGAACTTATACTGTATAGGGCTTTACCAGTTCACCACTGGAGTGAAGTCAAATAAAACACATTATTCATCTTTGAATTCACCGCTGCATCAGAGTGACTGCCAAATAATGAGTTCCCCAAATAAGTTGAAAAATGGGAAAATACCTTCACTTATGGCTTAACATTAAAAACTCATCACATACTAGAGTGAAAGAAACATACACTGAAGAAAGGAATTTTATCTGTGCCTTTAAAACGAAGCAAGCGAAATATAATCACACTAAAATTTAATTTTGTGAGTGAATACTACATGCTAGAGGTATGGTGACAGCAAGGTCTTCCTGCAGATATTTAAAAAATCTTGTGTGTCAAAGTATGAATATACTTCTGGGCTAATTGTATACACACCACAGTGGAGGAAAATTATAAATGACAAAGACTTTCAAGTTATTGTTATAGACTGAATTGTGTTCTCCTAAATTTCATATCTTGAAGCCTTAACCTCCTTGGGATGGAATTTGGAGATGCGATCTTTAGAGTGGTAATAGGTAATGAGGTAAAATCAAGTCACAGGGGCCGTAATCTAACAGAACTTGTGTCCTTACAAGAACAGGAAGAGATATCACAGAGTTGTTTTTTTTTTTCTCCCTGTATGCACTAAGGAAAGGTCGTGTGGGGATATAGCAAGAAGGCCTGCAAGTCAGGAACAGAGTTCTCACCAGAAACCAACTCTATATGTTCCTCGATCTTGGATTTGTAGTCTTCAGAACCTTGAGAAAGTAAATTTCTGCTGTTTAAGCCACTTGATCTGTGGTAGTTCATGTCTTTGTGTTCATGAAAGCTATGGCAGTATAACTCATAAAATAATCTCAGATGAAAACATTTAATGTATATCATCTAATGTCACATAAAACCTTTGGACAGAGTTTTCCAAACTGGCAGTCTCACCTACATAAAATACCTAGTCATCTCTTAATGAAGACAGGAGATGAGGATTTAGAGCATTTTAGGATAATAATTACTCTTTAAAGGTGGAGAAACTACAGCAAAGATGAGACTTATGCTTTGCTTTCGAAAGAAAAGAAGTGAAGAAGAGGAGGGAGAGAGGTAGAGGGAGAAGTTGAGGAGGGGGAGAGACGGAGAAGTGGGAGGAAGAAGGGGACCACTGCTCACCACCAGCCCATCTGTGCTCTGTCCCTCGCGTGTCATCCTTGTTTCCAGTCTTTATCACCTTTGCTCTAAGCTCTGTCTTTATAGTCATTCCCTCGCTTACATCATCCACCAATTAATCCCTTCTTTCCTTTATTATATTCACTGACAAAAAATCATGTTATTATGTCCCAGAGTCACTCAACTCTAGGACACTAGAGTTTTAAAGTCACTTCCCTCTTACTTTGTGGGTGGTGATCTCATTTTTCCCTCTGGGTACTGATTAATCTGATCTTCAGTGATATGGATAAGAAAGTAACACCATCCTGTGGGAAGCAAGGTGACACCTGTCTGGAAGGTCTACCACAGCCATGACTGCCATCAGAGGTGAGACAGGAAGGATGAGATGAAGCAACAGAGTTGTCTGGCCTACTTCACTCTTGCATTATCAAGATCCTCATGATCTAAGTCAATTCTATTGATTAGACTTCAGACACTGGCCAGTTGCAATCTCTTAAAAGTACTAAATATCAAGGGTTCAAACATGTAAATGACACTCTCCTTTGGGGCAACTGATAATATTCATTATTTACCTCCTCCACCAGTCATTCTAGATTTCCTTCATCTTTAATCAGCATATCAGCATTTCCACTGGTCTAGGATGCTTTTCTGATGTGGCCACAGAGACCTTCCCAGAAAGTCTGAGCCCTTGGCCGGCTTGGGTAACTGCAGTTATTTATTCCAATTACCACCAGTGAAAACCTATTATGTAGGAACCTCTGATGGTCCACTGGTTAAGACCTCACCTTCAAATGTAGGGACAGGAGAGTGGCAGTTTTGATCCCTGGTCTGGGAGCTAAGCCCTTACATACCTCATGTCCAAAAAACCAAAACATGAAACAGAAACAATATTGCAACAAATTCAATAAAGATTTTAAAAATGTTTTGCATAAAAAAAATCTTAAAAAAAACTATTTAAAAACAAATAAACAAAAAATATTTAACAAGCCTCTGACAATAATCCTGGTCAACTACTCCTGCCAGTGGGTGTTTTCTATCTTTGTCTACTAGTTCATCACCTTGAGGAGCTCAAAATGATTTGGTGGGAGTTACAGCTGAAGCTCAGTAGAAAAGTAATGGAGATTCCTGGTGGAAATATCCTCCTAATGGGAAAAAAAGATCTCTTAACCAGCAGATTCTAAGGATGGAGTCGCTGATTACAAACCATGGCAGAGACACGTAGGGCAAGAGTGGTTAGTTCCGCTTGCATTCCAGTTTCTAGATGCATGTCTCTAGCTCTAGAGGTCACAGTGGCACTCACTGCTGTTACCCCAGTGCCTGTTCACACCTCAGATGACAGGGCCATCCATCCTCACTGCGTTGTCCCCAGGTGGGCGCATTAACTGAATAGTTGGTGCTATTGTTCTGAGACCAGATGCCTTCAGGTGAGGTCGTGTATGGTACAAACTGGTCCCTTTGAGTAGGCACCTGGTTGGCTGGTAGTTTTCTTAGGGTGAGGGATTCATGAGACCACCCTAAGATTCCATTATTTGCTAGAAAGATCCACAGGATTCAGAAAGAGCTGTTACAGTTTATGACACTGGAAGATTGTGAATTAAAATCAGCAAAGGGAAAAGGAGAAACCAGGTGTGGGCAACCAGGTGTCCCTTCCCTGCAGAGCTGCATAGGGTGTGATGAATTCTCCCAGTGATGATGTGTAACCGCACAGGCACCATGTCATTAACCAAGGATTCTCATCTAAGCGCAGGTGCTCAGGGCGTTCATAGTCAATCGTCCCAACACTGCTGTTGGCAGCAGCTGTATGACTGATCAGCTATTCAGAGTCACTCTGCGGGGCAGAAACATTCACCATAAATCCCACTGTTAGGGTAAACTTCTCTGGTCTTACTCGTCTCTCCTGTGAGTCAGACAAGGGTCAGTGCCAAGGACAAGCCTTTCTTTTGAACATGTGGGGTTTGTGCAACCCACGTCTGCTGAGTTCATTCTTGCATAATCTCTTTAGGTACAAAATGGGCCTCTTGGTCTAAAATGAGATTATGTAAGTGACACCGTCATTCTGTGATTCTGATTTTGGTAAGACAGGCATTTTGTAAGCTGTCTGAGGGTGACACCAGCAGCGGAGGCAGAGGTGCTCAATGACAGAAATCACGCGATGCACCCTTGAAACAAGGTACGTCAGGATGAATGAGGTCCCCTGACTCCCCAGAACTGCTCACCCCTGCCACCGCTGAACGCAGAAACAGAGCAAGAGGGTCCGAGTCAGAGAGGGGACAGGGAGGGTGGAGAAGCGCCCACACAACAGCCTCCAGGTTTCTTCCCCTTTCCTCTAGTGGGGGGACCAGACACTGGGTCTGACACAGTGAGGAGAGACCAAGCATAAGACTCCACACTCATCCTGCTCATGCTCCCACAGTCCAGGAGAGCTTGACTAAGTCTCCAGCCACTGGACCCTCATGGGGCTGCTCAAGCAGAAGGCAGGCAGGAGTTGTACAGTTCAGCACATAGATCAGAACCAGAAGTGAACTCACCAGCCCTAGCTTTAACCAGGTGATAAGTTAATACAAACTATAGTGTTATGTGCTGCCTTGACTTGATAACAAATACACAGTTCTTTCAAAAGATACATGTCATAAGCAGGAGTGGAATATTTCTGTTCTAAAATAACTGAGAGAATAAACAGGGAATCTTGGAGTCAGAAGGGATAGTTGCAACCAATTGCCAATCTTGGATACTCTTGATGCAAAAAAGTAGAACAAGGATTCAAAATCACAGATACCAGCGATGATTGGTCTCCAGAGGAAGCCAGCTACAGGCAACATGCCGTGTTTTCCTTCCCCATGGAAGATGGGTTTCCTTTCAGGGCCTAAAAGTTGCAGTTTGCAAATCTTTTTTTAGTGACCTCATAGGGAACCCGGTGTATCTTGGCCATGAAACACTCTGTTAAACTACCCAGATGTTGCCATGGAAAAGAGGTCCCGAATTATAAAATGTTTACGTCTGCACCACACTTTATTTGTACTTTTGTGGTACAATGAGCATAAGTTCTCAGGAGAGTTCCTTCCTAAGGCTGCTGTTCGGAAGTTATTTTCACTTACACACATGCACTTACAGCTACCTGGTATGAAGTAACTTACATTTTTCACATAGTGTTAAAGTTCTGAAGAATCTTTAGGTATTTGCTACAATTCTGCATGTAACTTACATTGTGTGCTAAGCTTCTATTCCATTTTTAAGTTTATAGTATCTAAAACAAATGAATCTTCTTATTCTATGTTAAATTACACTTTTGTTCACTTTGGAGTGGTGCATATCTCTACATGGTCTTCCCTGGTGGCTTGGACAGTACATAATCTGCCTGCACTCCAGAAGACCCAGATTCAATCCCTGCATCAGGAAGATCCCCTAGAGAAGGAAATGGCAACCCACTCCAGTGTTCTTGCCTGGTGAATTCCATGGACAGAAATACCTGATGCCTGGCAGGCTACAGTTCATGGGGTCACAAAGAGTTGGACATGAATGAGTGACTAACATACACACACACACACACACACACACACACACACCCCCCTAAATATCAGCCTAGTGTGTCAATTGTTTTGTATCTGCCATGGCCCTGGTTTATCCTGTGCCAGATTGTGGCTCAGTTCAGTTCAGTTCAGTCGCTCAGTCGTGTCCGACTCTTTGCGACCCCATGAATCACAGTTCGCCAGGCCTTCCTGTCCATCACCAACTCCCAGAGTTCACTCAGACTCACGTCCATCAAGTCAGTGATGCCATCCAGCCATCTCATCCTCTGCCGTCCCCTTCTCCTCCTGCCCCCAATCCCTCCCAGCATCAGAATCTTTTCCAATGAGTCAACTCTTCGCATGAGGTGGCCAAAGTACTGGAGTTTCAGCTTTAGCATAATTCCTTCCAAAGAAACCCCAGGGCTGTAAAGACTCCACCAGAAAATTACTAGAACTAATCAATGACTATAGTAAAGTTGCAGGATATAAAATCAACACACAGAAATCCCTTGCATTCCTATACACTAATAATGAGAAAACAGAAAGAGAAATTAAGGAAACAATTCCATTCACCATTGCAATGGAAAGAATAAAATACTTAGGAATATATCTACCTAAAGAAACTAAAGACCTATATATAGAAAACTATAAAACACTGGTGAAGGAAATCAAAGAGGACACTAACAGATGGAGAAATATACCATGTTCATGGATTGGAAGAATCAATATAGTGAAAATGAGTATACTACCCAAAGCAATCTATAGATTCAATGCAATCCCTATCAAGCTACCAACAGCATTCTTCACAGAGCTAGAACAAATAATTTCACAATTTGTATGGAAATACAAAAAACCTCGAATAGCCAAAGCGATCTTGAGAAAGAAGAATGGAACTGGAGGAATCAACCTACCTGACTTCAGGCTCTACTACAAAGCCACAGTTATCAAGACAGTATGGTACTGGCACAAAGACAGAAATATAGATCAATGGAACAAAATAGAAAGCCCAGAGATAAATCCATGCACATATGGACACCTTATCTTTGAAAAAGGAGGCAAGAATATACAATGGATTAAAGACAATCTCTTTAACAAGTGGTGCTGGGAAAACTGGTCAACCACTTGTAAAAGAATGAAACTAGAACACTTTCTAACACCATA
Organism: Bubalus bubalis; assembly: GCF_019923935.1. Taxonomy (NCBI): domain Eukaryota; kingdom Metazoa; phylum Chordata; class Mammalia; order Artiodactyla; family Bovidae; genus Bubalus; species Bubalus bubalis. Next base: position 6,491,206 of record NC_059164.1, on the reverse strand, counting down.
CACCAAAATAAACTCAAAATGGATTAAAGATCTAAACGTAAGACCAGAAACTATAAAACTCCTAGAGGAGAACATAGGCAAAACACTCTCTGACATACATCACAGCAGGATCCTCTATGACCCACCTCCCAGAATATTGGAAATAAAAGCAAAAATAAACAAATGGGACCTAATTAACCTTAAAAGCTTCTGCACATCAAAGGAAACTATTAGCAAGGTGAAAAGACAGCCTTCAGAATGGGAGAAGATAATAGCAAATGAAGCAACTGACAAACAACTAATCTTGAGAATATACAAGCAACTCCTACAGCTCAACTCCAGAAAAATAAATGACCCAATCAAAAAATGGGCCAAAGAACTAAATAGACATTTCTCCAAAGAAGACATCCAGATGGCTAACAAACACATGAAAAGATGCTCAACATCACTCATTATCAGAGAAATGCAAATCAAAACCACTATGAGGTACCATTTCACACCAGTCAGAATGGCTGCGACCCAAAAGTCTACAAGTAATAAATGCTGGAGAGGGTGTGGAGAAAAGGGAACCCTCTTCCACTGTTGGTGGGAATGCAAACTAGTACAGCCACTATGGAGAACAGTGTGGAGATTCCTTAAAAAACTGGAAATAGACCTGCCTTATGATCCAGCAATCCCACTGCTGGGCATACACACTGAGGAAACCAGAAGGGAAAGAGACACGTGTACCCCAATGTTCATCGCAGCACTGTTTATAATAGCCAGGACATGGAAGCAACCTAGATGTCCATCAGCAGATGAATGGATAAGAAAGCAGTAGTACATATACACAATGGAGTATTATTCAGCCATTAAAAAGAATACATTTGAATCAGTTCTAATGAGGTGGATGAAACTGGAGCCTATTATACAGAGTGAAGTAAGCCAGAAAGAAAAACACCAATACAGTATACTAATGCATATATATGGAATTTAGAAAGATGGTAACAATAACCCTGTGTACGAGACAGCAAAAGAGACACTAATGTATAGAACAGTCTTATGGACTCTGTGAGAGGGGAGAGGGTGGGAAGATTTGGGAGAATGGCATTGAAACATGTAAAATATCATGTATGAAACGAGTTGCCAGTCCAGGTTCGATGCACGTTACTGGTTGCTTGGGGCTGGTGCACTGGGACGACCCAGAGGGATGGAATGGGGAGGGAGAAGGGAGGAGGGTTCAGGATGGGGAACACATGTATACCTGTGGCGAATTCATTTTGATATTTGGCAAAACTAATACAGTTATGTAAAGTTTAGAAATGAAATAAAATTAAAAAAAATAATAATAATAAAAAGTTTTTATGACAGTTACAAAAAAAAAAAAAAAAAAAGAAAGAAATCCCAGGGCTGATCTCCTTCAGAATGGACTGGTTGGATCTCCTTGCAGTCCAAGGGACTCTCAAGAGTCTTCTCCGACACCACTGTTCAAAAGCATCAATTCTTTGGCACTCAGCCTTCTTCACAGTCCAACTCTCACATCCATACATGACCATAGGAAAAACCATAGCCTTGACTAGATGGACCTTTGTTGGCAAAGTAATGTCTCTGCTTTTGAATATGCTATCTAGGTTGGTCATAACTTTCCTTCCAAGGAGTAAGGGTCTTTTAACTTCATGGCTGCAGTCACCATATGCAGTGATTTTGGAGCCCCAGAAAATAAAGTCTGACACTGTTTCCACTGTTTCCCCATCTATTTCCCATGAAGTGATGGGACCGGATGCCATGATCTTCATTTTCTGAATGTTGAAGTTTAAGCCAACTTTTTCACTCTCCACTTTTACTTTCATCAAGAGGCTTTTGAGGTCCTCTTCACTTTCTGCCATCAGGGTGGTGTCATCTGCATATCTGAGGTTATTGATATTTCTCCTGGCAATCTTGATTCCAGCTTGTACTTCTTCCAGCTAACAGAAGCAGAAGATATTAAGAAGAGATGGCAAGAATACACAGAAGAACTGTATAAAAAGATCTTCACGACCCAGATAATTATGATGATGTGATCACTGACCTAGAGCCAGACATCCTGGAATGTGAAGTCAAGTGGGCCTTAGAAAGCATCACTAGTGGAGGTGATGGAATTCCAGTTGAGCTATTTCCAATCCTGAAAGATGATGCCATGAAAGTGCTGCACTCAATATGCCAGCAAATTTGGAAAACTCAGCAGTGGCCACGGGACTGGAAAAGGTCAGTTTTCATGCCAATCCCAAAGAAAGACAATGCCAAAGAATGCTCAAACTACCACACAATTGCACTCATCTCACATGCTAGTAAAGTAATGCTCAAAATTCTCCAAGCCAGGCTTCAGCAATACGTGAACCGTGAACTTCCAGATGTTCAAGCTGGTTTTAGAAAAGGCAGAGGAACCAGAGATCAAATTACCAACATCTGCTGAACCATGGAAAAAGCAAGAGAGTTCCAGAAAAGCATCTACTTCTGCTTTATTGACTATGCCAAAGCCTTTGACTGTGTGGATTACAAGAAACTGTGGAAAATTCTGAAAGAGATGGGAATACCAGACCACCTGACCTGCCTCTTGAGAAATCTGTACACAGGTCAGGAAGCAACAGTTAGAACTGGACGTGGAACAACAGACTGGTTCCAAATAGGAAAAGGAGTACGTCAAGGCTGTATATTGTCAAGATTGTGGCTACAGGTGCATAATTTACCACCTGCCTCCTTGCTGGGGTCCCTGGTCTAATAGCTGTGTAACATGGTTTCTAATCACATATAGTCTAAATCTTGAAGCTATTGTACCCTCAAACTAGCCCACCTTTAAGCAGAATATTCTCTTAACTACCCTGTTATAATGCTCACAACCCACTCCCAGAGCAAGAGTTCTTTGTACAACTTAGAACATCTCTTCATATCAGCTCCAGGCTTTATCTTTTAAAACATAACCCAAACATCAGGTCATCAACGTCCCCTTCCTTTATTCTTCAGACAAGTTTCTGATCCCTTCATGTGCTGTTCCTTTGCTTACTTTGATATCTGGTAAAACAACTGTCTGATACCAGGATTACTTACCCTGGGTTTCTCCACAAGGTCACAGATTCCTAGAGTAGAAGGCCGCACCTCAGTCTTCATTTAGAATCTTCGCAACTTGCTAGCATGTCTGACTCCATCAGTTTATGAAAAATTACTCATCATGGGCTTTGGTTCACATCATGATTAAGGAGACAACAGAGGAAAAGTCTTACGATTTTTGAGCAATTCTATGAAATTTTCAGAAAGGAAGACCAGTGTTAGGCTCTAGTGAATTTGCATGTTTGCAATGCATATTCTCAGAACAATTTAAACCCAGAATCTCCCTGCCTCATCTCAATAGGGGTTATTATCACAGATTTCAGGAAGAAGACACTGAGACATGAAGAGGAAAATGTTAAATAATATGACCTTTGAGATGCAGTTATAAGTTAGTTTTGCTCATGTCAGCATCTGGATCCTTAATGTAGTCAAAATAAGTTTGGGAAAATTACCATAAGCTGTTATTTTATATTGTGTAAGCAATTTTCTAGAGTATTGTATTATGTTATTAGCTCATATTGTATTCATCCTTGTTACTCTATAAACATATGGTTATTAGATTTAGAATATTATTAGCATAAATGCAATCTCAAGTAACATGAAAATTAACGCGAGAAACTCAGAATCAGCCAAGAAACACTGCTTGCATGGGCTCAGTGAAATCTCACCTATTAGCATTAAGGAACAAGTAAGTTATTGGTGTTTTAAAATTAATAGGGCAGCCACACTGTTTATGTATTCAATGATAAGAAGCAAGTCATACTTTGACAGCCATTAAAAATGCCCTCTTCTTCTGCTTCTTCAAAGTTCTTAAGCTAAATGTGTTATATTTGGGGCAGCCGTTATTATTATTATGTTTTACTATTCTGACCCTCTTATGAAGTGAAGTGAAGTCGCTCAGTCGTGTCCGACTCTTTGCGACCCTGTGGACTGTAGCCCACCAGGCTCCTCCGTCCATGGGATTCTCCAGGCAAGAATACTGGAGTGGGTTGCCATTTCCTTCTCCAGGGGATCTTCCCGACCCAGGGATCGAACCCAGGGTCTCCCGCATTGCAGGCAGATGCTTTAACCTCTGAGCCACAAGGGACCCTCTTATATGTCCTTGCAAAGAGTGATTGCTCAAAAGTAAGAATTTAGAGAGGATATTTTATCTTCTATACCACAACTCAAAAATCATCCTGGTACCCACTGACCTTTTTCAACATTTTGCAGACTTTTCAGAAATAACATTTTATTACATTGCCCTGCACTAGAAGACCAGTTCTTTCCTTCCACTGTGAAAACAATTTGCAAGAATCCTAAGTGGGTAAACTGAAACTGGAAGCAGACTGGCATAAGTATTGTCCCAGTGAAGGAACTGGATTATTTTTGAGAAAATAAATATTATGACCATCTTGATATCATTTTTATTCAACAAGAGAGAATACATGCAGAGACGTCTGAAAGTAAGTGAGGATGTCTTGAAATTACTGAAAAATCATGCTTGGCTGAGTTAGTCTCTGAGGTACTCACAGCAAGAGGCTGGATGCCAAAAAGTAGCATGAAAAGTAAGGGAAATGAACAACTTTTCAGAATGCTTTTAGAAAAATGGTATTTAAGTTCAGAGAAACTTGACCTTCTGAAAGTATAGGCATAAGCAATTACTGGAAGCATAGGCACCGATAATTAACAATATTAGAGTTAGGTACTTTTAAATTTGAAGTGTTTTAAACCAACTTTTCAAAAAGAAGTGATTTTTTGGACACATGCCATTGAATCTTTATTCACATAGAGACAAAAAGCCTTGAAGCCACTGAAAAAGACACACTCCTTAGATTCTGAACTCTTAAATATATGTATGGAGCCCTGCTGTTCTCTTAAAACATCAAATAACCAAAGAAGGTATCATACCATGTATAAAATTTTCCATAACTAAAAAAGGAAAAAAAATTCTCTTAAGTCCTTGAGCTTCTTTTACAAAGTTTTTGTTTTTCTAAAATGATGGAATTTTTAAAATAAGTTGAAGATGTTTAAACTGGAATGTTAAAAGTGATAATGCTAATAGATATTATTTATTCAGTGCTTTCTATGTAGTAGAAACTATGTTTGGGGCTTAAGATCATGACAAAATTTGCATTTTACCTGCCATGATTATCCTCAGATGAAAGATACCACAGCAGGGGTGGTGATGGTGGGAAAAGAGATGATGTTGGGGACCAGGGGATGTCTGAATGTCATCGTTTCTCTTCACTGTCCTAAATCCCCTGTCACTAACTCTGGAGCCTTGGGGATGAGGTTTTACTCTCAATCTCATCAGTTGTGAGTCAGAGATTGAATTAACCAAATATTTCTATTACCAAAACGTTTTAAGTGATGGTATTCAGTTTAAATGAATTTTTTTTTTTAAGCTTTATTTTGCAAATGGCAGTAGTGGTCTTATGAGGTTTTAGCCTTTGTCTGTGAACATCCCTTCTAATTTATATTTGCTCTCATTCTCCTTTTGTATTATTTGTTTCATCCAGCTGTATTATTACATTCTTTCTGCTGTAAGGCAAAAGAATCATTTTCGGAAGGAAATGATATAGACAAATATACATAACCATGTGTACATATGCTATAAATAAAACTGTAAACTTTACAGCAGGGAAATGAAAGCTGTTGCTATTTTATTTTATTTTTCTTTTGATAGCGGTTGTTGTTACATAAATGATCCAGAGATGGGCTCTGAAGATTGGCCCTATGCTGTGTACTTTTTCACAGCAGGCGGCTGCCTATTAGCTCAAAAGTGCCTGCTGGCACCAAAGGCAAATTTTTACACATCCAATTGTTTTAAATATAGTAAAAAATAATGATATTTTCAGGCTTTTAGAGCCCACTTGCTTCTCATACCCCAGGGCACTGCACTCAACATCTACCAGTGTAGATGAAATAAACCCCCAAAACCCCAAGCCCCCCCTCCCCCGTGCTGACCTATGACCCAGAGACTCCTGCTGAGCTGTTTGCAGAGAGAGAGAGAGAGAGATTGCCTGGACATGGAAGCACCTCTAGGATCCCCAACACCCTCCTCCAAGAATTCCCTTCACTCCTCCCATTCTAGCTATCACCCTAATAGGGCCTCTTGATGCTAGAGACCTTCTCAGGGTACACGCTCATCAGAGCATTCCCCCAATAACCTTGCTGTGTGCTACTGCCCCCTCGTGGTCATGTACATCTTTCCCTTTGTCAGACCCTGCCTCCCTCACACCAGGATGGGGGAAAAAAAATAAGCTGGGACCAAATATACACGTTTTGCATCCTAATGGGACTGGAATGCAAAAGTTGGAAGTCAAGAAAAACCTGGAGTAACAGGCAAATTTAGCCTTGGAGTACGGAATGAAGCAGGGCAAAGGTTAATAGAGTTTTGCCAAGAGAACGCATTGGTCATAGCAAATACCCTCTTCCAACAACACAAGAGAAGACTCTACACGTGGACATCACCAGATGGTCAACACCAAAATGAGATTGATTATGTTCTTTGCAGCCAAAGATGGAGAAGCTCTATACAGTCAGCAAAAACAAGACTGGGAGCTGACTGTGGCTCAGATCATAAACTCCTTATTGCTAAATTCAGACTAAAATTGAGGAAAGTAGGGAAAACCACTAGACCATTCACGTATGACCTAAATCAAATCCCTTATGATTATACAGTGGAAGTGAGAAATAGATTTAAGGGACTAGATCTGATAGACAGAGTGCCTGATGAACTATGGATGGAGGTTTGTGTACAGGCGATAGGGATCAAGACTATCCCCATGGAAAAGAAATGCAAAAAAAGCAAAATGGCTATCTGAGGAGGCCTTACAAATAGCTGTGAAAGAAGAGAAGTGAAAAGCAAAGGAGAAAAGAAAAGATATAAGCATCTGAATGCAGAGTTCCAAAGAATAGCAAGGAGAGATAATAAAGCATTCCTCAGCAATCAATGCAAAGAAATAGAGGAAAACAACAGAATGGGAAAGACTAGAGATCTCTTCAAGAAAATTAGAGATACCAAGGGAACATTTCATGCAAAGATGGGCTCGATAAAGGACAGAAATGGTATGGCCCTCACAGAAGCAGAAGATATTAAGAAGAGGTGGCAAGAATACACAGAAGAACTGTACAAAAAATATTTTCACAACCCAGATAATCACGATGGTGTGATCATTCACCTAGAGCCAGACGTCCTGGAATGTGAAGTCAAGTGGGCCTTAGAAAGCATCACTATGAACAAAGCTAGTGGAGGTGATGGAATTCCAGTTGAGTTACTTCAAATCCTGAAAGATGATGCTGTGAAAGTGCTGCGCTCAATATGCCAGCAAATTTGGAAAACTCAGCAGTGGCCACAGGACTGGAAAAGGTCAGTTTTCATTCCAATCCCAAAGAAAGGCAATGCCAAAGAATGCTCAAACTACTGCACAGTTACACTCATCTCACATGCTAGTAAAGTAATGCTCAAAATTCTCCAAGCCAGGCTTCAGCAATACGTGAACCATGAACTTCCAGATGTTCAAGTTGGTTTTAGAAAAGGCAGAAGAACCAGAGATCAAATTACCAACATCCACTGGATCATGGAAAAAGCAAGAGAGTTCCAGAAAAACATCTATTTCTGCTTTATTGACTATGCCAAAGCCTTTGACTGTGTGGATCACAATAAACTGTGGCAAATTCTGAAAGAGATGGGAATACCAGACCACCTGACCTGCCTCTTGAGAAATTTGTATGCAGGTCAGGAAGCAACAGTTAGAACTGAACATGGAAGAATAGACTGGTTCCAAATAGGAAAAGGAGTTCGTCAAGGCTGTATATTGTCACCCTGTTTATTTAACTTATATGCAGAGTACATCATGAGAAACGCTGGGCTGGATGAAGCACAAGCTGGAATCAAGATTGCCAGGAGAAATATCAATAACCTCAGATATGCAATGACACCACCTTTATGGCAGAAAGTGAAGAGGAACTCAAAAGCCTCTTGATGAAAGTGAAAGTGGAGAGTGAAAAAGTTGGCTTGAAGTTCAACATTCAGAAAACGAAGATCATGGCATCCGGTCCCATCACTTCATGGGAAATAGATGGGGAAACAGTGGAAACAGTGGCTGACTTTATTTTGGGGGGCTCCAAAATCACTGCAGATGGTGATTGCAGCCATGAAGTTAAAAGACGCTTACTCCTTGGAAGGAAAGTTATGACCAACCTAGATAGCATATGCAAAAGCAGAGACATTACTTTGCCGACTAAAGTCTGTCTAGTCAAGGCTGTGGTTTTTCCAGTAGTCATGTATGGATGTGAGAGTTGGACTGTAAAGAAGGCTGAGTGCCAAAGAATCGATGCTTTTGAACTGTGGTGTTGGAGAAGACTCTCTAGAGTCCCTTGGACTGCAAGGAAATCCAACCAGTCCATCCTAAAGGAGGTAAGTCCTGGGTGCCCATTGGAAGGACTGATGCTAAAGCTGAACGTAAAAAGAAAGTGAAGTCACTCAGTCGTGCCCGACTCTTTGCGACCCCACGGACAATAGCCTGCACCTAGCTCCTCCGTCCATGGGATTTTCCAGGCAAGAGTACTGGAGTGGGTTGCCATTTCCTTCTCCAGGGAATCTTCCCAACCCAGGGATCGAACCTAGGTCTCCCGCATTGTAGATAGACACTTTACCATCTGAGCCATGAGGGAAGTCCTAAAAAGCTGAAACTCCAATACTTGGGCCACCTCATGCGAAGAGCTGACTCATTGGAAAAGACCCTGATGCGGGGAGGGACTGGGGGGCAAGAGGAGAAGGGGACGACAGAGGATGAGTTGGCAGGATGGCATCACCAACTTGATGGACATGTTTGAGTGAACTCCAGGAGTTGGTGATGGACAGGGAGATCTGGTGTGCTGTGATTCATGGGGTCGCAAAGAGTTGGACACGACTGAGTGACTGAACTGAACTGAACCGGGTATTATTCCTGAGTAAAGGTGTTATTATCGCCTTATAAATAAAACAATCAAAATAGCAAATCAAGAGTTGCCCATCTAGGAAGAAATGTAACTTGACCAGTGATGAAGACGGTTGATTTGACAAACTCAACCGTCAAATCCTAATCTTCTTCTGATTATTAATCTCCAGCCCATGGGCTTTTAACTCTTTACTTCTGTTTTCAATTCATTCTGTGGTTCTGTTATACCATCCTGACATGCATCAGAGATTTAATTTTTTCCAAGCCTCAATTTCTTTATTTGCATAACAAATTCAAAGACATCTGTTCTAAACTTTCAAGACCATGTGAAAAGAAGCATAAGCAATTACTATATCATCTATGAGGAGTTCACACATTTGAAGAAAAGCATATTTCTTCTAATTTTGAAATGACACTCAGACAGTGGGTCCATACATTATAGATATCATGGTACAGATATCAAATAATTCAAATGGTGATGTGAACCATTAACAGAGAACTTATTTGTGCTAAAGCAATATTTGCTGCATTAGAGAGTAAGTACTCATTACACTGAATTCAGTACCAACATACTGATTGAATAGGTCTCTGAAGACAAAGATGAACCAACTACTCCTTAGCAGTCCAAAACAAGGTAGTTTTCCAAAGACAATTTAAATCTGAATAAAGAGTTTTTTTTTTTTTTGCATTAGAATTGCAAGAACTCAAACAATTCCCTTGTTTAGAAATTATTTTCATTTTAGCAATATACTATTATCTAGCAACACAGGGTAAGAAAGATAGTAGAATTTTTTTTTAATTTTAAAGAAATTTCTTATTTTTAAAATAAGAAAAACTAATAAAAATAATATTAATATTTGTAAAGCTAGTATTACAAATAGAAATAGTTTCAATAATTTTTAACTGCTCACTTGATTGCCCAGGGTGGGCAGAAGTGAGAGGAAGAAGATAAAACTAGTTTCCTAGCTGCTGCAGCAATTATAAGTCCTTCTTCTGCCAGAAACATGATTAGGTAATTTATGAAATGAAAAAGGAAGTCATAGTTTATTTAAACAGCAAATTGTGGAAGAATTTCTTTGAGAAATTGAACAGATAAAAAGAAATATTCAACATCATTTCCTATTGGGAGGTAACATTTGCATGAAAACTTTGAGAGGTGTGTGTATGTGTATTTATACCTATATATATTTTAAATGTATCTTTTAATTGGAGTATAATTGCTTTACAATATTGTGTTACTTTTTGTTGTACAACAACATAAATAAGCCATGAAAGTGAAAGCATTTGTTGCTTAGTTGTGTCTGACTCCTTGCAACCATAGCCCACCAGAATCCTCTGTCCATAGAATTCTCCAGGCAAAAATATGGAGTGGGTTGCCATTCCCTTCTCCAGGGAATCTTCCTGACCAAGGGCTCAAACCCAGGTCTCGTGTATTGCTGGTAGATTCTTTTCTAGCTTGATCCCTGGGTCAGGAAGATCCCTTGGAGAAGGAATAGGTTACCCACTGTAGTATTCTTCATCTTCCCTGGTGGTTCAGATGGTTTAGAATCTGCCTATTGTGTGGGAGACCTGGGTTTGATCCCTGGGTTGGGAAGATGCCCTGGAGGAGGACATGGCCACCCACTCCAGTGTTCTTGCCTGGAGAATCCCATGGACAGAGGAGCCTGGTGGGCATGTCCCTGGGGTTGGAAATAGTCGGACATGAATGAGTGACTAAGCACAGCATGACATATATGTATATATCTCCTCTCCCTCTTGAGCCTCCATCCCACCACCCTCAGCCCACCCCTCTAGGTCATTACAGAGCACTGAGCTGGTCCCTGTGTGCTACAGAGCAGCTCCCCACTCGCTAGCTAGTTTACGCATGCAGTGCATGTGCCAGTGCTTCACAGCTTGGCCCTCTCTCCCCTCACTGTGTCCACAAGTCTGTTCTCTACGTCTGCTTCTATATTCTTGCCTTACAAAGAGGTTCATCAGTGTCATTTTTCTAGATCCCACATACATGTGTTAATATGTGATATTTGTTTTTCTCTTTCTAGCTTACTTCACTTTTTGAATTATGGTTTTATCAGGGTATATGCCCCATAGTGGGATTACTGAGTCATATAGTAGTTTTATTCCTAGTTTCTTAAAGGACCTCCATATTATTTCTCATAGTGTCTGTATCAATTTATATTCCCACAAACAGTGCAAGAGTGTTCCCTTTTCTCCACATTCTTTCCAGTATTTATTGTTTGTAGATTTTTTTGATGATAGCCATTCTGACCAGTGTGAGGTAATACCTCATTGTAATTTTGATTTGCATTTCTCTCATAATGAGGGATGTTTTCATGTGTTTTTTGGCTATCTGTATGTCTTCTTTGGAGAAATGTCATTTTTAAAAAAAAATTTTGAGCTACATGAGCTGCTTGGAAATTAATATTTTGATAATTAATATATAATTATATAGTATATATGGTTATATTAACCTAATATAATTGTATATAGTTATATGACATTATTATATATAATATATAAATTAATGTAATTATATAGAAAGTAAATTATATATTTTATTTATATATATAAATATACTTATATATTTTGGAAATTAATTCTTGTCAGTTGCTTCACTTACAAATATTTTTTCCCGTACTGAGGGTTATCTTTTCATCTTGTTTATGGTTTCCTTTACTGTGAAAATGAAGTCGCTCAGTCGTGTCCAACTCTTTATGACCCCATGGACTGTAGCTACCAGGCTCCTTTGCCCATGGGATTTTCCAGGCAAGAGTACTGGAGTGGGTTGCCATTTCCTTCTCCAAGGGATCTTTCCAACCCATTGGTCAACCCGGGTCTCCTGCATTGCAAGCAGACACTTTACCATCTGAGCCAACAGGGAAGTCTCATAGAAAATAAATTATATATTATATTTATATATATAAATAAAATATTCTTATATATTTTGGAAATTAATCCTTGTCAGTTGCTTCATTTACAAATATTTTTTCCTGTTCTGAGGGTTATCTTTTCATCTTGTTTATGGTTTCCTTTGCTGTTTAGTTAGGTTCCATTTGTTTATTTATTTATTTTTTTTAATTTCTACTACTCTAGAAGCTGGGTCATAGAGGATCTTGCTTTGATTTATGTCAGAGTGTTCTGCATGTTTTCCTCTTAGAGTTTTATAGGGTCTGACCCTACATTAGGTTTTTAATCCATTTTGAGTTTATTTTTGTGTATGGTGTTAGGAAGTGTTCTAATTTCATTCTTTTACATGTAACTGTCCAGTTTTCCCAGCACCACTTTTTGAAGAGGTTATGTTTTCTCTATTTTATAGCCTGGCCTCCTTTGTCATAGATCAGGTAACCACAGGTGCATGGGTTTATCTCTGGGCTTTCTATCCTATTCCATTGGTCCATATTTCTGCTTTTGTGCCAGTACCATACTGTTTTGATCACTGTAGCTTTGTAGTATAGTCTGAAGTCAGGGAACTTGATTTCTTCGTGTCAATGTCATTTATTTCATTCCTTCAGTTTCCTTTCTTTCTCAAAATTGTGTTGAGTATTTGGGTCTTTTGTGTTTCCATCCAAATTATATATATATATATATATATATATATATATATATATATATATATATTTTTTTTTTTTTGCTCTAGTTCTGTGAAAAATGCCATTGGTACTTTGATAGGAATTGCATTGAGTCTGTGGATTGGTTTGGGTGTTACAATCATTTTCACAATATTGATTCTTCCAATCCAAGAACATAGAATATTTCTTTTTGTGTCACTTTTTATTTCCTTCATCAGTGTTTTATAGTCTTCTGCATACTGGTTTTAAGAAAAAGTTAAACTGTCACTGCTTGCAGATAACATGTAAGTATGCAGAGAAAATCCTAGAGATGCCACTAGAAAACTACTAGAGCTAATCAATGAATTTAATAAAGTCACAGGATACAAAATTAATACACAGAAATTCCTTTCATTCCCATACACTAACAACCAAAAATCAGAAAGAGAAATTAAGGAAATAACCCCATTCATGATTGCAACAAAAAAGGTAAAAGAAGACAAAAGACCTATATACCTATATTTTAAGAAAGAATTTCAAAGCAATAATAAATCATTAATTTGACCCCTAATGGAGACTTTGTGCAGAACAAGTTTCCTGAACTTAATGACCTGCTTTCATTTAGCCTTGAAATTAAATCCCAAGCATCCTCCTGTAAAGCTACTGGCTTTATAGTTTCTTTAGAATTATCTGACATAGACTTTGTGAAATTAGAGTCAAAATTTTCCTTTATAATGAACAAATTTAGAATTTTGTTCCAAATAAAGGTCTTGTAAAATAGTTTTATAAACTATTATTCATGAATGCCAATCATATTCCTCCTACTTCTCATCAGTCTCCCTTGCAGAAAGCTTTTCCACAGAACGTCTCATAAGTGTTGATGCTTTCCCAGTGTTCAAACTCACTTTTCTACCCAATTTGCATATGCTCCTGGATAACTCCATACACTCTACGACAGCCATCTACATGCTAATGATTTCCAAGTTACCTGCAGCAACTGGGTCTCCCTTATGACAGCAACTATCCATCTGTCATCTCTTTACATTCTGATGTTAGAGTTTGGCTCCATCAGACAGAGGCTGGGGGAAGACAGAGGGAGCGATTTTAACCCTGTGCAAGTTTCAAAGGTTATCTGTTTCTACTTTTGCCTACACCTTGAATTCCACCTATGTTGGTTTACTTATAATTACTTAAATAGTTTATGTTCTTTTTCAATACAGTACATGGTGTTTGCCTAGAACACATTTTCCCACTTAAATAATTTATATTCATTCTTAGCACAAATGTAACCTTCTCTCGTAATATTGCTTAGAAACCTAGTCATTGTACACTCAAATGCACTGGGCATATCTCTTTTATAACCTTTACACTTTATATGCAATTGCATGGGTAATTTTATATTATTACTACCAGTTGTTTGGCTATTTGATATGAAGGACTACATTGTTATTCATATTAGCATTCCATTGACTATACTACAATAATTTTTGCATAAGATTAACTTAATATTTCTTGAACAAAGAAATTAATAGACCATAGAATGAACAAGTTAGTGAATGAAGATATCTGCCAAAAACATATTCCTTCTGGGGAAAATAGCTTCTGTTTCTAAAGAAATGTAGGTGAGTCCTTAGAAAATAATTATCTGCAAAGGATGCTTAAAATTTGTAGAACAGATTTTTAATGATTCATTTTGATATTTGGCAAATCTAATACAGTTATGTAAAGTTTAAAAATAAAATAAAATTAAAAAAATAATAATAAATAAAATAAAATAAAAATAAAAGATGCTTGTCTATTAGAAACCATGTCTCTGGTTAGGTATTAGATGAAGATTTTGTAATTTCTGACCAGCACAGTGAGAGCCTGTACCAAGCAAGGATCTCATATATTGAAACTCACCAAGTTTCAGTATGGTGGTCAAAGTGACTAACTGCCTTGGTGGTAGTTAATTGGTCAGGGTACCATTTAAGGTCCAGCTAATAGGTATAACAAATAGTTCTTCCTGATGAATTAAGGAAGATTCCAAAGAGTAGGTGACACTTGAGGTAGTCCTTGAAAAAAAACTTTGCCATAAACAAGATAACAGAAGAGTTTAGAAAACAGACTCTCAAGGAGAGGAAATGGAATTATTGGTGTAAGAAGATTTGAAGAGTTAAGAAGTGGTGAGCAATTCAGTATGACATTGCCATGGAAACAACATGTATAATTTCTTTTTATGCAAGTAGAATGAAAAGAAGGCTGGAGAGTGAATCCTAAATCCCAATAGGGTGCAAGGTGAGGAAGATGTTTTACTGCTACTACCATCTAGAAGTCACTGACATTTTACTTTGTACCAGAGATAAAGCTAAAACCATGAAGCTTATTATATCATTTAATTTCCTCTTGAATCATATAAGACATATAAGTTTATTTTTAGATTGTTTTACAAATGAGGAAAGTGAGGTTTGGTCAGAATTAGTGCCTTGCTATAAGTCACCCTCCTGGTACACTGTAGAGCTGGAATTTGAAGACAGTATTCTTAATTCTACAGCCACATTTCCAATTCTGGCTTCTATTCAGTTTAGCCATGGGAATATTTCCAGATGGTAAGGATTTGTCTGTCATTGGCTGGAGCTATGCTTTGCCTCAGCTCAACTGATTACACATTGATTCCTCCTGAATAGCTTTACTGCTCAATTGGACACAGCTTATGCTCACATCCACCAGATCCTGTATGATGCACACCAAAACTCACACAAGCACACTGACCCTTCACTCCCTCACCTGAAGGATTTCCACTCTTCTCCCTGTAAATTCAGGTCTCTGACCTCTGATGTCTTCCTTGGACCCCACTCACTCAAGAGGCATTCTCTGACCACTTTGGGTTTTTTGTTTGTTTCTTTGTTTATTATTGAGTATATAGCAGGAACAGTGGTAACTAGGCTTAATGACTATTGGATTTTTAAACCAAAATTACTTGCTAGGGATATGCCTTATCAAAATTAACATATATTTAGGTTTGAATGGAAGTGCATTCAGTTGTGTGGAGTGGCCAGTGTTAGGTTGCATCTCTACAGAAGGTCCAGTGTTTATGGGAAGGTCCACTACTGAGTACAGTGTCAATAGGAATTGCTTCCTGCATCTCTCCTTGCTTCTGTCTGCCCCAGAATTTTCATCATGATTGATGTTTCTCTCATCATCCTTCCCAGTACTGGGCTTAAGCTCTTCCTCAGGAGTCACCTGAGACCCAGCAATGAATGGGATGATTCAGAGAACTCCCTGGAGCAAAGCCTGCATCTCCCCTCCCTCGTGCTCTGAGAAACCCATGCCATACTCAAGCATGAACTGAGTCCACCTTGCAGTCCCTTTTAGAATGTTATGTAGAAACAGAGTGGTCAGCTGGGGGGGATTTTACCTCCCAACTCCCACTGTTACACCCTTTTCAATCTGAATGAGACCATCTTCATCAGGAAACCTAGGAATAGTGTATCAGCCCAGCCACCTCCTCCTGTGAACTGACTCCCAGCCTCCTAGAGAAAGAAGTTTGCAGAGAGCTGACGCTCACGGATGCTACACCTGTGTTTTCTGGAAGGTCCATATCTTGCCGACTCTCACTGGAACATGGGTCTGTTCTCAGCCTGAATGTGGCACAGTCTGAAGAGCAAACTGACAGCTGAGGAAGCCCAGGACACTTTCCATCACACCTTCTGCTGTGGAACACTGTTCTCCTAACCCTAGGTCCTCAAGTCAACTCATCTCAACTATATTGACCCAAATGTTCTAAGCGCTATCATTCTAAGCCTTGTCTTAAGTCAAGAGAACTAAGAGCTCCAAGCACCCCTATCCTAGCTACAGTCTGTCTATATCAGCCAGAGCTATTTGGATTTTATATCTCAATGCTTTAGCTGTAGCTCCCATAGAATGGAAATTCTTTACTGTATCTTTTCTGCCTACCTAGTACCCAGACAGCACTAACCTACATTCTGTTCATGAAAAGCCTAAAACCCTCATGCACCTGTGCCCTCAAACTCACCCCTTTTTTCTCCCTGGGGAACCCTTTCCCATTTCCTCTTTTGGGGCCTAATACTTTCCTTCCCTTCAAAATACTGCTCAGGTGTCACTTTTCTAGGTAGATGTTTCTGGTGCTCCCTGTTCAACTGACTCTCATGTTGGTCTCCTTAGTATGTACCTCTGGGTTCTGATTTTATCTCACCATCAATATTTTTATGATGTAGACTTTATTTCCACTTAGTTCCTTGAGGGCATCAGTATACTCCATTGTACTTTTTATTCTTCATATATATTTCAGGATCACTTGATAAGTTTTGTTTATTAATGATATTACTTCTTGAAAGTAAAGTGAAGTGAAGTGAAGTGAAGTGAATTTGCTCAGTCGTGTCCGACTCTTTGCGACCCCATGGGCTGTAGCCTACCAGGCTCCTCTGTCCATGGGATTTTCCAGGCAATAGTCCTGGATTGCCACTTCTTTCTCCAGGGGATTTTCCCAACCCAGGGATCAAACCCAGGTCTCCCGCATTGTAGACAAACACTTTACCATCTGAGTCACCAGGGAAGTCTCTTGAAAGTAAACCTGTTCATAAATATTATCTTAGTCATAGGAATAATAATTAAGTAAAAAAGCAGTAAGTAACAACCTATATCTAATGTGTTCTGCTTAGAACCTTAGGTTCCTCAATGTCTCACCAAATGTTCCTAACAATCCCTGTGAAAGGAAGTATAATTAGTCCCATTTTATAAGTGATAAAACTGGGGTATTTAAATAACTTGTTTGATGTTTTATATCAAGTAAGCAGCTGAACTGGTATTTTAATCTAAACATCCATTAAATTAATAATTGGTTGAAACCAGCAGGGTCCACTTAGAATGTATATTTTGACATTTTCCCCTGTAAATATACAATTAATTATTAAGACAAGTGTTGATGAATCAGTTGATGATTTTTTTCTTTAAGTATTTTGTACTTAGAAAAAGTATACCACACTCACTCTATGTTCAGATGACAAGTTATAGCTGTGCTTTCATCAGATGAATCAATTTCATATTTGTTTCCTGAATTAGATGTGAATTTTTTTGACGGTAATTAAATTGCTTTTAATCAATTTAGGAGAGGAAAAACCATCTGTCAGGTGTGTGAACCTAATTAGCCACGGTGTTTTGAATGGACTAGTATATAATGGTAGTGATTTTATTATCAAGAGTTACAATTCAAACATACAGAATTTTATCATTTCACTTTGTGTGAATCTCAACAGCTAATCAAAAGTCTATTCCTGAGAAAATTGTCAAACTTTGGCTTGAAACAGAACATTTTATGAGAGATTGTGTTTGAATGAAGGCATCTATAATGAGGCCAGAATTTGTAGAATGCCTCTTATGGAAGATGACAACCGATCATCCAAACATGTTTGTATTGGGCGCATATCCTGGACACAGCACATATATTTGTTAGTGCCCCTGTGGTATATGCTGTGCTGGACACTGCAGGACTCAAGGATGAGAAAGACGCCATTCCTCCACACAGTGTTTTATAGCAGAGTCCAGGGAGGTAGTGTTGTGGATTAGCAGAATTAATCTAAAACTTCCTGAACTCCTTGTATCAAGCCCTGTTCTAATAAATCCTCAGTTAATCCTCACAGCCTGTTCACAGTAGGCATTTCTATTTTATTTGAAGACACTCCAGTTGGTGACCATAAAGCCATAGTAACAAGAGAGTCAGAAAAGTTGGCTTCCAAAAGCAATCAAAACTTTGACATCATGGTGAATTTTCTTGTGTGGCACCAAATTGGATTTTACTATAGTACCCGTAGTTGTAAAGGTTTACAAAAACCCTTTGAACAGAAGCATGAAAAGTAGGCATTCTCCAGTAGGAAAAAATTTTCCACTTAGAAGGGAAATTTAGCTTTCCTTAGAAAGGAAATCTAACTGCACTTAGAAGTGCAATTCCAGGATTTTTTTTTTTTTTTAACAGAAAGAAGTATCTAGACAACTCGCATGTAGATGAGTAAATCTGAAATTTATAAGCTGAAAATTTATAATTTAAGACAATAAGACTGAGATATTATGGAGTCAGAACTCTACTGTAAAACAGTTAAATGACTTACTTGACATATGAGAACATGTTCAAGGTAGGAGAAAAATTGAGGCAGTAAATGACAAAGAGATAATTCATCATAGGACATAGAACTCTGGCATTAATTATCCTCAGTCATCTGAGTACAGCTTTGCTTGCAGGAAGAATTAACATGAATTCCTAGCATGGTCTGTAAGTCTTTACTTGTAGTCCCTGGCTCCTTCCCCAAAGCCTTGCTGTCTCCCAGAAATAAATGAATGTCCTAAAGTTAAATAATGTTATTGCCATTTGATAGACAACACATTGTTCTTTCATTCATAAGAATTATTAAGATTCATAGATGAATTATTATTAAGAATTACAGAAAAACTCCCTTGAATGTCTTAAGCAATTCAACATAAAAGTTGCAAATATCCCATATTTCCTCACACCACAAAACCAAGATCACTTTTAACTATCATTTATCACAAAGAAACAAAATCTGTATCATATCAAGGATTTATTCCAGTCTTTGCACTAGGCAAGATTCAACTTCATGCCTCAGCAAAATTACAAATTCCATGACATATTGGTTTATGAATAGACAAAACTTGGAATACCAAGTCTGCAAATGTCAAGGGTCTACTCTATTGCAAATGCCAACATCTGAACATAATTCCAAGCAGTCATTTTCCCTGAAATTTAAAGTTGATACCTGTGTCTTCCACAATGGGAGGAAGAAGCAGCCAGTGAGAACTGGTAATTTATGCTGATGGCAAATGCTACTATTGCTATGGACTCGTTTTGTGAAGTTAAGGCTTTCCTTTACAAGACATTCATGGCATTAAGACAAGACATTTATGAATGAGAAATGTAACAATTCTGAAATTTTGATCAAAAGAGAGAGGTTCTGTCAACAGGCATATGGGTGGGGGGGGGATGGAAATCTGAGGTAAAATGTATAAAAAGAGTCATGGAGTGGAGTAAGAGGGATTTGGGGGACTTGCAGAAAACGGGGTTGCAGTGACCTTTTGCTTATTTTTTATTAGGTTGAGATAACACAAACAAATCCATGCAGACCATTCTTAATTCCCCCAAGAAATTTTATTATTCCAGGTTCTTCTTTTTCTTTAAATAAATCATTCAAGAATTCTGCTGACCACTGCCAAGGGCAGACCCTCTAGTCATCTGTTGCATTCCAAGGAGGCCTGCCCACGTGGAAGCAATACCAAGTTTCCACTGAGTCAGAGATCTCGGTTGTGTTCTTGTGCACTGGCTTTTGAAACTCAAGTAAAGGGCCTTTCATTTTGGGTGAAATCCCTCTTGGTAGATTTGACCCAAGCTGGTCTTTGGAGAGGCCAGCATTGGCAGCTGTACAATAGAGAGGCTGGCACATCAGACTCCTGACACATTGAACTACAGACCAGGACCCCACCCAGGTTACTCCTTTAAGTGCCTAACACGTCAATCTACAGAGTAGGACCCCAGCCAGGGGGCCCCTTCTATGTGTCTGATGAGTGGAACAACAGAGAAGAACCCCAGGCAAGGGAGCCCTTTAGGTGCCTGAACGGGCAGAGCTACAGAAAGACTGGCCAAAGAAGCCTTCTGATCAACAGCTACAAGAGGCTGGAAAAAAAAGACTCTGAGAGGGCCATAACTCCTGCAGTAGAGGCAGACCATGTCCCTGCACACTTGGCACCACCAGGGTCCCCACAATTCAAGCAGCTGCACCACATTCACGCTCAGCTCTCACTGGGGCAGAGCTGACACATGCAAAAAAGAGTCTTGCATCTATGCACGCAGGGTTGCTTCAGTTGTGTCCAACTCATTGTGACCCTGTAGACTGTGGCCTGCCAGGTTTCTCTGTCAGAGAGGGGGATTTTTCACGAAAGAATACTCGAGTGTATTGGCCAGTACTTGTTGCAATACCCTTCTAGAGCCCTATATCTCCTGCTGCCCTAGCCACCAACTCCCCTGCGTTCCTGGTGCTGCCAGAGCCCCTACGACCCATGCAGCTGCATCACCTCCACACCTGGCCCTCATTGGGGCAAACCCAAGTCCTCCAGGACAGCTCCAGGAGCAAACCTCAGTGGACGACCCACATACAAAGGTGGACATAAAACCACACTTGAAATCCAGGGGCAGTGTGGCTAAGGAAGAAGACCCAAAACCTTCCCACTAGCTGTACAAACTGCAAATTAAATCCACATGATCAACTAGGCCAAATCTGTGTCTATTCAATATATAAAAGGTCATTGAGAGATCCCATAAAAGAAAACTCACTAGTTCTGATAGCTGTGGACATTGGAGGCAAGAACACAAAGGAGTAGGACCAGATCAGAATCTGAGCTGCCCCCACAGCAGGTCCAGAGACCAGCACAGTGTTGAAGGGCATCCTAGGGAGGTGAGGTGGACTGTGACTCCCAGAGAGGGAAAGGACTCTGACAGTAGTCACTCAAGAAAAACATTGTTATTCTTATGTCTTGGCTTGTTCTGTAGATTCTTCTGGATTTTTTTTCTCTTTTTTTTCCCTCCCCTCTGTTGTAGTTGCTGATTTTATTGGCAGTTTGAAATCTAATTAAGCTTTCAAGCTTTTTTGTTTTCCTCAGTAACATTTTTAATTGTTGTTATAAACCTCTGCCTCTACATTGGGCTTTTGCAGTTCTGTGAAGTTTTCTCTTTTTTTTTCTCTTTTCTCTTTTTTTTAATTTTAATTTATTAAACCTATTATATTTTTCTACATTTATTCCTTTGTTTGCTTTTCCTACTGTCCATTTCCCCTTTCAGTTAATCTTTAATACATATAAAAGTTCTTTCAGTTCAGTTCAGTCGCTCAGTCATGTCTGACTCTGTGACCCCATGAATCGCAGCAGGCCAGGCCTCCCTGTCCATCACCAACTCCTGGAGTTCACCCAGACTCACGTCCATTGAGTCAGTGATGCCATCCAGCCATCTCATCCTCTGTCGTCCCCTTCTCCTCCTGCCCCCAATCCCTCCCAGCATCAGAGCCTTTTCCAATGAGTCAACTCTTCGCATGAGGTGGCCAAAGTACTGGACTTTCAGCTTCAGCATCATTCCTTCCCAAGAAATCCCAGGGCTGATCTCCTTCAGAATGGACTGGTTGGATCTCCTTGCAGGCCAAGGGACTCTCAAGAGTCTTCTCCAACACCACAGTTCAAAAGCATCAATTCTTCGGTGCTCAGCCTTCTTCACAGTCCAACTCTCACATCCATACATGACCACAGGAAAAACCATAGCCTTGACTAGATGGACCTTTGTTGGCAAAGTAATGTCTCTGCTTTTGACTATGCTATCTAGGTTGGTCATAACTTTCCTTCCAAGGAGCAAGCATCTTTTAATTTCATGGCTGCAGTCACCATCTGCAGTGATTTTGGAGCCCCCCAAAATAAAGTCTGACACTGTTTCCACTGTTTCCCCATCTATTTCCCATGAAGTGATAGGACTGGATGCCATGATCTTTGTTTTCTGAATGTTGAGCTTTAAGCCAACTTTTTCACTCACCACTTTCACTTCATCAAGAGGCTTTTCCTGCCTCTATTTAGCTTTGCATATCTATTCTTTCTTTATTTTCTTCTCAACATTTTGTTAGTTTTACTTTAATTGCTTTATTCTCCAATTGGCACCTTGCTTTAGTTTTGTTTTCCAGTTTGTGCTTTAGTTAGTTTTGTTCTGGTAGGTATAATTTTTGGTTTCCTTTTTTTGCAGGTCAATCTATTGTACTTTATTTTGCTGGACTCTTTTGAGTTTGCTTATGGGGGTATATGTATATGTGTATATTCAGTCACACTTTTTATTGTTGCTATAAACCCCTGCCTCTACTTTGGGCTTTTGCAGTTCTGTGGAGCTTTCTTTCTTTCTTTTTTTTTTTCTTCTTCCATTTTTTTTCCTTTCTTTATTTTCTATTCGTGCTTTCTTTTCTTTCTTTCCTTTCCTCTCAACATACTTGTTCATTTTGCTTTCATTACTTTATTCCCCACCTGGCACCTTGCTTTAGTTTTATTTTCCCATTTGTGCTGTAGTTAGTTTTGTTCTTAACTGGTAGATATAATTTTTGATTTACTTTGTTCACTGGGTCAATCTACTGTACTTTATTTTTGTTGGACTGTTTTCACTTTGCTCATGGAGTGTATATGTTTATGTGTATATTTCATTATAAGGTGCACCATAGCGCAGGTGGCTGTGAAGGGCATGCCATAGAGCTGTGAAAAGAAGAAAAGTGAAAAGCAAAGGAGAAAAGGAAAGATATAAACATCTGAATGCAGAGTTCCAAAGAATAGCAAGAAGAGATAAGAAAGCCTTCTTCAGCGATCAATGCAAAGAAATAGAGGAAAACAACAGAATGGGAAAGACTAAGGATCTCTTCAAGAAAATCAGAGATACCAAAGGAACATTTCATGCAAAGATGGGCTCGATAAAGGACAGAAATTGTATGGACCTAACAGAAGCAGAAGATATTAAGAAGAGATGGCAAGAATACACAGAAGAACTGTACAAAAAAGATCTTCACAACCCAGATAATCATGATGGTGTGATCACGGACGTAGAGCCAGACATCCTGGAATGTGAAGTCAAGTGGGCCTTAGAAAGCATCACTACGAACAAAGCTAATGGAGGTGATGGAATTCCAGTTGAGCTATTCCAAATCCTGAAAGATGATGCTGTGAAAGTGCTGCACTCAATATGCCAGCAAATTTGGAAAACTCAGCAGTGGCCACAGGACTAAAAAAGGTCAGTTTTCATTCCTATCTCAAAGAAAGGCAATGCCAAAGAATACTCAAACTACTGCACAATTGCACTCATCTCACACGCTAGTAAAGTAATACTCAAAATTCTCCAAGTCAGGCTTCAGCAATACATGAACCGTGAACTTCCAGATGTTCAAGCTGGTTTTAGAAAAGGCAGAGGAACCAGAGATCAAATTGCCAACATCCACTGGATCATAGAAAAAGAAGGAGAGTTCCAGAAAAACATCTATTTCTGCTTTATTGACTATGCCAAAGCCTTTGACTGTGTGGATCACAATAAACTGTGGACAATTCTGAAAGATACGGGAATACCAGACCACCTGATCTGCCTCTTGAGAAATTTGTATGCAGGTCAGGAAGCAACAGTTAGAACTGGACATGGAACAACAGACTGGTTCCAAATAGGAAAAGGAGTTCGTCAAGGCTGTATATTGTCACCCTGCTTATTTAACTTATATGCAGAGTACATCATGAGAAACGCTGGACTGGAAGAAACACAAACTGGAATCAAGATTTTCGGGAGAAATATCAATAACCTCAGATATGCAGATGACACCACCCTTATGGCAGAAAGTGAAGAGGAACTCAAAAGCCTCTTGATGAAAGTGAAAGAGGAGAGTGAAAAAGTTGGCTTAAAGCTCAACATCAGAAAATGAAGATCATGGCATCAGGTCCCATCACTTCATGGGAAATAGATGGGCAAACAGTGGAAACAGTGTCAGACTTTATTTTTCTGGGCTCCAAAATCACTACAGATGGTGACTACAGCCATGAAATTAAAAGACGCTTACTCCTTGGAAGGAAACTTATGACCAACCTAGATAGCATGTTCAAAAGCAGAGACATTACTTTGCCAACAAAGTTTCGTCTAGTCAAGGCTATGGTTTTTCCTGTGGTCATGTATGGATGTGAGAGTTGGACTGTGAAGAAGGCTGAGCGCCGAAGAACTGATGCTTTTGAACTGTGGTGTTGGAGAAGACTCTTGAGAGTCCCTTGGACTGCAAGGAGATCCAACCAGTCCATTCTGAAGGAGATCAGTCCTGGGATTTCTTTGGAAGGAACTATACTAAAGCTGAAAGTCCAGTACTTTGGCCACCTCATGCAAAGAGTTGACTCATTGGAAAAGACTCTGATGCTGGGAGGGATTGAGGGCAGGAGGAGAAGGGGACGACAGAGGATGAGATGGCTGGATGGCATTGCTGACTCAATGGACGTGAGTCTCTGTGAACTCCGGGAGCTGGTGATGGACAGGGCAGCCTGGCGTGCTGTGATTCATGGGGTTGCAAAGAGTCGGACATTACTGAGCGACTGATCTGATCTGATATTTCATTATTTTAATTATTATTTGCCTGATTTTGTAATTGCCATTTGTCTGGGTTCATCTTTGGTTTCTTATTTTTGGATATTTGTTTTAATCTCACTTAATGGCATAACAAACCACTTGTGGATTCTTTGTTCCTGACCAGAGATCAAACCCTGAGCCTTTGGAGTGGGAGAACTGACTCCAAGACCCTAGACATTCAGAGAACTGACACTAGGGAGTATCAAATAGGGAGAATTCACACAGAGGAAACTAGTGTAATACAAGACCCAGAATCACCCAACCACCAGTGCACCCTGTGCAGGATGCCTAATCTAAAGAACAAACAAAACAAAAATACAAACCCAATCATCAGAGGAAAGACAGACAAACAAACAAAAACTCAGCAGAAACCTCACCTTATATGAAGCTTACAAAAACCACAGGACCAATCTGAGGAGGGCATAAGCCAAAAGGAATAAAGAATTCAACCTTGAAGTCGGGTAAAAAGAAAATTTAAATCAATAAGTTAAAAAAAATGAAAAGGCAGAAAAATACTACACAGATGAAGGGACAAACTAGAAACACAGAAGTCCAAATAAATGAAGAGGAAATAGGCAAGCTACCTGAAAAAGAATTCAAAATAATGATAGTAAAGATGATCAAAAGCCTTGAAAACAAAATGGAGAAAATGGGAGACAATTAACAAAGACCTAGAAGAATTAAAGAATAAACATACAGAGACAAACAACACAATTACTGAAATTAAAAATACTCTAGAAGGGATCAATAGCAGAATATCTGAAGCAGAAGAATGAATCAGTGAGCTGGAAGATAAAATGTTGGAAATAACTTCTGAAGAGCAGAATAAAATAAAAAGAATGAAAAGAACTGAGGATTGTCTCAGAGACCTCTGGGACAATATCAAACACACCAACATTCAAATTATAGGGGTCCCAGAAGAAGAGAAAAAGAAAGAGTATGAGAAATTTTTTGAAGAGATTATAGTTGAAAATTTCCCCAACATGGAAAAGGAAAGTCAATCAAGTCCAAGAAGCACAAAGAGTCCCATACAGGATAAACCCAAGAAGAAACACTCCAAGACACATACTAATCAAACTAACAAATACTAAACACAAAGAAAGAATATTAAAAGCACCAAGGGAAAAGCAACAAGTAACGTACAATGGAAACCCCATACACTTAACAGCTGATCTTTCAGCAGAAACTGCAGGCCAGAAGGGAATGGCAGGATATATTTAAAGTGTTGAAAGGGAAAGAATATACAACCAATATTACACTACCTACAAGGATCTCATTCAAAATTGATGGAGAAATAGAAAGCTTTTCAGACAAGCAAAAGTTAAGAGAATTCAGTAGCACCAAACCAGCTTTACAGCAAATGTTAAAGGGACTTATATAGTCAAGAAATACAAGAGAAGAAAAAAGAGCTACAAAATCAACCCCAAACAATTAAGAAAATGGCATTAGGAACACATATATCAATAATTACTTTAAATGTAAATGGATTAAACACTCCAACCAAAAGACACAGACTGGCTGAATGGATACAAAAACAAGATCCATGTATATGCTGGCTACAAGAAACCCACTTCAGACCTAAAGACATATATAGACTGAAAATGAGGGGATGGAAAAATATATTCCATGCAAATTGGAAGCAAAAGAAAGCTGGATAGCAATCCTCATATCAGACAAAATAGACCTTAAAATAAAGAAGATTGCAAGAGATAAGGAAGGACATTACATAATGATCAAGGGATCAATCCAAGAGGAAGACATAGCAACTGTAAATATCTATGCACCCAATACATAAGACAAACACAAACAGACATAAATGAAGAAATTAACAGTAACACAAAAATAGTAGGAGACTTTAACACCCCCTCACACCAATGGACAGATCATCAAAACAGAAGGAAACACATGTCAAATGATACATTAGATGAGATGGATTTCATTGATATCTTCAGGACATTCCATCCAAATTCACCTTCTTCTCAAATGCACATGGAACATTCTCCAAGATAGACCACATCTTGGGTCACATATCAAACCTCAGTAAATTTAAGAAAATTGAAATCATATCAAGCATCTTCTCCAACTACAATGCTATGAGACTAGATATCAATTACAAGAAAGAAAACTGTAAGAAACACAAACACAAAGAGAATAAACAATACTTTTCTAAATAACCAACAGGTTACTGAAGAAATCAAAAGGGAAAAAAAAAATGCCTAGAAACAAATGACAATGAAACACGACAACTCAAAACCTATGGGATGCAGCTAAAGCAGTTCTAAGAGGGCAGTTTATAGCAATAAAATCCTACCTCAAGAAAAAAGAAAAGCATCAAATAGGCAACCTAACTTTACACCTAATACAACTGGAAAAAGAAGAACAAAAACCCCTCAAAATTAGTAGAAGGAAATAAATCATAAAGATCTGAGCAGAAATAAATGAAAAAGAAAGAAATAATAGTAAAGATTAATAACACTAAAAGCTGGTTCTTTGAGAAGATAAACAAAATTGACAAGCCTTTAGCTAGGCTCATCAAGAAAAAAAGAGAGAAGAATCAAATAAACACAGTTAGAAATGAAAAAGAAGAGGTTACAAGAGACAATGCAGAAATATAAAGGATTATAAGAGACTATTATGAAGAACTATATGGCAATAAATTGGATATCCTGGAAGAAATGGACAGATTCTTAGAAAAGTCCAATCTTCCCAGACAGAACCAGGATGAAATAGAAATTATGAACAACCCAATTACAAGCACTGAAATTGAAGCTGTGATCAAAAATCTCCCCAAAAACAAAAGCCCAGGACTAGACAGCTTTACAGGACAGTTCTATCAAACATTTAGAGAAGAGCTAATGCTTATCCTTCTAAAACTCTTTCAAAAATTTTCAAAGGAAGGAACACTTCCAAGGTCATTCTACAAGGCCACCATCACCCTGATACCAAAACCAGACAAAGGCAACACAAAAAAAGAAAACTGCAGGCCAATATCACGATGAATACAGATGCAAAAATCCTCAACAAAATTTTAGCAAACAATTCAACAACACATCAAAAAGCTCCTTCACTATGATCAAGTTGGATTTATTCCAGGAATACAAGGATTCTTCAATATATGCAAATCAATCAATGTGATACAGCATATTAACAAATTGAAAGATAAAAACCATATGATAGTCCCAATAGATGCTGAAAAAGTCTGAGAAAATTCATCAACCATTTATGATTAAAACTCTTCAAAATATGGGCATAGAAGGAACTGACCTAAACATAGTAAAGGCCATATATGAAAAGCCTATAGCAACCATTATTCTCAATGGTGAAAAACTGAAAACATTCCCCTGAAGTCAGGAACAAAACAAGGGCGTCCACTTTCACCACTATTATCCAGGATAGTTCTGGAAGTCCTAGCTACAGCAATCAGAGAAGAAAATAAATAAAAGGAATCCAGATCAGAAAAGAAGTAAAGCTCTCACTGTTTGCATATGACATGATACTATTCATAGAAAACCCTAAAGATAGTATCACATAATTACTAGAGCTAATCAGTGAATTTAACAAAGTTTCAGGATACAAAACCAATACACAGAAATCACTTGAATTTCTATATACAAACAATGAAATATCAGAAAGAAATTAAGGAATAGATCCCATTCACCATTGCAACAAAAATAATTAAATATCTAGGAATAAATTTACCTAAGGAGACAGAAGAACTGTACACAGAAAATTATAAGACACTAAAGAAAGAAATCAAAGATGACATAAACAGATACAGAGATATTCCATGTTCCTGGGTAGAAAGAATCAATATTGTGAAAATTAGTATACTACCAAATGCAATCTACAGGTTCAATGAGACCCCTATCAAATTACCAATGGTATTTTTCACAGAACTAGAACAAAAAATTTCACAATTCATATGGAAACACAAAAGACCCTGAGTAGCCAAAGCAGTCTTGAGAAAGAAGAATGGAGCTGGAGGCATCAAACTTTCTGACTTCAGATTATACTGCAAAGCTACGGTCATCAAGACAGTATGGTACTGGCACAAAAACAGAAATATAGACCAATGGAACAAGATAGAAAGCCCAGAAATAAACCCATGCACCTATGGGTATCTTATTTTTGAAAAAGGAGGCAAGAATATACATTGGGGCAAATACAGCTGCTTCAATAAATGGTGCTGGGAAAACTGGACAGCTACATGTAGAAGAATGAAATTAGAACACTTCCTAACACCATACACAAAGATAAACTCACAATGGATTAAAGACCTAAATGTAAGACCAGAAACTATAAAACTCTTAGAGGAAAACAGAACACTCAATGACATAAATCAAAGCAAGATCCTCTATGACCCACCTCCTAGTGTAAAAGAAATAAAAACATAAGTAAACAAGTGGGACCTGATTAAACCTAAAAGCTTTTGCACAGCAAAGAAAACTATAAGCAAGGTGAAAAGACAACCCTCAGAATGGGAGAAAATAATAGCAAAGGAAACAGCTGACAAAGGATTAATTTCCAGAATATACAAGTAGCTTGTAGAACTCAATGCCAGAAAAACAAACAACACAATCAAAAAGTGGCAAAAAGACTTAAACAGACATTTCTCCAAAAAAGATATACAGATGGCTAACAAACATCTGTTACAGCTTAACAGATGTTTGTTAACAGCTTAAAAGATGCTTAACATTGGTCATTATTAGAGAAATGCAAATCAAAACCACAATGAGATATCACCTCACAGACATCAGAATGGCCATCATCAAAAAGTCTACAAACAATAAAAAAAAAAAAGTCTACAAACAATAAATGCTGGAGAGGACGTGGAGAAAAGGGGACGATCTTGCAATGTTGGTGGGAATGTAAATTGATATAGCCACTAGGGAAGACGATATAGAGATTCTTCAAAAAACTAGGAAAAAACCACCATATGACCTAGCAATCCCACTCCTAGGCATATACACTGAGGAAACCAAAATTGAAAAAGACACAAGTATCCCATTGTTCACTGCAGCACTATTTACAGTAGCTATAACATGGAAGCAAACTAGATGTCCATCGACAGATGAATGGATAAAAAGTTGTGGTCAATATACACAATGGAATATTACTCAGCCTTAAAAAGGAACACAGTTGAGTTAGTTCTGATGAGGTGGATGAACCTAGAACCTATTAAACGGAGTAAAATGAGTCAGAAAGAGAAAGATAACTATTGTATTCTAACGCATATATGCAGAATCTAGAAAAATGGTACTGAAGAATTTATTTTCAGGGCAGTGATGGAGAAACAGACATACGGAATAGACATATGGACATGGGAAGAGGGGAGGAGAGGGTGAGATGTTTGGAAAGAGTAACATGGAAACTTATATTACCATATGTAAAGTAGATAGCCAATGGGAATTTGCTGTATCCTCAGGAAACTCAAACAGGGGCTCTGTATCAACCTAGAGGTGGGAGATGGGAGGGAGGTACAAAAGGGAGTGGATATATGTATATCAATTGCCAATTCATGTTGAGGTTTGACATAAAACCAAATCCTGTAAAGAATTATCCTTCAAAAAAAAAATTAAAAAAAAAGAAAAAAATCATTCAAATTACATAAGTGACCCAAAGTGGGGAAAACATCGTGTTCAAGTCCTTCAGCTCTACCTTCGTCAGCTCACTTCTACATTCTCCACTGATAACTGTGCTCAGAGAGCATTAATGGACTTCAGCTGGACCACTGGCAAGTCTTTCGTTCCTTGATGATTCCATCATTAACATAGCACATAGATCAAGCCTTCAAATTCCATAAGCACTTGGTAATATTTTGACTCAGCTCTTCTTCCAATAAGAATGCAGTAGGCACTGCATAACATCAATATTTATATAAGATTTACATAACATACAATTATACAAATTGAGTTTAGGTAAAAATTTTTGTATAATATTTATGTTAATATTATTACATATTATCTCTGCTCTATAATTCTTAATTACTATCTCCACTGAAATATAAGAAAAGTAAAACTTAAATAATTGCTTAGGGTTTATCATTGCCACATAGCAACAGCTGAGAATTAAATGGCTGTCCATCTGATTTCAGAGTCAGTTTACCTCATTACTCTACGTTACTCTCTCTTGTGACACTAGTTTGAAGTGATATGTCCCCAAAAGACTGGCTCATGCATACAGTATGTTAGGAAAAACAGTGGAAGTTTTGGTGCTGGAAAAGCAGAGAATCTCCATTCCATTTATGAGCTGAACTGAAGGGCAGAAACGTCTCCCTCTGCTTGGTTGCTTTTTTCTCCATTTTATGAATTTTGCTTAATACCTGCTCTTCTGTGGAAACCTCATTCATTCATTCCACAGTTTTATATTAAATCCTTTTTTTAATTTTTTTTATTAGTGAATTTTTAGGCATTGGTCATGCCTAACAGCATGTAACTGTGAGGACACTATCCTGTGCTCACAGAGATTTCAATTTAGAAAGATTAAATATAGGGGGAAGAAATAGTTTTAAAACATATATGTATGCATACATGTTTACATGTGTATATATTTAAATTATTTAATAAACTTATATTTGGCTAATAATTTTGTGAACATCTTTTATAATCCAAATGTTGGCGCTACAGAATTTCTTTAAAGACTCCATCTCAGTGGCAATATTGTTTACAATGCCCTGTTCTATGTTCAGATTATTGCCATAACCGTGAAGTAAGCCAGAAAGAAAAACACCAATACAGTATACTAACGCATATATATGGAATTTAGAAAGATGGTAACAATAACCCTGTATACGAGACAGCAAAAGAGACACTGATGTATAGAACAGTCTTTTGGACTCTGTGGGAGAGGGAGAGGATGAGAAGATTTCAGAGAATGGCATTGAAATATGTATAATATCATATAAGAAATGAGTCACCAGTCCAGGTTCGATGCACGATACTGGATGCTTGGGGCTGGTGCACTGGGATGGGATGACCCAGAGGGATGGTATGGGGAAGGAGGAGGGAGGAGGGTTCAGGATGGGGAACACATGTATACCTGTGGCAGATTCATTTTTATATATGGCAAAACCAATACAATATTGTAAAGTTAAATAAAATTAAATTAAAAAAAAATTTTTACATGGAAAAATTTTAAAATCACAGTAACAATATAGCATATTTTGTATAAGAAGAATTTAAAATACATAAATGAAATATATACATAATAATGTATTTATTACACAAAATGAAACAATAAAAAAAATAACTAAACAACATTGTTAAGAATAAGCAGCAGAAAGAATGAGCTTAAGGCTTCTTTGAACACACATTTTTGACATAGTTTTTCTACTGAGTTACAAAAATGTTTTAGCAGTTTAAAAATTAAATTAGATACAAAGCAAAAAAAATGAGCACAAATTAAAAAAAGAATATTTTATATTAAATTATTTTATTAAATAAATGTAGGGAGGAAAGGATTGCTTTTGGTGATCTAAAACATAAACTACATTTATGACAAGTTAGTAGTATACACACTAAGGGACAAAAGAACAGTAATATTAAATCACACTGTATATTCTGTAGTCATTATTATTAGAATTATTGTTATCTTTGTTTTGAATTTTTTTTATAGTATGTGGTACCAGTGGTAAAGAATCCTCCAGCCAATGCAGTAGACCTGGGTCAAATCCCTGATCCAGGAAGACTCCCCTGGAGAAGGAAATGGCAACTCACTCCAGTATTCTTGCCTGTGAAATCCCATGGACAGAGGATCTGGGCAGTCCATGGGGTTCATGGACTCACAGAGAGTTGGGCATGGCTTAGTGACTGAACAACAACAAGCAAATTAGTGACTGTGTTAATGCTATCAGTATAGAGAGAAGAGCTACAAGTATAACACTAAAGAACTTATGCCAAATCTCCCCAACTTAATTGGAATTTTTATTACAAATTTGAGGATTCATGTTTATGTATGGCAAAACCAATACAATATTGTAAAGTAAGTAGGCTCCAATTAAAATAAATAAATTTAAGTTAAAAATAAATAAATAAAATAAAACTTTAAAAAAAAGTTTCTGAAATTATATAGTTTGTACTCATAGAAAAGGCCTGGAAGCCATGACACCTAAATGGGAGAGAAATAACAATCCTGAAGCCCACCTTTCTTTTTCTAATCCTATTTCTCCGCTGAGAGGAGCCAGAGTTTGTCAGAGAGATGCAACTCTGGTATGGATGGAGGTGAATACAGGGAGGATCTGCAGGGCCTCAAAAGGATCATAGGCTAAACTACATAACCAGATTCACCAGAGTATAACAGGCCAACCATGACACCAGCCTGCTAGTGGGGTATGAAACAGGATTGGCACTCACCTGCAGGGTACCCTGGGCATTGGTCTTGAATGGCAGTCTGCAGGCATACATAAGACAGTTCAGGTGCAAGGGGATAATTACACGTGGAAGAGCTCCACAGACATAGATCCCATGGATTCCCTGGAAAGGTTCCTTCCCAAGAGTGACAATACCCAGGGAAGCAACTGACACAGCTTCCTATCATATACTCACTATTCTCTGAGGCCAGATGCAATGTGCTGATGAAAAGTAATTTTTACTATAAGCAATGTTCCTCAGTAACCTACCTTCTTTATCTGTTTTCAGGGAAACACATCAAAGAAATTAACCGAAGGTCAAGTTCTCATGCAGCAGGGAAAAGGGTTTTATGAACATTTTGCTCACAGAAGTATTCAAATATTAATGCTGTGTAAAAAGTAGAAAATAATAATAATGGTTTGTTTATTGTTTTATACTTTAAAAGTTAGTAATTAAAAGGAAAAAGTCTTAATCCATGGAATCCAAGTAGTACCGGCTATTAAGAATGAGAACTAACAAATGTAGGCAATTCAGATTATACCTTTGGGGTGGTAGAAGTTTCCCATTAAGGAGAATTTGTTTAAGGCAAAGATTGCCGATTGAGCTAAAATCATCAAGTGAAAGAGGATGGGGAAGTGGGCACTTGCAGAATCGCTGAAGGCAGTCATTGAGAGGACATGACTGCTGGACCCCATCAATCAGAGGCTCTTCACCCCTCCTCTGCCCTTGAAATGTATGCTCTGCCCACTGTTGCCACAGCTGGAGCTGTTTCAAGGACACAATCTATAGACAGTAATGTTTTGTTGAGACCATCGGAACATAACTGAAGCCTGTCAAGTACTCTATATCAACTTGAAGATTTTGGTAAGCAGGTGTAGGGACTACTCAACTTGAGGCACAAAGATAAGCCTCATAAGTAAGTTCTCTGCTTATGAAACCTGCCACCTACTCATCTGGAGAGTCTGCCTCTTCCTTAGGTCTCTGCTTGTCCTCTGTGTATGAGGGCCAGTTTCAGCTCTCACTCGGGAAGCTCCCAAAGTCAGAAACCAACATCAGTGCGTGAAAATCACCTACAGACAACTTGATGTTCACAGGGACTCCTTTACAACGCAGGGGTCTGTGCGTCCCCATTATAACCCAATGGTCAAGTCAGTCTCAAGTTCATTGCCCCTTATCCTTAGGAAGGAAAATCATGTATGTTCAGTGTGTTTGGGGAAGGACATTAAGCTCCCGTGGTTCAGTCCTTCCTTCTCCACCCTCAAGAGATTTGATTTCAGGTAGGGGGCACCATTCCATTTTCCTCTGGGTCATATATTACAGAACAGCTTTAGGGAAGGCTGTCCTGTGGGTTTTTAGCAAAGTGCTTGACTAGATAGGCCAATTGAATTTGTAATGCAACATTAACATAAAAGCTGGGCAATATATTTGTCCCAAGTGTTTCAAAGAAATGTTAGTCATTTTGATAAAACGTCCCCATTTGTTACCACAAATTAACTCCCACTCTCTGCAGTCTGTGTTGTATTAACTGTATGGATTGTGCTCTCTGCCCCTTACTGAGCTAACTTCTAGCAGGGTTCAGCCAATGGTGAATTTTGCAGAAAACCGGAGAAAGGCAGAAGAATGAGGTGGTGTATTTATGTTCCTGGAGCCCTCCGAGGTATTATTGTGGGGTGATTTCCTACCTCTATCAAGGTCACAAAAATGCAAAACACTTGGGAATTCACATATGGATAGTTGCTAGTTTGGCTGTTGATACAGCTTACGGAATTTGGATAAATTCTACTATATGTGATTCCTTTTAGTAAAGAAAATTGTAGTGTGTTTAGAATTATATATACTGTATTATTGAACATATTTTTAAAAGAGATGCCATTCTAACTAAACAACAATGAAAACTGATTCCTATGCTTACAATTATGCCAGTCTGATGCTTAGGCAAGTCTTTTTGGTTTTGATTTTTTGTTTTGAAACATATATTTTCTAATTACATATTATTATATTTTTCAAGTTTTAAAAGCAGAACTTTGATATAAAACACTTAGGAAATAAAACTAAATTTTAAAATGTTGTCAAAATCCCACCATTATTGTCACTAACAAAATTTTTATTTCATTTTGTTTGCTTCTGCATGTTTTACATAGCTGCAAAACTTCCAAATATTTTATTGTATATTTTTCTTTTATCATAATAGAATTCATTTTGCAAGTCAGTTGTAAACACTGTCCAATAACTATTATTGAGAATACATGTTATAATTCACTTGCATTACCCCATATTTTGACATTTTTCTTATTTTTAATATTGTTAGCATACCTAACCCTTCAATAAGTACTTTTCTATATCAATTGTGTTTTATATTTATAATCATTACTGCTGATAGAGTACAAATAGTATTTATTAACTAGGATAAATTAGTAAATAGAGTTCAGCCATCCAGAAATACTGTACAAATTAGAACTTTTAAAATCAATAATCATAAAGCCAAGCTGGAGTGGGAAGTGTGTGGGAGGCAAAAACTCAGTGTGAGAAGGTCCAGTTGAGACTGTGGGAAGTCACAGCTGGGAGCAGCCCTCTCAGGACCGGCTCATTTCAGAGGAAGCCCTCATGTCACTGACGGACACCCTTCCTGATGCCTCTGTGTGCTTTGGTTAAGTCTATGAACTGTAGATTAGAAAACGGGCATGTCAGATTGTTTAAGGTTCTCTTTTCTTTTAAAATTTTAACCATATCTGAACACCATCCTCTTACAAATCATAAACACTTGCAGTCTTGCTGCCATACTAAGATGGATCGAGGGTTAAAAACTGGCCTTTAGGCTATCTGAGCAAATTGTTAACAGCCTGCAGCTCATTCTTGGTGCAAATACTGGTGCCTCCTGCACACTTTCATGGGTCTGCAGCTGAGCACTGAGAGAGTGTGAGGCAGGGCTGCGGGTGTCCAGAGATAAAAACCAAGAACCATGACTGTACTGACTAGGAGAAACATGCATCTGGAAGACTCATGGGATCACAGAGGAGCCATGGATATGCGTAGAAAAGGGGGAGTGAGTGCAGATGCTAACCTGCAGATCTAGGCCATGAAAAGTGGAACAAGAAAAGAGGCGAGGCTTACGGAAAGTGACACGGTGACAACTGGATGAGGGAACGCATGAACGGTGGATGAGGCTTGGGGCCAGTCATTTAAGACGGTGTGTGTGAACTCTGAAGGTATGTACTCATATCATGTGAGACTTGGGGTGGTCCTGAAGGGCAGGACATTGACTTCAGGTGGGAACAGCTTCAAGGAGATCTCTGGGAGTAGAAAATAAGGAAGCAAAGGTGGAATTCCCTCTTCTCTCCCACAGCCACATCATGCACTTAATCATGCACCTACGTGCTTCATGTTTGGATCTCAAGTGCTTCTAAATCACTGAAAAATGCTCCAAAGCAGCAACTAAAAAGACTGAAGAAAAAGTGGAAATTCCAGTATTATTAACCTTTTGAGGCCAATGTAATCCAGAATCCATCCTGTGTCCCCTCTAATTCCTGAGTCTGGGATTCTTTTCCCAGTGAGGATATACAACTATCTTTCTTATTTATGACTCCAAAACTGAAGAAAAAGAGATTAATGATCTGTGGATCCAAGCATTTTCAGGGCCAAGTCATAAAAATAAAAGATATTTGCATTTGCTGACATTTCTTCTCATAGAAATGTTAAACATTCAATCACAAAACACTTGGAATCATTTGTGTTGCCTAAATGTCGCACTCTGTGAATGTACCACCCCAAAACCTTGCCTCCTTTGCCATTTAGAAATGAAATGCTTTCTCTCCTCGCTGTTATAGCTATAAAAAATGTTGAGTGTTTCGAGATGTTTAGTGATTTAAAATCACATTTTCTCACGCTAATTACCCTTCATCATTCTTTCACTCTGTTCCAGATATGCAAAAGTAGGCTTTTAGATGGGGGTTTTTGAAGTTTTGTTTTTGGTGTGGAGAATTTAACTCCATAGCAGATTCACCTTGAAAGGTCTGTGCATTTGTAGGTGGTGATAGAGGTGCTACATGTTTCTCATCCATCCATCCATCGCTGCCTTCTCACTCAGAGCACTCAGTTCTGTCTTCGCTGCTTAGAGCTGATGCACCCCTGCCAGCAGCACTGAGGGTAATCAGCACGAGCTTCATTTAGGGTTCTTAGGAGAGTTTCCAATCCAAAGTCCTTGGTTCAGATGCACCCAAATGGCATTCCATCCTGGGCAGCCTAAGCCTGGACTCCTCTGGCATCCTAATAGGATGGCCAGGGCATGTATGGAGCACTAATGAACTAATACAGTCATTAATGTTGCATGGGCAGTGTCTCTTACCTGCCTGGACACTAAACTAAGTGAATAGGTCCCACTTCATATAAAGATTTTATGAAGAATAAACTGAAATGGAAAAAGTTCTCCAAAATACAGATTGTGAAAATTCAAAAATAGAGACAAAAAAGAACTATGGTACTGTGAGAGTTGGACTGTGAAGAAAGCTGAGCACCAGAGAATTGATACTTTTGAACTGTAGTGTTGGAGAAGACTCTTGAGAGTCCCCTGAACTGCAAGGAGATCCAACCAGTCCATCCTAAAGGAGATCAGTCCTGGGTGTTCATTGGAAGGACTGATGCTAAAGCTGAAACTCCAGTACTTTGGCCACCTCTTGCAAAGAGTTGACTCATTGGAAAAGAGCCTGATGCTGGGAGGGACTGAGGGCAGGAGGAGAAGGGGACGACAGAGTATGAGATGGCTGGATGGCATCACCAACTCGATGGACATAAGTTTGAGTGAACTCTGTGAGTTGGTGATGGACAGGGAGGCTTGGAATGCTGTGATTCATGGGATCGCAAAGGGCTGGACACGACTGAACAACTGAACAGAACTGAAATGACAATACCCATTCTATTTATCTTCCATAGATCCACTTGATAATTAGGTAATATAGTTGTGCATTCCATTCATCATAGTGTGTGCTCAGCAAATCTTTATCTATGAATTGACGGAAGCTAACAGAAATACTGGGGCTCCCCCGATGGCTCAGTGGGTAAAGAATTTGGCTACAGTGCAGGAGATGTAGGTTCAATCCCTAGGGTGGGAAGATCCCCTGGAAAAGAAAATGGTAACATACTCCAGCATCCTTGCCTGAAAAATCCCATGGACAGAGGAGCCTGGAGAGCTATAGTCCTAAGTGTTGCAAAGAGTCAGACATGACTGAGAGACTGAGCAGAGAGCAGAAAGAATGGAAATACTACCCTCAAGGGCAATTTGAAAATTTCCTCAAGATCTTTTGGATCAACAACAGTTGTCTGAGAACATCAAGAAAAATGGAGCAAACTTTTTTTTTTTTTAAATGAAGTATAGTTGATTTACAATACTGTGTTTCAGACAAGCAAAAAATTTGATTCAACTTTATATGTGTATATACATATTTTTCAGATTATATTCCCTTAATGGTTATTATAGAGTTCCCTGTGTTATACAGTTCAGTTCAGTTCAGTTCAGTCGCTCAGTCGTGTCCGACTCTTTGCAACCCCATGAATAGCAGCACGCCAGGCCTCCCTGTCCATCACCAACCCCCGGAGTTCACTCAGACTCACATCCATCGAGTCAGTGATGCCATCCAGCCATCTCATCCTCTGTCGTCCCCTTCTCCTCCTGCCCCCATTCCCTCCCAGCATCAGAGACTTTTCCAATGAGTCAACTCTTCGCATGAGGTGGCCAAAGTACTGGAGTTTCAGCTTTAGCATCATTCCTTCCAAAGAAATCCCAGGGCTGATCTCCTTCAGAATGGAATGGTTGGATCTCCTTACAGTCCAAGGGATTCTCAAGTCTTCTCCAACACCACAGTTCAAAGGCATCAATTCTTCGGTGCTCAGCCTCTTCACAGTCCAACTCTCACATCCATACATGACCACAGAAAAAACCATAGCCTTGTCTAGATGAACCTTTGTTGGCGAAGTAATGTCTCTGCTTTTGAATATGCTATCTAGGTTGGTCATAACTTTCCTTCCAAGGAGTAAGCATCTTTTAATTTCATGGCTGCAGTCACCATCTGCAGTGATTTTGGAGCCCCAAAAAATAAAGTCTGACACTGTTGCCCCATCTATTTGCCATGAAGTGATGGGACCAGATGCCATGATCTTCGTTTTCTGAATGTTGAGCTTTAAGCCAACTTTTTCACTCTCCACTTTCACTTTCATCAAGAGGCTTTTTAGTTCCTCTTCACTTTCTGCCATAAGGGTAGTGTCATCTGCATATCTGAGGTTATTGATATTTCTCCTGGCAATTTTGATTCCAGCTTGTGTTTCTTCCAGTCCAGCGTTTCTCATGATGTACTCTGCATATAAGTTAAATAAGCAGGGTGACAATATACAGCCTTGAGGCACTCCTTTTCCTATTTGGAACCAGTCTGTTCTTCCATGTCCGTTCTAACTGTTGCTTCCTGACCTGCGTACAGATTTCTCAAGAGGCAGATCAGGTGTTCTGGTATTCCCATCTCTTTCAGAATTTGCCACAGTTTATTGTGATCCACACAGTCAAAGGCTTTGGCATAGTCAATAAAGCAGAAATAGATGTTTTTCTGGAACTCTCTTGCTTTTTCCATGATCCAGTGGATATTGGCAATTTGATCTCTGGTTCCTCTGCCTTTTCTAAAACCATCTTGAACATCAGGAAGTTCACGGTTCTCATATTGCTGAAGCCTGGCTTGGAGAATTTTGAGCATTACATTACTAGCATGTGAGATGAGTGCAATTGTGCGGTAGTTTGAGCATTCTTTGGCATTGCCTTTCTTTGGGATTGGAATGAAAACTGACCTTTTTTAGTCCTGTGGCCACTGCTGAGTTTTCCAAATTTGCTGGCATATTGAGCGCAGCACTTTCACAGCATCACCTTTCAGGATTTGAAATATCTCAACTGGAATTCCATCACCTTCACTTGCTTTGTTCGTAGTGATGCTTTCTAAGACCCACTTGACTTCACATTCCAGGTTGTCTGGCTCTAGATCAGTGATCACAACATCGTGATTATCTGGGTTGTGAAGATCTTTTTTGTACAGTTCTTCTGTGTATTCTTGCCATCTCTTCTTAATATCTTCTGCTTCTGTTAGGTCCATACCATTTCTGTCCTTTATCGAGCCCATCTTTGCATGAAATGTTCCCTTGGTACCTCTAATTTTCTTGAAGAGATCTCTAGTCTTTCCCATTTTGTTGTTTTCTTCTATTTCTTTGCACTGATCGCTGAGGAAGGCTTTCTTATCTCTTCTTGCTATTCTTTGGAACTCTGCATTCAGATGTTTATATCTTTCCTTTTCTCCTTTGCTTTTCGCTTCTCTTTTTACAGCTATTTGTAAGGCCTCCCCAGACAGCCATTTTGCTTTTTTGCATTTGTTTTCCACAGGGATGGTCTTGATCCCTGTCTCCTGTACAATGTCACAAACTTCATTCAATAGTTCAACAGGCACTCTATCTATCAGATCTAGGCCCTTAAATCTATTTCTCACTTCCAGTGTATAATCATAAGGAATTTGATTTAGGTCATACCTGAATGGTCTATTGTTTTTCCCTACTTTCTTCAATTTAAGTCTGAATTTGGCAATAAGGAGTTCATGGTCTGAGCCACAGTCGGCTCCTGGTCTTGTTTTTGCTGACTGTATAGAGCTTCTCCATCTTTGGCTGCATAGAATATAATCAATCTGATCTTGTTGTTGACCATCTGGTGATGTCCATGTGTAGAGTCTTCTCTTGTATTGTTGGAAGAGGGTGTTTGCTATGACCAGAGCATTTTCCTGGCAAAACTCTATTAGTCTTTGCCCTGCTTCATTCCGTATTCAAAGGCCAAATTTGCCTGTTACTCCAGGTGTTTCTTGACTTCCTACTTTTGCATTCCAGTCCCCTCCAAAAAAAGACATCTTTTTTGGGTATTAGTTCTAAAAGGTCTTGTAGGTCTTCATAGAACCGTTTAACTTCAGCTTCTTCAGCATTACCGGTTGGGGCATAGACTTGGATTACTGTGATATTGAATGGTTTGCCTTGGAAACGAACAGAGATCATTCTGTCGTTTTTGAGATTGCATCCAAGTACTGCATTTCAGACTCTTTTATTGACCATGATGGCTACCCATTTCTTCCAAGGAATTCCTGCCTGCAATAGTAGATATAATGGTCATCTGAGTTAAATTCACCCATTCCAGTCCATTTCAGTTCACTGATTCCTAGAATATCAACGTTCACTCTTGCCATCTCCTGTTTGACCACTTCCAATTTGCCTTGATTCATGGACCTGACATTCCAGGTTCCTATGCAATATTGCTCTTTACAGCATCAGACCTTGTTTCTATCACCAGTCACATCCACAGCTGGGTATTCTTTTTGCTTTGGCTCCATCCCTTCATTCTTTCTGGAGTTATTTCTCCACTGATCTCCAGTAGCATATTGGGCACCTACTGACCTGGGGAGTTCCTCTTTCAGTATCCTATCATTTTGCCTTTTCATACTGTTCATGGGGTTCTCAAGGCAAGAATACTGAAGTGGTTTTCCATTCCCTTCTCCAGTGGACCACATTCTGTCAGATCTCTCCCCCATGACCCGCCCATCTTGGGTGGCCCCACAGGCATGGCTTAGTTTCATTGAGTTAGACAAGGCTGTGGTCCTAGTGTGATTAGATTGACTAGTTTTCTGTGAGTATGGTTTCAGTGTGTCTGCCCTCTGATGCCCTCATGCAACACCTACCGTCTTACTTGGGTTTCTATACAGTAAGTCTTTATTGCATATCTACTTTATGAATAATAGTTTGTTAATCCCATACTCCCAATCATAGTCATGCTGGGTCAGAGTCATTTGTCAGACTGACCAGAAGTGGATCAGAAATGGACGGCTGGCCTGAGCTTGAGTGCTCCCCTCCTGATCTCCCCCTCTTTCCTCATCTGCTCCAGTTATCACAAGGGCAGTGGTTCTGGAGCTCACACTCTTTGCATCTGTGACAATACATAGAACTACTTGCTTGTTTACAACACATTTAACCATTTGTTTTCAGCCAGATTT
Source organism: Bubalus bubalis (assembly GCF_019923935.1). Taxonomy (NCBI): domain Eukaryota; kingdom Metazoa; phylum Chordata; class Mammalia; order Artiodactyla; family Bovidae; genus Bubalus; species Bubalus bubalis. The sequence continues at coordinate 6,449,137 of NC_059164.1, read as the reverse complement.
CTGAAAAGCAAAAGGTGGTTTTGGTTTCATTGATCAAGCTTTTTCATTGTGCCCAGAATGGCTTTTGCTTTTTTTTTTTTTAAACTCCAACTCATGTTATATAATGAAATATTTACTTTTAATATCAAAACATCTTTTTTTCTTAAGTTATATCTCTGATTTAGCAATATATGACATATCATAGTCTACTTTCATATAAGATGACACCATTGTACAGATAGTTTAAGAAACCAATTTTTATCATCCCCTAGCAATTTCCCAGTTGCATTATGTATTTCAGCTTATATCCACAATGTGCTTAATATTGTAATTCCAAGTGTGATAATCTTTTTTTTTTTTCCTGGATGATTTATGCAGCTTTAGGTGTTGACTTTTCTAGTTGCTACTCAATTTGAGTGAGGGAGGTCTTTTTTACACTAGGTGCTCTATAAAACACCTACACGGCCATCTGCAAAAGTGGCCCATCATTTCTCTCTCTTTCTTCTCTCTCTCAAACAGGGAGTTTGACTGATTACATTAGATGTGTCTGCCATAGATTTCATCAGGAAATTTCAAAATCCTATAAAGTGTAGAGAGTTTTCTAGGGTATCAATCCAACCTCCTCTTCCAGATTCAGAAAACCTTTGCTAAGATAGTTACCTCATATGTTTCACTATCAAATATTTCCTAGTTTGCTGTGGACTTTCCTACAAGAACACTGGTGTGTCATGCAAGTCTTTCAGCAAATAGGTGTAGATTTCTTAAGTTAAGAATAGGAACACTGTAACTTTGATGGAATCTGCGATTCTCGGTAATCAAGGCAAAGCTAAATAGTTGAATTGTCAAAAACATAATTAAATAGTACCCAGTTGTTATGCTGAAGAATCAGACTTCAAACATTCTGGATTCCTAAGAGCTGTTTGCTAGAACCATGTAGCTGAAACAAGTTATTTGATGAAAGATGGTAAGATAAGTAAACATCAAAGATATTTCAAAGTGCAGGAAATTGTAGCTCAATTATGATTATCATAATTTCAAAATCCACAAGAGAAAATCACAACATATGGATATAATCATACGTTTTAGCTGGTAGAAGCTGTAGAATTATTCTTCTTAAATATTTGTACCTAAGAATCACCTGGAAACTTCATGCAGATTTCCAGGCAATATATCAAAGATTTCAACACAGTAAGCTTGATTGTTTGCATTTTAACAGTGACTGCAAGTGACTCTCCCTCTGGTAGGGTGTCCACTGACTGCATTTTGAGGATTCTATTCCACAGTACTTCATGCATGTACTAATGCTAATAATCTGGGCTCATGATTTTTGGCCTTGTAAGCTAATATAGGGCTTCCCACGTGGCTCTGTGGTAAATAATCTGCCTACCAATGCAGGAGACACAGGTTCAATCCCTGGATCTGGAAGATCCCCTGGATTAGGAAATGGCAACCCACTCCAGTATGTTTACCTGGGGAGCCTGGCAGGCTACAGTCCATGGTGTCACAAAAGAGTCAGACACAACTTAGCAGCTAACCAACAATGACAAGATAAGATAGCAAATTAGGGCTTTGCTTTCGCAACCTTAGTGACCTATTAAAGTTACTGGCCACTGCCCATGAATCCATGGTAAAGCTAGCTTGTGCTTTCTTCAACCAGGCACCCACCATAGACCACCTGCCTTGGGTCTCCATGCCACTAAAGAATTCCCACCCCATCCTTTCTTTGTTTAACTAGCTTGATTCCCTGATACTTGTAACAGGCGCACAATGCATGAACTACTACATTAATAAATTCAGGTCCTCTGAGAACACAAAATCTTAGACTTCTAAAAGTAAAACAAACTAATAAAAAGTTTCTAGGAAATTGGAAAATATATAAAGTCAGGAGTCTAGTAATGTAATTCAGATGTAGACACAGATAGGCATAGAGTATTAGTCTGTGGATTGTCAAAGCAGAATACCATAGATTTTGTGGCTTAAACAACAGCAGTTTATTTTTTCACAGTTCTAGAGAAGAAATCCAAGATCCATGTGTCATCAGGGTTGGATTCTGGGGGAATCTCTAGCTTGTAAACCGTGCTTGTGCCCTTGTCCTCACGAGGAGGCATTTCCTCTGCATTTACACAGAGAAAGCAAGATTCTGCATTTCTTCCTCTTCTTTTAAAGACACCAGTCCTACCAGATAAGGACCCCATACTTATGATCTCATTTAACCTTCATTTCCTCCTTAAAGGACCTGTCATCAATACTAATCACAGTGGGAGTTAATTAAGGCTGTGATGTGGATTTTGGAGATCTATAACATAGACATACCCATAGAAGATACAGGTTCGTACACAGCTTTATATTTTAGACAGAATGTTCACATATTTTAGTTTGATGTAGTTTTATGATATTGCACGTCTCTTCTGTTGATACTGTTTTATGTTAGGTGTTTCTGTTCTTACATCTTTCCCAGGAGATGAAGTAGAGCAGGATCATATGGTCCTCACCCGCCCCCCCCCCACCCCTGCCTGCCTTCCACTAAACCATGTCATGTCTTTAGTCTGTCTTTTGTCTTTGGACAAACTTTAGTCAAATAATAAGTTTAATCAGAGGAGTGAGAAAATGCAACAACAAAGGAAAAGAGTCCAACAAGACTAAGTAATAACAGTTTAGTGATTAAGAAAAGTAAAAGAGTTTTAGTTCCTTCTCAAGGCATATAGATAATATTCTGGGCCATTTCCCACGGGCTGACTTATAGATACTGAAACCTCCACCAGGTGGGGAAGTTAAGTACACAATGACCAGACTGTAGCCATGACATGAGCTGCTACACTTCCAAGAATGGGCCTCGAGCAAATTGAACAAACCAAGCCTGGAACTGAAGATTAATTGTACTTAAAACAATCAAGATGATCCTGGTCAGACTACCACAAGACCAAGATGACTGTCAGAGCTGGTTGTGCTGTTTCTGCATGTAGCTCACTCACTCCATCTTTAAAAACTCGTGACTCTTGATTATCAGGAGAAAGGAATTGGCCTTAGGCCCGGAGTCCACACCTCAAATGACCCCTGATCCCCAAGGTGCTGACATCCAAAATAAAGCAAGCTTTCCTTTTTGTTAACCTGGCCTCCTGGTGGCTCAGATGGTAAAGAATCCACCTGCAGTGAGGGAGACCTGAGTTTGATCCCTGGGTTGGGAAGATCCCCTGGAGAAGATAACAGCTACTCACTTTAGTATACTGGCCTGAAGAATTCCATGGACTGTATAGTCCAAGGGTTTCAAAGAGTTGGACACGACTGAGTGACTTTCTCTGGCCTCCTTATTGGCTTTTGAGCAGCAGGCAGCTGGACCTTACTTTTGCTTACAGAGATGCATGTATATCCAGAACACAGATAATATCTTATTCAAAGTTGTATCCCTCCTGTTGTGCTGGAAAACATCTTCTCTTCTTCTTGCATGAAGGACATGGGAAAGGCAAACGTCTATGCTTTTGAATATTGGAAAATATTTTAATTTTATCCTCACTCCCTTGAGTGATTAGTCCTTGGAAAATGGCAGACGTTTGTTCTTGATTGCCACTTCATATAGAGGGAGCTGAGACTCTGAGAAATTAAAGTAATTGCCAATGTCACTCCAGTGGGAAGAAGTGGATTCTAGAGACAGCTCAAACTCTAGTATTTGAATTAATTTATTCATGAAACAGTCATCATTTCACTCAACTGAGATTTGCCAAATATCTTTTATTCTCTTGGTTCTATTGCTACAAAGATAAAGATATTTCTCTGATGCTGAGAATTGTACAGTATAATTATTAAGACACAATGTCCTTCCTTTATTCTCTTTTACTTTTCCCACCTTCCAACCAAAGAGAATTCTCGCTCATCTTCTATGCCCTGCATTTCCTGAGCCCCTGCACTGGGTCATGCATTCCAACACCTCCCCAACCCAACTGCTCCTAAAATCCATGCTTGACCTTCAGCTTCCCATGCTTCCCATGATGACATCTTCAATTAAGAAAGCTTCTCTTTTTCTTTCCTATCCCCAAACACTATCTCCACTTCTTGCACACCATCACTTACTACTTGCCACTGCATATATGGATTTATAACTACATGGCAGAGACAACACCCTTAGGAATTTACCCATATCTATTCACTGTCTCCCCACCTGAGCTTAGCAAACCCCCTCCCATATGCACCAGTTGCCCTAAGTCTTTAAACAATCTCAACTTCACCACTCTCTGATTTTCTTCTCTGTGAGAACAACAGTTTTGACAATTCTCAGACAGCTTTCCCTAAAACAGTTTTTGCCACCACTATCATTTTCCACTCACTGCTAGCTCTATTTATTATTATTCTTTTTAATATTGTCTTTTTTTTTTCCTTTTGGTCATGCTGCATGGCATATGGGATTCTATTTCCCCAACCTGGGATACAATTTGCTTCCCTTGCATTGGAAATACAAAATTCTAATCACTGGATCACTAAGGAAGTCCCTACTAGCTCTTTCTAAAATCACTGCTATTATATTATTATTTTCTGTAAGGAGCAGTAGACTTTACTCTCCCTAAGAATGTAATCCTGGGTTGTGTTCATCTCTCATGATATTAACAGTATGTGGCATTTAGAAAGTACTTGAAAAATATTTGAGTAAATGAATTGATTGCTATTGACATATGTGTAAAAAATCATTCATGTGACATTCAAAAAAATATGAGGATGAGCAATAACTTTGAGGATGCACATGAACTGTGCCTCCCAGGTGGTGGTAATGGTAAGAGTCTGCCTGCCAATGCCAGAGACTTAAGAGACATAGGTTTGATTCCTGGGTTGGGAAGATCTCCTGATTGAGGGCCCAGAAACTCACTCCAGTATTCTTGCCAGGAGAATCCCATGACAGAAGAACATGGCAGTTTATACTCCATAGGGTCTCAAAGAGTCAGAGACGACTGAAGCAACACACGTGCACACATCACATGAAGTCCATGATACTTAAGATTTCCTTTTATTAGTTAAACATTTTTCCTGTCCTGCTATGGGGTGAACACCTGCTGGTTTCCACCTGGCAAAACTTCAATGATAAATGAATATATTTCTTTATAGCATTAATTACAGGGCTTAGTATTTCTATTCACAGCCGGAGGCACTCACACAGCAAATGGAAGTTGGAGCTTAATAAAGATCCAAAAACTGTCACTAAAGGAATTCATGTGTCAAAAGTAAGTATGATTTAAAAAAAAAAATAAGAATGGTACCTGCCAAAGTGTTCATAGGAAATACTGTCATTTCATCCTCAGAAATAATATCTATGAAGTAAATAATTGAAGTAAATAATTTTCAATGAATATTGAACACTTGTTATGGACAATGATCCAAGTGTCCTATGAACATCTCATGTAAGCATTCAATACTCTCCATCCTTCACACTTAGGAACTAAAATCATAGGTATTAACCAGCTTGACAGAATTTACAGAGCTAGTTCATACTATAGAGAAATCAAAGAGAAATTTTCAAAATAACTATTTATCTTTCTTTTAAATTAATCAGCAACTATTTTTACTGTTCATTGTAGTAATACTCTTAAGAAGTTAGGACCTATAGACATAGAAACAAACTGATGATTACCAAAGGGGAAAGATGGGGAGGGATAAATTAAGAGTTCAGGATAAACATATATACACTACTATACATAAAACAGATTAACACCAAATACAATAGGATAACACAGGGAATTATATTCAATATTTTGTAATAACATATAAGGGAAAATAATCTGAAAAAATTATAGCTGAATAACTGTGCTATGCACCTGAAACTAACACGCATTGTATATCAACTGTACTTTAATTTAAAAAAAGAAGTTGTGCAAGAGGAAACCTGTGAGTGAGCAGCTGAGTTTTCTGGGTCGGATCAGCAGTTGATCTCTGGAGCATGGTCATGATAAGAAATATTCCCAGAGATATTGCTGTGAAGTCACAAGCTTGTACTATCAGCAACTGTGGTCCAGGACTCATAAAATCCCATCAGTTTTTCATCTTTCCTTCTCACCAGCTTTGAGGTTTCATCCCACAATGTGATCATCATAGAAATACATGCTTGCAGGGAGGGACACACCAAGATGACTTGGTCTTCTCTCAACAATTGAGTGCATTTGCCAGTGTTGTCTGTTTTAGCTTGAGTTCCTGCAGAAGATAAAGATTTAAACATTGAGATAAAGATTTAAACCAACTAATTTATTTAGGAAATGATCTTAGTAACAAAGAAGTGGGGCAGATACGGAAGGCCAGTCCATTAACATGTATGTTACTTGCTGTGGGCGATCCCCAAGAGAGACCTGCACAAAACAATCCTCAGAGTTACCCAACGAGAGGTGCGAGGGCTGCTTCTGGGTCACTGATATCCAAGTACTTCCAGCCTGCCCAGTGTTGGGGCTGAGACTGTTCATGTGGTCAGAAGCTTGCAAGCAGAAAGGCACAGCTGCATGAGGTAGGCAACAGTGGGGGGAAGGGTGAGATCCTGGTATTCCAAGGCCCTTTTCAACTGCAACTTCATTCTATCACAGGTCATTCAGAAGGTATTCATTGAGTTTCTATACAAAGCTTATCACTTTGCTGGACATTGGTTCTGTAAATGTGAATGCAACGGCATTCCTGCCCTAGAGACAGGAAAATGAAAATGGATCATTTTACTGATCTTTACCTTGTGATTTAAGAAAAGCCAAGATACTGCCAATCTCATGCTTCAGTGGGGTCTGACAAGGAAACATGGATACTTTCAGGGAAACACTGTGACTGCTTTACTGACTTTACATTCAAATTGAGTCTTGAAGGATAATTAGGGGTTTCCAACATGCCCAGTTGAAAGGTCATTTGATATAGAGTTTGAATTGTTTTTTAACACAGAAATAATTTTTCATGAAATTATACAGCAGGTTTTCAGACTAAAAAAGGACTCAGGAGCAAAGTAATTATGGTACTGGGCACTGCAACAAGAAGGTGAAGTATCAGCTAAAATAACTGAGATCCCCCTGAGGATTAAATTTGAGCTGCATGTATGCATCATCAACTCTGCCTGGTTACTTCTTTTGGAGAATGAAATGAAGAGATTTCAACCAATTTGACTATCTCAGTTATTTTAGCTGATACTTCGCCTTCTTGTTGCAGTGCCCAGTACCCTAATTACTTTGCTCCTGAGTCCTTTTTTACTGAAAACTAGACCAGGTGTGCACTGTATTATGATCTCATCTACAACAGGGTCAGTGGGGACAAAGCACAGAGGGGCAACATTTAGATATGTATAATTCAGAGAAAACTTGTTTTTGTGTTTTATCAGGCTGATTGAATCCAAGGTTAGCTTTTACAATTGGCTATCACAACAAACTGTGGAAAATTCTTCAAGAGATGGAAATATCAGACCACCTTACCTGCCTCCTGAGAAATCTGTATGCAGGTCAAGAAGCAATAGAACTGGACATGGGAAAACAGACTGGTTCCAAATCAGGAAAGGAGTACTTCAAGGCAGTATGTTGTCACCCTGCTTATTTAACTTCTATGCAGAGTACATCATATGAAATACTAGGCTGGATGAAGTACAAGCTGGAATCAAGATTGCTGGGAGAAATACCAATAACCTCATATGTGCAGATGACACCACCCTTATGGCAGAAAGCAAAGAAGAACTAAAGAGCTTCTTGATAAAAGTAAAAGAGGAGAGTGGAAATTTTGGCTAAAACCTCAACATTCAGAAAACTAAGATCATGGCATCCAGTCCCATTACTTCATGGCAAATAGACGAGGAAACAATGGAAACCATGAAAGACTTTATTTTTTTGGATTCCAAAATCACTGCAGATAGTGACTGAAGCCATGAAATTAAAAGATGCTTGCTCCTTGGAAGAAAAGCTATGACTAACCTAGACAGCATAAGCAGAGACATTACTTTACCAACAAAGGTATGTATAGTCAAAGCTATGGTTTTTCCAATAGTCATGTATGGATGTGAGAGTTGGACTATAAAGAAAGCTGAGTACAGAAGAAATGATGCTTAACTGTGGTGTTGGAGAAGACTCTCGAGAGTCCCTTGGACTGCAAGGAGATCAAACCAGTCAATCCTGAAGGAAATTGGTCTTGAATATTCATTGGAACGACTAATACTGAAGCTGGAACTCCAATACTTTGGCCACCTGATGTGAAGAACTGACTCATTGGGAATGACCCTGATGCTGAGAAAGATTGAGGGTGAGAGGAGAAGGGGCCAACAGATGACGATATGGTTGTATGGCATCACTGACTCTATGGACATGAGTTTTGGGTAAACTCTGGGAGTTAGTGATGGACAGGGAAGCCTGGCATGCTGTAGTCTATGGGGTCACAAAAAGTTAGACACGACTGAGTGATTGAACTGAACTGATAAAAAGTTAACAGTTAGTAGGTCATTAAAATTCCTCAATGTGGTGGTAAATTGACCACCAGTGGCTCATATAATCCTTAAGAAAAAATAAATATTGAAAGTTAATTAAATCATTAAGAATTTTCTGGATTTTAATAATTCATAATTATTTAATAATCATTTGTAATGTGCAAATTTTTATCATAATGGCTATGAATCAAGAGTATTTAAATGACTTGACGATCAAGTAAGTTCCTATGACCTCAACAACTTTTCTTATTTTTACTCTTTTTTCAAGAGATTTAACAAGATGTATGTGTATCAAAACATTAATGAAATGGTCATTGACATTAACATAAAAATAAAAGATCAAGAAAAGAAATAAAAAGCATAGAACTGTAAAAGAAATAATGTATGAATGAAAAGTATTAAATGTGGTATAGTTTTAAAGTAGCAAGCTTTTTTAAAAAGATCTTATGACCATTTCAATAGATACAGAAAAAGCACTTGACAAAGTTCAACATTCTTTCATCATAAAAGCTCTCAACAAATTGGCCATATGAAACAAACCCACAGCTAACATCGTACTCAACAGTCAAATCCTGAAACATTTTCCTCTAAGATCAGGAACATGGCAAAGGTGACCACATTCACCATTTCTATTCAATATAATACTAGAAGTGTTAGCCAGAGCAATTGGGCAAAGATTAATTAATTAACTGGGCTTCCCTGGTGGCTCAGATGGCAAAGAATCTACCTGCAATGCTACTAATTAATTAAAAAATAAAAGACATTTGAATTATAGTGGAAGAAGAAAACTGTCTTTGTTTACAGATTAGATGATCTTATATATAGAAATTCCTAAAGACTCTACCTAGTCACTATTGTAATTAATTCAGTAAAGTTGCAGGATATAAAATCACCTATTGAAATCAGTTGCATTTATAGATTATCTAAAAGTGAAATAAAAATACAATGCCATTTATAATTGCATCAAAACAATAAAATACTTAGGAATAAATTTTTAAAAGGAGGTGAAAGATCTGTACACTAAAAAGTATGACATTAATAAAAGAAATTAAAGAAGACACAAATAAATGGAAGGATATCCCGTGTCCATGGATTGGAAGAACTGATGATGTTAATATGTCCATACTATCCAAAGCAATCTATAGTTTAAATTTAACTAGACATGTCAGCTATATCTCATAAAGTTGGGGAAAAAAGAGGCAACTTTTGGTTTTGTTGATTTTCTTTATTGATTTCTTGTTTTCAACTTCATTGTAATCTTCTCTAATAATATTTATTTTTTTCTGCTCATTTTGGATTTAATTTGCTCTTCTTTTTCAAGCTTCCTAAGGTAGAAACTTAGATTGTTGATTTAGATTTCTCTTCTCTTCAAATATGTGGATTCAATGCTACAACTTTCCTCTGAGTGCTGCTTTTATTGTATTCCACAAATTTGATAATTTGTGTTTTTATTTTCATTTGATTCAAAACATTTTAAAATTTCTCCTAAGATTTCTCCTTTGACCCGTGTGTTATTTAGAAGTATGTTGTGTAGGATTTCCCTGATGGTACAGTGATTATGAATCCACCTGCCGATGAAGGGGACATGGGGTTCAATCCTTGGTCTGGGAAGATCCCATATGCCACAGGGCAACTAAGCCCAGGCACCACAACTACTGAGCCCGTGCTCTGCAACAACAGAAGCTACTGCAATAAGCCCGTTCTCCACAACTGGAGAAAATCTGCATGCAACAATGAAGACACAGCACAGCCAAAAATAAATATCTAAAAAAATTTTTTAAAGATGTATGTTGTTAATCTCCACTTATTTTGGAGTATTCCAGTTATTTTCCTGTTCTTATTTCTAGTTTAATTCCATTGCTATTTTGTAGCAGAGATAGCATGATTTATATTATTTACTTTCTTAAGTTGTGGGGGATATTTTGCCTGGAAAGTGATCTATCTTGGTAAATATTCCATGTGAGCTTAAGAAGGATGTCTATTCTGGTTTTGGATGAAGTGGTCTATGGATGTGGGTTACATCCAGCTAACCGATGATGTGGTTGAGTTCAGCTCCTACGTGCTCCCTGGTTCCTTGGCTGCCAGGTTAACCCATTCTGGTAGAGGGTGTTGCAGGACACAGGTATGCCAGTGCATTTACTTATTTCTACTTGCGTTTCTATCAGTTTTTGTCTTGTATGGTTTGACACTTTGTTGTTAGACAGGTATACTTTAAGAGTTGCTATGTCTTCTTGGAAAATAGATTTCTTATCATTATGCAATGTTTCTTTATCCCTGATGACTGTTCTCAAAATATATTCTGTCTGCAATTAATATCAGAGAAGGCAATGGCAACCAACTCCAGTCCTCTTGCCTGAAAAATCCCATGGACGGCAGAGCCTGGTGGGGTGCTGGCTATGGGGTCACACAGAGTCAGAAACGACTGATGCGACTTAGCAGCAGCAGCAGCAGTGATTAATATAGCTACTCCTGCTTCCTTCTAAAGGTATGATATGTAGTATATTTTTAAATGCATTTACTTTTAATTTAGGTGTGTATTTATATTTTAAAAAGATGTTTTATAAATAGCATATAGATGGGTTTTGTTTCTTGATCCACTCTGACAATTTCTGTATTTTAATTGATGCATCTAGACTACTGACACACAAAATGATTATTTATATAATTGCATTAGTATACATCATGGCTGTTTCTGTCCTTGTTTTTTCTTTCCATTTTTGTTTATAATGCCTCTTCTTCCCTTTGTGGTTTTAATTTAGCATCTTACATAATTTCATTTTCTCCCCTTTCTTAGTACATTAATTGTACTTCCTTTTTTACCTCTTTTAGTGCTTGTCCCAGTTTGTAACACACAATTACAGCTAATTCAAAGAAAAACATTGTCAGTTATAATTTTGAAAATTTGTTTTTAATTGGAGGATAATTGCTTTACAATACCATGTTGGTTTCTACCATATATCAACCTGAATGAGCCATAGGCATACATATGTTCCCTCTGTCTTGAAACTTTGTCCCAACTCCCACACCATTCTACCCCCCTAGGTTGTCACAGAGCACCAGATCTGAGCTCTCTGCATCATACAGCAAATTCCCACTGTCTATCTAATTTTACATATAGTAATATATATGTTTCAATGCTTCTCTCAATTTGTCCCTCTCTCACCTTCCCCTGCTGTATCCACAAATCTGTTCTCCATGTCTGCATTTTCATTGCTGCCCTGCAAATAAGTGCATCAGTACCGTCTTTTAGATTCCATATCAGATCAGATCAGTCGCTCAGTCGTGCCCGACTCTTTGCGACCCCATGAATCGCAGCACGCCAGGCCTCCCTGTCCATCACCAACTCCCGGAGTTGACTGAGACTCATATCCATCGAGTCAGTGATGCCACCCAGCCATCTCATACTCTGTCGTCCCCTTCTCCTCTAGCCCCCAATCTCTCCCAGCATCAGATTCTTTTCCAATGAGTCAACTCTTCACATGAGGTGACCAAAGTACTGGAGTTTCAGCTTTAGCATCATTCCTTCCAAAGAAATCCCAGGGCTGATATCCTTCAGAATGGACTGGTTGGCTCTCCTTGCAGGCCAAGGGACTCTCAAGAGGCTTCTCCAACACCACAGTTCAAAAGCATCAATTCTTCTGCACTCAGCCTTCTTCACAGTCCAACTCTCACATCCATACATGACCACAGGAAAAACCATAGCCTTGACTACACGAACCTTTGTTGGCAAAGTAATGTCTCTACTTTTGAATATGCTATCTAGGTTGGTCATAACTTTCCTTCAAAGGAGTAAGTGTCTTTTAATTTCATGGCTGCAGTCACCATCTGCAGTGATTTTGGAGCCCAAAAAAATAAAGTCTGACACTGTTTCCCCTGTTTCCCTATCTATTTCCCATGAAGTGATGGGACCGGATGCCATGATCTTCATTTTCTGAATGTTGAGCTTTGAGCCAACATTTTCACTCTCCACTTTCACTTTCATCAAGAGGCTTTTGAGTTCCTCTTCACTTTCTGCCATAAGGGTGGTGTCATCTGCATATCTGAGGTTATTGATATTTCTCCTGGCAATCTTGATTCCAGCTTGTGCTTCTTCCAGTCCAGCGTTTCTCATGATGTACTCTGCATATAAGTTAAACAAACAGTGTGACAATATACAGCCTTGACGAACTCCTTTTCCTATTTGGAACCAGTCTGTTGTTCCATGTTCAGTTCTAACTGTTGCCTCCTGACCTGCATACAAATTTCTCAAGAGGCAGATCAGGTGCTCTGGTATTCCCATCTCTTTCAGAATTTGCCAGTTTATTGTGATCCACACAGTCAAAGGCTTTGGCATAGTCAATAAAGCAGAAATAGATGTTTTTCTGGAACTCTCTTGCTTTTTCCATGATCCAGTGGATGTTGGCAATTTGATCTCTGGTTCCTCTGCCTTTTCTAAAACCAGCTTGAACATCAGGAAGTTCACAGTTCACGTATTGCTGAAGCCTGGCTTGGAGAATTTTGAGCATTACTTTTCTAGCGTGTGAGATGAGTGCAATTGTGCAGTAGTTTGAGCATTCTTTGGCATTGCCTTTCTTTGGGATTGGAATGAAAACTGACCTTTTCCAGTCCTGTGGCCACTGCTGAGTTTTCCAAATTTGGTGGCATATTGAGTGCAGCACTTTCACAGCATCATCTTTCAGGATTTGTAATAGCTCAACTGGAATTCCATCACCTCCACTAGCTTTGTTCATAGTTATGCTTTCTAAGGCTCACTTGACTTCACATTCCAGGATGTCTGGCTTTAGGTCAGTGATCACACCATCGTGATTATCTGGGTCATGAAGATCTTGTTTGTACAGTTCTTATGTGTATTCTTGCCATCTCTTCTTAATATCTTCTGCTTCTGTTAGGTCCATACCATTTCTGTCCTTTATCGAGCCCATCTTTACATGAAATATTCCTTTGGTATCTCTGATTTTCTTGAAGAGATCCCTAGTCTTTCCCATTCTGTTGTTTTCCTCTATTTCTTTGCCTTGATTGCTGAAGAAGGCTTTCTTATCTCTTGTTGCTATTCTTTGGAACTCTGCATTCAGATGCTTATATCTTTCCTTTTCTCCTTTGCTTTTCGCTTCTCTTCTTTTCACAGCTATATGTAAGGCCTCCCCAGACAGCCATTTTGCTTTTTTGCATTTCCTTTCCATGGGGATGGTCTTGATCCCTGTCTGCTGTACAATGTCACGAACCTCATTCCATAGTTCATCAGGCACTCTATCTATCAGATCTAGGCCCTTAAGTCTATTTCTCACTTGCACTGTATAATCATAAGGGATTTGATTTAGGTCATACCTGAAAGGTGTAGTGGTTTTCCCTACTTTCTTCAATTTAAGTCTGAATTTGGCAATAAGGAGTTCATGGTCTGAGCCACAGTCAGCTCCTGGTCTTGTTTTTGCTGACTATATAGAGCTTTTCCATTTTTGGCTGCAAAGAATATAATCAATCTGATTTCGGTGTTGACCATCTGGTGATGTCCATGTATAGTGTCTTCTCTTGTGTTGTTGGAAGAGGGTGTTTGTTATGACCAGTGCATTTTCTTGGCAAAACTCTATTAGTCTTTGCCCTGCTTCATTCTGTTTTCCAAGGCCAAATTTGCCTGTTACTCCAGGTGTTTCTTATATATATATATAATATATATATTATATATATATATATATATAAATATTATATTATAACTAAGTATTAAAATATATTTGTTTTTCTCTTTCTGACTTACTTGACTCTGTAATGGTCTCTAGGTTCATTTACCTCATTAGAACTAAACCAAATATGTTCCTTTTTATGGCTGAGTAATATTCCATTGTATATATGTACTGCAACTTCTTTATCCATTCATCTGTCCATGGACATCTAGGCTGCTTCCATGTCCTAGGTATTGTAAAAAGTACTGCAACTAACATATGAATACATGTGTCTTTTTCAATTATGGTTTCCTCAGGTTATATGCCTCTTGGTGGGATTTTAGGTCATACGGTGGTCATATTATTATTATTAATCTTTTAAGGAATCCTTACTGTTCTCCATAGTGGTTGTGTCAATTTATATTCCCACAAACAGTGCAAGAGGGTTTCCTTTTCCTCACACCCTCTCCAGCATTTATTGTTTGTAGATCTTTTGATGATGGCCTTTCTGATGGGCCTACAATAACAACTTTATTGTAGTTTTGATTCACATTTCTCTAATAATGAGCAATGTTGAGCATCTTTTCATATGCTTGTTGGCCACCTGTAGGTCTTCTTTGGAGAAATGTCTGTTTATGTCTTCTGCCCATGATTTTTAATCAGTGGTACTTTCAAGGATCCTGTGTAGAATGACTCACTCTGTGTGCTTTCTCTGCTTTACCAGACAATGGGCTGCTTTGGCCTGAGAGCTCATCTGAGTCCTCCAGTGGCCAGGTGACCAGTGTTCCAGCACAGCCCTGGACAGGGGGCACATGAGCTCACTGGTGCCAACACAGGTTTGAAAAGTCTTCTTGAATTTGCTCTTCATGGAGAAAGATCTCACAAAAGGAGCCTGGCTAGGTACTTTTGTATAGTAAGCCTTTTAACAGGGCATATATGTTGAATAAGAGAGTTTTTCAGAGCACACATCTCAAACAAACTTTATATATACATATATATATATATATATATACACACACATGCATATATATAGTTTATATGTTATAATTTATATATGCTATGTATATAGTTTACATATATATGTATCAAGTGAAAATGAGCAAAGATGCTAAATAAAGAGAAAAGAAAATATTAATAGTGAGCAGTATACATCTCAATGCAAAAAGCATTCATCAGAATAAAATTATTTTATATTAATAAAATATGTGCTCCTTGGTAAATCTATAACAATAATTTAGCAACCCTTTAACTAGAAATTCAGCAAAAGACTTGAATAGATGTTCTTCCTATGAAGTACAGCAATGACATTAACACATAAAAAGATGCTCCACTTCATTGGGTATCAGAAAATTACAAATTAAAATCATGATGATATAGCACTACACATTTTTTTAAGATGACTAAAATAAAATATACTAGTGTCAAATGCTGACGAGAAAGTGAAGAAACTGGATCTTTTGTACCCTGCTGATGGCAAAGTGAAACAATACAGCCATTCGGGTAATCAGTGAGGCATTTTGTTTTATAAATGTAAGCCTACATTTACTATACCACTCAGAAATCACAAGAAATGTAAACTTATCTTAGGGAAATATAAACTTACATTCACAGAAAACCTGTACACTAAATTATCTTTATTTTAAATGGACAAAAACTAATAACAACCCATATGTCTTTCAATAAGTGAATGAATAAAAGCCATGTGCATCCAAACAATAGAATATTACTTGGCAATAAAGTATAAAGCCGTAATTCAAAATAATACATGCACCCCAGTGCTCACTACAGCATTGTTAACAATAGCCAAGACACGTGACAACCATGTCCATCAACAGATGAAAAGATAAAGATGTGGCACATATATACAACAGGATATTACTCACTCATAAAAAAGAATGAAATAATGCCATTTGAAGAAACATGGATGCATCTAGATACTATCATACTAAGTAAAATAAGCAAGACAAAGAAGAATATTATATGATATCAGTAATATGGAGAATCTTTAAAAAAACTGATACAAATAAACTTACATACAAAACAGAGATAGATCCACAGACACAGAAAACAAACTCATGGTTACCAAGGAAAAGTGCAGGGAGGGATAAATTAGAAGTTTGAGATTAATATATACACACTACCATCTATAAATATATTATCAACATGGACCTACTGTATAGCACAGAGAACTAAATTCAAGAGTTTGTCATAACCTAAAAGAGAAAAGAATCTGAAAAATTATATATATATGTATGTATATATATATATATATATATATATATATATACATCAGTTCACTTCAGTTCAGTCACTCAGTCATGTCCAACTCTTTGCGACCCCATGGACTGCAGCATGCCAGACCTCCCAGTCCATCACCAACTCCCAGAGTTTACTCAAACTCATTTTCCTTGAGTCAGTGATGCCATCCAACCATCTCATCCTCTGTTATCCACTTCTCCTCCTGCCCTCACTCTTTCCCAGTATCAGGGTCTTTTCCAATGAATCAGCTCTTTGCATCAGGTGGCCAAAGTATTAGAGTTTCAGCTTCAACATCAGTCCTTCCAGTGAACACCCAGGACAGATTTCCTTTAGGATGGACTGGCTGGATCTTCTTTCAGTCCAAGGGACTCTCAAGAGTCTTCTCCAACACTACAGTTCAAAAGTATCAATTCTTCACTTCTCACTTTCTTTACAGTCCAACTCTCACATTCATCCATGACTACTGGAAAAACCATGGCCTTGACTAGATGGACCTTTGTTGGCAAAGTAATGTCTCTACTTTTGAATATACTGTCTAAGTTTATCATAACTTTCCTTCCAAGGAGTAAGCGTCCTTTAATTTCATGGCTGCAGTCACCATCTGCAGTGATTTTAGAGCCCCCCTCAAAAAAATAAAAAAGTCTGTCACTCTTTCCATTGTTTCCCCATCTATTTGCCAGAGGTGATGATCTTAATTTTCTGAATGTTGAGTCTTAAGCCAACTTTTTCACTCTCTTCTTTCACTTTCATCAAGAGGCTCTTTAATTCTTCTTCACTTTCTGCTATAAGGGTGGTGTCATCTGCATATCTGAGGTTGTTTATATTTCTCCCAGCAATCTTGATTCCAGCTTGTGCTTCATCCAGCCTAGCATTTCTCATGATCTACTCTGCATATAGTTAAATAAGTAGGGTGATAATATACAGCCTTGATATACTCCTTTTCCTATTTGGAACCAGTCTGTTGTTCCACATCCAGTTCTAACTGTTGCTTCCTGACCTGCATACAGATTTCTCAAGAGGCAGATCAGGTGGTCTGGTATTCCCATCTCTTTCAGAATTTTCCACAGTGTATTGTGATCCACACAGTCAAAGGCTTTGGCATAGTCAATAAAGCAGAAATAGATGATTTTCTGGAACTCTCTTGCTTTTTCGATGATCCAGTGGATGTTGGCAATTTGATTACTGTTTCCTTTGCTTTTTCTAAATCCAGCTTGAATATCTGGAAGTTCACGGTTCATGTATTGCTGAAGCCTGGCTTGGAGAATTTTGAGCATTACTTTGCTAGTGTGTGAGATGAGTGCAATTGTGTGGTAGCTTGAATATTCTTTGGCATTGCCTTTCTTTGGGATTGGAATGAAAACTGACTCTGCAGCCTGTGGACTACGAGGCTGCCTACCTACCTGCCTACCAACCAAGGATCCCAGGGACTCTCCAGGCACACAGAAAGAAAGTCAATTTTGTTTAGAGTTGAGGTAGCATTTTTATAAGGAAGTATGTCTGGATTTCAACAACACTTCCCAGGGTAGGTGATTTTATTCCTCAAAAAATTCTCAGTCGCTTTGAGAGAGTGGTTTCCCTACTGTATTCTCTGAATGGAGACAATCCCTTTCTCTGATACTGTTTTTACAAAGTAAATGACTTCACTATGTGAGGTAGGTAGAAGTAAGACTCTATGTGACTTGAGTTTCTGAACTGGCTATTAACTTATGGAACAAAAACACTGGCTAGAGGGTTTGAGGGAAATCTGATGTGGTTTGTTGTCCCCCAGTCTATTTGCTTTGACTCTCTTGTAACTGTTATACTGGATTTTGATTTTTCTGAGTGTTACTAATTTCTCCTGGACTTTATGAAAAGTTTGCTTTGATTCCTGTGATTTTATCCTATTTTATCCAAATCCTTTACTCTGTATATATATTCAAAGGAAATAGAACGTTTGTAAATAAAGTTTGTTTTTTTTTTTCCTAAATCTTATCCAAAGCCAAAAAGAAAAAAGAAAACTGACCATGTTCAGTCCCATGGCCACTGTTGAGTTTTCCAAATTTGCTGGCATATTGACTGCAGCACTTTCACAGCATCATCTTTTAGGATTTGAAATAGCTCAATTGAAATACCATCACTTCCACTAGCTTTGTTCACAGTGATGCTTTATAAGGCCCACTTGACTTCACATTCCAGGACGTCTGGCTCTAGGTGAATGATCACACCATCGTGATTATCTGGGTTGTGAAAATATTTTTTGTACAGTTCTTCTGTGTATTCTTGCCACCTCTTCTTAATATCTTCTGCTTCTGTTAGGTCTATTTCTGTCCTTTATTGAGCCCATCTTTGCATGAAATGTTCCCTTGGTATCTCTAATTTTCTTGAAGCGGTCTCTAGTCTTTCCCATTCTATCATTTTCATCTATTTCTTTGCACCGATCACAGAGGAAGGCTTCCTTATCTCTACTTGCAATTATTTGGAACTCTGCATTCAAATGGGTATATCTTTCCTTTTCTCCTTTGCTTTTTGCTTCTCTTCTGTTCACAGCTATTTGTAAGGCCTCATCAGACAGCCATTTTGTTTTGTTTTTTTGTTTTTTGTTTTTTTTTCCCTTGAGGATGGTCTTGCTCCATGTCTCCTGTACAATGTCACGAACCTCCATCCATAGTTCATCAGGCAGTCTGTCTATCAGATCTAGGCCCTTAAATCTATTTCTCACTTCCACTGTATAATCATAAGGGATTTGATTTAGGTCATACCTGAATGGTCTAGTGTTTTCTGTACTTTCTTCAATTTAAGTCTGAAGTTGGCAATAAGGAGTTCATGATCTGAGCCACAGTCAGCTCCTGGTCTTGTTTTTGCTGACTGTATAGAGCTTCTCCATCTTTGGCTGCAAAGAAACATAATCAATCTGATTTCAGTGTTGACCATCTGGTGATGTCCATGTGTAGAGTCTTCTCTTGTGTTGTTGGAAGAAGGTGTTTGCTATGACCAGTGCATTTTCTTGGCAAAACTCTATTAGCCATTGCCCTGCTTCATTCTGTACCCCAAGGCCAAACTTGCCTGTTACTCCAGGTGTTTCTTGACTTCCTACTTTTGCATTCCAGTCCCCTATAATGAAAAGGACATCTTTTTTGGGTGTAAGTTCTAAAAGGTTTTGTAGGTCTTCATAGAACCATTCAACTTCAGCTTCTTCAGCGTTACTGGTTGGGGCATAGACTTGGATTACTGTGATATTGAATGGTTTGCCTTGGAAACGAACAGAGATCATTCTATCATTTTTGAGATTGCATCCAAGTACTGCATTTTGGACTCTCTTGTTGACCACGATGGCTACTCCATTTCTTCTGAGGGATTCCTGCCTATAGTAGTGGATATAATGGTCATCTGAGTTAAATTCACCTATTCCAGTCCATTTTAGTTCACTGATTCCTAGAATGTCGATGTTCACTCTTGCCATCTCCTGTTTGACCACTTCCAGTTTGCCTTGATTCATGGACCTAACATTCCAGGTTCCTATGCAATATTGCTCTTTACAGTATCGGACCTTGCTTCTGTCACCAGTCATATCCACAACTGGGTGGTTTTTGTTTTTTTGTTTTTGCTTTGGCTTGTCTCTTCCTTCTTTCTGGAGTTATTTATCCACTGATCTCCAGTAGCACACTGGACACCTACCAACCTGGGCTGTTCATCTTTCAGTGTCATATCTTTTTGCCTTTTCATACTGTTCATGGGGTTCTCAAGGCAAGAATACTAAAGTGGTTTGCCATTCCCTTTTCCAGTGGGCCACATTCTGTCAGACCTCTCCACCATTACCCCCTGTCTTGGGTGGCCCCACATGGCATGGCTTGGTTTCATTGAGTTAGATAAGGCTGTGGTCCGTGTGATAGTTTGGCTAGTTGTCTGTGATTGTGGTTTCAGTTTGTCTGCCCTCTGATGCCCTCTCTCAGTGCCTGTGTCTTACTTGGGTTTCTCTTAACTTGGATGTGGGGTATCTACTCTCCATCACTCTCCGCTCCAGCACCGTATAGCCACCACTCACAGTTCCAGCTCCCATGTAGCCGCTTGCCACTCCACCGCTGGGCTTCCCTGATAGCTCAGTTGGTAAAGAATCCACCTGCAGTGCAGGAGACCCTGGTTTGATTCCTGGGTTGGGAAGATCCCCTGGAGAAGGGAAAGGTTACCTACTCCAGTATTCTGGACTGGAGAACTTCATGGACTATATAGGACATGGGGTCACAAAGAATTGGACACGACTGAGCGACTTGCATTTTCACTTTCATATATATATATATATATATATATATATGTATGTATAATCTGATCATTTCCCTACTGGCTCAGTGGTAAAGAATCCACCTGAAGTGAAAACAACATGGGTTTGATCCATGGGTCAGGGAGATTCTTGGAGGAGGAAATGGCAAATCACTTCAGTATTCCTGCCTGGGAAATCTCATGGACTGAGGAGCATGGCATGCTATAGTCCTTGACATTGCAAGGAAACTAACATAACTGAGTGACTAAACAACAACAATACAATATTCATATCACTTTGAATTATATTCAATATTTTCCAATGACCTATAAAGGAAAAGAATCTTAAAAACTTTTATATATATATTAAATATTATATATAAATATATATAATATATATTTATATTATTAAATATATTTTATTTATATTATTAAATATATTTTATATATTATATATATATAAACATATATATATAAACTTGCTGCTGCTGCTAAGTCACTTCAGTCGTGTCCGACTCTATGTGACCCAAGAGACAGCAGCCCACCAGGCTCCCCTGTCCCTGGGATTCTCCAGGCAAGAACACTGGAGTGCGTTGCCATTTCCTTCTCCAAAGCAGGAAAGTGAAAAGTGAAAGTGAAGTCATTCATTCGTGTCCGACTCCTAGCAACCCCATGGACTGCAGCCCACCAGGCTCCTCTGTCCATGGGATTTTCCAGGCAAGAGTACTGGAGTGGGGTGCCATTTCCTTCTCCAATGCAGGAAAGTGAAAAGTGAAAATGAAGTCGCTCAGTCGTGTCCAACTCCATATATATATGGATATATATAAAATCTCTGAACCACTTTGCTATACACCTGAAACTAACACAAAGTTGTGAACCAACTATACTTCAATTTCATAAAATAATACAAAATGTAGTATGGACCATTTATTTATACAACAGTGTGAATGGATCTTAAGAGAATTATGTTTAGTGCAAAAGCCAGTCTTAAAGGGTCATATTTTAGTGATTTTATTTACATAACTTTCTAAAAGTGATGAATTTTTAGTGGTGGGCAATAAAGCAGCAGTTGCTAGTGGGTAAGTTTGGGGAAAGAATGCAACTGTGAAAGGTCGACCTGAAGAACTTTCTCTACAGTGTTGGAAAGAATTATCCTGATTTTGATGACTGTTACTCAAATCCACACATGTGATAAAATTGCATGAAGTTCACACAAACGAACAAAAGTACATAAATGCAAATATTGATAAAGTCTGCACTCAAGTTACTAGAATGGTACTGACATCAATTTTCTGGTTTTGACATTATCTTATGGTTTCATAAGATAGTATTATTACTGGGTGAAGCTAAGTAGAAGGTACATTGGAACTCTCCATTTTTGGATTTTTTTGCATCTTAAGTTATTTCAGAATGAAAAATTATCAGTGAAAAAAAAAGAAAAATTATCAGTGAAAACATACCTGGTAAAAACTAGACAGTCTAATAACCCATTCAGTATAGAGTTAGTCCCCCATATACAAACGAGTTCCATTCTGAGAACATGTTTGTAAGTACAGTTTGTAAGTCCAACAAAGTTAGCTAAGGTACCCAACTAACACAATCAGCTATAGAATACCGAACTGTGATAAGTTTACAATATTTTTCACACAAAAAATACATAAAAATAAACACACAAAATGAAGATAACATCTTTAATCTTACAGTATAGTACCTTGAAAAGTGGGCTTCCCTGGTGTTTCAGCTGCTAAAGAATCCTCCTGCAATGCAGAAGACTCCAGTTCAATCCCTGGCTTGGGAAGATGCCCTGGAAAAAGTTAAGGTACCCACTCCACTATTCTTTGCTTCCCTGGTGGCTCAGACAGTAAAGAAGAGCCTGTAATGTGGGAAACCTGGATTGATCCTTGCATTGGGAAGATCCCCTGGAGGAGGGCATAGCAACTCACTCTAGTATTCTTGCTTGGCAAATTCCATGGACCGAGGAGCCTGGGGGGATACAGTCCATGGGGTCGCAAAGAATCAGACACAACTGAGTGACTAAGCACAAGCACCTTGAAAAGTACAGTAGTACCAGCTGCATCACTGCTGCTTTTTTTCTTGCTTCAGGACACCATGGGTTTGAAATAAAGACACTGTACTGTGTACAGTACTGCACAGTGAAGTACACAGAAGCATAGCCACACGTGAAGGATGCATGCATGTGACAGTGTCCAGCAGACACATGAATTAACTTACATGACTGGAGATGCGACACATATCCACATCTTTGAAAGTTCACAACTTGAAGATTCATATGTAGGGGACTTACTGTAACTGAACATTTATTCTTTTCTTTAATTGAGATATAATTGACATAAAATATTGTATTAGTTTAAGGTGTACAACAATGATTCAGGATATTTATATACTGAGAAATCATCACCACAATAAGTTAACTTCTGTCACCTCTCAGAGTCACATATTTTTTCTCTTACGATCTCAACACTTATCCCTAACTGAAGACTTCAATATTTATTCTCAAGTTAAGTAAGGAAGGAGGCAGAGAGAAGGATAAAAGGATAGGAAGAGGAAATATTCAGAGGACAAAGTAAGAAACTCAAATTAAGTGGAAATAGAAGGAAATTCTCTTTTGATTAAGGCTGTCTTTTAAGACAACACCCAGCATCATATTAGGGCCCTGGTTCTCAGTACATAATTGGTTGAATGCAGGGAGTAGGGACTTCCTGGCTGGGAAGTTGGTAACCAGTGTAATGCAAGAACGAAAGGCTTGCATCTGTAGGGCGGATATCACATAGGAAAATTATGGCATCATGGTCCTTACTGACTGCTTCATGAGTCATTTTCGAAATTCCTATAGGAGAGATAGATTAGTTGATACCAAGTCAGAAAGTATAAAGATGGAAATATAAAATTCTATCCCCTAAAGTAAAGTAAAGCATTGCAAGAATACAGTACACATACTCTTGGTCAGACAGGACCCTGTAATCTTTCCAAGCATCTTCTATTTGCATTCTCTACCATATTCAAGAGTGAACTTGCTAACAGGAAGAAGATAAAAAGGGCTTCTACACTAGGGGCTGTAATTCCTTTTTGCTTGAAAGTCATAGCCATTCACTTAAAAAAGCATCAAACAAAATAAAAAGAAACTGGGACTAAAAATAATTGTCTGCATGAACAGTGGGGAAAAATTCTGTTCAAAAGATACAAAGAGACCAAAAGACCAAACTGTCACTTTTGAAGAGCATGGAGTGAAAGCAGGGGGTGAGAAGCAAAAACAGGGTACTGCACATGAGCCCTGCACACAATGCCACAAGAGAGGCAGCCAAAGCCCTAAGCTGCCCCTCCCACCAGTCCTCTGGACACACCCCTATTATCACCCCACAAAAGGAAGAAGTTCACCCTCTCAGGGAGCAAGCAAGCAAAGGAACCTGTTGGAGCTCTTACTTCCTGTCTCTGTGGTAGGGGCCCCAATAAAGCCTTGCCTGAAAAGAAAAAAGCATCAAGACCAGAAGGTAAGAGGCAGACTGTTTAGATTTATACAATAGGTCTATACAATATTTTGAAGTGAAATGGATAGTCACTCAGTCACATCTGACTCATTGTGACCCATGGACTGTAGCCCACCTCTGTCCATGGAATTCTCCAGGCAAGAATACTGGTGCGGGTAGCCAGTCACTTCTCAGAGGATCTTCCTGACCCAGGGATCGAACTTTGTTCTCCTGCATTGCAGGCCGATTCTTTACAACCTGAGGCACCAGGGAAGGCCATACATATAAATATATGTCCTCTTTTTTAATTTCCTTCCCATTTAGGCCACCATAGAGCACTGAGAGGAGTTGTCTCTGCTGTACAGTAGGTTCTCATTTTCATCTACTTTATACATAGCATCAATACTGTATGTAGTGAGAGTGAAAGTGGCTCAGTCGTGTCTGACTCTTTGCCACCCCATGGACTATACAGTCCAGGGAATTCTCCAGGCCAGAATACTGGAGTGGGTAGCCTTTCCCTTCTCCAGGGGATCTTCCCAACCCAGGGATCGAACCCAGGTCTCCCACATTGCAGGCGGATTCTTTACCAGCTGAGCCACAAGGGAAGCCCAATCAATATTTATATATGTCAAACCCAATCTCCCAATTCATCTCACCTCCCTTATGCCAATGGGCAGATCATTCAGACAGAAACTTAATAAGGGTCTTTTCACAATCATTTTGATGGAAATTTAGCAGCAAGGGGAGGTGAACAAGTGTATGCTCTGCGACATATTAAATAAGAAGCTTTAGAATCAAGCATAGAATAAATGTGCATTTCTGATCACTGGAGAAAGGATGACTTTAGTTCAACAATAGTCTTGGAAAATGGGTCAGCCATTGGAGAAAATGGAGATCTATAATATTTTGCCCCAAGTTCACAAAATAATTTGATTTCTGAAATGAAAATCAGTGCAATTTGAGAATAAATCAGGGAATTTGAGGTCATGCATATTTGGTTCTTATCCTAATCATGTAGTTTGCTAAGTCAGTTATTATGACAGAAACTCACTTAAACTGAACATTAGTTTTCTATCTGAAATTGATGAGAATGATATTGATATTATGAGATTAGTGTAAGAATTAAAGTATGTGGGGATTTTCTGGCCTTCTAGTGGTTAGGACTCTGTGATTCTGCTGCAGGAGACCCAATTTCCATCCCTGGTTGGGGAATTAATAGTAAGATCTCAAAAGCCACTTGAGGTGACCAAAAAAAAAA
This sequence comes from Bubalus bubalis, assembly GCF_019923935.1. Classification (NCBI taxonomy): domain Eukaryota; kingdom Metazoa; phylum Chordata; class Mammalia; order Artiodactyla; family Bovidae; genus Bubalus; species Bubalus bubalis. The sequence goes on along the minus strand of NC_059164.1, from coordinate 6,423,865 downwards.
AAAAAAAAATGTGTGGGCCCACTAAGTCCTGGTATTCTGAGCATTTGCAGAAATTCAGTTTCATGAAATCGGATCTATATGTCTCAAACAAAATATATGGTAGTATCTAGAAAATCTTTTCCCCTTTTTTCAGCTCTCTCTCTGCTCTTTGACTTTTCACCCTCCTCTTGTTTAACATTCAGAAAATCCTAGATTATAGTCACAATTTCCAGTTCACAGAGAAAACTGAAAACAAAGAAATTAAATAACTTCCCCACTATCATTGTGCCAATAAGACAGAAAACCAGAATTTCAACCCAGGACCTAGTTACCGTCTACCAGATATTGAAATGAACATATACATTCTAATGAATATAGGAAATGTTCTAAAATGATCCTAAATGCCAAAGGCTATCTCAAAACTGCACAGTTCATTGAGATCCATGTTATTATCCTGTGATATTCATTTTTTATGGTAAAATTCCAGACATTATTGTTATCCAGGGGGAATGGTAAAAACTTGACTTAGTCTAAGTTACTTCTTGGATTTCTCCATCAGCTATGAAGTCTTCACTGAAGTCTTCACAAGATTTCTCACACCTGCTCCACATTCATCTCTGCAGATGTGATACTTCACGCCCTCACCTCCTCTGAACATAGTAGAGCCAATAGGGCACAAATGATCTGTGAGTACAAACTGATTCACATGAATCAGCATTAATGGGGAATCAGCACCGAATTGGGGAAAGAACCACAAACACTCGTGACGGAGGACGGAACCGCACAGGGTGCCAGGATGAGTGCGGCCACAGGAAGCTGAGAAGGAGGTGAGAGCTCCTTAAAGATCATCCTGCACATTAGATAATAAGCCTTAGCTCAGATCGATGGGGCATGATATTTAAATTGGTTCAGCATGCAACAAAACCTCTGCAGGAGATGGTACTGCTATTTGTAGTCTTCACTAACCTTTGAAATAGTCCCAGGAAAACCCTCCTTCCACCCTGTGGCCCCCAGAGTCCCACTCAGCACACACAGGAGACTGAAAATTAATATCCAAACAGTGTTGAGAGCTGTTAAGTTTCAAAGCAGAAATGACTGCTTAGGGTTAATGAGAAAATTACTGGCTGAATATTCAAAGAAAATGAAAAAGTAGTCAAAACATGACCAATGTTCTGATGTGTTCTTTTTTTTTAATCCAAGTGCTAGCAATTGTTTGGGCCTCTTTTAATTTATGAACTTAACTGTTTATTTGTAGTCATCTGAAAATCTAAGTATGGGGAAGAATCAGTGTCTCTTTATAAGTGGCATTATTTAATTTCAGCCCCAGGTCTTCAGAGTTTGCTCCTAAAAGTAGGCATTTACTTGCATATAAGGACCATAAAAAGAAGACATTTCTAGAAAAATAAGCATGGGTTCCAGCTTGTATCTCCTTTCAGGCCAAGGGTGGTGGAATATTTATCTTTGCACCCTCAAAAGCAAGCACAGGGCTTTGCATATTGTGTAAACTTAAAAAAAAATAAAAACTTGATTAAGAAATAAAATAAACTGTAAAATAGGCCTCACTAACTTTTATAAAGGCTGCAGAGCCTTGAATACCTTGGGGACCATGTCTGCTGGATTGCCTGTTGTCAATTCAGCATTGTCACTTCCTTCCCCAGGCCACCTCTGCACTGTGGAAAAGAAGTCAAGAATTGTATTTCCAGTAGGATTTCCAGCTGAGTTGGCCAGAGGAGAGGTACAAAGGCTGCCAGAAAGTGGGAGGCTGAAATAAAAAAGAGGTCACTACTGTTGGGCACAGTTGCAGACACACACATGTGACAAGCAGGGACTTGATCCCCTGAGACCCCTGCTGAGGGCTGCCTTCCTGGGGGTCAGTGAGCATCCCGAGGTGGGAGAGATCTTACGGGTCAGCCCTCCCGTGCACGGGGTTCTCAGATGTCTCTTCCACCTCTCCACTGGGGACCATCTCTTTTTATTTCAAGTTTATTTCCTGAAACACCTCTTTCTTCACTGGATCTAGACTTCTAGAACCTAGAACAACTTACTTCTTAGTTTCGAAGAACAGTGAATGTTGCTTGATTAACTAGGGGAAATGAAGGGGGATAATATGTGGAGAAGGCAAAAATGAAAAAAATAAAGTAAAACTACTTTATTACCATAAAACTACTATGGGTGGTAATTTACCTAGGAATAACTAAGCTCATCTCCCCTTTCCTTTCTTGTGCTGGAGAGGTTCCATGGTCACCATCAGTGGCCTGGCCCTCACTGGGCTCCTCACCCCAACCTGAGGGGCTGCTCATCATTTGTAGGCACTTTCTCCCCTATTCCACTCACCTCTCCATTCCTACTGGATTGCTTCCACCAGCATGTTTATACCTGCCCTAGGATGTCCAGCTTCAGCCATGTCTGCCTGATAATGGGTGTCCTTTATTTCTCCTATAGCTACATGTTCAGTGGAGAGCTGGACATGTTTACCCTGCTTTTCGAAACACACAATCAGCTTGACGCCACTGAACTAAGCTTGCTCAGGTCAGTGAGGCTGTCCCAAAGCTGCTTCAAATTTATCTCTTGCTGCACTTGACTTCTCTAAGGTCTTTAAATTGTGTGTTTAAGGTCTTTAGATTATGTGTTGGTCGCTCAGTCAAGTCCAATTCTATGCGACCCCATGGACTGTAGCTCACCAGGCTCCTCTGTCAATGGAATTCTCCAGGCAAGAATACTGGAGTGGGTTGCCGTTCCCTTCTCTAGGAGATCTTCCCAACTCAGGGATTGAACCTGGGTCTCTCATATTGCAGTCAGATTCTTTACCATCTGAGCCACCAGAGAAGCCTTCTTAAAATGATTAAGTGCAATAAAGGACTTTCTGCCACTTGACAAGCTCGGCTCCATCATCAGCTATAGCAGCTGGCTCTGAATTTCCTTCCTGCATCTCTGATCTTTTTTCTGTCAGGCTTTTCATAAGGTCTCATTTCCCTGTTTATCCCACAACTCCACCTGTGATCCAGGGCTACAGCCTCCTCTGCTTTGCCTCCCATACGTTTTTCTCATACAACTTAGAGACATAAATCCAGATGGTTTTCTGTAACAATATTTACTGATTGCGCAATAATAGTTAAAATACTGAAAATCCCTGATGAAATCAGCTCCTCACATTCATTTTTCATGATAATTATTCGCAACATATTTATTCTCTATCAAAACTAAAGCCCATTTTCAAATTCTTATTTTAAATATGTTTTACATAAGTGATAATTGTCTATATTTTTAAAATAAAAAAGCAACATCATAAAGAAGTTTATAGATTAAAAAGTGTATGCACCCATTACAATCCTTGCTTGTTCTTTTTTCACCCACTCAAATTATTTCACTAATTCAATCATCGACATTTAGTGACTTTATAGAAATATCTGTGCTTTTAAATATATGCTTATTTATATATGCATACTATGTGTGTGCTTATATATAGGTTTTGTAAAAGAAATCTCTATATACACACATCACCCTCAAAAAGGGTACAGAACTGCCAGAATTCTAACACCATAGCCTATGATGGTAAACATTTATTATGTTATTGGGTTTTGCTTTATTTGAGTTATTTGCATTTGAATAGAATTGTATAATGATTGTTTGTTTCAATACTACTTAAAAGATGTCCTATCTCTACACCTCATTCTTTAAAATCCCTTCATGTATGAGGAAGGGAAATCGAGTCAGTGCTATCCTTAGTTGCTCAGTTGTATCCCACTCTTTGTGACCCTGTGGACTGTAGCCCGCCAGCTCCTCTGTCCACGGGGATTCTCCAGGCAAGAATACTGGAGTGGGTTGCCATGCCCTCCTCCAGGGCATCTTCCCAACTGAGGGATCGAACCCAGGTCCCCCACAATGCAGGCAAATTCTTTACCATTTGAGCCACAAGGGAAGAAGGGAAATTGAATCAAGTGCTTTGCAAAGCAGCCCAAACCCCTCTTTGTAAACCTGAACAATGGGAGGGGTTTTGAGGGAGAAGGGATAATGCATATGTATGGCTGAGTCCCTTTCCTGTTCACCTGAAACTACCACAACATTGCTGAATGGCTATACCCCAATTCCAAATGTTTTTGGTGCTAAAAAAAAATTAAAATCAAAAGAGGCCCAAACAAGAGACTGGAGCTTGGAGTGCAGACAGCTGGACTGATTCTCATCAGATGTCTTGGAGGAAACTTTCTTCTGGGACCAGTTACCCTAATGCACAAGAAACCAGGGCCCCCAAGTGTCAAGACATCTCTTAAAGGACGTCCCACGGTAGAGCAAGCACAATCATCAGGCTGACACTCGGAGAGGGCTTCCGTTGTCAAGAGCTCTGTGTGTCCACAGCAGGCAGAGTGACGCTGCGGGAGGATTATGGCTTCAGTTCTGTTCCCCAGATTTCCCCACCTGTGCCCCATTTTTCTACAGCAGGGAAGCAGAAACCCCTCTCCCAGTGTCAGGAGAACTAATACTGCTCCTGGTTCGGTGTTACCCATGGGAGGAAAAATGATGAGAAAAGCAGTTTCTGCTGTAATCCTTGGATAGTCATTGTAATTAACTCCTAAAGGAATATAAAACTGCAGAGATATCTATTCACTTTATTGAAAGCATATCATAAGTAGGCTTTATTTAACAAGTGCATAATTTTCCAAAAGCTTGTGATCATGGAGAGGAGCTGAGATATTAAGAGAAGAGGTTGAACTTGGCATTCTTTGTTCAGGGATCCCTGGGGCACAGATCATCCAAGAGAGCCATAATTTTGTTTAGTCAGAGTTCACAGGAGTTCACTGCTGATGCCAGGGGACAGCTTGTCCATGTATTAGACCATTCCATTGCTAAGTCTTCTCTGTAGAAATGGAGAAAGGGAATGCATGTGAGTCAGACCCAGATAATTTTATTACAAATAGAATTCTATTACTAATCAATTATATTATGAATCAATATAAAGGAATTTATTACAAATCAATACAAAGGTTAGAAAGTGAAAGTGTTCATCATTCAGTCATGTCTGACTCTTTGTGACCGCATGGACTATAGCCCACCAGGCTCCTCTGTCGATGGGATTCCCCAGAGAAGAAAACTGGGGTGGGTCACCCTTCCCTTCTCCAGGAGAGCTTCCTGACCCAGGGATTGAACCCAGGTCTCCCACATCTTTTGTCTGAGCCACCAGGGAAGCCCAAAGGTTAGAAAATGAGACCTCAACATTTGGCCGAAGGTTGGTATTTGGGGCTTAGATTTGAGTTCCATGGTATTATGTATGAGCTGCTAAAATTTTCCCAGAGGAGAGCAAGATTTTGACCCTCCCAGACTCAGACAGCAAGGAGAGCCTGACGGTGATAATGAGTGAGTTGGCTCAGAACACAAACCTTTGTGGGTGCATGAACCTGCCCATTTAGTGTAGAAAGCCAGATTTTAAAAGAAAGAATGAAGCTGGATGAAGAAAGCTATCTGGGATCACCCTCTGAGATATAAGTGCATAACTCATAGAAAGGCTGACAATAAAATGTAAGAAGCTAGCGTGCAGTCTGGGGCATTCATATTCCCTTAGGGGTTATATGCCCAGCGGTTAGTCCAGGCCCTTCAGAAAACACCCCAGTGGCTCTGGCCACATCCCAGCACCCTGCCCTCATCTCTACCACTCTGCCCACAAGCTTAAGCCACAGTCGCCTTCATCAGTTATTCATCCATGCACCTCTCCATCTGGCTTTTGGGCTTCATATTTACTGAGCCCTCGTCTGGATACATTATGACCCCTGGGTCTCATGCTGAGGGGTTGTCTTTCCCTTCGTATGTTAGATCTCAGATACAATGACATCTCCTTGGAAAGCTTCTGTTCAACCACAATCTAAAGTACCTGTGGCGGATTCATTTTGATATTTGGCAAATCTAATACAGTTATGTAAAGTTTAAAAATAAAATAAAATTTAAAAAAAAAAAAAAAAAAAAAAAACTAGAACAAAAAATTTCACAATTTGTATGGAAATGCAAAATATCCTGGATAGCAAAAGCAACCTTGACAAAGAAAACTAGAACTGGAAGAATTAACCTTCCTGACTTCAGACTATACTACAAAGCTACAGTCATCAAGACAGTATGGTACTAGCTGAAAAGCAGAAATCTAGACCAATGGAACAAGATAGAAAGCTCAGTGATAAACCCACACATCTATGGGCACCTTATCTTTGACAAAGGATGCAAAAATATACAGTGGAAAAAAGACAGTCTCTTCAACAAGAGGTCCTCAGAAAACTGGTCAACTACATGTAAAAGAAAGAGATTAGAACACCTCCTACACCACACACACAAATAAACTCAAAATGGATTAGAGATATGACTGTAAGATCAGAAACTATAAAACTCTTAGAGGAAAACATAGGCAGAACACTCTATGTCATAAGTCACAGCAAGATCCTCTATGATCCAATCCTTGAGTAATGGAAATAAAAACAAAGTTAAACAAATGGGACCTAATTAAACTTAAAAGCTTTTACACAATGAAGGAAACTCTAAGCAAGGTGAAAAGACAATCCTTAGCATGGGAGAAACTAACAGCAAATGAAAAACTAATAGCAAAATAAAAACAAAGAGTTAATCTCCAAAATATACAAGCAGCTCATGCAGCTCAATATCAGACAAACAAACCAATCAAGAAGTGGGCAAAAGACCTAAACAGACATTTACTCAAAGAAGACATAGCAAAGATAGATAAACCAGATGGCTAATAAACACATGAAAAGATGCTCAACATTGCTCATTGTTAAAGTAATGCAAATCAAAACTACAATGAGCTATCACCTTAAAATGGGCAGAGAGGCTGTCATCAAAAAAAAAAAAAAAAAAAACCTAAAAACAATAAATGGTGCAGTGTGGTGAAAAAGGAACCCTCTTGCCCTGTCAGTGAGAATGTAAATTGATACACCCACTATGGAGAACAGTATAGAAATTCCTTAAAATCTAGGAATAAAACTACCATGCTGTGCTGTGCTTAGTTGCTCAGTCATGTCTGACTCTTTGCAACCCCATGGACTGAAGCCTGCCAGCCTCCTCTGTCCATGGGGATTCTTCAGGCAAGAATACTGAAGTGGGTTGCCATGCCCTCCTCCAGGGGATCTTCCCAGACCAGGGAACAAACCCAGTTCTCCCACATTGCAGGCAGATTTTTTACTGTCTGAGCCACCAGTGAAGTCCAAGCACAGGGTTCCTCCTGACCCAGGAATCGAACTGGGATCTCCTGAATTGCAGGTGGATTCTTTACCAGCTGAGCTACTTGGGAAGCCCAAAACTACCATATGACACTGCAATCCCACTTCTGGGCATGTACCCTGAGAAAACCACTATTGAAAGAGACACACATGCCCCAGTCATTCTGAGAGAGTCATTTCCTAGGCAGGTTGATAGGGAGTCTAGGGGTTCCCAAGGAGAGAGGGGTCTGGAATTATCAAGGAGGAAGAAAGGACAAACTTTTTTTCCTTCTCTACATTCCTTAGGATTATATAACAATAATGTATCCTGCCTGAGGACAGTCTTTGGATTAAACCTTCTGGCTAATTCTGTTATCTTAAAATGTAAATTATGGGAGTAGGTCTGATGAGGTCTTTACAACCTCCAGACATTCTTTGGATTATATAGCTTCATTGTTAACACTAGCAAGCGGGTACTCTTTCTGCCCACTTCTGATGCCTATGTCAGAAGCTTTCTCTATCTCCTTTATACTTTAATAAAACTTTATTACACAAAAAAAAAAAAAAAAAAAAATAAAGTACCCGCTTCGCCTCCTTTGTCAATAGCACCATGCTGCTCGCTGTTGTATTTTCCTGAAGGCATATACAACTGCCTAAAAATGTCCTATTTTTTCACTTATTTATTTACATCCCCTTCCACTGGTGTAAGAGCTCCAGGAAATCATAAATTCTAACTTGTTGAGAGCCTAGTTACAACAGAATCTGGCACTGAATTGTGAAATAAGAGTGGTCCTGCCTGTGCGATGAGGAAGCAGTAGGGAGGATGAGATGTTATGTAGTTCTCTGGGTACGTGATGACATTTATGGAATGTTTGATCTAAAAAAAAGCAATAACACAATTAAGCTATGACGGTGCTGTCAGGGAGGAAGAAATTTTCCTCTGCCCCTAGATACTTGACAGATTGTGTGTGTGATCACTCAGTTGTGTCCCACTCTTTGTGACTCCCAAGAATGGTGGCCCACTAGGCTTCTCTGTCCACTTAATTTCCCAGGAAAGAATACTGGGGAGGGTTGCCATTTCATTCTCCAGGAGATCTTCCTGATCCAGGGACAAACTGAGGTCTCCTGCATTGCAGATGGATTCTTTATCTTTGCACCAGCTGGAAAGCCATTTGACAGATTAACAGGACACAATCAAACCAAAGTTGAATGGCATCATGGGAAAACTCAGAAACCTCAGTAACTCACTAAAAAAGCCAAAGTCCTCACCTTAAATACCATCTTCACCTGAAGATAAAGGAGGATGGTAGGGGTAATGATTTGAGACTTCAAAGGGGAGGAAAGCAATTCATATGGAGATAGAAAAGCAGATGTTTGGTTGGGGAAAAAAAAAAAAAGTGTGCTGGACCAGGCAAAGACAGAGGGATACCAAGAAGAATTTTAACACACGAATTTTGCTAGGAATCCTCCCTGTCTACATACATAGCTCAAACTATAGCTACCCATGGGATAGCTCATTTCCTGGAGCAAGTTTTCTATTCACATTATTTTAGGCGGTTGTGCTCCTGCTGCTGCTGCTAAGTCACTTCAGTCATGTCCAACTCTGTGCGAACCCATAGACTGCAGACCACCAGGCTCCCCAGTCCCTGGGATTCTCCAGGCAAGAACACTGGAGTGGGTTGCCATTTCCTTCTCCAGTGCATGAAAGTGAAAAGTGAAAGTGAAGTCGCTCAGTCACATCTGACTCTTCGTGACCCCATGGACTGCAGCCTACCAAGCTCCTCTGTCCATGGGATTTTCCAGGCAAGAGTACTGGAGTGGGGTGCCATCACCTTCTCCGAGGCAGTTATGAGGAAGGTCAAAGTTTCTATTTGAGTCATCTGGCACTTGATTGTTTTCAGTTCAAAATAATCTGGTGACCAAAGAGACATTTAAGGTGGCAAGTTCAGCTTTTCACAATGCCAAGGACAAGATTACCTTCCTCTGCGGTGTACGTTGGGCAACTCACTCAGTAGAAACCACCATCATGGTCAATATTGTAGGCAACACTTCATAGAACCACCCTGTTTTCACAGCAATGAGGTTTTAAAACTAGGTGCATGCTGACTTTAAATCTCACCAACACACAAGATGGCTGAGAAGAGATAAATATTAAGAAATAAATTTCCTATAATTGCATCAAATACATCAAATCTTATAGAATGCTTTCCCCTTGGCTGTGGGAAGCACTGGTCAGAATAACACAAATTCTAACTTTGTTAATAGGTAGAGCTTAAGTCTTAATTCCTACCACTCCACTTACCAAATGAGTGACTTCAAAGTAATGTCTTAACTTTTATGATCAGAATATCCTTATTCAAATGAGATGTTCACATGACCTTGATGTAGCTTGAGAAGATTATTGGGTGAATTATGTTAAATGCCTGCCCCATGACTGGCATGGAAGAGATAACCCAAAGCCAGCAGTCTGGGTTGTTATCTGATTTATTCTCACCAGAACCTCAGGTGGAAGGCAAGCTCAGGTGTTATAATTGATGAAGAGATAGTACCAGGAAGACGTGCCCACAGCTGAAAAGCACAGTTTGAAACCCCATGTTCTACCCTCTGCCCCAGTGCTGCTCCTTTCCTAAAAATAACTCAACATGACTCTTTTCTTCTTTTTTTTTAGCTTGCTTACATGTGCATGTGAGTAAATGTGTGTTGTAATGTTCTGTACATAAAAGAAATGTATAAAAGTATTTGTAAGTGCCAGAGAGGAATAAGACAGAACACAAATAAGCATGTACCCACATCCAGTATAAGAAAGAGATCCTATTACCGAATGTCTACCACAAGTCTCCCCTACCCCAATAACACCTACCTCTCTCCATTCTCCCAAGAGGGGCCAATATCCTGAAATTGGTGTTTCTAATAAATTGGATTTTGAATATGGTTTTCTTCCATATGTGTTTATCTTTAAAGTTGTATCATTTCATTTTCTCATTTTTTAATTTAAATAAATGGTAGTATACCTTATATATTTTGAGTTGTTTTTTGCCACTGAATATTGGGTTCTTGAGATCCCACCATGTTGTTGAAAAAGGTAGTTCATTATTTTTCATTCTTTTTCTTAACATAAAACATTTTGCTGTTTTATGTTATTCTATTGTCAAAAAATAACACAAAAGATTTATCCATTCTACAAATGGCAGATTTTTCAGTTATTTTCAGTTCTTGTATGTATCTGTGCAAGAGTTCCTTTAGAATATAAAACTTATATGCCATAAGACATTTGTTTAATTTTCACTCAACTATTTAATTGTAAAAATTGTTTTTATTACAGGCATTGTTTAAGCACTGAAGTTAGAGCAGTAAACAAAATATATAAAAAGAGCAGTAAAGAAAACATACAAAAATCTCTTCTCTTATGGTGCTTATATTCTTGTGAGAAAGACAAATAGTACATATAAGAAAAAAAAATTATGTTTGCCAGGATAGTCCTGATTATGCTACTGTGGTAAATATTGATAATCCTCAAATCTTAGAGGCTTAAAAATATTATTTCGTGATTATGTTACATGTTCTTTACAGGCAGCTGGAATCGCTCTCCAATTTGTCATCTTTCTCATTTGGGGACCCAGGATGACCAAAGTAGTACACTCTGGGAACATTGCAGGCACCACAGGAAGAGGGCAAAGAGAATGTGACAAAAACCACATCAAGCTTCTGCACAGAATGAACACATGTCCCTCATGTGTTTATGGCCTCAGACCTCAGGAAAGGTACCTACCCTGGCTCAGGAGGCAGCGGTGAACTCCAGCCACTCACCTAGAAGAAAGAGGTGATCAAACACTTGGAAGCAATCCTGGTTACTGACTCAAACAGAGTTTATTAGTTCAGTTACACAGTCATGTCCAACTCTTTGTGACCCCATGAATCCCAGCACGCCAGGCCTCCCTGTCCATCACCAACTCCTGGAGTTCACTCAGACTCATGTCCATTGAGTCAGTGATGCCATCCAGCCATCTCATCCTCTGTCATTCCCATCTCCTCCTGCCCCCAATCCCTCCCAGGATCAGAGTCTTTTCCAATGAGTCAACTCTTCACATGAGGTGGCCAAAGTACTGGAGTTTCAGCTTCAGCATCATTCCTTCCAAAGAAATCCCAGGGCTGATCTCCTTCAGAATGGACTGATTGGATCTCCTTGCAGTCCAAGGGACTCTCAAGAGTCTTCTCCAACACCACAGTTCAAAAGCATCAATTCTTCGGCACTCAGCCTTCTTCACAGTCCAACTCTCACATCCATACATGACCACAGGAAAAACCATAGCCTTGACTAGCTAGATGGACCTTTGTTGGCAAAGTAATGTCTCTGCTTTTGAACATGCTATCTAGGTTGGTCATAACTTTCCTTCCAAGGAGTAAGCGTCTTTTAATTTCATGGATGCAGTCACCGTCTGCAGTGATTTTGGAGCCCCAAAAAATAAAGTCTGACACTGTTTCCACTGTTTCCCCATCTATTTCCCATGAGGCGGTGGGACCGGATGCCATGATCTTCGTTTTCTGAATGTTGAGCTTTAAGCCAACTTTTTCACTCTCCACTTTCACTTTCATCAAGAGGCTTTTTAGTTCCTCTTCACTTTCTGCCATCAGGGTGGTGTCATCTGCATATCTGAGGTTACTGATATTTCTCCTGGCAGTCTTGATTCCAGCTTGTGTTTCTTCCAGTTCAGCGCTTCTCATGATGTACTCTGCATATAAGTTAAATAAGCAGGGTGATAATATACAGCCTTGACGTATTCCTTTTCCTATTTGGAACCAGTCTGTTGTTCCATGTCCAGTTCTAACTGTTGCTTCCTGACCTGCATACAGATTTCTCAAGAGGCAGGTCAGGTGGTCTGGTATTCCCATCTCTTTCAGAATTCTCCACATTTTATTGTGATCCACACAGTCAAAGGCTTTGGCATAGTCAATAAAGCAGAAATAGATGTTTTTGTGGAACTCTCTTGCTTTTTCCATGATCCAGCGGATGTTGGCAATTTGATCTCTGATGGTTGTAATAATAAGAAGAAAGATGCAACAGGAAGAGGACTAGCACAAGACTACAGAACGGGGAAGCAGAATTGGGGAGAGTAATTAGCATATGGTAATTAGAGACGGTCCCATCAAGCTGACATTAGAACCAATAACCAAAGCAGACAAAAGAATGACCCATGGTTGTGGGCGGGGGCAGGTGTGGAGGGGGTGAGGGGCTGGGGGATGTACTTCCAGGGAAGCCCACTCCCACATTCAGAAAAAAGCTCAGGGCAGAAGCTAAGCGGAGTGTTCTAGAAACAGGACAAGAAGGAGCCGGAAGTAGAACCCGAGTTAAACTGGAGGCAGTTTGTGAAAAGACATTTATTCTCTAAGTTATGAAGATTTCAGTACAGGTATTTGAGCAGAAAAGTGACATGATCTGACACATTTTAGTAGGGTGGCTGCTGTGGTAAGAATATAGGGAATGACAGAGGAGGGAGTGAAAAAACCTGAAACAGGAGCCTAGTTAAGAGGATATTTTAATAATTTAGACCAAAGATGAAGGTGATATGAATTGGGCTGCTGGAAGTTAGGATTATGAAAAGTGGTCAGATTTGGGAGTCTGAAAGGAAGAAAGGAGTCAAAGAGCTTTAAGACATAGGTGTGAGCAAGAGGAATTTGCAAAGACCACTCAACAGGATGGACAAGACATCTTCAGCTTTACAAGGATAGTGAATCGAAAAAGCAAGAGAGTTCCAGAAAAACATCTATTTCTGCTTTATTGACTATGCCAAGGCCTTTGACTGTGTGGATCACAATAAACTGTGGAAAATTCTGAAAGAGATGGGAATACCAGACCACCTGATCTGCCTCTTGAGAAATCTGTATGCAGGTCAGGAAGCAACAGTTAGAACTGGACATGGAACAACAGACTGGTTCTAAATAGGAAAAGGAATACGTCAAGGCTGTATATTGTCACCCTGCTTATTTAACTTATATGCAGAGTACATCATGAGAAGCGTTGAACTGGAAGAAACACAAGCTAGAATCAAGACTGCCAGGAGAAATATCAATAACCTCAGATATGCAGATGACAGCACCCTGATGGCAGAAAGTGAAGAGGAACAAAAAAGCCTCTTGATGAAAGTGAAAGAGGAGAGTGAAAAAGTTGGCTTAAGGTTCAACATTCAGAAAACAAAGATCATGGCATCTGGTCCCATCACTTCATGGCAAATAGATGGGGAAACAGTGGAAACAGTGTCAGACTTTATTTTTGGGGGCTCCAAAATCACTGCAGATGCTGATTGCAGCCATGAAATTAAAAGACGCTTACTCCTTGGAAGGAAAGTTATGACCAACCTAGAGAGCATATTCAAAAGCCAGAGACATTACTTTGCCAACAAAGGTCCATCTAGTCAAGGCTATGGTTTTTCCTGTGGTCATGTATGGATGTGAGAGTTGGATTGTGATGAAGGCTGAGTGCCGAAGAATTGATGCTTTTGAACTGTGGTGTTGGAGAAGACTCTTGAGAGTCCCTTGGACTGCAAGGAGATCCAACCAGTCCATTCTGAAGGAGATCAGCCCTGGGATTTCTTTGGAAGGAATGATGCTGAAGCTGAAACTCCAGTACTTTGGCCACCTCATGCGAAGAGTTGACTCATTGGAAAAGACTCTGATGCTGGGAGGGATTGGGGGCAGGAGGAGAAGGGGACGACAGAGGATGAGATGGCTGGATGGCATCACTGACTCGATGGACATGAGTCTGAGTGAACTCCAGGAGTTGGTGATGGACAGGGAGGCCTGGCGTGCTGCGATTCATGGGGTCACAAAGAGTCGGACACGACTGAGCGACTGAACTGAACTAAACTGATGGAGTGCTGCGTCCAGCAGCTGCATCTGTTAGCCTACACCTGAAAGATTCAGATATCGCTTTTGTTCCATATCTTAAGTAACAATACTCCTTGAGATTTTAACCTGTTTGTTAAACTGGTGGGTATTAAGTGTTACCAAGTTTTATTTTTAGTTCATAATTCCTTGATTTTTCATGAGTAATCTTCACATACTCATTTGACAATTGAGATCTTTTCAATCAAAAGACTGATTACTGAATCAGTTCTTTTTCCTATTGAGTTGCCTGTTTTTTTTCTTTTTCTGTCAAAGTTGTTTATATATGTAAGTGAAATTGAAAACATCTTCTCGTCTATCACTTACATATTTTCTTCCTTCTGTGCTGTCCTTTATTAAATGCTTTTAAATTTTAATGTACTCAGATCTTTCAATCTCCTTTTACGTTATTAAATATTGTCTCTTATTAACATTAAACCTAAGTTTATGTTATTAAATATTGTCTCTTATTAACATTAAATCTAAGTTTACCAGTGTTTTCTTAGATTTTAAACTAAAAGTTTTACTGTTTCTATTGAAGTCTTTATCCAATGTTAACTTGATGTTTTCCAATGGTGTGAAATTGTGAGAACATTTGTTGCCAACTCTGTTTCTTTTCATGTGGTATTGTCCACTGTAACACAACAATTAACCCAAAGCTTAGTGGCTTAGAAGAACAAACATTTCGCTCAAAGTTTATCTGTATCAGTAATTGAAGAGCAGATAACCTGGGTGGTTTTGTCTCGGTGTCTCTCGTGGGGTCACGGTTACAATGTGGCTGAAACTGGAGTCACCTCAAGCTTTGACACGTGACTGCTGGCAGTTCCTTACCGTGGGGGCCTCTCCAAAGGGATGCTTGAGTGATTTAGAACACAGCCACTGGCTTCTCGAGAGTGACCTGAGAGAGAATAAGTGGTAACAGCAAGCCCTTTGTGACCTATTTTAGATGTGGTATGAGCATGGCTTCTTAGAGGAAAGTCACCTAGTCTAACACACATTCAAATGAAGGGGAATTAGGTTTTAGTTCTTGAAGAGAGAAATAGCAAAGAATTTGAGTCACACCCACATTGGTGACTACAGCATCTCTTCTGTCACAGCTCACATGTGCTTACTTCATAGGTCTGTCACTGGTACTATGGCTTTTTTGCCTATTCCGGCACCGATTCCACCCTGCTTGATTTCTGTGGCCTTGTAATACATCTTTACATCGGGTAGAGCAAGATCCCCTCAGGTAACTGTTGTTGTTGTCTTGCTCCTTCTCCACCTCCTCCTCCATCCCCTTAATCTTCCTCTCCTTCTGAAAGCAGCTCTTTTGCCCCTTTCCTGTTGGTACATTTCTGTTCACCTCTAACTTTAAAAGAATCCAATTATAGAAATGAAGCACAAGGCAATTGAAACTAACTCCTGACTTATGCCCACCTGAATGCACTCCATGCCTTGTCTAATCTGCTGATTCTTTTCCTAGATAAAAAGAGGTAAGAATGAAAAATTAAGCTGTTTTAAAAAATGACTGACTCTACCCTCCCAGCATCCTAAGCAATTCTGCAGGCAGATCATGTGGGCAAGATAATATCTGAAGATATTAGCACCCAGTCTGTACTCAATGGAGGATGATTCAGAACCCACTCTCTTGCCTTGATGATTCACTGAGATTCTCCCCCTTCTTTAGACCCTTTAAACTGTCATTGCTGACAGGATCTTCAGAGTTGGTCTCAGGACACAAGTCTATCTTTTCCTCAGATTGCCATCTTTCCTGATTAAGGCACCTTTCCTTTCTATTCACACTTGCCTCTCAAATTGTTGGTTTATGAGCAACAAGCAGCCAAACCTGGGTTCAGTAACATTTCCTCAAATCTTTCTTTATCCTTTGCTCTTTTCTAATGTTTTAGAATCATCCATGGTCTTTCATGGAGAAACCTGTTGTAATTTCTACTAGAGTTGCATTTACTTTAGATATGAATTTGGAGAGAACTACTTCATGGCATTGAGTTTTCTTATTTGTGAATATTTTATATATTTCTTTTATTGACATCTATTTTAATGTGTTTAAACAAATTACTGAAATATTTTTATAGAATAATTCACATAATATTTAGATTTATTTCTAGCCACTAAAGCTTTTGGTTGCTACATCAAATGTTTTTCCAATTTTTCTCTTAAATCATCTGTTACTGGCCTATAGAAATACATTTTTTTTTTTTTTAGAATGGCTGTATCTGGACTACCAGCAAAGCAGTATTACTAATTTTAATGATATCAAAAAAGGAGTGACTACTCACTCCAGTATTCTTGCCTGGAGAATTCCATGGACAGAGGAGCCTGGTCGGCTACAGTCCATGGGGTCACAGGGAGTTAGAGACAACCAAATAACTAATACTACTACTAATATTTAATGATCTTTTATACATTTTATGAGTTTTCTATATGTATTAGTCAGGCTTTCCAGCCAGTGCATTGATAAAGAATATACCTGCCAATGCAGGAGACACAGGAGACTCAGGTTTGATCCCTGGGTCGGGATGACCCCCTGGAGTAGGAAATGGCAACCCACTCCAGGATTCTTGCCTGGAAAATTCCATGGACAGAGGAGCCTGGCAAGGTACAGTCCATGGGGTCACAAAGAGTCGGATGTGACTGAGTAACCGAGCACATACACACACCTGTGTGTGTCAGTAGCTCAGTTGTTTCCAACTCTTTGCAACCCCTTGGACTGTAACCCGCCAGTCTTCTCTATCCATGGAATTCTCCAGGCAAGAATCCTAGAGTGGGTTGCCATACCCTTCTTCAGGGGATCTTCCTGACCCAGGAATCAAACCCAGGCCCCCTGCACTGCAGGCAGATTCTTTACCATCTGAGCCACCAGAGAAGCCCATATTAGTCATAGTTCTCTAGATAAGCAGAAGCAACTGCAGAGAGTTCAACTGAATGATTGATCAATATGTCAATAGGTAGGTGTAAGAGATTTCTTGTTGGAATTGAAGCACATGTTTGGAGTCTGAGAAGTCCCACATTCTGCCTTCTGCAGGTTGGGAACAAGGAAAGCTGGTAATCCAGTCTGAATCTGAAGACCTGAAAATTGGGAGGCTGATGATGTTCACCCTAGTCTGAGTTAAAAATTCTAAGAGCCAGGAGTGCTGATATCCAAGGGCAGGAGAAGATAGATGTTTCAGCTCCAATAGAGGGATAAATATGCCTCTTCTTTGTTTTTCTGTTCTCTTCACCCCTCCCAGTGGTTGGATGATGTCCATTCACAAAGGTGAGGGGAATCTTTTTTACTCAGTTCACCAGTTTAAATGCTAATCTCTTCTGGAGATTCGCAGACGTGCTGAGAAACAATATTTCACCAGCTACATAGGCATCCTTTAGACCAGTCAAATTTTGTGTTGACACATAATACTAACCATCACATAATATTTATAAAGCATCATGTTAACATCAAGTTTGCCTCCTTTTTTCCAATTCCTACTTTTGTTTATATTTCTAAAATTTGAATACACTGCATAGACTTCAAGTTTGGCAATACTGCTTTTTCAAGAATACTTAGTAATATCAAATGTGCCATCACCTCTGCTTTTCTCTATCCTCAGAAAGATGTCACAGGACTTGAAAATAACAAATTGCAGATAAACCTAATTTAGCTACAAAGGGAGATGATTATTGCAGTTTGTGCCCAATTGTTTTAGTAAAAATATACAGAGTTAAATTCAGAGGTTGGGGTACTACAGTGGTACACACATCATGTTTTACCCCTTAATAATGTTCTTTTTTTTGGCACACACAGGAATAGCCCCAACCTGAGAATGGATCAAACAAAAGGGAAACTTCCCTGTGATGAAAAGATAAAATATTGAATAGTTCTTCAATCTGAGAACATATTTTTTAGTTGAATTTGCAGTCTCTTCAGTCCTCAATCATTTGTTTTAACCTCTATTTCAATTTTAAAAAAACATTGGAAAGCCATGAAAGGGTGGTAAATAATGTGGGACGCCCATTAATATGGATGAGTAGCAATGAAGTTTGTACCTTGATCAGAGATATACAACCAGATGGGTCCTATTGATGGTATACTAATACCATAAGTACTATTTATTATATTTTCTTATTCTCATATTTTCTATGGTTGCTCCTGTTTCTGTTACAGAATAAGCTGAATCTAGGTAGAATGGTGTCAATTACTGTCAGCATACATTTGTAGCATCCCCACTCTACTTACACACACACACACACACACACACACACACACCCCATCCCCCCACACACACACTCTCTCACACACACACCTCTGTTGACTTTAATTCTCTTGCCAGCTACGCACAGTCCTGTGTCCTTGGGGAAGTTAATTAGAGCTGCTTTCTCTCCTGCCTATTCACAACTTCTTTCTCTCAGTAAGAAACCTTACTCTCATCTTTTCAATGTATTTTCTTATTTGTTCAATCCTTGCATGCACATAGTTTCAGAATTACTAACCTAAGCCCTTTTAAGAAATAAATTTGCTATCTATAGTATTTGTATATAGTTCTTTTTGTCTTTAGACTCAAAGTATCTAAGTCAAAATCCTGATTTGCAAAGTTATTTAGGTTGATCCCTCTTTGCCCAGACCCTTCAGTCTAGTTATTAAGTCATTTGTAAT
This sequence comes from Bubalus bubalis, assembly GCF_019923935.1. Taxonomy (NCBI): domain Eukaryota; kingdom Metazoa; phylum Chordata; class Mammalia; order Artiodactyla; family Bovidae; genus Bubalus; species Bubalus bubalis. The sequence continues at coordinate 6,405,190 of NC_059164.1, read as the reverse complement.
GCAGTTAGGTCACGTTTTTTTTTGACTGTCCTTTTATAGTTTTATTTGGCAGTATGATTCATCATGACTTGAGTTTTGTTTTGAAGCCATAATTGAGGGTCAAGTGCTAAAACCAGCATGTGTTATTTTTGGAGATACACTGTCTAAGGAAGCAGTGAAACATCATATGTAAGCAGGGTTTACAAGGACAGCATAAAAAAAGAACTTCAAGTTACAGATTTAGTTGAAAGAAAGAAGTTATATTTAAGAATTAACAGATCTGCTGTTCAATATTTCCCATCTAAACATTGGTGCTTAAAAGGGTCTTCCACATAGGAATTTTTTTAATCTCTTGCATGGCTGCTAATCATGTACAGTTGCCAAAACATTAGTGAGAGATCACATCAGCGACGCTTGCTTGGGAAAGCCAGCAGGGTCTGCAGGTTCAGTGCAGCATAAACACTGCCCACACAGTCATGCTTTTTGTGCATGTTCTACTTGAACACGATGATGGAATAATGGCAATGCTTATTTATTTATCTTTGATTTTGACAAACAGAGAATGATGTAAAACAATAAATGATTACAAGGTCATCACCTGCAGTTTGAAGGTTTGAAGGGAAATGTATTGCACATATATTCAAATGATTTGGATATATTAGCAAAAAACATACTGGATGATTGCAGCTGGTGTCAAAATGCAAGCCAATGTAGTAATCCCTTCATAGATAAAGTCTTGCCTCCCCACCACAAAGCGAGCTGAGCTGAAATGCACATAGTGCTCTGGTAAAAGTTGTGAATGGCATAACATCTAGTGTCTTAAATTTTAGAGTATTCTTATCAGCATCTGATGATATAGAAACTAATTATGAATCAGTTATTATGAATGGAGAGGCATGATAGTTATCATTGGGAAAACTACAGAATGGACATCAGCATTCCTCATTCCTCTAAGATAAGAAACAAATGTAACCTTACATTGGTCAGCAGGACTTGTAGTATTGTGTGATTTTGGTTCCCCCACCCCCAGTTTATTTAGCCACCCTTCATGGCACGTAGGCTGTTAGTCCCATGACCAGGGATCAAACCTGCGCCCCCTGCATTATAACACAGAGTCTTAACTACTGGACTGGCAGGGAAGACCCATCTTTGACATTTTTAATCATCTGAATGTATCAATGCCAGGAAGGATTTACATAGACTTGTCAATGTAGATACAATCAAAGAACACAATTAAAACCCTTTAAGAACAGAATTTCTAGATATTATTTGATAACTAAACAATTTTAGATCAACTAAATGATGACCTTAATGCTGCATATCTATTGGAAATTCTCAATAGACACTTTACGAATTGGATGAAATGTTTTAAAAATTATTTTCCATCAAAAGAAGATCCACTGCAAGGAAACTATAGCTTTAAGAATAATTTATAAATTAAAAATTACAGATAAATTTAAATGATCTTTCAGTGACACAGAATCCATTTCTTTTGTTGAAAAATCATTCAAATTTAACTGTAATTTGCATGATAATGTCCTTGAACTAGCTACTAATGTTTTAAAAATAAATTTTGAAAATATCTTTGTTTACGTTTAAAGTATCCCATTCTTCATTTGGATAAAACCTAAAAGCAAAAGTCTTAGCCTGCAGAAATTGCTTAAATTTTATTTATTTTAATATTCTTATCAACATACTTCTGAAAGACTAGTTTCTATATCAAAATTTGTTAAGACAAACAATTTAGGGGATCATTACCTGTGTTAATAGTTGTCAATCCGTTAACAAATAAGAAGTAACTTCATTGGTCCATTAAAAATCTTTAAATATTGATATTTTAATGTTCATTATGACTTCATGTGTATTCATTAATATGGGAAATCAAATTTGTAATTTTTGTTTAGCTACTATTGAACAGTGATAGAGAGCTAGTGATTAGTTAGAAGCATATTTTCAGGAAATAAGATGTGTACTTTTTGTAATTCTTTTATTTCCCTATATCATATTTCATTAAACTATATTTACAAAAAAGTAAGTTTATTTTTGTCTAAAGAAGTCATAAAACTAGGGAATTAGTTTGTATGTATGTCCTTCAGTTCAGTTCAGTTGCTTAGTCACTTTGACTTTCTGCGACCCCATGAACTGCAGCACACCAGGCCTCCCTGTCCATCACCAACTCCCAGAGCTTGCTCAAACTCATGTCCATCTAGTCGGTGATGCCATCCAACCATCTCATCCTCTGTCGTCCCCTTTTCTTCCCACCTTCAATTTTTCCCAGCATCAGGGTTTTTCCAAATGAGTCAGTTCCTCACATCAGATGGCCAAAGTATTGGAGTTTCAGCTTCAGCATTAGTCCTTCCAATGCTATTCAGGGATGATTTCCTCGAGGATTGACTAGCTTGATCTCCTTGCAGTCCAAGGGACTCTCAAGAGTCTTCTCCAACACCACAGTTCAAAAGCATCCATTCTTCAGTGCTCAGCTTTCTTTCTAGTCCAACTCTCACATCCATACATGACTATTGGAAAACCCATAGCTTTGACAAGATGGACCTTTGTTGGAAAAATAATGTCTCTGCTTTTTAATATGCTGTCTAAGTTGGTCATAGCTTTCTTCCAAGGAGCAAGCATCTTTTAATTTCATGGCTGCAGTCACCATCTGCAGTGATTTTGGAGCCCAAGGAAATAAAGTCTCTCACTGTTTCCATTGTTTTCCAATCTATTTGCCATGAAGTGATGGGACCAGATGCCATGATCTTAGCTTTTTGAATGTTGATTTCTAATCCATCTTTTTCACTCTCCTCTTTCACATTCATGGGAGGGTATGGGGAGGGAGGAGGGAGGAGGGTTCAGGATGGGGAACACATGTATACCTGTGGCGGATTCATTTTGATATTTGGCAAATCTAATACAGTTATGTAAAGTTTAAAAATAAAATAAAATTAAAAAAAATAAACATATCAAGTAGACATTAACAAAAAAAAAATAATAAAATAAAATTAAATTAAATTAAAAAAAAAAAAAGAAGAAGTTCTTTTGTTCCTCTTCGCATTCTGCCATGAGGGTGGTGTCATCTGCATATCTGAGATTATTAATATTTCTCCCAGCAACCTTGATTCCAACTTGTGCTTCATCCAACCTGGCATTTCACATGATGTACTCTGCATATAAGTTAAATAAGCAAGGTGACAATATACAGCCTTGATGTATTCCTTCCACAATTTGGAAGCAGTCTGTTATTTCATGTCCAGTTCTATGTATGTCCTTAAGTTGTTAAAAAAAAAAAAAAAAAAAGTTTGTCAAAATATTCTAGCAATTTATTTTTTATATAAATTTTTAAAAATTGAGGTATAATTCTCATATAACAGTATGTTAGTTTCAGATGTACAACATAATAATTCAATTTTTTAATATATTGTGAAATAATCACCACGGTAAATCTAGTTACCATCCATAACCACAGGTAACTATAATTTTTTTCCTTCTAATGAGAACTTCTAAGATTTACTCTCGTAACAAACTTGCAACATGTCACTTGCAGAAACATGCACAGTGATTCATTTTTATTGTATTTCATAAATTATCAGTCCAGTATAGACTGAATATAAAAACTAGACAAACAAAATTGAAAACAACAGCAAAAATAAAAGAAGAGAAAAGAAAGGAAAAGAAAAGAAAAGGATAACCTGTCCTCCATCAAAGATAGTTTGAGACTACAAGGAAGGTGTTTAATTTTGGAGTGAGCATCAGGTTTCATCTCTCCACTTTCCCCAGAGAAGGTGAAGGGTGTGGCCGTCCACCAGGACATCTGTGCACTGGCAGAGGTCCTCAGTCCACTAGAGTCACTGACTGTCCCTGGGCCCTGTGGAGCTTCCACCCCTCTGGGCTCTGTGTCTGTCAGTGTGGAGGGTTTTAGTTTCTGTCTGCTGAACTGGTACTTGGAGCTTATCAAGGACAGGATTTGTTCTGGAAATGGAGAGGGTGGAAATGAGTTACTTAGTGCAGCAAAATAGAACAGAGAATTTATTATCAGAATCGAGAGTCAGGTTAAATCCCTGCCTTAAAAAAAAAATAATTAGCTTGGTTGAAAATGAATTGATTAAAGGAGTCTTATACTCTCTTGTTTCATAATCTTGGTTTCATCTTCCAAATGGTAACACCAGAGTGAGGGATGTAGAGAAGTTACATAACAAATAACTTAGACAGAAGACACTAGACCTTAAACCTGTTTTCCTCCTGTGCCCAGTTCACCAGTTAAATCTGTCATTTGACATTGCTAAATTGTTTCCATGTTAATGACAGTGATAAGCAGATCACGTCATACCTAATATGTAAAGTTAAGTTAGTTAAAAACCACAGAATGCACATATCTCTAAATTATTATCTGCTTCTGGTGAGGGATCTATACTTCATTTTAATTTCTGTCTTCAAAAACGCTTTTAAGCTTGGTGGTGATTCATTTTATTGTACCTTTTATATACTTCCAGAATTGTTTCTTTCATCTATTATTTGAATGGTGATTGATGGAGAAATCATTCATGATAATATGCTCCAGAAGGAAAATATACCCACCCAGCTATTGTTTCAGCTCCTTAAATCATATTTTTACTTTGTCTGATAAAAAGGCTCATTTACCTTGGAAATAGCAAATGTGTCTGCTACAAAGTGGGTTTCCTGATGTCAAATAAGATAAATATCAGGCCAAGGAACAGAAGTACAGCTTTCTTTTTTGTTTTTGTTTTTAGTTGCTAGGTAGTGCCCAACTCTTTCAGGATCCCGTGGACTGTAGCTGCTAAGCTCCTCTGTCCATGGGATTTCTCAGGCAAGAATACTGGAGTGGGTTGCCATTTCCTTCTCCAGGGGATCTTCTTAACCCAGGGATCAAACCCAGGTATCTTGCATTGGCAGGCAGATTCTTTACCACTGAGCCACCTGGCAAGCCCATAGCTTTCTTATATATTAATAACTAAATACAGAGATTTGAAGTATTAAAAATGGCATTCCTCCAGGAAGAAGGGGGGTTGTCATTTACTCATCAAATATTTATTGAAAACCTATATATATCAGAAACTGATCTTAGAGCTGGAGCTACAATATAAACAAACAGAAATTCCCACCCTTGGCTCACATTGATCCTAAATGACTGTGTCTTTGCCAGAAAGAACTGAGTGGCCATTTCTACTGTCTGACTTCAATCATTGTAAACTTACCACAAAGTAGAATGAGTATCATACATTCCCTTGAATTCAACACCATCTGGAAATGTCACTGTGTGAACTTGAGCATCAGATATGAGTCAGGTGATTTACGTACATCCCTTCTCAGCCTCATAAATAAATACTCCAGGTAGGAGCTACTGTTTCCCTATGATACATCCTTACAGCTCACAATGCATAAAATGATTTCATCCAATCAAATGCCACAGCAGATCTGAGTTTTCCCCTGGTTGTTGGAAGGATTTTGGAAAAGTCTGTCAGGGAAATAGTACTGTTTAAAGCCTGTGGCTGGAATAAGTGTTGTTCTTTTGTACCCGTGCTTCTAGAAGATTTAAGGGCTTCTGGGACTCTTACGTAAATTGGCAGTTTCAGATCCTCTGAGAAATCATCTGATGCAGTTCCCTGTCTGTAGCACATTCTCTCCTAGTTAGAGTGAGAGTATGTCTGACACCAGAGGGTATTTTGACAGAAATCTTGTTTCTGATGTTTATTTGTTAAGTTTCACTCTAGGTCTTTTCTTTAAGGATACAGATGCCTGTTGTTTTTCATGACTTACTGAATAAATAGAACACAAGAGGAGGTTTGATTTCTTAAATAAGGAAAGCATTTAAGTTTATGCACTTAAACATATTTTATGTTAAGAAGTCTTTCAATTTAATTTCTCTTTTTTTGCTATAGTTTAAATATATAAGATTACCTTAAACGTTGAATTGACTAAATCAATGAAATTCATGCATTTTGGTACTAAAAAAATGAATTCCAAATGTAGATTTCTAAATTCTGTTTATTCTAAAGATTGTAAAATTAAGAAAGTAGAAGCCAAGGGTTTTGTTTTAGTTCTCTTATCATCTACTTGTGAGACCTTTGTCAAAACATTTATCATCCTGAGAAAATTAATTTTCCAAAATGTCATTACATTGAAGGACCATAAAATAACTAATGGTGGCCATCAATTATTGTAATAGAAAGCTTTACTAAAAATAACCGTAAAAATACCAATGTCTTAGTATCGTAATGATTTCATAATCAGCCACTGAACAAAGTATTTTTCATTAATATAGGAAAAATCTTATACATTAATATATTGCATTCAATGTGTGATTGAATTGATAGGAATAGCAACGCTGATCCCCATCACAATACAGAGAAACAGTAGATAAAGGAGAATGGAAAAAGATGGTGTAAAATGCATCTTTTTGTCCTTGTAGTGGAGCTGGAAGTGTATGGAAAGCAATGAAATAATTATGGTAAATGAAGAATTGTTTAACAGATTGCTTGTGTGAGGATACATAGAGTTCTGGCCTACAACCTGGGGTGAATTGGTAAGGGCAGCTGTGGTATTCTTATCATCCACTGATGTTAACACATGATTCTGAAGGAAACAGTATTAGAAGAAAGCTGCTTCAAGATTTATTCAGTGTGGCCACCGAATATGCAGCCTCCTTAATTTTTTCAAAGCGTTGCCCTTTAAACTATTCAGGAACATTCTAAAGAAAGCACAGCCAAAGCTGCCTCTGTCCTACCTCGAGTCCTTGCCAACCTTATAAATAAAAATTATGTGTGAAGAACAGCTGTGTGTGTGTGCATGTATGTGTGTGGAATATAAGCACCTATATATGAACATGCTTTGTGAGTATAGCATGTATAATCAATCAGAAATTGAAGATTGCTGAGATTAATTTTGTTTCTTGAATTTTCATGTTATTAAAGATTCTTAGTCGCTTGTTAGACAATTTGTGTGATAGATTATAAGGAATTAATTGTGATGGGAAAGACAAAAAGAAAGGGGACTTTTCTTGGGCAGTCGGCATCTCTCTTGTTCCATGTACTTTGCAAAGTCCTTTGTAATCAGTTTTTAGTATAAATTCATATTATAGTTATTAATATTCAAATATTATGGATGAGAAAACTAAGCACAGAGAGGTTAAATAACTTACATATAATGACCCACAAGTGACTACTGTTTCAAAGTTCAAAATATTTTTTATAAAAGCCTCAAGTTTGTATCATGTATCCTCATTTAGTCTCAATATATCATGGAGCCTCAAAGCAGTTGCTATCTCTTTGTGGCAATATCTGCTACCAAATCAATCAGGTCCCGATACTCACTGCTCACAAAATCAATTACATACTCATGAATGGTAGGGAAAGAAAAGTGCTTTTAATCTGAATGCCAGCAATCTGGGGAGATGGGGGACCCAAGTTCCCTTAAAACCACCTCCCAAGACTCTGCTATGAATGTTTTTAAAAGGAAGCAGAGAAAGAGTGTCAGTTAATCACTGAGACAGGCGATCAGAGGCATCACCATCCCCTGTGTGCAGACTTGTGAGCTCCTCGTGCCCTTTCTCTAGATGTCACACGGTCAGGGCTTACATTTTGTTTGGAGGTTACTGAAGGGGAAGCTAGGGAAGAGATCTGGTCCTCTGCTAATTATTGATTCTTCATTATTACTTCTTTAACCTATGGAAAGAAGAGACAAGTTAGGAAAGGTATTGTGCAATTAAAAAATTTGAAAAATATGATTGAATCAGAGATGAGTGGAACATGGGGGTGCTTGGTTTAAAGTTAGTTACAATATAACTTTGTAAAAGTGACAGGAAAAGGAGCTCCCTCCTGAGGACAGTTTCCCATAAAGAGTTGCTTACATGTCCTCCATAATTTAGTTGTGATTTAACTATTGATATCCACTAAGGTAATTGCTATATAACCACGTATATCATTTAGGACTGAGCCCACCTGCAAAAACAAAACAGACATCGAAGCAAAACAAAACAAGTGTCTGACTAATGAAGGCTAAATACAAAGATGAATCATCGCCTGCTGCCAAAGTCACCGCGTTAGGAATGAGTTTTGGCAAGTGAAGACAGAGGACCAGTGAAGTCATCAAGGTCCTAGGCGTTTCCTGTCTCCCTGTTCTGCCAAGATATTTCCTCCTCTTGCACCCAAGAGGACTGCCGAATGCCTTCAGGCATGTGTTTCTGCTCCAGACGTGAGAAAACAGAAAGGGAAAGCAGGGTAATAACTGTCCATGCCATCTGAGGCTGTGTCTATAATTGATAAAAACTGATATTACACGACCTCAGCTAGTGGAAAGAGCCTGTGAATATATTTAATAGAGCACACTGATATCCTAAAGCAAAGAATTTCATTTTCATGGGAAAAGAAGAAAGGATTTAAGTGGAAATGAATAATGTCTATCTCACAGAAAAATTCAACTCTAATGGATATCTACAGCCAAAGACACTATTGTTTCCATCCTGTCCCCCCAAATATCGTAGACTTTTGGATACTGATTTGAGAGAACTTTAACTATTGATACAACGGAAGCTAATCACTTGCCCTAAATCACATGCAAGTTGAGGAATGCTGATATAAACACCTAAGGGCTATATTTTAGCTTCCCATTCATTCCTTTAAGTAGCTTTTATCTTATTAATTCTTAAACACTAGCGCTTCAAATGGTCAGTCTTTCCATCTTTCCATTTGTGAACATATTTCAGTGTTCCAAGGTTTGGCCAAGAATATCACCTGCCATTTCAGTAAAGAAAGGATGCTGCAGACATAAAGGCATCAGCTTTGGCGGCCACTCCGAGCAGGCACCCTGAGTGGAATTCAGGATGGAGAAGAACAGGAGACTGGTTCTGTGAGTTAAGATGCAATTCTAAGGGATAATTTCAGTGAGCTCAGACTCTTGCATCTTCCCATATAGAGAAAAGCACTGACATCTTTAGCTTGAGATGTCCGTTTTTGTGATTAACAGTCATCTTTTGATGTTTGACTATGTATTTTTCCAAGCAAAACTCCTATATGTCCTGACTCCTCCCTTACCTCTGAAACAGGCCCTCAGAATCATCCGAGAAGCTGTATCTCTAGCCATAGTCCTCAGTAGTTTTGCCAAAAGAAAACCATAATTCTCAACTTTGAGGTTGTGGGGTTTTTTTTTTTTTTTTTTTTTCAGTTAACAAAGGGAGCCCATACATCTAACGTGTTATGTCATAAACAATCAGAACTTGGGAGGTTAAACAAGCAAAAGTCAACGTTGTGGGCTTTCTGGGTGGCTCAGCAGTAAAGTATCCACCTGCAAAGTCAGACATGGTTGAGCACAGCACACAGTCAGTGTTGTGGCTTTTCCTTTTTAGAAGTCCACTCAACCTCACCCCACATCCTTTTCCCTGGATGTAATGCCTTCTCCAATTCTCAGCTACTTGATTAACAAGTTTTCTACAGACAAACAAGATGACTGATATGAAAGATAAGCTCAAAATTCAGAGTAGAAAGACTTGGATAAGAGATCTGTTATCTTCTTCAGGGGTGAAAGCTGCATCTTGCTGTGCATTTACAGCAATTAAGAGCTAATGCACCAACATATCCAACCATAGGAGCTTTCAAACAAGATCATGTAGGTGGATGGTATCTGGCCAATTTGTATGTATCAGAACTATCAGCTGGACTGTGCACATTTAATCAAACCTATTATCCAGGATTTAAATCCCATGTTTTGTATCTTACCTACTTCACTCAAAAACAAATGAGTTAAGCTTTAATGTTAGCAGTCATTGGCAGATAATTCTTCCTTCTAGACTTTGAGATAACAAAATCCTACCTTTGTGCTTTTGTCTTATTTTTATCCACCATCCATACATATAAATATTTCAAGATCTTTATATTGTGAAATGTAAAGAAAAAAAAAATTTCTCTGGCCTTTGGCCTCCTCCCTCCAAAGACTTTGTATATCTTCATCATATATTCAGCAAATCTACACCATCAGCAGAAATACCCACTCAACCATAGCAGTGTAGCAGTGTTAGTTGCTCAGCCATCCCCGACTCTTTGCGACCCCATGAACTGTAGCTCACCAGGCTCCTTTGTCCATTGGATTCTCCAGGCAAGAATACTGGAGTGGATTTCCATTCCATTCTCCAGAGGATCTTCCTGACCCAGGGATTGAACCCAGGTCTCCTGCATTGTAGGCAGATTCTTTACTATCTGAACTACAGGGAAAATCTGTAGCACCAATCTCCCAGCATCAATAAGACAACTCCTTCTTGATAAGATAACATTCCTTCTTGATAAGGGGTCACATGAAAGCATTTAGATCTGGGTTGTATAATACATCATTTGCTGTCAAGCCCTCTGTCTCTGCCTACAATCCACTCCAGTATTCTTACCTGCAGAGTCCCATGGAGAGAGGATCTTGGTGGGCTACAGTTTGTGGGGTCACAGCCAGTCAGACATGACTGAGCAACTAATACTGCTGCTGCTGCTACTGCCTCTGTCTCAGATCTTCCCTGTAGCTCAGATGGTCTCAAAACAATTTTTTTTTCATATAACCGTGCCTTGACTTCTAATGGGTTGAACAGTTCTCAGAGCTTTCTGAGATGCTCTACCTGGGTTAGAATCCTTACATTTAGCTGGAATAAGATTTTCCATTTCTTTCTTAGATGAACTGATGAATTTTTCATGAATAATATGAATACTTAGAACATTCATACTATATTTAAATAGCAAATCCTTCAGTAGGTGAAAGAACCAGCCTGCAAGGTCTACTGCTGTTTTCCCCCATAGTATTGAGAGACAAGTGAATGAATTCAGACATTGAGTAAGAGCATGTCTCTTCTCTCCAAGTTTGGATATGGCTTTAATATCTAGTCCTCAAAGAACTGAGCTATCAGCTCAGTTGGTAAAGAATTTGCCTGCAATGCAGGGAGACCCTGGTTCTATTCCTGGGTTGGGAATATCCGCTGGAGGAGGGATAGGCTACCCACTCCAATATTCTTGGACTTCCCTTGTGGCTCAGCTGGTAAAGAATCCGTCTGTAAGGCAAGAGACCTGGGTTCAAACCCTGGGTTGGGAAGATTCCCTGGAGAAGGGGAAAGGCTACCCACTCCAGTATTCTGGCCTGGAGAATTCTATGGTCCATGGGGTCATGGAGAGTCAGACACGACTGAGTGACTTTCACTTTCATTTTTCCTTAAAGAACTCTGGAGCAAGCACTAGTTAAGTTGGTACTGATTTGAAAATTGGTCTTCCTTATGTTCTACTCAGATAACACAGAATTTGCAAGTGTAACTGGGGACAGGACATTTCACCATCTTCCAAGTCATCACACATATAATAATTTCCTTGTGCCATATAGTTTTTTCATACAAAAATATTCTCTTAATTGGAAGCAAGTCTGTCCACTGTGTGTGCAATTCTATATTTTCTCTTCAATTTCATCCCAATCTATTAATGACTGATCCAAAGGTGACCTTTCATGTCTGTGCTGTTTTACCATGAGAAGAAAGTAGTATACCCCCTTGGATCCTGATTTATGTCTTTCTTGTTTATTAACAAGTGATGTTTTGCTTTCATCTACATCATATGTGGCTAAAAAATTTAAGTCCTCTTTCCAGATTTGTCTTTATCTTTCAAATCTTGATGTTTTTTGTGTCTTGCTTTAACTGATCACAGCTAACTGTGTTATTCTTCAATGGGATCCAGAACAGTCCACAAACCCACCCACCTCCAAGCCTGAAGAACTCCACATCCCCTCCACGGTGCCTTACAGGACACTGCCAAAGTCTGCCTTGAGGGGGCAGCTGGGAGATATAACTAAGAGGGCTCTGAGACTAGACTGCATATTTGCCTATTTCCTGACCCACCAAGGCACCATCTTAGGCTATCTAGGGACAAATATATGACTTGATCTGAATATATACATATATGTTGCTTTATTCTGCATATGAGGGCTTCCCTGGTGGAGAAGAACCCAGTAAAGAACCTGCTTGCCAATGAAGTAAACACAAGAGACTGTGAGTTTAATCTTTGGGTCAGGAGAAGGAAATGGCAACCTGCTCCAGTATTCTTGCCTGAAAATTCCATGGACAGAGAAGCCTGGCAGGCTATAGTCCATGGGGTGGCAAAGAGTCAGTCATGACTGAGCATGCATGCATGCACGCACACACACACACACATTCTGCTTATAAAGCTAATGTAGAAGTGCATTTTGCAAGCTTGGTGCTAACACTTGTTCTTCTTTTCATGGGCCAGCAGACCAATCTTTGTTTTTTAGGAAAGAGAACAAAGAACGAGGCCAAATGATGCCAGGCTTGGGAAGAACCAGAGATTGTAGAGAATTTTTTAATTGCAAGAAGAAAATTATCTGATTTAGACACAGAAAGATCTGTTATCACCACATGCAAACTCTCCCAGGCAGTGAAATGTGTCTGTAGCAGGAAAGATTTCCTGATTTTATCGTGTTTTCACAATTAAAGACTGTTACAGCTGAGTGCACAGCATGTGGCCAGGAACCAGATAAAAGTACATCATCAAGAGCTCTGGGTAGATTGGGTACTTGCATGTTTGAATAATTTATAAATTTTTGAGGGGGCTACTTAGGAACAGATACTTTACTTCTGGCTGCATTTTCTAATGTCTTGCTCTGAACTGAGATTGCTTTCTGTCTCTATAAGGTTTAGCAGATTGATCAGAAGTCACGCTGTGGCTTCCAGATGCAATGTTTTCAGTGGTACCTGTGCGAGGGGAGGCCTGTTTACGCCAGACTCACCGACGGAGAGCTGCAGAACTTGTGGGTGTCTGTATTGCCTTAACAAGCTTGTTTAACTTTACAAAGTAGTTTAATAAGGCAAAATTCATTTGTTTTCCCTTCTGCAATTGAGTCTTTGAAATAAACTTGGAAGTAGCATCCTCAAACTTCCTTTGTTATGTTAAAAGCTTCATTTCAATTCCGCTGTATTAAAAAGACCTAAAAACAACCTGTTTTCTTCTCTTTTGCTGTGTGTGTAGTAGGTGGTTCTGCACAGCAGAATTGGTGGTTGACAGTTAACTATTTTAGAAATTCTGGCTACTGAGATTTTCCTCGTGGCCCCAGTGGTTAAGAATCTGCCTGCCAATGCGAGGGACACAGGTTTATCCCTGGTCCAAAAAGACTGCATATGCCTCAGAGCCGCTAAGCCTGTGCACTACAAATACCAAAGCCCACGTGGCCTAGAGCCCATGCTAGGCCTGTGCATCTAAACTAGAGAGTAGCTCCCACTCACTGCTGGCAGAGAAAGCCCAGGATCAGCAGCTGAAGAGCCTGTGTTATGCTGGGAAGACCCAGGACCATCAAAAAAGGAAGAAAGAAAGAAAGAGAAATTCTGGCTACCAAAACCAAACTCTCCCGGTAGATGGGTAGAGCCCCCATGTCCTGGCCACGTGACTATGGCTGGAGCTACCATGCAAAGTGGTCAGCCTTCCCCACCAGCAGCTTCTGCTCCTAGCATTCTAGTCGGGTCCCTGTCATGTCCAGTTATTGATGTAAGAGAGAGCAGAAAGCCTCTCTTGCTCTCATTTTCACTTGTTTGTTTTGGTGCTTTGTTTTGTCCTAATTAGAAACCCAGGAAGTCACAGTCAGTTCTCTGCAGGTGGCAAGCCTGGGCAGCTCTGGCAATGCCCCCCGGAACTCCTGCACATGGAGCAGGTGGGACTGGGGCAGGCAGAGTCCAGGTGAAGAGGAGCAGGTGAGGCACCCTTCTAGAATAAAATGCAGAAATAACACAAAATATAAACAGAACAAAACTCTGGAGTTTTCCTCTGCCTAGTATTATGCCCCGTTTACAGAAGTAAAAATATCTAGAAGACAAAAACAAGCAGAGAGAAAAATAAGAGAAAAGCAACAGCAGAGAACCGCAGGAAGGAAGGATGGGGCTGGGCAGGCGTAAGGTTGCTCGGCAGCTTCCGCCCACAAGCCGGGAGGTGCTTCCAGTCAGGCCTCTCCGGGGACGGTGGTCCTTCTGGGGGACAGGCGTGGCATGGGGCAGCCGAACGGCCCTACAGATGTCAGGCGTCAGATGGGGGAATGCCCCTTCCTCACTTGCCCCTCTCCCCCTTCTTTACACTGGACTGGGTCCTTCGTGTCCTAGGAACCAGCCCTCCAAGCGCGCTGAACAGGAGGCAGCACTTGGGGAAACAAACGAGGCTCCGGGGACACCATAGGGTCTTTACCTGAAGGATGGACACAGTTCTGAGATACTCATCAGCCTGTGGCAGGTTTTGACAAACAGTTTGAGACCCCTCCTCTCAGGGCTTCTGCTTGAGCTGGAGGGGATCTGAGGAGCCCAGGATTCCCCGGGGGAAAGCTTGGCAGGCTTTTTCTCTGTAGTGTCGATTGTAATTTTAATGCACAGGTTTGTATTTTTACACCCTTGGCTGATGAATCCTGTGGATAAAATCCCAGCACATCTCTTTTAAGATATCTATTTTCCCTGGCCTACGTTTGCTTTTTTTTTTTTCCTTTATGGATTCTGTCGAAGAGTTCTCTTAAAATTAACTCTGAGAGGAAAAAAAAGTTGTAAAGCCGTTATCTAAATGTGTTATAGATCCAATTGCAATTTCTATTGAGGTAGACGGAGTGAAGCAAAAAGGTAATTAACTGCAGCATAATTGAGGTGTTGTAACAAAGAGGAATTTGTGAAACCGTGGAAAATTGATTTTTATTGACTGCACCTATCCATGAGTTCCTGAGCTCCATTTCCCTCAGAAAAGTCTGCATAGTGTTTAGCATCTTTGTTGTAATTCATTGCTTCTTGGGGATGTATTCCATTCATGCAGTCTCCTTCTGGGCTCTTGGGATGTTTAAGATAGTTGTCATGATGGAGAGTGGGGGTGAGGTTTGATGAGGGATACAGTAGGGAGGAGGATCTGCAGCACAGAAGAAGCATCAGTTCAGTTCAGTTCAGTTCAGTTGGTCAGTCGTATCCGACTCTTTGCAACCCCCTGAATCGCAGCACGCCAGGCCTCCCTGTCCATCACCAACTCCCGAAGTTTACCCAGAGCATAGGGAATGTTTAAAAACTCTTTGCCTAGTGGGGACATTCATCTGTTTGGGGTAGCAGTGTAAGGGCTTGACTTGTATCCCCAGCTGTCCCCACTTTACCTTCTTGTGAGTGGATGGATTGGGGGGCCCAGTGGGCTTCCTGTTCTATTCCAGTTCTTAACTATTTACAGGATGGTGTAAACAACTTTGTCCCACTTGTGCCCCTAAATGTCAAACATGAGGAAGCAATCACCACTACAGGACGCCTGCTTCTTAACTCAGAGCTCCGTTCCCAGCAGTCGGACCTGGAGCCCCAGTGGATAGTGACAACATGCCTGCCACGGCACCCAAGTCCACCAGGTCTGCACATGCACGATTCATTTCACCCCCGTGTTAGAGGTTGAATATAGATCCCAGATCTCAGGGAAGTTAGTCATCAGCTCCGATTTGTTAATTCAGCTAATAAACAACTGTTGACTCTTTATGGCCTTGGAGTTATGTTCAGTGATGGGGATAAAGTGATGGGAAAGAAGTTAAGCTTCTTTTCCTGCATGCAAAACCCCCCCAAAAATGAATGGCACTTTGATTCCAGGAGAGATATCTCATTGCATCATAGCTTAATATATAAGTAGGCAATTTATTCTTTTTTTTATTCATCAAGACTTTAATAATTTAATGGTCTGTTATTTTAGCAGGTGGTGTATTGCCTAATTACCTACTATTCTGCTTAATTTTTCCAAACTGATGTCTCTCAAGGAATACTTGATGACTGACTCTGATTGAATGTAGTGGTCCTGATATTTCCTTTAGAGCTACATTTCAGTTTCCACCTTTCCCTCTGCCCAGAGAGGCTGAGCTGAAGTGTTTCATTTTCTACCTCAGGCAGTGGGAATCCTGACATAGGATCAGAAGGAAAGAGAAAAGTGAATCCAGATTGTTATTTCTTTAGCTTCCTCCTCATGGGCTGGCCTCAGGTTCTGGTAATCA
Organism: Bubalus bubalis; assembly: GCF_019923935.1. Lineage (NCBI taxonomy): Eukaryota > Metazoa > Chordata > Mammalia > Artiodactyla > Bovidae > Bubalus > Bubalus bubalis. The sequence continues at coordinate 6,389,212 of NC_059164.1, read as the reverse complement.
TTCCATTTATCTCTCCTTTGATGGCTATGTGAAATTCAGATTAACTTGACTATTAACTTATAGACAGAAAACAATTCTAGGTGGATTGTAAAGCCAAAAGTGAAAAACCAAAAGTCTTTCCAAGATAAAATAGACAAATAACCTCATGAACTTTGGAAAGACAATGATTCCTTTAGGAGGATACAAAAGTATAACCCCAAAAGAAAGAGATTGGAGACTATTACCACATTAAAAATACTCCTTCTTTGAGAGTAGACACAGATAAGAGAGAGAAAAATCAAGTTGTAGTCAGGTAAAAGATGTTTGCAATATATACAGCAGAGGACTGGGATCCAGGATACATAAATAATCTATAATCATAGGAACAGCAAAGAAAACCACAAAGGGCAGTGGAAAACTATTCAGGAGGAGTGATGCTTTGTAAATAACTCATCCATATAAACAAGAAAAATTATTTTTAAAGGGTCTGATCTATGTCTTTAGTAATAAAGCAAATTAAAATTAAGTTTACAAAACAATGACACTATGCACTTACAAAGATGATTAAGAAAATACTTGACAATACTAAATGTTTGGTAAGTATGTAGATCAGTGAGAATCCAAAGTCCTGTTGGTAGAAACATAACTTTGTACAATAATTTTGTACACAATCAATCATCATTTACTAACCTTGAACGTACATATAACCTGTGACCCAGGAATTTCAATCCTAAGTGTTTTCAAAGCAGAATATATGAACATGTACACCAGGGAAAATAAATACTCTTCATAGGAGCATTATTTTTAGTAACCTCCACAAACTTGAAAACAACTCAAATGTACTCCACCAGTAGATTGAATGTACAGAATGGCATATTCATTAGCAGGATGTTTCAGAGCAATGGAAACCAATGAACTGGAGACCCATACAACTTAGAAGAATCTCACAGTTTTGAAGGGAGATACAAAACAGTGCGTGCAGAGCTGCTCCACTTATATGAACTTCAAAGCAGGCCAAGCTGTTGGATACCAGGTAGTGGTTTTTCAGGAGTGCTATTCTTCAAAAATAAATGAATAAATACATAAATAAATAAAAGATTAAAAATAATCACACTGCTTATATGGAGGTTTTCACTTGGAGGAGCTTTGGGAAGCTGATAGGGACTCTACTTGGTTTTCAGTTGCAAAGCTAGTGCAGAGTGACAGAGACCAGCACACCCTGGGATTTCAAAAGGAAGAACGCACCCTGGGGGCCTCTTGTGCTTGGCTGCTTGGTCGTGTTGAACTCTTTGCAACCCTATGGACTGTAGCCTGCTAGGCTCCTCTCTCTATGGGATTCCCCAGGCAAGAACACTGGAGAGGGTGGCTGCTTCTTTCTCCAGGGGGCAGCCTCTATACCAGCACTAACAGGTTCTACCTATCTTTCCAGGCCTCTGAATTCAGAGGCACTAGTGGAACGGGCCCATTAAGACTGCCTTTCTCAAGAGCCATTAAAATGTGCAGCCTTGTGCAGTAATAGTCATGTCATAAGTGTTTAGTCTGGGGACCTAGAAGTGATGCTTATTGAGGTGACATCTAAGATATTCCCTCTTTCTCCCACTGCCTGGTGTTTCTCACCAAGTGCACCTCCAACCCTGGCTAGGTCCTCTCCATGGAGTGTCACCTGTATACTCCAAGGCAACAGACACTCGAACTCTACCTCTCACCTTTGAAGTTCCATAGCGGTGACTATGGATGAACTCACGTAGGCAGTTCTTTATTCTGTAAGATTTTACACAGTTGACTTTTGAATGTCTTTCTTCATCTCCTCAAAGCATGAAAAGCTGCACTAAGGTGAGAGCCTTGCCTTATGCTTCTCCTTTCTCACTTGTCTCACTTAGCATGATGCTGACTACAAAGAGATTGTCAGTAATAATGTGCTTGAAGATCTATTGATGGAGAAATGTCCATGGATCCTGATAATTAACTAAAATAAAAACCTGAGACTGAGTCTTCCTCACAGTGGAAAGAATATAATCATATTCAATGAGTTTTTTTTCCTCCAACGAGGTATTACTGTCTGATCAGGCTATTTGGAAATGAAGGCTTATGAGTTTAGCAAATAGTTTTATAATGGGGTTTCATACTGTTTATTACAGAGTACTTTTTACAGTGGCATTAGTGGCCACAGGACTGGAAAATGTCAGTTTTCATTCCAATCCCAAAGAAAGGCAATGCCAAAGAACGCTCAAACTACCACACAATTGCATTCATCTCAAACGCTAGGAAAGTAATGCTCAAAATTCTCCAAGCCAGGCTTCAGCAATATGTGAACCGTGAACTTCCTGATGTTCAAGCTGGTTTTAGAAAAGGCAGAGGAACCAGAGATCAACTTGCCAACATCCCCTGGATCATAGAAAAAGCAAGAGAGTTCCAGAAAAACATCTATTTCTGCTTTACTGACTATGCCAAAGCCTTTGACTGTGTGGATCACAATAAACTGTGGCAAATTCTGAAAGAGATGGGAATACCAGACCACCTGATCTGCCTCTTGAGAAATCTGTATGCAGGTCAGGAAGTAACAGTTAGAACTGGACATGGAACAACAGACTGGTTCCAAATAGGAAAAGGAATTCGTCAAGGCTGTATATTGTCACCCTGTTTATTTAACTTATATGCAGAGTACATCATGAGAAACGCTGGACTGGAAGAAGCACAAGCTAGAATCAAGATTGCCGGGAGAAATATCAATAACCTCAGATATGCAGATGACACCACCCTTATGGCAGAAAGTGAAGAGGAACTAAAAAGCCTCTTGATGAAAGTGAAAGTGTAGAGTGAAAAAGTTGGCTTAAAGCTCAACGTTCAGAAAACGAAGATCATGGCATCCGATCCCACCACTTCATGGCAAATAGATGGGGAAACAGTGTCAGACTTTATTTTTCTGGGCTCCAAAATCACTACAGATGGTGACTGCAGCCATGAAATTAAAAGACGCTTACTCCTTGGAAGGAAAGTTATGACCAACCTAGATAGCATATTCAAAAGCAGAGACATTACTTTGCCAACAAAGGTTCGTCTAGTCAAGGCTATGGTTTTTCCTGTGGTCATGTATGGATGTGAGAGTTGGACTGTGAAGAAGGCTGAGCACTGAAGAATTGATGCTTTTGAACTGTGGTGTTGGAGAAGACTCTTGAGAGTCCCTTGGACTGCAAGGAGATCCAACCAGTCCATTCTGAAGGAGATCAGCCCTGGGATTTCTTTGGAAGGAATGATGCTAAAGCTGAAACTCCAGTACTTTGGCCACCTCATGCGAAGAGTTGACTCGTTGGAAAAGACTCTGATGCTGGGAGGGATTGGGGGCAGGAGGAGAAAGGGGCGACAGAGGATGAGATGGCTGGATGGCATCACTGACTCGATGGACATGAGTCTGAGTGAACTCCGGGAGTTGGTGATGGACAGGGAGGCCTGGCGTGCTGCAATTCATGGGGTCGCAAAGAGTCAGACATGACTGAGTGACTGATCTGATCTATATGGCTTTAAAAACCTTCATAAGTACTTCCTTTTTCCAGTGTTGTTAAAGGGGAAAAAAAAAAAGTCTGTAAGCATATTTCAAGTAATATATTCTCTCCTTTGCTCCTGCCATGCCTCCTATAAATAGAAAACTCAGAATATTTCTGCCAATTTCCTGTATCCGGGCCTTCCACTAGCAAACTTCTCTTGCTAGAGTACATTAAACTACTTTTCTTTAATGTTGGCAGTTGAGGGTGAGTCAGCGTAATTATTCTGCATTTGCCTCCAAATAACCTTCTCTTTAGAAAATAAATTTAAAAGATGTAATCAGTTAAGGTCACTGTGGACTATATGCACTAATACACTGATCTTTCTCCCAGGCCCAAGTCGGGGGAGTCTTTGCACAGCCTGACTACTTCTGGGGTCAGCCCCCAAGACCAGGAGCATGAAGACCCCCGAGTTGTTGTCCTGCAGGTGGATCATGGGTCAGAGCTGAGGTTACCTCATTCAGAAGACAGTGAGTGATAAACCTGGGTGGGCGGGGTTGGTCACCATGCTATCATCTGTGAAGACTCCAGGCCCCTAAGGAAGCTTCTAGACCTGCTCTCTGTCTGCTGCTAGTTCCACAAAAGAAGAACAGATTCATGGATTCTATCGTCTGCTACATGGCTATCCCAGAGCAACCCCATCAAACATTTGGATACAAGAAGACCATTTTAGTGATACTTTTCTACAGAGCAGACTAATTCCAAAGGAGGAATAACCTATGAATTTCTAGTTTTTATTAAAATTTTTCTGTTCTGCCTCCTCATTCATTCTTCTGTAATATCCCTCAGAGAGAGACTGAAGGAATAAAAAAATGTAAACTGGAAATAGTCATATCGTGTAGTGAACATAATCCTCACAACAATCTGCCATTTTAAATAATGCCCATCTTTGAGAGAAGCTACGTAGTTATTTGTGTAATTTAAATCAGAACCTATGTTGTCTGATGTAAAACCTCAGGATTATCCTCATGCTCTCCTCTTAGGATGCAGAACAATTGACGTGTTGTGTATTAGGATGCGTGGTGAAGAGTTGGGATGGGGAGTGGAGGACAATGGGTGGAAGGAAAGAATATCAATGAGTAGAGTTATTAGGCTCAAGAGTTTAAGTTCAAAGCAACAATTACAAGCCATTTACTTTGTCTGCTCTGACCACTCCCCTTTTTAACTTGCTTCTTTCTTGTGACACAGTGAAAAGGTGAGAGCTGGTAGATGAGGTGACGGTCTTAAACCCTCAGGAAAGACAGGGCCTCTCCTCTGATGGACTTCGATGTCATCTTTGCTCATCTCTTCCCTCCAACTAAGACAGAACATTTTATGAGCCTGGGGGAATAAAAATGAGAATTCCAGTATCCATTGTGGTGAGAGTCAGAGCTCTGTTGGATGGCTGCACGTGGTGCTAAGCCCCCGTCTCTCTCACTCCCTGTGGTTTGCATTGGGTTCATTGGGTTCTTTGCCCTTTGACACCACACTTTGCTCCGTGCTCCCGACTTCCTTGGGCTGCGTCAACTGAGCTTCCCTGAGCTGTGGGCTCCAGGAAACTGGAGTAGGAAGAAAGAGGTGGCTGTTTACTCCCCTGGCAGCATCCCTTCTGAGAGATTAATGGGACCTTCCTTTGTCCCTCAAAGCCACAGCTCCACAAGGTATCTCTTGCTTTAACTACAACTCTTCCTTATCATTCCCTTGTCCCTTCAGCCCTGAGGGATATAAAGCTTTCTCCTGTAGTTTATCTCTGGAAACTTAGATGTCTCCTGTGGGTTTCCTATGACCTTCCCTTCCCTGGCAAATAGTCCCTTCATTAAAGCCCTTTTGGTTACATCTGTGAGTGTGCTTCACCTTCCCATAAGGACCCCACATCTGCCATGATGAATTTAATTGCCAGTCCCTCATTAGTCTGTTAACTGACAAAACATATTTCTCAACAAAGGACTGTATCTCAAACACTGTACTAAAATTAATAGTAACAAGAACTGACATTTACTGAGCATGTCCCCCAAGCCAGACCCTTCTCTGGCACTCTCCATTTAATGTGATGAATCATGTCAATAACCCCTTGTGGTGAGGGTATTAGTTAGGATACACTAGGGTTTGTTGCATTAAAAAAATAAATACATCCCAAACGTTAGAGAGGTGATCACAACAGAGATTTATTACCTGGTGACATGATAATTCTCTTTTAAAAAGAGTTCTTAACAGAGATGCATGTCATTTGTGAGCACACACACAGTTATTCCATAACCATGATCTATACTTTCAGTCTAATTTTGAGTATCTTAGTCATTTCAGGACAAAGTGTAACAGTATCATAGACTGGGTGGGTTGTCAACAATAGAAATGCATTTCTCACAATGCTGGGGTTGGGGAAGTCCCAGAACAAGTCACCAGCAGGCTCAGTGTTGGAGGAGTGCCCGATTATCGGTTGGTAGGTGGCTGTCCTCTCGGTGTGTCCTCACAGGCGGAAGGAGTGAGGGAGCTCCCTGGGGTCTCTGTCATCAGGACTCCAGTCCCTTCCTGGGGGCTCAACCCTACACATCCCATCACTTCCCAAAGACCCCACCTTCCAGCACTATCACCCTTTGGTTTCCAGTGCCAGCCTTGGAACCTGGGGGCCAGCCATGCACACGTTTTGTCTGTAACACGAAGTCGAAGTCGAAGAAGTAAAAATAAAACATGGCCACTGTAAAGAATCTCTAGATATTAAAAAAAATAATAATAAGGGTTTTCTTTTATAGACAGTGAGAGAATAGACTCATATTTGTGATTTATGCCCTATGCCTCCAAGACTGCCTTGCATTGAACCTGTGTTGGAAGATGTCTGTTAAAATCTCTCAGATAATTACAGCTGACCTTAAGGCAGTTCTTCAGAATAAAAGTGTAGCTATACCTCCAGGTAGGATAGGCATTAATTTCATGATATTCTTTCCTCACCACATTTGGTTGATTTAAAGTAGGAAATAAAATATTGCTGAGGGCAAATATCCAAAGTCAATCTTTTGAATGATCCACCCTCAGTGGTCATAAGACACAGGAGACTGAGCAAAGAACAAATCTGGAGATGGACATCTAATAAAAAGTTTTGAAAAGGCTCTGTGGCTTAGGTTGACTAAAAAATGGAGTAATTTAAAATTTTCATACGAAAAGTATAAAAAAGGGGTAAAAACTAACCTGAAACTTTTAGATCTAGTGAATGTATTGTCAGACTTGAAATAAAGACATGTAGGGACTTCCCTGGTGGTCCAGTGGTTAAGCCTTTGCCTTCCAATGCAGGGGGTATGGGTTCAATCCCTGGTTTAGGAGCTAAGATTCCACATGCCTCACAGCCAAAAAACCAAAACATAAAGCAGAAGCAGTATTGTAACAAATTCAATAAAGACTGTAAAATGCTAAAAAAAAAACAAAAAACAAAAAACAAACAAACACTTAGAAAAAGAAATACAATGACAGTAATACAGTAATTCTAAGAAAAAGTAATCTCATAATATACCTGGAAGTCTTTTAGAGTAACTAAAGGAATATATTTATGTTATGAAATGTCCACTAATTTACTAGTTTTAAACTTCATAATAAGAGATTTTAAGAAAGCAGCCAATATTTTCGGTTAGGGAGAATTTCGGTCAGTTAGTTCAGTCGCTCAGTCGTGTCTGACTCTTTGCGACCCCATGAATTGCAGCATGCCAGGCCTCCCTGTCCATCACCAACTCCTGGAGTTCACCCAGACTCACGTCCATCGAGTCAGTGATGCCATCCAGCCATCTCATCCTCTGTCGTCCCCTTCTCCTGCCCCCAATCCCTCCCAGCATCAGAGTCTTTTCCAATGAGTCAACTCTTCACATGAGGTGGGCCAAAGTACTGGAGTTTCAGCTTTAACATCATTCCTTCCAAAGAAATCCCAGGGCTGATCTCCTTCAGAATGGACTGGTTGGATTTCCTTATATGCTGCCAAATTCTACTGTTTGGAAAACTGGTAGTGAAGGGGGAAGCTAGCAAAGAAATTTTACTGAAAAATAATAATCTGAATTTTATTTATCAGGGTGGAGTCAGCAGTAGTTAAATCATCTTTGTAATAAGAAATAGTTCAACTTGTGCTTTCAAGAGTTGGATTAGAGGTTAAGAACAGTGACTTTTAAAAAAATTATCTTGGCTGCACCGGCTTTTAATTGCAGCATGTATAATCTAGTTCCCCTACCTGGGGTTGAACTCAAGCCCTGTGCACTGGGAGCACAGAGTCTTAACCACGGGCCCACCAGGAAAGTATTCAGGGACACTCAATAAGAATTCATTTTCATTACTACTCTCACCGTGGAGAACCATCATGATCATCCTTAGCATCATCTTCATCATCATGCCAATGAAACACTTCTGGGGTAAAAGAAATAAAGGATGTCATCTCCAGGTAACCTTTCACACTGCTCTGTACATACTCACCACTTTCCTCCTTCCCTGGGATCCAGCGCCTAGCTGTGCACATATAAAATGCTCCCATGCACCTGTATGTCTCCTCCACTTCCTTACACATGCTTTAAAGTGTGGAGAGGACTGTGCTTTTGCATCTCCATCCCCAGCACCAAGCTCAGAGCTGAATACACTAAACCTTCATTGTGCAAATTTACTAAGCACTTAGCTATTAATACAAAGTAAAAATCATTCTACAATGTTCTAGTTAAAGACGTAATTTTGTTTCCTCAGACACCACACTTGTATTAACTTTTCACCTAAAAACACTCTATAACCTTAAAAATATAAAGCCGGTTTTGTTTCCAGCTGCCACCTTACTTGTCTTAAGATCACACTTCTGAAATAGCTCACATTTCTACCCCGCTCTCCATTTCCCCTACATTGACTTGGTGAAAGACCTTATAAGCAGTTTTCTTATTTTCCTAAAAGCCTCTCAATTAGTCCTCCTTAAGCCTGGATTTTCCCTTTTCAATTCTGCTGCCAAAGTAATTTTTCAAAAGTAGTGAAATAATTCTGTCATTCCCAGAATCAAAATGATTCGATGGAATTTCATTGACTTTGGGGTAAAGTGCAAAGTCCTCAGAGCCTCAGTAACTGTCTACCCAAAGCATCCACAATTCTTTTCAACACCCAACACCCTGGTCACTGGGCAAGCATCAGTAAGCCAGCTGCCATGCAGATGGTACTTGTGACAACTAGCGCCAAGATGCAGCATCCCTGGCTTTTACCCACTAGACCACAGTAATGATCCCCAAATTGCGACAACCAGAAACACCTCCAAATGTTACTCTCTGTCCTCGGTGGAGCGTGGAGTGGAGCAGAATCATCCCTGTTAAGAACCAGTGCTCCAGAGAGATTTTCCCCAGCCATCAGCAAAGTCCTTATTAAGTTTTTGGTTTTTTTTTTTCATTATTTTTTTCCCCAATTTGGAAGATTCCCTGGATTCAGGGTTGAAATGCTGACGTTTTGGAGAATCCATGAAAGCAGAAACACTTTCTTAGCTATACAGACCAAACTGTCAGCCAGGAGCTTTGCAATTTTGGGGCCCTTTGGCCATTCCCAGACAAAACCTTTAGTAAAGCTTCTGTTGATATGAAGATAACATTTCAGTCTTCTTGTATCATCAGTTATGAAATTGATCTTGGATCACCCAGCAGTGTTCTTCCTTTGATTTGTTCCATTTTCCATATTACTGGTCTCTGTTTTTCTGTTCTTAATGAAGTGTTTTTATTTTACCCAATATCATAGACAAGATGGTGCGTACCGCAGATTACCGTGGTTTTCCATTCAGAAGTTTCAGTCCTTTTTGAAGGCAGGAATTTGAGGCTTAGATGGACTCTAGTGCTCATGGCTTTTAGAGGCTAAAAGGGAAACACTGTTGAGGGAAGCCATGCAGTTGACCAAACCAAACATTGTACCAAACTTTTTCCATTCTCAATTCCAGTGGCTCATTCAAATTAATGCACCTAGAAGCATTTTTTTCTCAAACCGAGTCTAACTAAAATTAGCTGCCTAATGACTAATCATTTTAAAATCTAACCCTTCAAAATATTTGTGCGCCCTTTGTGAAAGGTGTTTGTTTTATATTTTGTGAATCTGTTTTGAACCTTTTAAGGAATTTTTAGGCAATTGACTTGAGTTTTTTTTCACAATGCCACATGATTCTTTATATGTATATGGTGATGGTGTTCTAAGATATCATTTTTTTGTTTACAATCTAGTATTTACTTTCTAAATAGAAATACTAAAAATAAAACCAGTGAAGGTTAGTAAAACTATGACCCAGCCATCTCACTTAGTAATTTTTGCTGTCAATATATTACTGCTTCACTAAATAAAAGACACTGAAAATTGAAGTAGTAAGTGTATATACTGGAAATATATAGTTATGGAAGGAAAAAATAACAAAAAAGTGGCTTGTACGTGCACAGAAAACATATATTATAAACCCAGATTTAAATGACCAGATGAATACTCACGTGGTAATCCAGTGGTTAAGAATTCGCCTCCCAATGCAGGAGATGCAGGTTCATTTCCTGGTAGGGGAACTAAGATCCCAAGAGCAACTAAGCCCATGTACCACAACTAGAGAGTCTGAGCACAGCAACCAAAATCCTGCAGGATTCAACAAAGATCCTGCATGCTGCAGCTGAGACCCAACACAACCAAAAAGATAACAGATTAAAAGAGAGAAAGAAGCACAAATGAACATAAATAAATAATGAGATGGCTTGTCTTCATTTGTTTAATATTTAATAGGAGCAAAATACAGAAAAAATATTATTTTATAACCAAGAAGAGAACAGTGAACTAATTTCTTGGCATCCAAATGATGGGGTATTACAAGTGATTATATTATCTTTCTAATGGTTACTAATACCACAAACTTGTATTTAGACCTCTTATTACCATCTGTATGCCATAGCGGATAGTAGCTGCTGCTACTGCTAAGTTGCTTCAGTCGTGTCCGACTCTGTGCGACCCCATAGACAGCAGCCCACCAGGCTCCCCCATCCCTGGGATTCTCCAGGCAAGAACACTGGAGTGGGTTGTCATTTCCTTCTTCAATGCAGAAAGGTGAAAAGTAAAAGTGAAGTCGCTCAGTCGTGTCTGACTCTTAGCGACCCCATGGACTGCAGCCTATCAGGCTCCTCCATCCATGGGATTTTCCAGGCAAGAGTTCTGGAGTGGGGTGCCATTGCCTTCTCCAGTGGATAGTAGAGTGGTACCCAAAGCATGAGAACATTATGGTCATTTGCCCTCAGAGGCACAAGCATGATCTGGCAGTGTGCTGAGCTATAAAATAATCTGTAAGGGGCAAGAAAGTCACAGGAATACAGGGCAGTGAAATAAAGTTTTGGAAAAGGTAAGGAAAGACACAGCAAAATTAAATCAAAGCCAATCAGATTTAATAGAAATTTCAAAGAATGGTTTAGACAACTGTGAAACAAAGTAGAGAAGAGGGATTTGGCTACAAAAGAGAAGGCTCTCTGGACTGATGCTGAAGCTACAGTAATTAAAGCCACATGGCATAGTCACCGGGATGGCCAGACGGACAGAGGAACAAAACCAGGGTCTCAAATACACGCACGCATACACACACATGTGGTCACATGCCACATGTACCACAGACACACATAGACACACAAAGACATGCACATGCACCACATACACACACACACGAACATCCATATACACCACACGCAAGCATGCACACACACAACCACATATACCACACACACCACACACACACACAAGAGCATGCACACACACCACACACACATACACACACAAGAGCATGCGCACACATACCACATATACCACACACACCACAGACACACACAAGGGCATGCAAGCACATAAGTGGCAGAGATGGTTTTTCCTCCCACCTGGCAGGCCTCTCTCCCATCTTGAATTCTTCTTGATCTCTAAATATTAGATTTTCTAGTCCTCAGGAAACTAGACATCTTTTGTTTCCTATCTAGAATTTCTCTGCCCATTCCCTCATTTAAATTCCTTTTCCCTGCCAATGCCTTTCTCTCTTCTAACTCCAATCCTGCTGGTTGGTCTTGGGCCTTCAGGCTGTCAAATCCTTCTGCATCCTCTGCTCTCCATTTGTGTGTCTAATAAGGATATAAAACACATCCAGATAAACTCCTGATCTCCACCTCCAAACTCCTGTCCCTCCTCCATAGTTTTCCTTTATTATAAAGGGCAGCATTGTTCATCCATGAACATAAGACAAAATCTCAGAAATGTTCCCAGCTTTCAGATTATGGAATTGTAAGCAGTAATTAAAACCGAATGAATTAGATCAAAAAGCATCAATATGTACAACATGTAAATAAATTATTTGGGTTTTAAAAACACAGAATGATTTATACAATATGTTACAATGTACACAATTTTTAAAACACACTTTAATAATATATAGTGCTTTAAGAGTATAAATATGCCATTTAGCGATTTTTGAGTTTGTGATTTCTTCACAAAACTGAGGCTGAGTTGAGTTTGAGGCTGAGTGTGAATGAAACTTGAAATAGAACTATGGTTTTGCTTCTTAAGGATAATCTAAATCAAATATAGCAAAATGTGACTACATATTCAGCTGGCATGTTTGTAATTCACTTTTATTCAGCTTTCAATACTGGATTGCCTGATGTAAATAAAGAATGCACAGCAAAGAAAGGGCACTGTCCAAGGCCCTCTGTTCTCTGGGTCCTGAGAGGGCTTCCAGGGAATGAACTCTGTAGAACTAAAAGGTTTCCTGAGGGCAGACAAACTCAGAATTGGATTCCTTGTTTATTTAATGGTCTGCAATGTTATAAATATTTCATTGAATAACACTCAGGGAGGAAGCATTCTGAATGCATAATAAAATCAAACAAGAAATACTATGCAGGAAAATACTGCACAGGATAAGCCAGTGTTGGCTGAATAAGAGGAATGTATGAAGGCGGTAGTGGTGGTGGGCAGAGTGCTGTGGAGCAGAAAGTGTCAGCTCTCAGTTAGATGGAGCTGCATCTTTATCTTTCAGTTAGCCTACAGGTAAATCATTTTCCTATTTTAACCTCCAGTTTTGCAATTTGTGAGCACTTTTAAATTTTATGTACGCATATGTGTTTGTGTGTGTTAGTCGATCAGTAATGTCTGACTCTTTGCAACCCCATGGACTGTGGCTTCTCTGTCGATGGGATTCTCCAAGTAAGAATACTAGAGTGGGTTGCCGTTCCCTTCTTTACGGGATCTCCCTGACCCAGGGACTGAACCTGAGTCTCCTGCATTGCAAGCAGATGCTTTGCCATCTGAGCCACCAGGGAAGCCCATGTGAGCATGAGATCTGGTTAATAGCACGTGCTCCAAAAATGCTGAGATTTTTGCTAATTTCCATTTTAAATGCAGTTCTATCTATGCTTCTGTCATTCATTAAATGACACCAGGGTGATGTTCATTTAGAGCAGTCTAAAATTGTGGCTGGCAATAACTAGTAGATTACTGCATTTTTCTACCAACTGTAACTTCTTAGGAGACATATCTGATAGTAGGCATTCTATCCTGCATTGTTTTCATGAAATCTGCATTCATTCTTTCAAAATTCCACTTGTAACATGTGAAGCATCTAGGCAGAAATCTATCTTTCTGAAGTAACATTCTTGAAAGGATATTGTTTCATTGGTTTTCTTACTTTCTGCCCTGCAATTCTGATGGGCATGTATTTAAGCAGCTGTTTATCACAGCTCCTAGAAGCACTAGGATGATGACAAAAGCAGTATTGTGATGTGAATAAACCTATACAACTGAACGAAATTACTGCACATATTATTATAGATCTGATTAATAAATATATATATATATACACAGTAATTACAAAGGCTGTTCGTCAAGGATCCATTATAAACTTTCTGCTTAGTTTATTAATCAGGCCAATTAACATGAGCTGATCTAAAAATGAAGAGTCAGGATTTATTACAGCAAAGTTAATGTCTCATTTAGCTTACATGCATGTGGGTAGGCAGCTCTCATGGATGACAATGAGTGAAGATTCCTTCCACTCTTGTCTGATGCCATCTTGAAAACGAGGTGGTGGGGGAGAGACATGGAAGCCACCTTCCACCCAGAGCTCCATGGGGCTCTGCTGCAGAACCCCACTCACCTCTGGCTTCCAGGTGGGTTCAGCCAGTGGGAGGCAGTGATGGGATGTCAGAAGGCAGGAGCAGAAGACATTTGATTATACATACATGTATTCCTAGTAGTCACCTCCAAGCAGGATGGGGTGATCTGTAAGTGGCAGCTCTGGTCCCATGGCTTCATTAATACCGGGTTCTAATCTCACTGTCCTCTTCCCTCCTTAGGTCTGGGTGATGACAGCTCCCTGTTTATCCATCCCTCAGATGTTTCTCCATCACTTGTGCTATCTTTTCATTGCCCACATTTCTGGAAGTGTCCACTCCATTTGATTATCTTCAGTTGAATGTCTGAGATGCATTTATGCCCTGCTGGATACATTGGGCAACCTCATTTTCACTCAAAAGCCATCATCCAGAGTGTATTCCAATGGCTCAGCCAAACTAAGAGACTAGAATCATCATCCCTCTATGCCCTCAGGAAGGGAAAACTGGGTTCCTGAGCATCTCATCTGTCCTTGCAACAATATGATTTTCAAAAAGGTCCTCCTGGGGACATATGTATTTTGGTATATTAACATAGCTTAAATCTTTAATAAATGTGTTAGTAACCAAACAAGGGGCTTCCCAGGTGGTACTAGTGGTAAAGAAACCACCGGTCAATGCTGGAAATACGAGAGACTGGGGTTCTACCCCTGGGTCAGGAATATCCCCTGCAGAAGGAAATGACAAACCCACTCCAGTATTCATGCCTGGAGAATCCCATGGACAGTAGGCTATAGTCCATAGGGTTGCAAAGAGTTGGACACGACTGAAGCAACTTAGCATGCACACACACAACCAAACAGGTTTGAGAAATCCCAAGCTAAAGAAGTGCAAGGTGTTTCTAATATTTTATTCAAAGCCTAGGAGAACTGTGATGTGCTGATGTGCAAAAGCTAAACTCCAAGATTGAAATATTGTCTGCAGGATTTGCAATTTTGAAACCCATATTTTTCATGAAGCAGGTGATATGACCAAAATTCTTTTCTGAAAAGTGAGTTAGGGAAATGTTGTAATTCCTTCTCAGTAAGCAGATGGTGGGTCTATCAGGACTGTGTCTAGGGGAATATTTTCTGGTTTATCACATCAAATTTCTCTTTTTCCGATATCTGCTTGATTTTTCCTATGCATCTTTCACTACTCTTCCCTGTATCATCTGCACTGGATTCTCACATTGCTTCATTTTTCAGCACATGAAGAAAGTTCTACATTTACACTCAACATAATCTTTATCAATTATAATACATGCTTTGAATTTTTCCAATATGTCCAACCCATTCTGTCTCTTCCTCAGTGATTAACTCATTTCTAGGCCAAGATGACAAAGAAAATTAGAATGAACATAATCATTTTAAAATATGACCTTTATCACTTACTCAGGATCCTCTAGAAAGATACTCTGTATTGAAGTCTTTCCAAATAATTCAGAAGCTCAAGATTCAAAATCATATATGGCACCGAAATTGCAGCCACATTTTAATAACATTTATTTATATTGGGTCGCTAAGTGGCTAAGTTGCTTCCGTCGTGTCCGACTCTGTGTGACCCCATAGACGGCAGCCCACTAGGCTCCGCCATCCCTGGAATTCTCCAGGCAAGAACACTGGAGTGGGTTGCCATTTCCTTCTTCAGTGCATGAAAGTGAAAAGGGAAAGTGAAGTCGCTCAGTCGTGTCCGACCGTCAGCGACCCCAAGGACTGCAGCCTTCCAGGCTGCTCCGTCCATGGGATTTTCCAGCCAAGAGTACTGGAGTGGAGTGCCATTGCCTTTTCCAATTTAGATTGGGTACTTTGATATTATTTTCACGTATTATCTCATTTAACACCTCAAACAACCTCGTAAGGTAGGTTCTAGTATTGCTCCCATTTTACAGAGTCACTATCCAAGGCTTACTATATTGAAGAAAGTGTTCTAGTAATATGGTTAATGGGCTTCCCTGCTAGTTCTGCTGGTAAAGAATTAGTGCAGGAGACGCTGGTTTGATTCCTGGATTGGGAAGACCCCCTGGAGAAGAGATAGGCTTACTCACTCCAGTATTCTTGCCTGGAGAATCCCCATGGATAGAGGAGCCTGGTGGGGTACAGTCCATGGGTTGGCAAAGAGTCAGACACGGCTGAAGAGACTAATCACAGCACAATACGATTAATAAATGGCAGAGTAGGAATTTACCACAGGCAAATGCTTGCCTCCTGCAATGCTACCATGGGTGATGGATGGGCTGGCACAGTCAGGAGGACAAGGAAATGTTTTAAAAACCCTCAAAGAAGACAAACTGTATGTCTCAGGAATAAAAAAAAAAAAAAATAGACTGAAAAAGAAAACCAGCTGGAAGATAATGAACTAATGGAACAGGCAAGCACACATCATAGTAATTTTAAATAATATTCACAGAGAAACTTGGAAACAAGGAGTTATACAGAAGAACCAATTAGAAATAGAAATTTTTGATAAATATAAATATTTTAAAAAGAGCTCAAAGTACAAGTTGAGTAGCAAACATGACTGAGCTGAAATAAAATTAGTGAGAATGCAGACAGGGTTAACAACTCCACCAGAAATCATCAGTAATGGATAAAGGACAAAAAGAAAACCTGAGAGCTAGAGTGGGCAAAAATGGAAGTATCTTATGCATTTAAAAGCAATTACAGCGTGTAAATGTCAATTCCAAGCTGGAACTCTACACAATACTATGTAACAATCTAAATGGGAAAAGAATTTGAAAAAAAAAATAGATACATGTGTATGTAGAACTGAATAACTTTGCTGTACATTTGAAACTAATACAACATTATTAACCAATTATACTCCAATATAACATAAAAAGTTAAAAAATATAATGCTACAAAATGTTCCAAATATACAGAAAATCAAATTGAAAGGGCAAAGTTCAGAATACATAACAGAAGAGATAAAAAATATATAATTAGATATAAACTTTAAGATGCAAATACATAAAATTTCAAAGAATGAGTATACCAAAAATTGTAAAAACAAAACAAAACAAAACAAAAATACTCAAAGCTTAGAATCAACGCTGAGACAGGGATATAAGTGCAAGTGGTATATGTTAGGGATGCCAGAGAGAGGGAAATAAGACAAAAGGGAAGAAAGCCAATGATTTATTTCAGTTCAGTTCAGTCACTCAGTCATGTCTGACTCTTTGCAATGCCAGGCCTCCCAGTCCATCACTAACTACCAGAGTTTACCCAAACTCATGTCCACTGAGTCAGTGATACCATCCAACCATCTCATCCTCTGTTGTCCCTTTCTCCTCCTGGCCTCAATCTTTCCCAGCATCAGGGTCTTTTCCGAGTCAGTTCTTCTCATCAGGTGGCCAAAATATTGGACAGCATCAGTCCTTCCAATATATACTCAGGATTGATTTCCTTGAGGATGCACTGGTTTGATCTCCTTGCAGTCCAAGGGACTCTCAAGAGTCTTCTCCAACACCATAGTTCAAAAGCATCGATTCTTCAGTGCTCAGCTTTCTTTATAGTCCAACTCTCACATCCATACATGACTACTGGAAAAACCATAGCTTTGACTAGATGGAACTTTGTTGGCAAAGTAATGTCTCTGCTTTTTAATACGCTCTCTAGATTGGTCATAAGTTTTCTTCCAAGGAGCAAGAGTCTTTCAATTTCATGGCTGCAGTCACCATCTGTAATGATTTTGGATGTAGCTATAATTTTCTTATTAACACTGTTGTTCAATTGCTAAGTTGTGTCAGATTCTTTGTGACCTCATGGACTGCAGCAAGCCAGGCTTCCCTGTCCTTTACTATCTCCCAGAACTTGCTCAAACTCATGTCCATCGAGTCAGTGATGCTATCCAAACATCTCATTCTCTGTTGTCCCCTTCTCCTCATGCCCTCAATCTTTCCCAGCATCAGGATTTTTTCCAATGAGTCAGCTCTTCGCATCAGGTGGCCAAATTATTGGAACTTCAGCTTCAGCATCAGTCCTTCAAATGAATATTCAGAACTGATTTCCTTGAGGATTGACTGGTTTGATCTCCTTGCTGTCCAAGGGACTCTCAAGAGTCTTCTCCAGCACCACAGTTTGAAAGCATCGATTCTTTGGCACTCAACCTTCTTTATGGTCCAGCTCTCACATCATACATGACTACTGGATAAGCCATTGCTTTGACTATATGGGACTTTGTCAGAAATGTGATGTCTCTACTTTCTAATACGTTGCCTGGGTTGTCATAGCTTTCCTTCCAAGGAGTAAGCGTCTTTTAATTTCATGGCTGCAGTCACCATCTGTAGTGATTTTGGAGCCCAAGAAAATAAAGTCTGTCACTGCTTCCACTTTTTCCCCTTCTATTTGCCATGAAGTGATGGGACCAGATGCCATGATCTTTGTTTTTTGAATGCTGAGTTTTAAACCAGCTTGAGGTATAAGCTTATCCAATGACTAAGCAATTCTACTTGTAGGTGTTTATCCAAGAGAAATTAAAGTGTCTGTCCACAAAATATTTGTACAGTAATATTCATAACAGCTTGTCCTATAATACCCAAAACTTCAAAAGACCAAATGTGAAGAAGAAATTAAAAAGTTGAAGTATATTAAACAATGCTTTTTAAAAATAAAAAGAGCATACTACTGATACACACAATAATGGGAATGGATGTCAAAGACATTATGCTGAGTTAAATGAGGATCTGGAGGCCACATTGCTTGCTGGGGCCACACAGCAAGCTTTGGAAGGGGGTAAGGGTGAAGAGGCTCTGCCTTCATTGGAGTGGAGGGTGAGGTGCTCAGCGTTCCATAGGGTCATCCCTTATGCATGAATTTTAAGCATAAGATCAGGAAGCTGGGCACTAAAGGAATAAGTTGTCCGGGTTAGCCAGGGTTTCCTATGAGGGGACCTTCATGGTTTGAACAGCATGGCTCTTTATCCAGCTATTTAGTGAGTAGCTAGGTCAGGCAGCTGGCAATACCTTGATTCCAGAGGGATGTATTTGAAATGGATGTTTCAGCAATCAGAAGCTTATTGTTAGACACTTACATCATGATTTCAGAAAACCTTATTTCCAGGCACCTACAACTGCATCATTTCCCCCATCTATGAATAGTTCTATATTTGTTGTGCAGTATTTTATAAAGCACTCTAAGAACTGTTACTTTGTACATTTTACAGACGGAGAAGCTGAAGCAAAGAGATAGGGACATAGGTCAAGCATGTGTCATAGTAAGGATTGAAGCCTGCTACCTGTCTCCTAACAGTTGCTGTGTGGGGAGAAGACTTTTTAAGTCACTCTAGGACTACAGGGGGGAAAAGAACAATTTTATTCAGCTAAGAGAAATGAGAAAATTTCAGAGAGAAGGTGACATATGGGATTTTTATTTTTTTACATTTAATTTTCAAGGTAAATGAATCATGTTGCTCAGTCTTATGAACCCAATTCTGTGAACTCCAGAGATTTCATGAAGTGTCTGCAGAGACAGCTTGAGGGTGGGGTGGATTCCAAAGTTTGAGGGTGTGGGGGGAGGGTGGGGGTGTTGGGGGCGGGGGGGGGGGGGCTTAAGCCAGAAGGTGGTTTATACCTGTTTCACATGGGAGAATACCTTACAAAATTAATTTTGAAAAGTGAATTTAAACTTATTTTTAAAACAACTGTCAACTTAAAAAAATGCAGAATGTGAGAGTTTCAAGTTAAGCTTTCTCTGAGGCAAAATGAGGACTGCAGCCCTGGAGGCAGCACCTCAGATAACTCTGAGAAACTGCTCCAAAGAGGCAGGGGGGAAAGTAATTATATGTGTAATTTTGGTGAAGGGGGAGTTCATGCAATCAAGCACACATTTTTTGCAGAAGGGGTTCTGCTAGTCATAAGGAGCAGTCATCATTATGAAGGATTTTAGTGTTTTTCTAGATATGAAGAAATACAAGAATTGGGCTCATAAAATCCGCTTCCAAAAATATCCAACTATCTGAAGACCTGTCTCACCAATCTCCCCACCCCACCACCTGCCCAGAGCACAATGTTCCTCGTTTCTGCTCTCCATCCTGAACTCCTTTCAGGGGGAGTTGAAAGTCAGCAGCTGCAGCAGCACATGATGAAAGCCTTGTAGAGGTGGAGGGCAAGTCCCCATCCACAGTCAACACAATTGTTGAGACCCACACAGCCATTTTATGATGAAAATGACAAAGACATTAAGTCAGCTAAGAAAATACAGTCTAAATAAATTTCATGCAAAGATGGGCTCGATAAAGGACAGAAAGGGTATGGACCTAGCAGAAGCAGAAGATATTAAGAGGAGGTAGCAAGAATACACAGAAGAACTGTACAAAAAAGAGCTTCACGACCTGGATAATCATGATGGTGTGATCACGGACCTAGAGCCAGACATCCTGGAATGTGAAGTCAAGTGGGCCTTAGAAAGCATCACTACGAACAAAGCTAGTGGAGGTGATGGAATTCCAGTTGAGCTATTCCAAATCCTGAAAGATGATGCTGTGAAAGTGCTGCACTCAATATGCCAGCAAATTTGGAAAACTCAGCAGTGGCCACAGGACTGGAAAAGGTCAGTTTTCATTCCAATCCCAAAGAAAGGCAATGCCAAAGAATGCTCAAACTACCGCACAATTGCACTCATCTCACACGCTAGTAAAGTAATGCTCAAAATTCTCCAAGCCAGGCTTCAGCAATATGTGAACTGTGAACTTCCTGATGTTCAAGCTGGTTTTAGAAAAGGCAGAGGAACCAGAGATCAAATTGCCAACATCTACTGGATCATGGAAAAAGCAAGAGAGTTCCAGAAAAACATCTATTTCTGCTTTATTGACTATGCCAAAGCCTTTGACTGTGTGGATCACAATAAACTGTGGCAAATTCTGAAAGAGATGGGAATACCAGACCACCTGACCTGCCTCTTGAGAAATCTGTATGCAGGTCAGGAAGCAACAGTTAGAACTGGACATGGAACAACAGACTGGTTCCAAGTAGGAAAAGGAGTACGTCAAGGATATATATTGTCACCCTGTTTGTTTAACTTATATGCAGAGTACATCATGAGAAACGCTGGACTGGAAGAAGCACAAGCTGGAATCAAGATTGCCGGGAGAAATATCAATAACCTCAGATATGCAGATGATACCACCCTGATGGCAGAAAGTGAAGAGGAACTAAAAAGCCTCTTGATGAAAGTGAAAGTGGAGAGTGAAAAAGTTGGCTTAAAGCTCAACATTCAGAAAATGAAGATCATGGCATCCTGTCCCATCATTTCATGGGAAATAGATGGGGAAACAGTGGAAACAGTGTCAGACTTTATTTTTCTGGGCTCCAAAATCACTACAGATGGTGACTGCAGCCATGAAATTAAAAGACGCTTACTCCTTGGAAGGAAAGTTATGACCAACCTAGATAGCATATTGAAAAGCAGAGGCATTACTTTGCCAACAAAGGTCTATCTAGTCAAGGCTATGGTTTTTCCTGTGGTCATGTATGGATGTGTGAGTTGGACTGTGAAGAAGGCTGAGCACCGAAGAATTGATGCTTTTGAACTGTGGTGTTGGAGAAGACTCTAGAGAGTCCCTTGTACTGCAAGGAGATCCAACCAGTCTATTCTGAAGGAGATCAGCCCTGGGATTTCTTTGGAAGGAATGATGCTAAAGCTTAAACTCCAGTACTTTGGCCACCTCATGCAAAGAGTTGACTCATTGGAAAGGACTCTGATGCTGGAAGGGATTGGGGGCAGGAAGAGAAGGGGATGACAGAGGATGAGATGGCTGGATGGCATCACTGACTCGATGGATGTGAGTCTGAGTGAACTCCAGGAGTTGGTGATGGACAGAGAGGCCTGGCGTGCTGGGATTCACGGGGTCACAAAGAGTCGGACACGAGTGAGAGACTGAACTGAACTGAACTGAAATATAATCTCATTCTAGAGTCTGCATTAACTAGACTGAGATGAAAGAAAAGCTCAAAGAAAGTGGATATTTTAAAAAGACATTGTAATGCATCATTTGATGTCTGCTTGTCTTTAAATTTTAGAACAAATGACAAGACATATATCTGCTGCTACTGCTGTTAAGTCACTTGAGTCGTGTCCGACTCTGTGCGACCCCATATAAGGCAGCCCACCAGGCTCTCCTGCCCCTGAGATTCTCCAGGCAAGAACACTGGAGTGGGTTGCCATTTCCTTCTCCAATGCATGAAAGTGAAAAAATGAACGTGAAGTCGCTCAGTTGTGTCTGACTTTTAGCGACCCCATGGACTGTAGCCCACCAGGCTCCTCCATCCATGGGATTTTCCAGGCAAGAGTACTGGAGTGGGGTGCTATCGCCTTCTCCGTATATATCTGAGACCTAGGTTAAATCTTCAGTTATCGTTAACTACACAACTTAGCTTTGGGAGATTTTCAGATTGTTAAACAGTTATCAAAAAGAAACCAAATGGCTAGAGAGTCAAAAAACTAGTTAGTGCAATATCATTGATAGAATAAATTTTAATTATCTACTTTTATGTAACTTCCTTGAGTCTACAAAATATTTTTCCTCACCTAATTTCAATTTTGGCAAAAAATGTCACCTGACATTTCAGTAAACAAAGGATATCAAGTCCATAATGTCAGCAACCCCCACAGCCACCCCCAGCAGTGCACTCTGAGGGGATTCAGGATGAAAAAAGCAGGGTACTGATCCTAGTTGGGCTTCCCAGGTGGCTCAGTGGTAAAGAATCTGCCTGCCAATGCAGGAGATGCAGAAGACTCCAGTACCATCCCTGGGCTGGGAAGATCCGTTGGAGAAAGAAATGGCAACCCACTCCAATATTCTTGTGGATAATCCTGTGGACAAAGAAGCCTGGCATGCCACAGTCCATGGGGTCATAAAGAGTGGGACATGACTGAGTGACCGAATATTCTCACAAGGTTGACCCTAGAGAGTTAAGGTGTATATCAAAGAATGATTTCAATGAGCCCAGGCTCTTGCATCTTCCCAAAACACTAAAATCATTAACTTGAGATGTGTGCTTTTTTATGTTCTACCACCAGTTTTGTTTTGTTTTGTTTTGTTTTGTTTTCAACCAAAAACTTCTCTATGGGTATACCCTGGCTCCTCTTTTGTCTGTTTGGGGCAGGACCTCAGAGCTATCTGAGAGGTCTTTTCCAGGTCAGAGTCCTCAGTAAAGCCTGAATAAAACATATTTTGCAGCTTGTCAGTTGTGCATTTTTTTCATTTCACATGCATGTCAAACTGTAAAGTCTGAGAATCTGTATGTATCTACATTTTATATATTAGAAAACAAAAACAGAGAAATTGATGACTAGATTTAAGGTTAGAGGAGCAAGTTTCTAATTTCATATGCTGTAATCCTGTTATTGCCTCTGTACCATCCATCATATGTTGTTTTGATACCGAGTAGGATAAGGTAGGGCTTCTGTGTCCCCCATTTCTTGATTATAGAAACTATAGGCTTCATTCAGCCTCCATAACCTTCTCTTGGGTTCCAATGAGCAGAGCAGGTTCAAACATTTGCTAATGAAGGAAGAGAGGGGTTGCTGAGACAAGGGAAGAGAAGCCAAGAAACCATAGTGCAGCCTTGGGGGAGAGTCCTGGCTCCCATTCGAGTGAAAGTGAAAGTGGCTCAGTCGTGTCCAACTCTTTGTGATCCCATGGACTATACATTATACATGTGTTAGTGTATATAAGTATACATATATATGTATATATACATATGTACATAAAGTATATATATGGAATTCTCCAGGCCAGAATATTGGAGTGGGTAGCCTATCCTTTCTCCAGCAAATCTTCATGACCCAGAAATTGAACCAGGGTCTCCTGCATTGCAGGCAGATTCTTCACCAACTGAGCTATCAGGGAAGCCCTCCCATTCAAGGGATACACACAGAAATATCTTTGAGCTGTTTTGCAGATGCTGAAACCTCCACCAGGCGGGAGAAGGAAACTGTATGCTGACCACAAGCACATAGACCCCAGACTGGTTGGAAGCAGAAGGTGGATGATGCCGACCCCCACTCACCTCATTACCAGGCAGAAGAAAGTCCATGAGTTGGCCATGCTCTGCTCCTTGAACACTATAAGACTCCTCACTATCCCCTCCATAAGGGTCACGCAATTTTTAAGGAATTAGTCCACTGTGGCCCTGTTTGCCTGACAAAGCAAGAAAGCTATTCTTTCCTACTTCACCCAAAAGTCTAACATTCAATTCACTGTCAGGGTCCAGAGAACAGATTTGGCTTCAGTTTCTAAATCTTAAACAAGACATTGAACTAGACATCTTTATCCTCATTTTAAACACTAGCAAATGGGACCACAGACAGCTAAAGTGATTTCCTTTAGGAGCCCCGTCAAGTGACAAAATGGGGATTCCAATTCTGGTTTATTGAAACCTAAAGCCAACTTTCTTTCCAGCACACACTCCACTATTTATTTTCAAATCAAGCTGACATTAACTTCCATGCCTTGTTTTCAATGTGTTGTTCAGAATGTCTTTCTATTTAACAAGTTTTTATTTCGATATCTAGATTGGAGGGCATCAAGGTTAAGCTGGAGATAAATGATGTAAAAGGCAACCAGCTCCTTTTATAAAAGCATCTACTGTGCGTTTTCCTAACAGTTTCAGCTGGATGACAGCTGACCTAGTAAGGCAGTGGTCTAGAGGACAACTATATTTTACTTGATTTGGTAGTCTTTAAGGTAGAGTTTACCTTGAGGGAAACATGAAAGGGACTCAGTGCTTGACTGCCTTCTCTCCCTTCCCCAGCATCAGACCAAGCCCCATCGACTCTCTGCAGCCTGGACTTAATGGCTTAGAAACCCAACAAGTTAAAAATATCACTTATCCCTGTTTTCATCCAGGACAGTCAATTGAGATAGCAAAAGACTGGATTTTCCTTCTGGTTGAATTCTTGGTGATTTTTTAAGTACTAAATCATGCTCCAAGGCCAAACTCCAAAGTCTCCTTCATTTTGATGTCCTCCTTGATTCCCCTAATGCAGAATTAATTGCTCCCTTTGCGTTTTTATAGTTCTTTGTTTATCTCCATAACAAAGGCTTCAAAGGGAATCCCAAGCCTTTGAGTGAAAGCTGCTGATGGGACTGTGAGAAAAGCAGATGGATGGATGAGAGAGGATCCTGAAGAAGGAAAACAGCTTCTGAAAGGGAGCAGTTGTGGGGAGATCCATAGGCATTCTGTCACATGAAGCAAGGAGAGGAAAGAGGGAGCAGTGACAAATAAGAATTCTATACAGTTCCATTTGCACCAGAGAAGTAGTTGATGTTCCCAGGAGGGCTTCCTGATATGTGAAGAATGATAAAGAGAATTGACATGGTTCCAGAAAGATGAGAGTGAGTTGGACCCTGTACCACCAGGGACAATGGACACAGCTGAGAATACAGAAGGCTGAGAGCAGGGTATGGAGGCTCCAGACAAGGTCAGTGGTGAAAACATTCCTACTTCCCCTCAGCACCATGGGGTCATGCAGAACCTGAGAGGTAAAGACCAGGAACCATTTGGTTTGTGCCTCAGGGGTTGCCACCCACATCTGCATCAAAAGACACAGAATTGGATGGTGCTAGACATCCAGTTTAGTCACCTGATGTGAAAAGCTGACTCATTGGGAAAGACCCGGATGCTGGGAAAGACTGAGTGCTGGAAGAAAGGGAGTGACAGAGGATGAGGTGGTTGGATGGCATCACCAACTCAATAGACATGAGTTTGAGGAAACTCCAGGAGATGGTGAAGGACAGGGAAGCCTGGCGTGCTGCAGTTTGTGGTGTTGCAAAGAGTGGGGCATGACTGAGAGACTGAAGAACAACAACAAAACTCCAGCATGTTGGATCTGAGCTATGCAGTGATGACTGGGATCCATACACTTCCCTGGTGGCTCGGCTGGTAAAGAATCTGTCTGCAAGGCAAGAGATCTGGATTGGATCCCTGGGTTGGGAAGATTCCCTGGAGAAGGAAATGGCTACCTACTCCAGTATTCTGGCCTGGAGAATTTCATAGACTGGTCAGTCTTTGGGGAAGCAAAGAATTGGACACAACTGGATGACTTTCATTCAAGGGATTCAAGGGATACATAGAAAGTGAGTTGATAGCCATTTGAAAATGTGTAAATAGTGAATATGGGCTTTAGAGAAAACTTTCAGCCTATAGCACTATTATCTCTAGCTGTGTGATCTGGAAAATAATGTTACTTAACTTCTCAGAGTCAGTAATTTATTATTTGTAAAGTTGGGACAGAAGTTTATGTCAATAATAATTTTGTGAATAAAATAACATATTTTGTAAAACTGTTGTGGAGAGTTTTTACATTTGTTGCTGTTCAGTCACTAAGTTGGGTCTGACTCTCTGCAACCCCATGGACTGCAGCACATCAGGTTTCCCTGTCCTTCACCATCTCCTAGAGTTTGCTCAAACTCATGTCCATTGAGTCACTGATGCTATCCAACTGTTAGGTAGTTAGAATAGGAAGAAAGGAGCCCAAAATAGTGGTAACTAAAAGACAAAGAAAGGAAAAAGCCGGTGAAAATAGAACAAAGGAAAGTCTGAGGACCAGAGCGAGAACCTCGGGTGAAACAAACAACACTCGTGGCTAGCCCAATTTACATAGGACAGGCTCGGGGAGAGGGGGAAGGGGGCGGTGGTGGGGGGGGAGGGGAACATATGAGAAGAGGAGCCAAAATTGAGACTCTCTCTTCTTTTCTCTTCGCTTCTTTTGGGTTAGCCTGTCCTCATGCCTCGAGGATGTATTTTCCTTTGCTTGCCAAATAAAACTGAGCTGTAACAAAGTTGTAACCCTGGTCTGCAGTTTAGACTGAGCTGTAACCCAGCTGGAACATGGGTATGCCATTTAAACTGAGCTGTAACCGAGCTGTAACACTTGGTCTGTCCATCACTTAAAATTTTCGCTGTGGCAAGACAGAACAAAAGAAATTACACACTCCCCCGACATCTCTGGTGCCGTTTCTTGGATTTAACCTGGCTGAAACAACATTGGCTCGGCCCCTGTGACGCAGAGGCCAAGTGCAACAGAAGCCCAACTTGGCAAAAGCTCAGGCTGTGGAAGCTGAACTAGAAGAAAACCCAGAGCAGGGGAAGTAACAAGAAGCCCAGAATTCTGGAAACCAAGACAGCAAAAACAAACTCAGCAGAAAGCACAAGCAGCTCAGTCTCCGATTCCCTGAGATCTCCGGTTAAGGCAGGAGGTCCTCGCTCATATGGCTGGAAGGACATATGGCTGAAAAAAACTTAATTCCTTTACAGTCTCTCATTTCTTGTTTCCTTGAAGCCCCTCAAACAGGTGAGCAGCAGTCAGTGCAGTTGAGAGGTTCTGGCTGGGGTTACTTCCAAGTGTGTCCTGAGGGTTCCACTGTCTGCTGTACTCCAGTAGCTGTTGCCCAAGCAGGTGAGGTTTCTTCTGTCCTTAATCTCCTTTGTGCCAAGGATCAAGCCAATGAAAACTGTGAGCACAGGTCAGGTATTTAGCAGATTTTTTCCAGCAGGTTACAAAGGGGATTCCTTGGCATTTTTTTCCCACTGCTTTTTCCTCCCATCCTTCAGCTCCTCTCTCCATCTATGCCACTGCTTACAAAGTATTGGCCATGTCATCATCTTCCCATTTCTGAAGTTGTGTTTGAAACTGTTTACCTAAGATTGGGACTCCAACCCACATGGCAGGGACTTTGCTATGCTTGGTCACTTGGTCATGTCCGACTGGGATTTGAACTCGGCCAAAACCCACAGTGCTTGATTTCAGGACCTAATGAAGCTCAGGTTCTTGTCATCTCATTGAAAAAAAATTCAGTGAGACACACAGCAATAAGAAAGAGGTAGATTGGTTCAGATTCAGAGAGAAGCAAACACCAAGAGTGTGGGCCAGCACAGAGGGCGCACGTGCGGTGGCTATGGAATGAGGTATGGTTATTTTCTAGAGCTGGGTGATTTCATATGCTAATGAGTGGGAGGGTCATTCTAACAATTGGGGAACGACTTACTCCTTGGTCTTTTGACAGTGACTTGGAACTGTCCTGGCACCTCTGGGTGTGTCATTTAACTTGCAGATTGAGGACCAAGATTTAGTTGAATTTGACTTGTCATCTTGGACCCATTTGATTTTAATTGGTTTATGTTATGCCCTTGGGCTATGTCATTCTTTCAAAAGCTGTGCCCTTCCCCTTCCCTCCTGTTTCATGCTCTTTTCCTGAGCCCTCTCTGGGCCCACAACATTGCCTCTACAATCTTCTGGAGGAACAACCAGAAAATAGCTAGTCCTTGGGAGGGAAATACTGTATAATATCCGATCTCTGTAGATATTCAGGCCTTCATTTTCCATGTTTCCTACAACATGTGCAACAACAGCATCTCTCAGTGAACCTGCTAGGGTGGGGGACAGGCGCACAATGCCTGCTAGAAATCCATCTGTTGGTGGCATCCCTTCAAGGGCAATTGGGCTTCCAGGGACAAGGTTTGTCACTTTGGGAGTTAGCCCTGCAGGCCGTTTGGGCCCAAACCCTTACTACCCTTCTCCTAAGGTTAAAACATACCCCCAGATCAAATCTCCACACCACTTTTATGGAACATCTGGTCTGTTGCCTCTTATCAATTTGTTCTTAAGCCACTTACTAACTCCTACAACCAGGGCTGTACCCCCTTGTAGGTAACATCACTCCACCCCACTTATTATTAAAATCCTCTTAATGTACCTAGCAGCACCAGGTAACCCACTCCTCTGTCATTACTACTGTTTTTACCTAGAGTGGGTCTATGATAGTTAAATGTTTATCATTGGAAACACCCTAAACTGCTCTTATGGAGGACTAGGGGAGGAAATCAGTGACTTATGTTACCTCAAGAGCAACAAGAGGATAAGGTTTTTGCCTGTTTCAAGAAGTTCCCAGTCTCAGGGCACAGGCTTGGATTGCTTTACATCATGATATCTATTCCCATCCATGGTGGACAAACTAGTAATGAGTTAAGATTACAACCCCTTAATCCTACCCAGCACTGGTCATGCTGGAGAGTTTGGGGATGCCCAACTCCAGTCTGGGGGTCCCAGGAGGTCGACCTGCCTTGACTCACCTAGGGATCTGGTCCTCAGAAGGCTGTCATGCCTCAATCTGCTCGGGGACCCACCAGTCCAGGGGTCCCAGAAGGTCAACATACCTCTACCTGCCCAGGGACCCAATTCTCGTGAGGCTGACCAGCCTTTAATAAATAAATTCCTTGCTTGTGGGCTATTGGTCCCCACCAATTCATCATGTATCACCCTAATCCTCTCAGTAAAGAAAAAGGACAGAACATGGTGAATGGTTCAAGAACTCCGGATCATAAATGGAGCTATATTCCCCTCCATCCCACAGTATCCAACTATGTAATCTTGGGAGAAATCCAGCCCAGTGCCAAGTGTTTTACAGTCCTGGATCTCAAAGATGCATTCCTTTGTATACCACTGGCTAAAGAATCCCAATATCTTTTTCCCTTCAAGTGGGAGGCTTCAGGAGAAAAACACCAACTGATGACTTGGACAGTATTACCTCAGGGGTTCAGAGATAGCACCTACCTGTTTGGTCAGGATCTTAGCTGGGATCGCCTAGATCTGGACCTGGGATCTAATGGGAAAATATTACAATATATAGATGACCTACTAATTTGCTCTCCAGATGAGAAAAATGACCAATAACATGCAATTCAGGTTCTAAACTTTTTGGCAGAGAGGGGATAAGTCCCCCATGCTAAGGCACAGATGGTCGAGACAAAGGTCATTTACCTGGAAGTTCAGATTACACATGGGTCCAGGAAGTTGTTCTCTGATCGAGTACAAGGGATGCTCCAATTGCCCTCCACCATGACTTGAAAATAGTTGTAAGCCCTGTTAGCCCCCCTTTTCTGGAAACCTCAGAAAAATCTGGATACCCAACTATGGTCTAATTGCCCAGCGCTTATGTGAAAGCTTAAAGGGAGGGGATGATTCAATCCCATTGATGTGGGAAACCCCTCAAAAGAAGGCAAAGGCTACACTAAAACAAGCCTTAACTCAAGTACCCACCTTGAGGTTGCCAGACCAGGAAAAGCATTCCAACTTTATGTCCATGAAAGAGAGGGAGTCCTTGGGAGTGTTAACTCAAAGGTTGGGACCTGAGCCCCAGCCTGTAGCTTATTTATCCAAGAGGCTCAACTAAACTATCTGAGGCTGGCCTCCCTGCCTTTGAAATCTTGCAGCTATTGCAGTCTTGATAGAAGATGCTTTAAATGTCTCTTTTGGGGGCAAACTAACTATTTTTACCAGCCACCAAGTAAAACAACTCCTGAATGGGAGAGGCCATTTATGGATGTATGATCAAAGTATCCTCAGATATCAAGTAATGCTGATGGAAAGTCCAGGCCTGACTATATTCCCTTGAGGTTCTTAATCCAGCTATGCTCCTGCCTACCCCTGAGGGCTCTCTCCCCTTTCACTCTTACCTAGAAACTTTGGACCACTGGACAAAAACCCCAAGAGAGATTGTCAGAAGATCCTCTGACCAATCCTGAGGAAATCTGGTACATTGATGGAAATCTGGTACAGCTTTGTCTTGGATGGAAAAAGAAGAGCCAGATATGCAGTAGTCTCCAATTTTGAGACTATAGAGGCTAAACCTTTGCCACCAGGTACTTCATCCCAATTAGCTGAGCTCATAGTCCTGACTCGAGCTTCAGACCTGGGAAAAGAAAAAAGAGTAGCCATTTACACTGACTCCAATTATGCCTTTCTGGTGCTATATGCACATGCTGCTATTTGGGAAGAAGGAGCCCATTTGACCACCTGAGTGTCCCCAATCAGATATGGTGATCAAATCTTTAGGCTCTTGGAGGAAGTCCATCTGCCCGCTGAGGTTTCAGTCTCCCACTGTAAAGGACACCAGAAAGGGAGCACCGAAGTGGCACGAGGGAACCAAGCAGCTGATCAGGCAGCTAAGAGAGCAGCCTTACAGACCAATGATCTAAAAGGAGTTGTCACCCTAGTTCCACAGACTAATTTGTCAGAAACTCCTTCATATACTGAAGGTGAGACTCTTAAAGCTAAGAGTGTAGGCTTTCAAGATCATATGGGGTGGTTCCAAAAGGAGGGACTCCTTTTTCTGCCTGGAACCTCCAATGGAAGTTGGTTAACTCCTAACATACCACCACTCAGTTAGGGGAGAAGGCCCTCCAAAGATGACTAGAAAGATCCTTCAGAGGAACAGGCCACCAAATGACTATAAGGCAAGTGGTTTCCTCTTGTCCCACTTGCCAATTAAACAACACCCAAGGAGCTCAAAGACCCCAGCTGGCCCAGCCCATCCAACGACATGGGACCTACACAGGAGAGGACTGGCTGATGGACTTCACCCAGATGTCAGTTTCTCAAGGGTATAAATACCTGTTAGTCATGATAAATACATTCACAGGATGGATTGATGGCTTTCCCACCCAGACTGGGAAGGCTAAGGAGGTGGTAAAAAACTGCTCCATGAAATCATTCTGAGAGTTGGTCAGCCCAGGTCATTACAAAGTAACAATGGGATATCATTTACTTTTATGGTCATCTAAGGGGACTGAGCGACTTCACTTTATTTTTTCACTTTCATGCATCGGAGAAGGAAATGGCAGCCCACTCCAGTGTTCTTGCCTGGAGAATCCCAGGGGTGGGGGAGCCTGGTGGGCTGCCATCTATGGGGTCGCACAGAGTTGGACACGACTGAAGCGACTTAGCAGCAGCAGCAGCAGCAGAAGGGGTCTCTAAAGCATTGGGCATTACTTATTACCTCCATTGTGCCTGGAGGCCTCAGTCTTCAGAAAAAGTAGAAAGAGCCAACCAATTCTTAAAATCAGCAATAAAAACCCAGCAGAACTCCCTGGGTTTGAAGCAGGCTTTATCAATAGCTCTCCTCTGCATCTGTATTGTCCCTAAGGAACAGGTTGGTCTTAGCCATTATGAGATGCTATATGGGAGACATTCCTATATCTGGAGGCTCAGACCCTCTGGTCTTATACCAAGGCCATTGGGCAATTCCAACAAGATATACGCTTGTGGGATGTTGACCAGGACCCAAAAGATTCTAAATAGCCACCACTATATGCTCCAGGGACTCAAGTCCTAATTAAAGTCTGGAAGGATGGGTCCCCAAAGGCTCAACTCCAATCCACATGGAAGGGCCCCTACCCTGTAACACTTTCTACCCCCACAACAGTCAAGGTATCAGGACACAACTCCTGGATTCACTACTCACAAGTCAAGCCATGGAAGAAAACAGAGGAGGACACTCAATACACCTGTCAACAAGCTACAACATGCTGTGCCAGTTCCATAAGGATGTATAAAACTACACCCAACCACGGAAGATATCACTCACCCCTGGATGGACACTGCTATAAGGACTCCGAGGTCTGAGACTAGCAAGAGGGGAAGACCCAATGTCCCTTGCCATCCCAGCTCAGCAGGACATAGCCAGAGAGACCTTGATGCCACTATTCCCAAAGAATTGGGCCTCCCATTTCTTGAGGGGGAAATGTTAGGTAGTTAGAATAGGAAAAAAGTTTCCAAAATAGCTGTGGCTAAAAGACAAAGAAAGGAAAAAGCTGGTGAAAATAGAACAAAGGAAGGTTTGAGGACCAGAGTGAGAATCTCAGATGAAACAGAAGTCCTCCCAGTTTACATAGGGCAGGCTCAGGAGGAGGAGAAAAAAAAAAAAAAAAAACATAAAAAGAGAAGCGCAAACTGAGCCTCTGTCTTCTCTTTTCTTTTCTTCACATCTTTTGGGTCGACCCACGCCCAAACCTCGAGAATGTATTTTCCTTTGCTTGCAAATAATACTGAGCTGTAAATGAACTGTAATACTGGTCCACAGTTTAAATTGAGCTGTAACCAAGCTGTAACACTGGTCTGTTTGTCGCTTCAAATTTTTGCTGTAGCGAGACAGAATCAAGGAAATTACACACTCCCCTGGCACAACTGTCTCGTACTCTGCTGTCCCCTTCTCCTTTCGCCTTCAGTTTTCCCAAGCATCAGAGTCTTTTCCAATGAGTTGCCTCTTTGCATCAGATGGCCAAAGTATTGGAACTTCAGCATCAGTACCTCCCATGAATACTCAGGGTTGATTTCCTTTAGAATTGACAGGTTTGATCTCCTTGCTCTACTCTCAAATCTGTACGTGACTACTGGAAGCTAATAACTTTGACTAGACAGACCTTTGTTGACAAAATGATGTTTCTGCTTTTTCATACACAGTCTTGGCTTGTCAATGTAAGAAAGCTGAGCACCAAAGAACTGATTCTTCTAAACTGTGGTGTTGCAGAAGACTTTTGAAAGCTCCTTGGGCTACAACAAGATGAAATCAGTCAATCCTGAAGGAAATCAGCCCTGAAATGGAAGGACTGATTCTGAAGCTGAAGCTCTAATACTTTGGTCACCTGATGTGAAGAACTGACTCATTGAAAAAGCCCCTGAACCCTCCTCCCTCCTCCCTCCCCATTCCATCCTTCTGGGTCGTCCCAGTGCACCAGCCCCAAGCATCCAGTATCGTGCTTCGAACCTGGACTGGCAACTCGTTTCATACATGATATTTTCAGGATGGGGAACACATGTATACCTGTGGCGGATTCATTTTGATATTTGGCAAAACTAATACAGTTATGTAAAGTTTAAAAATAAAATAAAATTAAAAAAAAGAAAAAAGAAAAAGCCCCTGATGCTGGGAAAGATTGAAGGCAGGAGGAGAAGGGGAAGACAGAGGGTGAGATGATTGGATGGCATCACTGACTCATTTGATATGAGTTTGAGCAAGCTCTGGGAGTTGGTGATGGGCAGGGAAGCATGGTATGCTGCAGTCCATGGGGTCATAAAGAGTTGGACATGACTGAGCAACTGAACTGACTGAAGTTTGTCATAGCTTTCCTTCCAAGGAGCAAGTGTATTTTAATTTCTACAACATGAGAGTTGATTAATAAATGTTAGTCTCTGTTGCTATCATTTTGCCTATCCCCCATGCTTTTCCTCAATTTTCTTGCAGCTCTTCTGCTTTTTCCTGTCTAGTAAAAAACCTGCTTTATCTAGATTTTCATTTTTAAAGATTTTGAAACATATCCAACACAGAAAAGAATATGAAACACTTTAAATAGAAATTTCTTGATTTTTACATTTTGAAGCTTTTTAAAAAACCTTTTTATTTTAGAGATTTTTAAACACATACAGAGGAGAGAAAATTGTGCAATGGACACCCATAAACCTGTCACCCAGCCTCGTGACCAACCTTGTTTCTTCTTTATCCTCTTTAACTTGTTCCCACTCATATTCTGTCAGCTTAATTGAGGTGTGATTGACAAACTTAAAAATTGTATATATTTAAGTATACAACATTGTGTTTTGATATAAGTATACCTGTGAAATGATTCTCACAATCAAGCTAATTAATATGTCCCTCACCTCACAGGTACCTTTTGTGGGTGTGTTTGATGTGAATAGTTGCAATCAACTCTCAGCAAATGTCAAGTACACAACACATTATTATTAACTATAGTTACCATTCTGCACATTAGGTCTCTGGAACTTCATGTTATAGTGAAGTTATAGTTTGTACCCTTGAACTAACTTCTCCTTAATCTCCCCATCCACAAGCCCCTGGCAACCATCCTTCTATTCTCTGCATCACCTAGTTCAACTGTTCTAGATTATGGAGAAGGCAATGGCACCCCACTCCAGTACTCTTGCCTGGAAAATCCCATGGATGGAGGAGCCATGAGGTCGCTAAGAGTAGGACACGACTGAGCGACTTCACTTTCACTTTTCACTTTCATGCATTGGAGAAGGAAATGGCAACCCACTCCAGTGTTCTTGCCTGGAGAATCCCAGGGAAGGGGGAGCCTGGTGGCTGCCGTCTATGGGGTTACACAGAGTCGGACACGACTGAAGTGACTTAGCAGTAGCAGTGATTTCATGCAATATTTGTCTTGTGTCTGGCTTAGTTCACTTAGCACATTTTGCCAATTTTGATTCAGATCTCCAAAATTTATCATCTTCGCAGATATGCTAGATCCTCTGGCCACCGCTTCTTCTTGTTACATCCCTGAGACAGGCCCGTTTGGAAATCATTCTCTACTTTGTCCTTGAATGCTTTAGTTCTGTTTACCATAAGCTACATATCATCCTTTGGTACACTTCCAAATCACATAACAGGCTTCCCAGGCAGTGGTAGTGTTAAAAAATCTACCTGCAATGCAGGATACACAAAATACATGGGTTTGATCCTGGGTCAGAAAGATCCTGTGGAGGAGAGCATGGCAACCCACTCCAGCATTCTTGCCTGAAAAATTCTATGCTCAAAAGGAGTCTGTTTGGTTACAGTCCATTGGGTCACAAAGAGTCAGACATGACCGAGGGACTGATCACAGAACTTACATAAATAATTCTCTATGTAACATTGGCAACTTGCTTCTATCAGTGTTATGTTCTGAGATGTATCCATGTGGATATAACACTGTCACTTTCACTTTTCATGTTGATATATGTAAAGCAAGTATATATGTATTCATTTTCATTCTCCATTGTTATAAATGAAAATCAAATATTCATCCCTATGTCAAGGGTCAACTAAGATTTTTCTATATTTTTATACAGTACTTCACTGAAAATTCTTATCCATGAATTTTGAGGACACATAGAAGTTTTCATATGAAATGATGGGGTCAATGGTATGCTTACTTTGACTTGCATAAGAGTAACCAATTTGCTGTTCAAACTGTTGCAGTTTCAGTTCTGATGTGTAAAAAGTTTGGAAAATGTTACTCCCATCCTAAAAACAAGAAGAAGATAAATAAACTGGAAATCACTGACTTTCCTCAGTTTTTGGACAAACTTCTGCCTTGAAACCTGAAGAGACAGGTGAGTCCAGAGAGCAAGCAGCTCACCTGGAGAAGTTGCCAGAACTATAAACTGGGGGGAACATTAAATGATAATTTTGAAGAAGAGCTGGAGGAGGAGTGTGAAGAGAGGGACTCCTGGGGTCCCCACGTGGTCATGGGCTTCACCTTCAGGAACCTATTAAGTTCTCACGGAGAGGGAAGAAGAGGGGAATGTTGTTGTTTGGTTGTGTCTGACTCTTGGCAACCCCGTGGGCTGTAGCTCGCCAGGCTCCTCTGTCCATGGAATTCCCCAGACAAGAATACTGGAGTGGGTTGCCATTTCCTTCTCCAGGGAATTTTCCTGACCCAGGAACTGAACCTGTGCCTCCTGCATTGCAGGTGAATTCTTTACTGCTAAGCCTCCAGGGAACCCATCCTGTTCTTATGGTGATGAAAAACAGTAACAAATCCCCTCTTGGCTCTGACAGAAGAAAGAGGAAGTAACCATTCTGAAATATGTCCAGAGGGTTGTCTGTAGCAAAGGCATGTTCTCCGGAGGGGGGGGGGGGGGGGTACTTATCTCATCTGCCAAGGAGGCATCTTTGTATTTCTGGAGGAGGAATTCTGGTATTTCTGTCTTACCTAGTAGGGCAAGGGAAAGTTAAGGAACACAACCTAAAAATACAGACCTACTAAAAGATAGAAATTTAGTCATAAGAGTATATATCACTGCTTCTGCCCACACTTGACCTTCACACCAACAGGGATCAATTAAAGTTGCAGTAGGTTACAGAAGAAAATGCTGCAGAGGAAGAGGAATTTGAGGAGGCATTCTTAAGAAAATGCAAAATAACAGGAGAGGGAAAAACAAGAACACTAGAAGATTTTAAAGGCTCTGGTACTGTGGCTCCAGAAAATATCAAACACAGCCCAATGATGGCGAAATCAGAGCACTCATATATAGCTGTTGAGTGCCGGGGTCCAGCCCCGGTGGATCCAGGGAATTCGAAGCGGGGACGGCGTAGGCAAGATCAGGAAACAACTGCTTAATTAAATGTTAA
This sequence comes from Bubalus bubalis, assembly GCF_019923935.1. Lineage (NCBI taxonomy): Eukaryota > Metazoa > Chordata > Mammalia > Artiodactyla > Bovidae > Bubalus > Bubalus bubalis. The sequence goes on along the minus strand of NC_059164.1, from coordinate 6,352,683 downwards.
TTAAGGATATAAAGAGTGGTGAAATAAGGATAGCTCAGCGAAGAAATTCAGTGAAGAAAAGAGGCTGAATAAAATTCCAAAGCAGGGAATTTACGTCACCTACGAAGGCCGCAGGCGTCCTCCCATTCTCCCGAAGGAGAGGAGACACTAAGACCTCCCTGGTCAGATCTTAGAAGCCCAGGCAAAATTAGTAGGCTTGACGCGCTTCCCCACCTCAGAGGAAAAATTCAGCCAGAAGGAGAAAGAAAGAACGACATGGGGAGACCAAATTTCGGTGAACAAAAGGATGTACTTTATTTTCCAAAGTAGTTTTAGACCTTAAGTTGTGCATAGAGGATCGGGGGGAAGGGGTAGAGTCATGCAAGGACAGCAGTTCCTGATCCTAATCGAAGCCAGGCTTTCAAACTTATCATATGCAAAAGTTTAGGTGATTTACATCATCTTCTGGCCAGGAGGCCTGTTAACATTTTAAGAAACTTATTTTTCTCTAAAGGTGATTATTCTAAAGTCAGGCGCCAGCCTCCAAAAAGCATTGGATAAAGTTGCATTCCTATAGGGCAAAGGTGAGGTGGGCTCAATCAAGAAAAGAATTAACTCAAGGGTCCAAGGTTACAAACATTGAGGCTACTACTTACATTTCTATACACCAATTATATCAATCAATACACTGCCAAGGACACAGTAAGTAAGGGATATGGAGACTTAGCAGCAAACATTGGCCCAACAAGTGAAAAACCCTTCACCAATACAATTTCTAATCAATCTTTTAACTACTCAAAGGAATCTGTGTTTAGACAGTTTAGAACAGCTCCTGCCTCTCACAGTTGGGAGGCTCTGAACAATCACATGTGGCCAGAAAAACCTATTCAGGCAGGCTAGAGGATTTCCAAAGGAGTTTGTAGGTTGAAACACTGTCACACCCAGGAATTATTAACTGGAGCTGTAAGCTAACTCTTTTTTCAGAGAGAGGTAGTGGGGGACAGCCCCCCATAAAGTGTAGGTGAAAGCACAAAGCAGAAAGTAGGCAGACTCTAGTTTTGGGGGTAGATGCTCGAGAATTTCCAGGGGGACTCTTGAGGCTCGATCCAGCCTTTGCGTATGCCGAGCCTCCTCCCTCATGACCTTTGCCATGGGTGGAGTTCCTCAGGCCAGCTCCTGGCAGTTGAGAATATAAAATGATGAAGCTACCCTTGAAAATACTCTGGAAGTTTCTTTTTCTTTTTTTTTTTTTTAAGTTTTTTTTTTTTTAAACTTTACATAATTGTATTAGTTTTGCCAAATATCAAAATGAATCCACCACAGTATGAAACATAGAGATACCATCAATTCCACTTATAGGTACATGCACATGGGAAACGAAAACATATGTCCACATAAAACTCATACAAGCATGTTCATATCAGCACTATTCATAACTGCTAAGAAGTGGAAATTATCCAAGTGTCCATCAGCTGATGAACAGATAAACAAAATGAAGTGTATTCTAACAGTGGACTATTATCCATCTGTATAAAAGGAATATAGTTCTACTATATGCTGTCACATGGATAAACCTTGACGACATTGTGACAAGTGAAATAAGTCAATTATGAAGACCACATAGTATACAATTCTCTTCATATGAAATGTCCAGAACAAAGGAATATATAGACTCAGAGGGTAGATTGTGGTTGTCTAGGGCTTGAGGGGTCAGAGAATGTTAACTAAAGCATATGTTTCTTCATTTTTGTGATGTTGAAAATGTAAAATTAATTGTATTTGTAGTTCCCCATATATCTGAAAGCAACATAACTTCATACAGTAACTTTGAATCCAATAGCCTTGTTCAACTCTTTCCTTAGTTCTAATAATCTATAATGTTCTCTCTCTACCCATCTCCCTCTCTCTCTCAGTCATTCTCAATTTCTTTTCTTACTCTTCTAGCTATATAGAAGGAGAGTGGTAAACCTCTAAGTATATTTTTCCCCAAAATGAACTGAATACTCTTGATGACTCTATCGATTATTTTTAAAGGTATATTTTGCTAGAAACACTCAATGTAAAGACTCTTCTAACCATTCTTTTGAAAATTATAATGTTACACCTTACTCCAATATTTCTGAAACTGGATGGAAGGGAGAAGGGCACAACCTTTAAAAGAAAAACATAGCCCAAGGACATGACATAAACTGATTGGAACCAAATGGGTCCAAGATGGTGGACAAGTCAATTTTCCCTAGACATTGAGCTTTGGCTTCCCTGGTGACCCAGATTTATAGAATCTGCCTGCAATGCAGAAAATCCAGGTTTGATCCCTGGGTTGGGAAGATCCCCTGGAGAAGGGAATGGCAACTCACTCCAGTTGACTTGCCTAGAAAATTCCATGGACAGAGCATCCTGGCAGGCTACAGTCCAGGGACTTGCAAAGAGTCAGACACGACTGAGTGAGTAACACACACACACACACACATATGCTCACTGTAAAACATCAGCATCTAAGTGATATACTCACCAGCACTGTGACAGTTCCAAGACCACCAGAAAGGTCATAAAGTGGACAGAGGCTCAATTCCTGGAAACACCAACCCTTCCCCAAAATAGCTGGAATACTCCTCCTACTCATTAGTCTATGAAATTATCCAGTCCTATAAAAAGTGACACCCCCATACCCTGGGGCTGCTCTTGACTTCTGAGATGGTACACACTCTGTCTGTGGAGTGTGCTTCTCTCCAAATAAATCCACTTCTTATCTATCACTTTGTCTTTTACTGAGTTTTTTCTGTGGTGAGACATCAAGAACCTGAACTTCATTAAAAAATAAAATCCTCCTTTTTTATTATCCTTTATTATTTGTATTATTTTATTTTATTTAGTTTGTTGCTTAGTTTTCTATTTTTCGCTCTCTCATAAATATATACGAACTTCATGAAAGCAAGAACTTGGTTTTGTTTTCTCATATAATCCCAGTAACCTTAAGAAATAATTCACACATAGTACGTGCTCGGTAATACTTGTGCCTTGAATAAATGCATATTGCTGAGTTAAGAAAATGATTCCTGTTCCTACTTTGTTAAGATGCACTATCCTCCTACCCAGAAGAAGTTCATGTTTTATTAATATTTATTAATTTTAAACACTTTTATGAATGTAGGTAGATGATCATATATACCTCTCCATTAATCAATTAATATAATTAATTACTACATTACAGACCTGCCAAAATTAAGCCATCCTTTTATTCCTGGGATAAAACACAATTACTTGCATACCACACATATGCACGCATGTACAATCTGGTAGCCAGCCTAGACTAAATGAGACTAAGACTATTTCAGCTGTGAAGATACTTTTGGGATACTAACTTATTACAGGCATGAAACGTATTGAAAACATATTTTAGATATAAAATAAAAAGCATGTTTTCCAATGTATTTTGAAAGTGACCAAGGAATGTGATGTAGCAATGCTATCTATCCCAGAGGACAGAACCAGGGGCCATGGAGAACAATGAACTTGACATCAAAGAGAAGACAAAAGACCAATCTGAGAGCATTTTCTATTCAAGACACAAGACTTAGAGAAAATAATAAATAAAGTGGCATGTGCACTTCTGATAGTGTCAGGAATAACACTGTGTTAGTGGAATAAGTAAATCAATCAAAAACCAAAAATTGTCAAACTATTAAAAACATAAGATCCATCTGTATGCTTTCTGCAAGAAATATACTTCAGATGTAATGATATAAAACTATTGAAAGTAAAAGGATATATAAGTTACATTTTGCAAACAGAAACCACAAGAAATTTAGAGTGGTTATACTAATACCACATAAAACAGATTTGTTTTAAAAAGTCACTAGTGATAAAAAGGATGATAATTATGATTTAAAAAATCAATATTTTAAGAGATATAGTGATTATGTATATGTACTTAACAAAAGAGTGCCCGTACACATGAGAATAAAGATAAAATTGCAGAAAGAAATACAGTTGTACCATAATAGTTGGAAACTTCAATTCTCTATTTCTGAAATATATGGCATAAGTAGGCAAAAAATCAACAAAGACTTGACAACCTAACAATTCACTCAATAACTTCTCAAGTGTGCAAGGAACATTTTCTATGGTAGAACATATGTTAGGCCATAAAACAAGTTTCAATAAATTTTAAAGGATTGAAATCATGCAAAGTAAATGGTCTAACTACCATGGAATGAAATTAAACATTAACAACAGAAGTAAAGTTGGAAAATTACAAACAAGTGGAAATGAAACAATGCCTTACCAAGTAACTAAAGAGTCCTATTTTCCTTGTTGAAATGACTACTCATATATTTGCCCATATTATAATAGTTGGTTTCTTCTTGGCTTCTTGTCATTGAATAGCTGTTCCTTATATATATATGCACAAATCTATTATCAAAACTATGATTTGTCAACATTTTATCTCAGTCTGTGGCTTGACTTTTCATTTCATAACTATGTGTTTTGAAGTGCAATGAGTTTTAATTTTGCTGAAGTTCAGTTTATCAAATTATTCTTTTATGGACCATGTTTTATGATGCTGTATCTAAGAACACTTTTCCTTTCCCAGTATCATGAATATTTTCTCTTGTTTTGTTCTCTGGGAAATTTCATATTTTTATCACTTAGGTTTAGACTTGTTTTGGTTTAATTTTGGTGTGTGTATGTATATATATATGTATATATATATATATGTATATATATATATATGAAATAAAGATTTAAGAATTTTGTTTGTTTGGGTGTTTTATTATTTGTTTGTTTTGCTTGTTTGTTTTGTTTTTACTTATAGATCCATTCAATGGTTCCAGCACACTTTTTTTGAAAATATATTTTATAAATGTCAAATCATTTTAGCATTTTTGTCAAAAATGAATTGATCATTAATGAAAAGATTTATTTCTGGACCTATATTTCTGTTCCATTAAGATATACATCCATATCTATGTAAACAATACATAGATATTGTTACAATACATGTCTTGTTGACTTAAATTTTCAAATTAGGTAGTTTTTCAATATCAAACTTACAACCCCAAGATTTTCTCAATTTTTTGGCTATTTTGATTCTTTACATACCCATATAAATTTAAAATTAGATTTTGAACTTCTATTTTGATAAAGATTGTCTCATGTATGTGTTCACAGAAAGGGACTAGTCCCTGAAGAGACTAAATCTGCTGATCAAGCTGCACTGGACAGGCTCTGCCCTTGCTGCCTGGTCTCATTGCACTGGACATGGCAACCCCTGCACCATCATAGATCTGGCTGCAAGAAAGGTCTGTAAAACTGTGATACAGTGCTTACTTACTCATACCAGGCTGTGGGTCATGCGAATGACACTGGTTCACTCTGCAGTATGAGAGTGAACGGCAGAGGGCATGTCTTTACCCATTACTGACTAGTTGACCACACTCAACTCTTGCCCCCTCTCAGGGTTCTTGGTGCTGCCTCATCTCTGTGGACACTTTTTCAAGTTAACATGTTATTGTTCCAATCAGTAGAGGAGCAGAACTTGATACCCCCAAAATCTCTCTTTGTCATGTGGACTATTTCAAGATGAAAATTATCAAGGCCCAAAAGACTCAGGAAGAAACTTTGACCTTCTCCCTAACTGCTAAGAGAATGTAAATAGAAGACTTGTACCAGGAAGAGAACATCATCATATGTAACTAGAGCTAGCTATAGTGGACAGGAAGGAACCCAACACAGACTGTTTGGTAAAATTCCTCTCTGTGTCCTATTATCTCTGCCTGGCCCAACAAACATTGGTTTACCAAATCTTTGCTTTTCCAGCTCCCTGTGAATTGCCTTCCTCCCGTTTGAAGTCCCAAGCCACTACCCCAACATCTTCTTTTGTCTTCAGCCAAGGATGGTATTTAAAGTGAGGACTTCAACCATTTCGGTGAGTTATACAGTTTTCCTGGATCTCTCCCATGTATACATGTGACTAAACTTTGGTCTTCTGTTAATTTGCATCATATCAGTTTAATGCTTAGATTAACCAGAAGAACCTAGAAGGGTAGAGAAAAATGTCTTCCTCCCTGACAAGTCTGAACAGCTGACTCCAGTCACACCAGTGTGCTCTTGAAGCTGATCTGTCCTGTTTCCAGTTTTCCAGATCATCTGCAGTATGATGATAGTGTGGTAGGTATTGTGAAAGTCACTTGATGAGCTGATGGTCAGGCATCTGGTGGCCCCTGCCATTCACAGGCTTCTGGTATCACTGATGTTGGGAGGACCCACTAAAAAATCAACTCAAAAAATTTAGACACTCCTTTCCCCTCCATTCTCCTATTCCACTCACCTCAGAGAAAGGCACTTGGGTCACTGATCATTGAATAAGGTTGTCACCCGAAAGGGATTTTACCCTCCTGACTGCTTCCTGAGTCATTATCAGCAAGGGAGTGAAAGACTTCTGTAAGCTTATTTTGAAAACTTAGGATTCCACGCTATCCATCCTCAGCTGTGTTATACCGTTCTTTCCCCCAATAGAAGCCCAGACAACTTGGTTGTCATATCCTGTGAGTGACAACAGGACAAAAGGAGCTTAAAGTTTTCAACTTAAACCCTAGTCAAGCTGTGTAAAAATGCCCTTGTCTCTTCTGCATATAGTTTGTCCAGCTGAAAAGTCTAGGTGGAATTAGAGGTGGTAAAAAAAAAAAAAAAAAGAGGTGATATGCAGATTTTGTAGATAGCAAACCCCAGGACTTGTGGTAGAAGCTCACTTAGACTCTAGGATATACGGTGTGGAGAAGAGACACAGAATTGTTCCCGGAGACTTACAAAAGAAAATGCCCTGTGCTTCTCTTGTGAATTGCTACAAATGTCTTAAATTTAGCTGATCTTTGAATGTGCCCTGCCAGATATCTTGACCATAATTTGATCCATATTCCCTTCACTTCATCGAAAATTCTTTTGGAAATAGCAGGGGATGACCTCAGCTCCCACACCAATAAACACCTCATTTTGCTGCCCCTGTCCCATTCTCTTCATGGTGCCTCAGTCATTGTGTGAAGAGATGAAAGCCACTTGCCTGATGGCCCAGGCATGGGACAAAGCTGGACTGATTGCTCTCATTCAGGCTCTTCAGAAATAATTTTATCTAGTATCACTATCAATGTTGATAGTTTTGTCTTTGTCTAAAGTGAAAACCTGTGTAAGAGGGTATAAATCAGTCGGTTGGGCTGAAGCAGCTCTAAAAAAACGAGGTCCCCAAATGGTTTTGCAAAGCCAGGTGAGGGAGAAAGTTTCAGGGTGTGTGATCAGTTCTTGTACAATTCTCTGGCTGGTTGATGGTGATGGAGAAGGCAATGGTACCCCACTCCAGTATTCTTGCCTGGAAAATCCCATGGACAGAGGAGCCTGGTAGGCTGCGGTCCATGGGGTCGCACAGAGTCAGACATGACAGAGGTGACTTAGCAGTAGCAGCAGGGCCTTGTCACAGGGGTTAACATTGTCAGTCCTTAAGCTCCAGGAGGCCTGGGGCTATGTGGTCATGAGTCATCAGGTAATTAATGTCTTCCATTTGGTGAGGGTTTTTTACATCTGTAAAACAACTCAGGAAATGCGCATAACATACTATTATCTAGGTACTTCAGACAGCAATATATATACCCTTTTCTTGTATGTTCCCCCATTCCATCAATTTAGTTGGCTGAGATGTCTTAGAGAAGAATCATGCCAGAACCTTCTTCTCCCATAAGAGGGAAATAAATCTAGAATTTGACAGTAGTTCATCAAAACAGACAACCAGGTGAATTAAGTGACACTTTGACATCTACTTCTTGCTCCATCTTTGAAAATACTAGAGCTGATTCTGCAAATACTGATAGTTTGTTCTTATTGAACCAGTTAACCCTCTACTTCTGGGCAAAATTACCAGCTGATATCAACACATTTACAGCATACCTCCAATCAAGATTCTAATACATCCCTGAAAACCTCTCTCTAGAGTAAAGAAGCCCTTCAAGGCATAAAGCCTGTAATTGAATATTGTAAGTCTCAAACCCTCACTGTCCTTTGTACTGGTCCCTGTAATATTATTATTTTTCCAATGAGAAAACATAAGGGCTGAGGGCAGAGGATTGTTCTAGAACTCTGGGCAATAAACAACACTGTTATCATACACTCAGTGTATCATACAGTGTGCATGCACTGTTCCTTATATGCTGCTAATACCCATTCCTGCATGTGTGCCCAGTCGCTTCAGTTGTATCTGACTCTGGGACTCCATGGACTGTAGCCTGCCAGGCTTCTCTGCCCATGGGATTCTCCTGGCCAAGAGTACTAGAGTGGGTTGCCATACCCTCCTCCAGGGTATCTTCCCTGACCAGGGATTGAACCTGCAGCTCTTGCATTGCAGGCAGATTCTTTAGTGCTGAGCCACTGGGGAAGTTGGGATCAGAACAAGAGCTACACCTAAATCTAAATGTACTTCTTGGCCATTCTAAGATTCCCAAAACCCCAAACGAATCTCGAACTGGAAGGATTTCCTGAGCTAATTGCTTATTACCATAATTGGATTTCAAATTTCTCTCTTGTGACCAAACCTCCTTAGTATATTCTACTAAGGAACAACAACTCTGACTCAACATTAAGGAAATGATCAGACAACATAGCCTTCGAAGTAGTGAAAAAGAGCTTGATGAACCTAATTGCCCTTGGGTATCTCATCTTTTTGTATATGAATATGAAGGAAATGCCCTTGGGGTCCTGGCCCAAAACAAGGGAACCACCATGGACCCACAGAGTATAATAGCCAAGCGCTGGACCCTGCGGCACGGGGATACTCTGCCACCTTGCCTTAGAGCCAATACAGCCACTGCCCTTTCAGTTAAGGCCACTAAGAAAACGATTGTGAGATGCCTTTTAATGGGGCTTCCTTGGTGGCTCAGACAGTAAAGACTCTGCCCACAATATGGGAGACCTGGGTTTGATTCTTAATTTGGGAAGATCCCCTGGAGAAGGGAATGGCTACCCACTCCCATAATTCTGCCTGGAAAATCCCATGAACAAAGGAGACTGGAGGGGTATAATCCATGGGGTCACAAAGATGTCAGACATGACTGAGAGATGAACACTTTCACTTTCCTCTTTAACAATGTTTGTACCTTAGGCAGTAGAAGTTCTCCTGAGTTCTCATCACACTCAACATTTTTCACTCAGCCACTCACCTCCAGTGAAATCCTTTTGTTAACTGCTTCTCATGCAACTTGCATGACCCAGCTTCTCTTCTCCCTTCCATGACTGACAAGGTCTCTCATCACTGCTTGGCCCTGAGAGGCCATATCCTCACTCCCGATGAAGAACTGCAGGAAAGTCCTTTGGTTAATGCCCACTTCTCACTTCACTGATGGCTGCTATTTAAAAGTGGCAATAGTAGATATTGTGCTTGGTATGCTATTTCAGTTTCTTTTGATGTAGTTCAGGCAGCATCTTCACCTACAGCTACTTCAGTCCAACAGACTGAATTATATCCTCTTACACAGGTTTGCACTTTAGACAAATACAAAGCTATCAATATTCATACTGATACTAGATAAAATATTCAGTGGTTCACAACTTCATAATGTTTCTGAAGCAACTTGTCTTTCTTACTTCCAGCAGAAATAAACTTTAAAATGGCACCTAAGTCCAGGAATTATGGGATGCAATACTTTTACCTGCCACTTTAGCTATTAAAAGATTCTAGGATATTCCAAACTTGGCTCTCTGGAAGCTAAAAGAAATCACCTTGTTGACATTTCTGCAAGGAATGCTGCCCTTAAAGGAACCAACAGCAAGCAAACCTCAATCATGGTCCAACAGGAAATTTCCCCAATTGATAACCTAGAAAATCTGATTTAGAGAAGCCCAATGATTGGCCTCAGAAAAAAAACAACAAAAAAAAACCAAGATGGAAAATTCAACAAACGTTGGTTTGATAACAAGAGAAACTCTGGCTTGGACCAAATAAAAACTCAGCTATGTCAGAGCCAATAAAATGCCTAGTCCTCACTACTGTATGTGAAATGTATGTATGTAATGTATGTGAAACCATTGGTCCACTTAACAAAACAATAGCCTTCATGAAGGAATATTGGCGAGGAAACATTAACAGCCACAAAAAGTGCCTACCTCACTTGTCTCATCTGTCTGAAGTATAACCCAGGGAAGAGTGCTTCCAGGCATTTTATACTGCCTGAGGGACCAACTGAGGTCTGGCAAGTGGACCTGCACAACAGTCATCTGGTCATCTGAAAGTTAAAATCTCCCAGAATTAAAGCAGACGACATCTGACTGCCCAAGATATGTGACCAGGCCTGTAGAAAGTTTGTCTGTCAAACCTTGGCTCTAGATGACCACCAATGCAATGATATATGTTAGATTAAAAAAAAGACCTCAATCTTCCTCTTATTCCTCATTACTCAAATGCAACCTCAATAGTTTCCCAATCTGTGCACATTTTTCTTTTTTAGAAAACTTTTTTATTTTTAATTGGAGGATAATTGTTTTACAATGCTTTGTTGGTTTCTGCCACACATCAATGTGAATCAGCCATAGGTATACACATGTCCTCTCCCTCTTTAAGCTCCCTCCCACCTTTCACTACATCCCACTCCTCTAGGTGGGCACAGAGCACTAGGCTGAGCTTCCCATGCTGTGCTGTAGCTTCTCATTAGCCCTCTATTTTGTACATGGTAATGTATATATTTCAATGCTGCTTTGTCAGTTTGTCCTACCCTCTCTTTTTCCTTTTGTGTCCATAAGTCTGTTGTCTATGTCTGAGTCTCTTTTCCTGCCTTGCAAATAAGTTCATCAGGACCATTTTTTCTAGATTCCACATATATGCATTAACATATGATATTTGTCCTTTTCTTTCTAACCTACTTCACTCTGTGTAATAGGCTCAAGGTTCATCTACCTCACTAGAACTGACTCAAATTTGTTCTTTTCTATGGTTGAGTAATGGAAAAGGCAATGGCACCCTACTCCAGTACTCTTGCCTGGAAAATCCCATGGATGGAGGAGCCTGGTGGGCTGCAGTCCATGGGGTTGCTAAGTCAGACACGACTGAGTGACTTCACTTTCACTTTTTACTTTCATGCATTGGAGAAGGAAATGGCAACCCACTCCAGTGTTCTTGCCTGGAGAATCCCAGGGACAGAGGAGCCTGGTGGGCTGCCGTCTATGGGGTCACACAGAGTTGGACACCACTGAAGTGACTTAGCAGCAGCATGGTTGAGTAATATTCCATTGTATATATGTACCAACTTCTTTATCCATTCACGTGTCGACAGACATCTAGGTTGCTTCCAAGTCCTGGCTATTCTAAATAGTGCTACAAAGAACACTGGGGTACATGTCTTTTTCAATTATGGTTTTCTTATGGAATATGCCCAGTAGTGGGGTTGCTGGGTCATATGGTGGATTAGGCTTCCCTGATGGCTCAGTGGTAAAGAATCTGCCTGCAGTACAAGAGATGCAGGAGACATGGGTTCAATTCCTGGGTTGGAAAAATCCCTTGCAGGAGGAAATGGCAATCTGCTCCAGTATTCTTGCCTGAAAAAAATCTCATGGACAGAGGAGCCTAAAGGGCTACAGTCCAAAGGGTCACAAAGAGTCAGCCACAACTGAGTGACTGAGTACACACACATGGTAATTTTATTCCTAGCTTTTAAAAAAATAAATCTCCATGCTGTTCTACACAGTGGTGGTAACAATTTACATTTCAATCCTCTCCAGCATTCATTGTTTATAGATCTGTTGATGATGGGATTCTGACCTCTGTGAGCTGATCGTTTACTGTAGTTTGGATTTGCATTTCTCTAGTAATAAGTGATTGTTGAGCATGATTTCATGTGTTTGGCATGGGACACTACACCCAAAAGAGGTCCTTACTTTTACTGAGGGACAAGAAGTCACAGAAATTGGAAAACTTAACTCTTGATCAATGGTACTTTCACCAAAAAATTTTGGTCAAAATAGGGAAATGTAAAAGTCAGGAAACAGAAACCTCAATTAAAATAGAGACTAGAGGCTAGAAGACAGGTCTCTCTCTCTCCATATAACAGTAACAGAGCCCAACCTGAAGAATATATATATTTCCTGGCATCAACTCAATGAATGAAAGTGCATGAACTCTTTGTTTATGAATGACCCCCTCTCCAATTTCCTCTATGAGAAGCTCTCCGCTACTTCCTTTGGGAACTTCAGGTAGTTCATCATGGTTACAGGTCTGAAATTGCAATTCTTTTTTGATCCCAAATAAATCCATTTTGCTAAAGAAATAATGGGTATATATTTGCTTTAGGTCAACAAGTCATTAGACCCATTTCATAGCTGGAGAAAAAGGCTTAAAGACATCAAGGAATGGGACTTGTACCCCACTGCTTATTGAGTTCCTGGGTCAAGATCAACTTAAATAACACCACCTTTTTGTAGCATTCCCTAACACCCTTCCTGTCCCTATATCCTTGGTTTAATTTTGCCTTTATCTTAGTTTTAGTCCATTACAAGATTTAAAAAAAACAAACAAACATATGTTTTTACATTTCCTAACAAACTTGAATGATATCATTTATTGCTGTGCTTTTAAATGGCAACTTTATTTCCATATGAATTAACTTTCAAGAATATGTTAGATTAAGATATATATATATATATATAGCATGATTTAAGTAAATCATAATTCTGTTACCTAATTTTTTGACCACGCTAAATAGTTTTTGAGATATCTTACATCAGTTTCTGAGATGATATATTATCCTGTGAGTTTGAAGTGTCACCATACAGGAGGTATTTGGCTTTTTTTCAAGGCCAAACTCCCCTAGTTTTGGCTTTGCAGATTCTTGCTTTGAAAACCTAAATGGTTCTCTGACTTTCCTATTTTGGTTTGCAAGGTTAACTCCTGTATTGCCAAACACATAAATGAAAGAGAAGCTCAATAATGTTTTCTATGTAAATACATTCAGTAACATGGAATACACAATGCATATGTTATCTTTGATACATGAAGAGTTGGCCACCACTGAGTGTGTATCTAAAATGCAGAAAATTTACGCTGAGACAATGACATACCAACAACTGTATATTCCTCCTGGGGATTTCTACAGTGTATTTCTAAAATCCAACATGTCAAAACAAAGGCCTACCTTTTCTCCATAAACTTGAAGTGCTACCTTTTCCCCATGAACGTCAAGGAAATCCCAATAAGGCTACAGAGTAGGATTTCCCCTTTTTCCCAGCTTTTGCTTCCTTACCAAAACCTGATGCTTTTCCTGGGATCCTACATGGACTAGCATGATCTCTTGGATACTATAAGAAATAAAAAATCTTCTTTCAAAGGCATTGCCTTCATGTCAAAACTTAGTCACCTCTATGAATTGAATTCCTTGGGTACAAATGAGACATAACCTCTCACAAGGAGGTAGCCTGGGAAGTTAGTGTCATACAGTGTTTTTCCTTACCAATAGTGTAAATATTTCCTATATGGCTGTTTCAATCTACCACTGACATCAGTGGAGTTGGAAGGAGATGGGCAGAATTGACTCTTGCTAGATGGTGAAGAAGTCCACAGAAATCCACTAATATAAATCATGTTAGACATCACCTCTTTCCAGAAACCTTCATCACACACCAACTTTACTACTTTTAAAACTCTTTATTTATTCTTCTTAAACATATCACATATCTCCTGTTTTTTGAATTACAATAAATAAACAAACAAAAAGTATTAAACTGTGTTTGTTGAATCAATGATCATATCCTAACCATTTTCTTGCATATCAATTTTAAGCCAGGTGCATGACATAGAGAGTTTATCTAATGAATATTCTCTTATCCAAGCATGAATAAATAACATATCAAATAGTTTCTGAGTGTGTCTTATATGGGGACAATGAACTAACACTTAGGTTATGAGAATGAACAAGACAAAATACCTTTCTTCAAGAACTTGAAAAATGTCAGTGGGGAAGGCATTTCTACATAACACAAAAACATGAAAGATTAAATGACACTTGTTTGGGAGAAAAGGAAGTGAAAGATATGGTAGACTAGTTGATATCTCAGAAAGCCTAATAAGCCATGCCAAGGATGAGGGGCTGCATGTAGTAGGTGATGAGAGTCATCTAACATTAAACAAAGGAATGGTATGTTATATAGAATACATGACAATATGATGTCACACAATAGTGGTCAAAATTATTTTTGTCTATATTTAATACATTCAAAACAAAATTGGTAGAAAAAGAGAGAACCATTTTAAGTAAATCATATGCTTGCAAGCATGCTCAGTTGTGTCTGACTCTTTGTGACCACATGGACTGTAGCCCCCATTCGTAGAATTTTCTAGGCAAGAATACTGGAGAGGTCGCCAATTCTTTCCTCCCTGGGATCCAACCCAGGGATCAAATCATCATCTCTTCTGTTGGCAGGTGAATTCTTTACCACTGAGCCTCCTAGGAAGTCCTGAGTAAATCATAATTATGTATAAAGAAAGATCATACATGGAAAAGGCTTATTTTTCATTTAGGCTATTCTAGCACATCCATGCTCCGAAGGTGCAGGAGTGGCCAAGAGGAGCTACTCCATGTTCAGGGTAAGGAGGGGCAACTCACCCAAGGTAAGGAGCAGCAGCTGTGCTTTGCTGGAGCAGCTGTGAAAAGATACCCCATGTCCAAGGTAAGAGAAACCCAAGTTAGATGGTAGGTGTTGTGAGAGGGCATCAGAGGGCAGACACACTGAAACCATAATCACAGAAAACTAGCCAATCTAATCACACGGACCACAGCCTTGTCTAACTCAATGAAATTAAGCCATGCCCTGTGGGGCCACCCGAGATGGACAGGTCATGGTGGAAAGGTCTGACAGAATGTGGCCCACTGGAAAAGGGAATGGCAAACCACTTCAGTATTCTTGCCTTGAGAACCCCATGAATAGCATGAAAAGGCAAAATGATAGGATACTGAAAGAAGAACTCCCCAGGTCGGTAGGTGCCCAATATGCTGCTGGAGATCAGTGGAGAAATAACTCCAGAAAGAATGAAGGGATGGAGCCAAAGCAAAAACAATACACAGTTGTGGATGTGACTGGTGATAGAAGCAAGGTCCGATGCTGTAAAGAGCAATATTGCATAGGAACCTGGAATGTCAGGTCCATGAATCAAGGCAAATTGGAAGTGGTCAAACAAGAGATGGCAAGAGTGAATGTCGAGATTCTAGGAATCAGCGAACTAAAATGGATTATAATGTGTGAATTTCACTCAGATGACCATTATATCTACTACTGTGGAGTAGCCATCATGGTCAACAAAAGAGTCCAAAATGCAGTACTTGGATGCAGTCTCAAAAACCACAGAATGATCTCTGTTCATTTCCAAGGCAAACCATTCAACATCATGGTAATCCAAGTCTATATCCCAACCAGTAACGCTGAAGAAGCTGAAGTTGAATGCTTCTGTGAAGACCTACAAGACCTTTTAGAACTAACACCCCAAAAAGATGTCCTTTTCATTATAGGGGACTGGAATGCAAAAGTAGGAAGTCAAGAAACACCTGGAATAACAGGCAAATTTGGCCTTGGAGTATAGAATGAAGCAGGGCAAAGGCTAATAGAGTTCTGCCAAGAAAATGCACTGGTTGTAGCAAACACCCTCTTCGAACAACACAAGAGAAGACTCTACACATGGACATCACCAGATGGTCAACACGGAAATCAGATTGATTATATTTGCAGTGAAAGTCTCAGAAGCTCTATACAGTCAGCAAAAACAAGACCAGGAGCTGACTGTGGCTCAGATCATGAATGCTTTATTGTCAAATTCAGGCTTAAATTGAAGAAAGTAGGGAAAACCACTAGACCATTCAGGTATGACCTAAATGAAATCACTTACGATTATACAGTGAACGTGAGAAATAGACTTAAGGGACTAGATCTGATAGACAGAGTGCCTGATGAACTGTGAACGGAGGTTCGTGACATTGTACAGGAGACAGGGGTCAAGACTATCCCCATGGAAAAGAAATGCAAAAAAGCAAAATGGCTTTCTGCAGAGGCCTTACAAATAGCTGTGAAAAGATGAGAAGTGAATAACAAAGTAGAAACGGAAAGATATAAGCATCTGAATGGAGAGTTCCAAAGAATAACAAGGAGAGAGAGGAAAGCCTTCCTCAGCCATCAATGCAAAGAAATAGAGGAAAACAACAGAATGGGAAAGACTAGAGAGCTCTTCAAGAAAATTAGAGATACCAAGGGAACATTTCATGCAAAGATGAGCTTGATAAAAGACAGAAATGGTATGTTCCTAACAGAAGCAGAAGATATTAATAAGAGATGGCAAGAATACATGGAAGAACTGTACAAAGAAGATCTTCGTGACCAGGATAATCACGATGGTGTGATCACTGACCTACAGCCAGACATCCTGGAATGTGAAGTCAAGTGGGCCTTAGAAAGCAGCACTACAAACAAAGCTAGTGGAGGTGATGGAATTCCAGTTGAGCTATTTCAAATCCTGAAAGATGATGCCGTGAAAGTGCTGCACTCCATATGCCAGCAGATTTGGAAAACTCAGCAGTGGCCACAGGACTGGAAAAGGTCAGTTTTCATTCCAATCCCAAAGAAAGGCATTGCCAAAGAATGCTCAAACTACCGCACAGTTGCCCTCATCTCATACGCTAGTAAAGTAATGCTCAAAATTCTCCAAGCCAGGCTTCAGCAATACGTGAACCCTGAACTTCCTGATGTTCAAGCTGGTTTTAGAAAACGCAGAGGAAACAGAGATCAAATTGCCAACATCCGCTGGATCATCAAAAAAGCAAGAGAGTTCCAGTAAGACATCTATTTCTGCTTTACTGACTATGCCAAAGCCTTTGTCTGTGTGGATCACAATAAACTGTGGAAAATTTTGAAAGAGATGGGAACACCAGACCACCTGACCTGCTTCTTGAGAAAACTATATGCAGGTCAGGAAGCAACAGTTAGAACTGGACATGGAACAACAGACTGGTTCCAAATGGGAAAAGGAATACGTCAAGGCTGTATATTGTCACCCTGCTTATTTAACTTCTATGCAGAGTACCTCATGAGAAATGCTGGGCTGGAAGAAGTACAAGCTGGAATCAAGATTGTTGGGAGAAATATCAATAACCTCACATATGCAGATGACACCACTCTTATGGCAGAAAGTGAAGAGGAACTAAAAACCCTCTTGATGAAAGTGAAATAGGAGGGTGAAAAAGTTGGCTTGAAGCTCAACATTCAGAAAATGAAGATCATGGCATCTGGTCTCATCACTTCATGGGAAATGGATGGGGAAACAGTGGAAACAGTGTCAGACTTTGTTTTGGGGGGCTCCAAAATCACTGCAGATGGTGACTGCAGTCATGAAATTAAAAGACGCTTACTCCTTGGAAGGAAGGTTATGACCAACCTAGATAGCATATTCAAAAGCAGAGACATTACTTTGCCAAAAAAGGTTCATCTAGTCAAGGCTATGGTTTTTCCTGTGGTCATGTATGGATGTGAGAGTTGGACTGTGAAGAAGGCTGAGTGCCGAAGAATTGATGCTTTTGAACTGTGGTGTTGGAGAAGACTCCTGAGCATCCCTTGGACTGCAAGGAGATCCAACCAGTCCATTCTAAAGGAGATCAGTCCTGGGTGTTCTTTGGAAGGAATGATGCTGAAGCTGAAATCCAATACTTTGGCCACATCATGCAAAGAGTTGACTCATTGGAAAAGACCCTGATGCTGTGAGGGATTGGGGGCAGGAGGAGAAGGGGACGACAGAGGATGAGATGGCTGGATGGCATCACCGACTCGATGGACATGAGTTTGGATAAACCCCGTGAGTTGGTGATGGACAGGGAAGCCTAGTGTACTGCCACTCATGGGGTCGCAAAGAGTCAGACACGACTGAGCGACTGAACTGTACTGAACTGAGCATATACAGAAACATTTCTACAAGATAAGAGCTAGGATGAGTGGTAGCTTGAGGGCAGGAGAAGCTTTCAAGGGACCATTATAAAAGTGCACACGCTCTAGTCTAGGAGCTGTAAAAGATAAGGGAGAATTCCAACCTCAATTTCAAATGTTTCCATTCATACATCTACTACAACCACCAACAAACTCTTTCTGTATTTTCATACTAAATCATCAAGCACGGGAGGAAGGTCATAAATTCTGTGGACTGTAGCGTACCAGGCTCCTCTGTCCATTGGATTTTCCAGGCAAGAATACTGGAGTGGGTTGCCATTTCCTTCTCTAGGAGATCTTCCCGGAGATTGAACCCGTATCTCCTGCATTGAAGGCAGACGCTTTACCTTCTGAGCTACCAGGGAAGTCCTAATTCTGAAATCAGGAGACCTCAATGAGCATTTACTTTTTTCATATAGAATGGGTTTATCTCTTTTTGTTAAGTTTTAAAGTTTTATGTACATTTGCATACTAGTAAGTATGAGTGGTATCTCATGGTGGTTTTGATTTGTATTTCCCTAACATTTAGTTTTGCTGAACCTCTTTTTATGTACCTATTGGCCATCTTTATATCTTTGGGGAAATGTCTGTCCAGATTCTCTGACAATTATCAGGTGGTTTGTCTTTTTATTGTTGTTGAAGTGTATTAGTTATTTATATATTTTGAATATTAACCCATCATTGAATATATGATTTGCAAATATTTTCTCTCATTCAGTAGGTTGTTTTTCATTTTGATGATGCTTTCCTTTGCTGTGCAGAAGCTCTTTAGTTTTATGTGATCCAGCTTTTTTATTTTTGCTTCTGTTGCTTTTGGTTTTGGAGTCAGGGTTTTATAAAAAATCTTCACTAAGACCTATATGTCAAAGAGCTTACTACCAGTGTTTTCTTCTAGGAGTTTTGTGATTTCAAGTCTTACATTTAAGTCTTTAATTAATTTTGAATCGATTTTCATGTTAGGTATAATAGACCAAGTTTTTTTTTTTTTTTTTTTTTTTGCTGTGACTTTCCAATATTCTCAACACTACTTATTGTAGAGACTGTCCTCTCCCCCAGTATATATTCTTGGCTTCTTTCTTGTAAATTCATTGACTATATGTGTGTGGGTTTATTTACAGTTACATTATTCTTTTTTTCATCATTATATATTTATTTTTCTGTTGAAATTTTTTATGAGAAGGATGATCCTAGATCTTTGAAGTTTATTTTAGACTTTTAAATATGACTGCCAATTCAAATATTGGTCACTAAAAAATCCCTTTTTACATTCAAAAGCTGTTCAATAGCCTTACCCTCTGCCCCCCCCCCCCTTTTTTTTTGACAGATTAGAGCTGGCACATTTTTTTTGCAAAGGCTGAAGTTTATACCTAGAATTGGGCTTTATATAACTGAGTCAATCCCCTTACAAAGTAAAATTCTTACTTTTACTTTTGTAGTGTGTTAGAGGAGATAGTTTATATTCTGTAAAAAAAAATAAAAATAAAAATATTAAAAAGTCTTTTCAAAAATAATTGGGTTTGTAAAGTTAACTTTTCAAAGCTTTCAGAATCCTCCATATTGGAACTTGTTCAAACAGCCAAACAGCTACTTGGCAGAACATTTTCTGTCTGCTTGATTGGCAATATTTATTAAACATAATTTAGTTCAACAAATATTTGCTATGTGCTTTCTATGAATCAATTACTCAGCTAAGCTCTGGGGAAATAATAAAAGAAAAAAAAACATGGTCCCTTTGTTCAAATGAACATACTTTCTGATAAATGAGGTTTTTTTAATAAAATGATTCAACATAATAGTATTTCAGTTGCTGCAGGTACTTAAAGAAGACACAAAGAACCCAAGGCAATTGGAATTCCATGAAGACTGCATTTTCTTTCAACTTGGATGTTTATAATTTTCTTTTGTGATTTAGATATAATTAGATCTTCTCTTCAGAGAAGGCAATGGCACCCCAGTCCAGTACTCTTGCCTGGAAAATCCCATGGACAGAGGAGCCTGGTAGGCTGCAAGTCCATGGGGTTGCTAAGAGTTGGACACGACTGAGCGACTTCACTTTCACTCTTTACTTTCATGCATTGGAGAAGGAAATGGCAACCCACTCCAGTGTTCTTGCTTGAAGAATCCCAGGGACGGGGGAGCCTGGTGGGCTACCGTCTATGGGGTTGCGCAGAGTCGGACATGACTGAAGCGACTTAGCAGCAGCAGCAGCAGATCTCAAATACATAGTGTATATAATATTCATATTTGCCAATTATTGGGGAAAATAAATTTGTAGCTTTACATAAAACTTTCCACCTAGATGTTGGTGTGCACTTTGATGAAGAGTATTCAGAAAAGTAATATCATGGCATTTAGTCCATTCATTTCATGGGAAATAGATGGGGAAACAGTGGAAGCAGTGTCAGACTTTATTTTGGGGGGCTCCAAAATCACTGCAGATGGTGATTGCAACCATGAAATTAAAAGATGCTTACTCCTTGGAAGAAAAGTTATGACCAACCTAGATAGCATATTCAAAAGCAGAGACATTACTTTGCCAACAAAGGTCCATCTAGTCAAGGCTATGGTTTTTCCTGTGGTCATGTATGGATGTGAGAGTTGGACTGTGAAGAAGGCTGAGTGCCGAAGAATTGATGCTTTTGAACTGTGGTGTTGGAGAAGGCTGTTGAGAGTCCCTTGGACTGCAAGGAGATCCAACCAGTCCATTCTAAAGGAGATCAGTCCTGGGTGTTCTTTGGAAGGAATGATACTAAAGCTGAAACTCCAGTACTTTGGCCACCTCATGCGAAGAGTTGACTCATTGGAAAAGACTCTGATGCTGTGAGGGATTGGGGGCAGGAGGAGAAGGGGATGACAGAGGATGAGATGGCTGGATGGTATCACCAACTCGATGGATGTGAGTTTGAGTGAACTCCAGGAGTTGGTGATGGACAGGGAGGCCTGGCCTGCTGCAATTCATGGGGTCACAAAGAGTCAGACACGACTGAGCAACTGAACTGAACTGTTGCCCCAAATGGCCTGGGGTCAGCAAGATAGCTGGTATGGCTAGACATAAGGGAGAAATAGAGAAAAGTGGTGAGGGGATTTTAAGGTGTTTTGGATCAGATAAGTGTATGGGTAATCCTAAATGGTTAGATTCTTTACATCTTTGAGATCAACTAGATTTCCCATTGGTCTGGATATGATGCTAGAAAGAAAAGGCAGGATTAATATTTGTACTGAATAACTGTAGAGATGTAATTGTTATCAATAGAGAAAGTTTAAAGGTAACATCAGTAACTCATCTTTTGAATGTCAGATTGAGACTTATCAAACTTTTTCACTGGAGCTATTGATCTGATAGTAGGAAATTGTAGATGCATTAGCTTATAAATAGACAAGGTCATCTAAGGAATGAGTATAGATGTAATCAAAGAGAAATTCAAGGACTGATTTCATAGGCATTTATATTTTTAATATAAATTAAAGAAGATAAACGGAAAAAGAAAAAGAGTCTAGGATGGACCTCCCCAAAAGGTAGAACAGGAAAGAAGACAAAATGATGTCTTTCCTCAAAAATGAATAAAATGTTTCCAGGAAATAAGAGTGGCCACATCTTTCCAATGCTGATGACCAAGAACTGACACTGTATAAAAATAAGTATATGATTTGATTATGTGATAAAAGCACAACCTGTGGAGTGATGAAGGCAAAAGCTGTTAGAGTTGGAGGAAGTAAACATTTGAGGAGAAAAATTGAGGAGAAAATACAGACAAATTTGTCAACACATTTTTCTATCAAGCAAATGAGAAAAATAGAGTGACTGATGAGACGTTGGATCAAGAAAGAGTCATTTTGAAAGAAAAATAAATGCATAATATAGGGAGAGGTTTCACTTGAATCTAGAAGTGAAGAAAAAGTTTAAAGCAGAGTTTGAGGATGCAGGAAATTCCCTTGGTTATTCACTTTGAGTTTCAGAGTGGCCAGTGGAAAATTTTTAGATGAGTAGGGATTGAGGAAGCATCCAAAAAGGTTATAGGACTTCCCTGGTGATACAATGGTTAAAACTCCACACTTCCACTGCAGGCACATAGGTTTGATTCCTGGTGGGGGGTTTCGACAGTCCTTGCAGAGCGGCCAAATAGAAGAAAAAAAAAGAAAAAGATTAGAGACTCAACACAATGGAGAGTGGGCCCAATGAATAACTCAGGAGTCTTGGGAATCTTTTGTTAGCTGAGCTCCACTGAGATAAAGGGTGTGTTGAATTCGGTCTGAGTGTCATTGTTAGGTAACACTCACTATGATCTACTATCTAGGTAGTAAATGAAGGTTGTTAAGAACTGAGAATTTCATGTAGGAATTGAGAGTTTCACTTGACTTGAGTTCAGAGGGGCATGGAGTCCTGCAGAAAGGTGGCTTCCACCATGAATGATGTTGACTTTTGCTCCTCTTGGGCCTCCAGAAAGAGAGAGTAGGTGTTAGTTTTTGAAACAAGTAATCTTTGACTGTCAACCATGATCTGTAAAAAGTTGTTCTCTATCTGGGACCACAAACATTCTCTTGAATAATGCAGGTAGATGAATGCAGGAAAAATGTCTTAAACATACCTATAGAAATGAATTAACCACTTTTTTCTTTTTGAATTATGCTTTTGGTGTTATATATCAAATTCAAAGTAATAAAGAGTTTCTCTTAAATTTCCTCACAGAAATTTTGTAGTCTTAATGCATATATCTATAATCAATTTTGAGTAAATGTTTGCATATGTTGTGCAAAAAGGTTCAAAGTTTATTTTTAACCCATGTCTTTTCAACTGTTGGCTCAGCATTAAAGAATCTGCCTGCCAATGCAAGATATGCTGGTTTGATCCCTGGGAGAAAGGAATGGCAACCCACTTCAGTATTCTTGCCCAGGAAATCCCATGGGCAGAGGAGCCTGGCAGGCTACAGTCCATGGGGTTGCAAAGTGTCAGACTCAACTTAATGACTAAGCATATACACATACTTTTCACCTGTTACAGGACCGTTCATTGAAAATATTATCTTTGATACTTATTAATTTGACACAGCATCTTTCTAGAAAATCAACTGACCATTTATTTATGGGTATATTTTAGATCCTCTTCTCTTTTCCATTAAACTATTACCTCTCTTTATGTGAATACCATACTCTCTTCATCAGTTTAGCTTTATAATAAATCTTACAATCAAAAAGATAACTTTTTCAACTGTGTTGTTATTGATTTAATTAGTTTTGAATTTCCATATAATTAAAAAAATAATCTTGTAAGTTTTTACAAAGAAGCTTGCTGGGGGCTTGACTATGATTAACTGAATTTATAGACCAGTTTTGAGAAAACTGATATCATAATAGAAATTAGCTTTTTGATCTATAGCCATAATATAGCTTTCATTTTATTTAGGACTGTTTAAATTTAATTCAGTGATATTTTGCAATATTCAAATTCATAACATACAATTAGAACTTGCTGAAATAATTTATTTGTTTTGGTAGTGTTTTTCTAAATTTAGTTGCATTTTCTCCATTGATGGTTATGTCTCTGTGAATAGAGAGTTTTTCTTTTCTGTTCCAATCTAAGTTTATTTTATTTTCCTTGTATCACTGTGTAGAATCTACAGTACAATGTTAAACAGACTTCAGGAGAAAAGAGGAACATTCTCCAGGATGGATGACAGGCTAGGCCACAAAATAAGGTCTCATTAAATTTAAGAAGAATGAAATCATATCAAGCATGTTTTCTAACCACAACACTATAATACTAGAAATCCAGTATAAGGGAAACACTGCAAAAATACACAAGCACATGGAGGCTAAACAATAAGCTACTGAACAACAAATGGATCATTTAAGGGAAAAAAAAAAAAAGAGGAAATCAAGAAATACCTGAAGACCAAAAAAAAAAAAAAAACCCCCACAAAAACCACATAATGATCCAGAATCTTTGGGACACAGCAAAAGCAGTTCTAAGAAGGAAGTTTATAGCAATACATGTCTATCTCAAGAAATAAAAAAAAAATCTTAAATAAATGATCTAACCTTACACCTAATGGAACCAGAAAAAGAAAGACAAATAAAATCCAACATTAGTAGAAGGAAAGATATCATAAAGATCAAAGTAGAAATAAATGAAATAAAGACTGAAAAAACAATAGGGAGATAAGTAAAAATAAAAGCTAGTCATTGAAAAGATTTAAAGTAATTGATAAACCTTTAGCCACACTCATCAAGAAAAAGAGAGGGCCCAAATCAATAAAACTGGAAATGAAAAAAAGTAAGCTACAACTGACCCTACAGAAACACAATGGAAAAAGAGCCCACTGCAAACAATTATACATCAATAAAATGGACAATCTAGAAGAAATAAATCCCTAGAATATGCAATCTTCCAAGACTGAATCTGGAGAAAAGAGAAAATATGAAGAGACCAGTTACCAGTAATGAATCATAAATTTTAAAACTTCCAACAAACAAAAGTTCAGAACCAGACGGCTTCACACATGAATTTTACCAAATATTTAAGGAAAAGTTAGCATTCACACTTCTCAAATGACTTCAAAAAATTGCAGAGGAGGGAAATTTCTAAACTCATTCTAAAAAGGTAACATCAACTGGAATCCAAAACAAGACAAAGATACAGCAGCAACAACAAAAATGTACAGATCAATAACACTGATGAACAGAAGTGCAAAAATCCTCAACAAAATATTAGCAAACAAAATTCAACACTGCATTAAATGGATTTATATAATATGATCAAGTGAGATTTATCCCAGGGATGTGAGGATGTCTCAATATCCACAAATCAATGAGTGTGATGCACTGCATTAACCAATTACAGAATATAAATCATTAAAATCTCAATAGATGTAGAAAGTTTTTTGACAAAATTCAACAGTTATGACAAAAGCATTTTTTCCAAAGAAGACATTCAGATGGCCAATAGGCATGTGAAAAGATGCTCAACATCATCAATCATCAGGAAAATGCAAATCAAAATCACAATGAGACCTTGCCTTGCATTTGTCAGGATGGATATTATAAAAAAAGACAACAAACAGCAGCTGCTGGCAAAGTTTTGAAGGAAAGGGACCTTTCAGGCACTGTTTGTGGGAATGTAAATTGTTGCAGTCATTATGAAAAACACTATGAATATTCCTCAAAAACCTACAAATAGAACTACCATACTATCCAGCAATTCCATTTGTGAGTACTGATTCAAAAATAACAAAAACATTCATTTGGAAAGATAGATGCACCCCGATGTTTGTAGCTTCACTACTTCAAACATCCAGGATATGGAAGCAAGCTAAGTGTCCATCAACAGATTATGGACAAGATGTGGTACATACACAATGGAGTATTACTCAGCTATAAGAAGAATGAAATATTGCTATTTGTGACAGGAGACCTAGAGAGCATCATGCTAAGTGAAATCAGACAGATAGAGAAAGACAGATAGTGTATGTATTTCATTTATATGTGGACTCCAAAAGGAAAACAAACAAGCATCATAGAAGAGAAACAGAGGGTAGATACAGAGGATAAACAGATGGCTGTATAAGAGGAAGGGGTGGAAGAAAGAGAATAAAGTGAAGGAGACTAAGAGGTACAAACTTCCAGTTACCAAATAAATAAGTCAAGGGAATATGAAATGTACACTGTGGGGAAGACAGCCAATAATTACATAATATCTTTGTACGTTGGCATATGGTAACTAAATTATCTTGATGATAACTTTGAAATGTATGGAAGTATTGGAACACTATATTGTGCACGAGAAGCTCACATAGTATTGAAGGTCAATACTATTCAAAAACAAACAAATATACTCATAGAAAAAGATCAGATTTGTGGTTACCAGATGCAGGATTGTGGGGAGATTGATGAAGTAAGTGCAAATGTAAAAAGTTCCGGTGAAAAGAAAAATGTGTACTGAGGTATAAAGCACAACATGATAAATATAATTAAAACTGCTGTACATTATATATGAAAGTTTTTAAAAGAACAAATCTTGACTTCTTATTATAAGGAAAATTTTTAAAATCTTTTATTTTATACCTATACTAAATGATGGATTTTCACTTCACTTATTGTAGTAATCATTTCATGATTTATATGTCAATTCCTTATGCTGTACATCTAAAATATATACAGTTCTGTATGTCATTTATATTGTAATTAAATTGAAAGGAAAAAAGTTAGGATTGACGGTATCTTTTCCATGTTTGTGATTTTAAGGGTGGTACATTGTCTTTTATCATTAAAACAATGTTCTTATTATATGGTCACTTTGTTGTGACCGGCTCTTTTGTGACCCCATGGACTAGCTCTCCAGGCTCCTCTGTGCATGGGATTTTCTAGGCAAGAATACCGGAGTGGGTTGCTATTTCCTTCCCCAGAGGATCTTCCCAGCCGAGGGATCAAACCCAGTTGTCTTAAGTCTCCTGCATTGTCAGGCAGGTTCTTAACCACTGAGCCACCAAGGAGGCCCTTCATCCCAGCCACCACCGGATGCCTGTGCCCTGGGCAAAAGACCCATGCCGCCTCACCCCGCTGTCCTCTGGTTAGCCAGAGACCAGAGCTGGCACCAAGGGTCAGGTCAGCCAGATGTGCACACAAGAACTTCATATATTTCATAGATCAGGTTTAGGAAATGTGCTTATATTTCTACATTCATTACATTTTTGAAAATAAGGAGTAGATGTTGGATTTTCTCGAATTCTTTCTCTAACTCTTTACATGTTCACTTTTTTTTTTTTCTTTTCAGGTTACTCACATGGTGAATTACTTTGATTTAAACATGTTAAATATACCTATCATTCCTAGGAATAATCCCACTCAGTTGGGTTTGATTTTCTAATACATTTGTTAACATTTTTTTGCATGTCTATTTCATGAGACATAATAATTTGTTTTTCCTTTTCAATTTTTGTACTAGGGTAATAATACTGGCTTTGTTGAATACATTTGAAAGTATTCATTTTTTTAAGTTTTAGAAAAGTTTTGCTTAAATTTTGTTATTTCTTCTTGAAATATTTTGTATAATTCACCAGGTGAAGCCATGTTTCTGTGAAGTTTAATTTATGGAAAAATTTTAACTGCAAAATCAGTTATATAAAATCTATCCTAAGAGTTCAATTTCTTCTTGAATGAACCTTAGAAGTTTGTATTTTTAAGGCATTTGTTCAGCTAAGCTGCTGAGTTTCCTAAATGTTTTTTTAAATATTCATTTATAATACTTTTAATATCTGGAAAATCTATAGTAATGCCAACTCTTTCATTCTTATGTTGCTAAGTCCTCTCTTGTTTTTTTTTTTTTTCCCATTATGTCTGAGTAGGCTTTTTTTAAATCAATTTTATTTAACTTTAGAAAGAATCAACTTTTCATACTACTTATCTTTATTGTTCATCTGTTGACTGTTTGATTGATTTCTTCTCTGACCTTTATTATTTCCCATCTGCTATTCACCTGATGCCTAATTTTACTGAATTTTTTTACTTTCTTCTGTTGGTAACTGAGAAAATTGATAATTCTTGAGAGCAGGATTCAATGTTATAATTTTTTTCTTATCACTGGCTTAGCAGTATCCCACAGTTCGATATATTGCATTTTCATTTTAATTCAGCTCAAAATTTTGTCTAATTTTCTTTTTGATTTTTTTTTTTGCCTGATGTTTTATTTAGAAATGTTTTATTAGTGTCCAAGTAATGCTCAAAATTCTCCAAGCCAGGCTTCAGCAATAAGTGAACCATGAACTTCCTGATGTTCAAGCCGGTTTTAGAAAAGGCAGAGGAACCAGAGATCAAATTGCCAACATCCGCTGGATCATTGAAAAAGCAAGAGAGTTCCAGAAAAACATCTATTTATGCTTTATTGACTATGCCAAAGCCTTTGACTGTGTGGATCACAATACACTGTGGAAAATTCTGAAAGAGATGGGAATACCAGACCACCTGATCTGCCTCTTGAGAAATTTGTAAGCAGGTCAGGAAGCAACAGTTAGAACTGGACATGGAACAACAGACTGGTTCCAAATAGGAAAAGGAGTTCGTCAAGGCTGTATATTGTCACCCTGTTTATTTAACTTCTATGCAGAGTACATCATGAGAAACGCTGGACTGGAAGAAGCACAAGCTGGAATCAAGATTGCCAGGAGAAATATCAGTAACCTCAGATATACAGATGACACCACCCTTATGGCAGAAAGTGAAGAGGAACTAAAAAGCCTCTTGATGAAAGTGAAAGTGGAGAGTGAAAAAGTTGGCTTAAAGCTCAACATTCAGAAAACCATGATCATGGCATCTGGTCCCATCACTTCATGGGAAATAGATGGGGAAACAGTGGAAACAGTGTCAGAGTTTATTTGTTTGGGCTCCAAAATCACTGCAGATGGTGACTGCAGCCATGAAATTAAAAGACGCTTACTCCTGGGAAGGAAAGTTATGACCAACTTAGACGGCATATTCAAAAGCAGAGACATTACTTTGCCAACAAAGGTTTGTCTAGTCAGGGCTATGGTTTTTCCTGTGGTCATGTATGGATGTGAGAGTTGGACTGTGAAGAAGGCTGAGCGCTGAAGAATTAATGCTTTTGAACTGTGGTATTGGAGAAGACTCTTGAAAGTCCCTTGGACTGCAAGGAGATCCAACCAGTCCATTCTGAAGGAAATCAGCCCTGGGATTTCTTTGGAAGGACTGACGCTAAAGCTGAAACTCCAGTACTTTGGCCACCTCATGCGAAGAGTTGACTCATTGGAAAAGACTCTGATGCTGGGAGGGATTGGGGGCAAGAGGAGAAGGGGACAACAGAGGATGAGATGGCTGGATGGCATCAGTGACTCGATGGACATGAGTCTGAGTAAACTCCGGGAGTTGGTGATGGACAGGGAGGCCTGGCGTGCTGCGATTCATGGGGTCGCAAAGAGTCGAACATGACTGAGCAACTGATCTGATCTGAAATATTGGGGATTGTCCAGATTGTCTCTTGTTGAATTCTAACTTAGTTTCATAGAACATAATAAGCGTTTCACTACAACTGTGGATTCTGTCTCCAGCCTGCCTTTGAAATTGAAATGCAACATCATTTTCTCAGGATTTACAACCTGAAGATCTGCTCTGCAGGTGGATTTGTAGCACTTATACCCACTGATCCAGTTCCTTATAGTCTCAGTCTCAAACACTCACCGTCTACACACACACACACACACACGCACACATCTGCATGCACACACACCACTTATTGTTTCTGTTCCTTATTAGAACCCTGACTAATACAGATTTTGATTTCATGGCCTGGAATATGTGCTATCTTGGAAAATGTGCCATGTGATCTTTAACAGAATACTTAATATTGTGTTTTTGAGAACATTGTTGCATGAGTGTCAACTGGGTCAGGATGATTAACAGTTTTGTTCAAGTGTTTTACATTCTTATCTTTTCTCTCATTATTTATAAAGTGTTGTTGAGATATGCAACTACAGTTGTAGATTTATCTGTGTCTTATTACCCTTTTTATCATATTTTATTTCAAGTATTTTGAACTCTGAAGTTAAGTGAGCACACATTTAGGTGTAGGTCTCCTTTTTCATAAACAATCCACATTATTCCTTGTAATATTCTTTTCTCTGAAAATGACTTTCTCTTATATTAATGTAGGAATTTGGCACTTATTTTGGTTAATGTTCAAATGGTATTTATTTTTCAATATTTCTAATTTTAACTTACTTGTGTCTTTATATCTGATGCTTTCTGCAAGCAGTATGTAACTGAATCCTACATTTCATCCTATTTGCAAGTGTGTGATTGTTAATCTGGTGTTTAGGCCATTTATATTCAATATG
This sequence comes from Bubalus bubalis, assembly GCF_019923935.1. NCBI lineage: Eukaryota > Metazoa > Chordata > Mammalia > Artiodactyla > Bovidae > Bubalus > Bubalus bubalis. Next base: position 6,322,882 of record NC_059164.1, on the reverse strand, counting down.
ATTATCAACTTGTGCTTATTTTTCAATTTGTCCCATCTGTTCCCACTATGCCTTTCTACTTTTTCTTTCTTTCTTTTATGATTGTATTTTCATCTCCCTTTTTTTGACTTACTGGCTGTTACATTGTTACTTTTGTTTCAGCTGTTGCTTTAGGGTTTATGGTATGTATGTCTAACTTACCACACTCAACTTTCAAGCAATATTATGCTACCTTATGTGTTGTATATGATTACTGCAATCAAATATCCTTGCTTCTCCTTTCCATGTGAAAGTCACTCAGTTATGTCCGACTCTTTGCCATCCCATGGACTATACAGTCAGTAGTGGAATTCTCCAGGCCAGAATACTGGAGTGGGCAGTCATTGCCTTCTCCAGGGTATCTTCCCAACCCAGGGATTGAACCCAGGTCTCCCTCATTGCAAGGGAATTCTTTACCAGCTAAGTCACCAGGGAAGCCAGTGAAGTATATACCGAGGAAGTATATGAATACTGCAATTAAATATTCTTGCTTCTCTTTCCCAAGAATATTTGATTGCAGTATTCATATATTCTTGCTTCTCCTTCCCAAGGGCTTCCCTGATAGCTCAGTTGGTAAAGAATCTACCCACAATTCAGGAGACCCTGGTTTGATTCCTGGGTCATGAAGATCCCCCGGAGAAGGGATAGGCTACCCACTCCAGTATTCTTGGGTTTCCCTTGTGGCTCAGCTGGTAAAGAATTCCCCTGCCATATGGGAGACCTGGGTTCAATCCCTGGGTTGGGAAGATCCCTGGAGATGGGAAAGGCTACCCACTCCAGTATTCTGGCTTAGAGAATTCCATGGTCTGTATAGTCCCTGGGGTCACAAAGAGTCAGACACGACTGAGTGACTTTCACTTTCATTATCTTCTTCCCAAAACTGTACTTTTTTTCATTGGATTTAGTTCCATATACATTATAAACCTCAAAATACATTCATGTTTTATTCTTTTGCAGAAATAATTGGTTATATTTTAAGGAAATTTTAAAAATCATAAATATTTTTATATCTGTCTATACAATCACTATTCCTACTGTTATTTATTTTGTTGTTTAAATCCAGCTTTCTATGTGATATATTTTTTTGTTCTTTCTTTAGGATTTCTTGTAACAGTTATTTTAGGACAGGTGGCTGGTAATGAAATCTAAGCTTTTGTAGGTCTGGAAAAATCTTTGATTTGCATTCCTTTTCTAAAGATATGTGACTGGGTATAGAATTCTATCATGAGTATGTTTTCATTTTAGTGCTTTAAAGTTGTTGCTCCACTGTCTTTGACTTGAATGATTTATGAAAATATGTCTACTTTTTTTGTCATTTTTGTACCTCTAAGGTTGATGTGACCTATTTTCTCTGATAGCTTTAAAATTTTGTCTTTATCAATGTTTTTAGACCTTTGATTATCATGTGACTTGTTGTCATTTTTAAATACTTCCTCTCCCTGTAAATTACAGTTTTTGCATCAACAAATCTGGAAATTTTTCATCCATTATTTCTTCTAATATCTGAAGCCTACCTTTAGGAACTCTAGTTACAAATTCAATTGTCCTCTTAAACTGTCCCAGTGTTTGATATTGCTCTGTTCGTTTGATGCGATTGTTTTTCATTCTGTATTCACTCTGAGTAGTTTCTGTTGCCATGTTTTCCATTTCTTCTGGGATGCTGGGCCCTTCCCCCATATTGGTACTGCTCTGCTGCTGGGGGCCTTGGGCCCCAAGGAAAAAGGAAATTTCCACTTTGCTTCCTCCTGGCAGGGCTCGTGATCCATCTTCCTTCCCAATGTGAAGCCAGACTGGCCTGTATCAGTGGACCTCCCTTTTGACCCAGGATAGGAATGACGCTCCCTGGATCACCTACTTTTGTGTGTTTAGGTCAGGAAATGCTCAGTTTTGCTCACTTTCTTGGTTTGGACATAAGAGGCTCCACTGTCATTTTGTTTTTCCAATTATAGGGTCCCAACACAGTTGATGTTCACATCTTTCAAGTTCTTGGTTCTCTTGCATTATTTCCAGTACTTTTATTTGTGGGGAAATATAGGCAGAAACAGTTCTATTCCATTTTGTCCAGTTTTGAGATCCTCTGCTCGTCTTCTCATTTGTAAAATGGGCATAAAAAGGAAACATACTTCATGGGGTTATAGAAATAATGCTGGTGCTTCTTCAGTATGCAGTCACTGCTCACTACTGCCTTTTCATCCCCTCTCATCTCGTTTCCTTGTTCTATCCTGCCCCTGTCATTTTCCCAGTCCTTGCCCCCACCCCCAAACCATAACTGCTACACACCTGGCAACCATAATTTGGTACCACATTGCAAGTATTCTGTAACTATCCACCTATTTGGAATTTTATTAAATTTAGTATTTAGTTAGGGCTGAAAGGATATGTATAGAGGGAGACATAAAGAGGGAATCTACCCTTTTCTACATCATTATACTTTATAAAGCATCTATACCACCTAACCTGTTGTTTTGTTGTCTGTTCAGCATTCTTCCTGTTATCCTGAAAGATTCACACAACTTGAGCACATGAGCACACTAAGAATTAAACTGGAACCTAGTCAATTAAGACCTGTGGAGGTTTTTACTTTCAAGTATTTTTTGTCTTTGTTTCTTCCTTTCTTTCTTCTATCTTTCATCTAGGCATTCTTTGGAGCTTTGAACAGAAATTCAAATTACATAGGTACAGATATAAAGAGTAATAATTTTCTACTTAGAAAATTGTTTTCAGTGAAGAAATTTTGCTCAATATTATTTTGAGACTCAAAGAAATAAAAAGTTGATAGGTTATATATGAACAATTAATTATTTTGCATTTATTAAGCCCCAAGAAAGGGATAAAAAAGATAACATAAATGAGTGGCAGAGAAAGAATTATGTGAGACACTAAAGATGCCCTGATACCCTGTCACTTGATATTGGTTTTCTGTCTCAAGTGCTGTGAAGTGTGTAATACATTCTGATGGGCAGATGGATGGGAGAGTTTGATATATTGACACAGCACTAATAACCCAGCAGGCACCAAGATGAATGGTACATTATGCTTAGTGAATGCAGACACCATCCTTCATGTACCTACTTATCTGAATTCAAAAAAAGGAAGAATAAAATGTAGGTCCTTGAGAACTTCTTTTTAAGTAAGTTAAAGCTAATGTTTTTATAAATAATTACTGATGAAATAGAATAGTTAAACTCTAGTGGCAAAGATCCACACTGATTCCTATAATTATATAATTATAATTAATGGACATATTCTTATGTCTGAGACAGGGGAGAGGTAAAATATTATAAGAGCTTTTAAGTATGTATTAAATATCAGAATTTATCTCAGGACTCATAACATTTTGTAGTTCATTTATTTCTAACAATAACACCACAAAAGATAGGCGGCATTACTTTGGCTTAACTAAAAAAGAAATATAGACTCAGAATTTAGACAGTGAATTTCTCAAGGTAGTAGTTATTAAAATAAGATATTTCACTTACAACTAGTGAAGTTCTGAGTCAAAACTTGTGGCACTTGAGGAATATCTGATATTCCTCTAGTCTGCTAGTCTGAGGCAAGAAGTACACAAAATCAGGACTCCCCTGGTGGTCCAGTGGTTAAGACCATACTTCCACAGCAGGGGCACCAGTTTGATCCCTGGTCAAGGAACTCAGTTCCCACAAGGTACACGGCACAACCAAAAGAAAAAACGAAGTACACTAAATAATCTAGGCTATTTTATAGTGCTGTAAAACAAGAAATCTAATGACATGACATTGGTGCCAATGAGAAGAAGCTTCTTTGGGCACACATGGAACAATATGAACATTAAAATAATAATAATAAATGCAATTTATGAAAACACTGTGAGAATAAAGTTCTGTTAATGATAAAAATTGACTGATTTCACTCTCTCATCTGAAATGATGATATTTATAAGAATTATGCAGATAGAGTCAGGCATTAAACATCACGCAAAACAAGTGATTTATGATAGATAAAGAAACAGAATGACAGGCTTTGTTTACTATCTGGAGAGTTCCCAGGCTACCCCAAGCTAGGGGAGACCAGGATTGCAGCAGAGACTTCAGATTGAGAAAGCAGAAGTAGGGTCTGGTAAGATTAGAGTGAGTGGAGTTCCCAGAGAATTGGAAAGAATAAAGTTGCAAATAGAGTCTTCAGAAACCTGAAGAGATTTTTCAAATCTCCAGCTGAGCACTAATCAGTGCTTGCACATGGAGAGGTTACCTGAGGTCTGGGGATGAAGCACTTAAAGTTCCAAGGAGGAAATCTGCAGAGCTCACACACAGCTAGATTTCGTTTGCATTCACAATAGGGAGAATGTGTGAAAAACTACCTAAGGCCAGGAAAAAACCCAATGGAATGGATTACTGAGAAAAATGACCAATGAAAACACAAGGAGGCTTAGTTCATGTTTTCATCAGCAGCCTCAGGTTGGCTATTCAGGTTACTATTCCAATGGTGGATTAGTCCTAAACTAAATGCTGCTCTGGTTTTTCCTAACATATTCTAAAAGCAAGCATCAAAACAATTAAACCTCAAGTAATTGACAGAGTCCTAAAATATAGTTTAATAATATTTATAGAATTAAAAAATTTTCTATCCAATAAGGTCGGAGAAGGCAATGGCACCCCACTCCAGCACTCTTGCCTGGAAAATCCCATGGATGGAGAAGCCTGGTGGGCTGCAGTCCATGGGGTCACTAGGAGTCGGACACGACTGAACGACTTCATTTTCACTTTTCACTTCCATGCATTGGAGAAGGAAATGGCAACCCACTCCAATGTTCTTGCCTGGGGAATCCCAGGGACAGTGGAACCTGGTGGGCTTCCATCTATGGGGTCGCACAGAGTCAGACACGACTGAAGTGACTTAGCAGTAGCAGTAGCAACAGTTATAAAAAAGAACCAAATGGAAATCTTAAAGTGAAAATTACAATAACAGAAATTTTTAAATTTTTATGGGCTTAATATTAGCATGGAGATCACAAGATTTCAGAATCAGCAAATTTGAATACAATTCAAGAGGATTTACCCAATCTGAACAGTGGAGGTAAAATAGATAAATAAAGTCTCAGGGGACTTGTGGGACAACACCTGAAGCATGCATCATCAGAATGGCAGTATCAGAAGGAAAAGAGATGAAGAGTGAAGCTGGAAGAGACAGTGTCAGATCCCACAGGTCAAGGGCTCAGTCCCCCAAGACTGCTCGCTCCCCATCCCTGCTTCAGATACAAGCTGCATGTACAAGTTCTCCTCCATACCTCTGACCAACCAACCACCTATAGATGGGAGATTTCTAAGACTCCCCCTTGGGTTTGGTTAATTTGCTAGAGCAACTAACAGAATTCAGAGAACCATTTTACTTACCAGATTTCCAGGATTTTTAAATAAAGGAGTATAACTCAAGAACAGCCAGATGGAAGGGAGGCATAGGGCAAGGTGTGGGAACAGGCTGAGGGTTCAGAGTTAGGTAAAATAGAGACAGCACCTTGTATCAATGCTCAGGTAGCCTCCAAGCAAGGTAGAGCAGCCTTAAGCTATAATGTGTTAATAAATTCTGCTCTGGAACTAGGGCACTGTTGGGAATATGGGCTGACACCTTCAAGCATGCTGCCAAGCTCAGGAAGGTTGGTCATGACCAACGTGAAAAATGCCACACAGCTTTCCTACCATTTTGTGTTGCCTTTTCCTAAATTCAGCATTTGCTTGTTTGTTATTAACTTTCGACAGTTTTCTAGATTCCTCACAAAAATGGTTCTGATAGTTTCTGCTTGTTTTTCAACATTTTCATTCATTTTCCTGATGCTACTTTGTCAGTGATTTTTAAGTAGTTTATTTTCTTGTGACTTGCAAGGAAAGCAGGGTCAGAGAAGGTAACTCAGGACCAAATATCATAATGAATTATACTGAAATCATATGAGTGAAACATGATAAATACACTTCTTTGGCGAAGTCTGCTTATAGATTCCATTTAATATGATTGTTGCGATAGGAAGACCATCAGGTTTAGCAGGAACAGACCATTTTATGATCTCTCCTCTTGTTATCTTAGTGATCTTTCATGACTCATTAAATTCTTTGAACCTGTTTCCCTTCTCTAGGATGTTAATAGGCTTCCCTTGTGGCTCAGACTGTAAAGAATCTGCCGGCAATGTAGGACATGCGAGTTCAATCCCTGGGTCATGAAGATCTCCTGGAGAAGGGAATGGCTACCTGTTTCAATATTCTTGCCTGGAGAATCCCATGGACAGAGGAGCCTGGCAGGCTATAGTCCATGGGGTTTCAAACAATCGGACATGACTGAGTGACCAACATGGACAAATGATATTAATACCTAACACTTTTCTAAAGATACACTGAAATTAAAAAGAAAAACTGAGATAACTAACATATGAAGTTCTACTAAAACAATTTGTAAGAATAATAATGCATTCTCCTACCTAAGTATCATCACAATTTCTATCAAAGGACATAATTTCTTCCATCATATTTTTCAACTTGAAATTTTTATATGAAACCAGGTGAAAAATCAAAGTGACTTTGGTGGGATCACATGGTGTTTCACAAGGGGAGGATCTGTTCCACTTACTAAAATGTCTATAGATGGAAGAAAGAAATACATAGAAAAACCTCAATGGATCTGTCCTGGAACATATGAGTACAGTCGTTTTTCACTTTCACTTCATTCTACATGGGTGCACATAACTAAAAGAAGAAAAAAATAACTCAGAAATGTCAGCACCAGTAAATTATTTAGCTTTGGTTCAGGAAAGTTCACTTTATTTCATTTAAAAGTTATCAGAGACTTTACCTCCCCAAAAGGCTTTGTACTTGATAGCTTGAAATTTTTGAGTTCACATAAGGCAAATCCTTCAAACTAGGCTTCAAGTACATGTGAACTGAGAACTTACAGATGTACAAGCTGGATTTAGAAAAGGCAGAGGAACCAGAATTCAAATTGTCAACAACCACAGGATCATATGAAAGCAAGGGAATTCCAGAAAACATCTGCTTCATTGACTACACTAAAGCCTTTGACTGTGTGGATCTCAATAACTGTGGAAAATTCTTAAAAAGATGGGAATACCAAGCCACCTTACCTGTCTCCTGGGAAACCTGTGTGCAGGTCAAGAAGCAACAGTTAAAACTGAACATGGAACAATGCACTGGTTCAAAATTGAGAAAGGTCAAAGCTGTATATTGTCACCCTGCTTATTTTAACTTCTGTGCAGAGTACATCATGCCAAATGCTGGGCTGGATGAATCACAAGCTAGAATTAAGTTTACCAGGAGGATATCAACAACCTCATATATGCACATAATACCACTCTAATGGCAGAAAGCAAAGAGGAACTAAAGAGCCTTTTGATGAGGGTGACAGAAGAGAGTGAAAAAGTTGGCTTAAAACTCAACATTCAAAAAAACTAAGGTAATGGCATCTGGTTCCATAACCTCATGGCAAACAGATGGGGGAAAAAGTGGAAACAGTGACAGATTTTAATTTCTGGGCTCCAAAATCAATGTGGATAATGACTGCAGCTACAAAATTAAAAGATGCTTGCTCCTTGCAGAAAAAGCTATGACAAACCTAACAGTGTATTAAAAAGCAGAGACATCATTTTGCTAACAAAGGTCCATGCAGTCAAAGCTATGGTTTTTCCAGTAGTCATGTAAGGATGTGAGAGTTGGACCATAAAGAAGGTGGAGCACTGAAGAACTGATGCTTTTCAACTGTGGTGCTGGACAAGATTCTTGAGAGTCCCTTGGACAGCAAGGAAATCAAGCCAGTTAATCCAAAAGGATATCAACCCTGAATAGTCATTGGAAGGACTGATGCTGAAGGTGAAACTCCAGTACTTTGGTCACCTGATGCAAAGAGCTGACTCATTGGAAAAGACCCTGATGCTGGGAAAGGTTGAGGGCAAAAGGAGAAGGCAGTGACAAATAATGATATAGTTGGATGGCATCACCGACTCAATGGGCGTGAGTTTAAGCAAACTCTGGGTGATAGTGAAGGACAGGGAAGCCTGCCATGCTGCAGTCCATGAGTCACAGAGCAACAGCTGAACAACAAAAAGGCAAACTGTCCTCTTGGTTATGTGAGGAAATCAAAGAGGAGAGAACTTCCTGGTAACATTTGCAAGGCAAAAACATCCTAGGGACAGTTTCAATACTCTAAAAATAAGGTATCTGGTTTCTCAAAAAGTTCAGCATATGAGGGCTTACAGCAGAGCTCCTGTCCATTTACCGATCTATGATTTGACAACAGGACCCTCAGACTTGAGGGAAGCAGGCAAATATTGGTCTGTTTGGGTTCAAATTCATGAGGTGATCATTTCTAGTAGTGAAAGGCACCAGTGGAAAACCCATGCTGCACTTTAGCGCTGAAAGATAATTTTAAAAATCCTGCCTCAGACATATTTTCAAACTTTTTAATGTAGAAAATTTCCATCATATAAAAATGTAGAGAGAATACTGAAATACACCATAAAGATGTAAAATTCTTTACACTTGATTAATCTTGTTTCAGCTTACCTCTCCTGTTGCTCAGTTTCTAGACACACACACACACACACAGATTATTTTAAAGTAAATCCCAGAGAGTTTATCAGGTCATCCAATGATGACCTAAGAATGCTTCTCCTAAAGATAAAGAGATCTATTTTAAATATAAGTTAACTACTATCACAACTAAAAAAGTAACAATTCTATATTATCTTTAAATATTCAACTAGTATTTAAATTTATTGTTTCACTTTTTAAAGTGGTTGATCTCTTGAATCGAAATCAAGTAAGGCTGCTGTGTCTTGTTATTTTAATATGTAAGCATCTTATTTCTTCTTTATTTGCCTTTGTAATTTATTTAGTTAAGATCTCAATAGGTTTTCTTATAGAATTTCCTGCCATTTGAATTTTATGTCATGCCCCTGTGTCATTAATAAGTTCAGATGTCACCTGTATTTCTTGTATATTTGTAGTTAAGTTTACAGTCTTGGATCAATTCAGGTTGGTTCTCACAATAATGAGTTTTCAGATTACACCGAGTTACAAACGGGTTAAAATATCTAATGCAGACATGAGTATGATGGATGATGGTTTAGGTCACCGAGTCAAGAGCTAAATATCAATTCAACATCTGGAAAAAATGCGATACCTAAAGAGGATGCAATTCTCAGTTTACAAACTTTAAAATAAAGAATAAGTCAGAATAAATTCTACCTTCAAACTACCTATCCCCAGGCTGGCTGAAGAGCTAACTTTACCATTTTCCATCAGTTGGGCAGAGTGGAGAAGTCAGTGTCAAATATTAAGTTTCTTAGAAAGAGCAAAGCGATGTCATATTTCTTTTTTAAAATTTTTTTCTTGAGTTAATGTCAGGAGTTCAAAATAGTGATTCACATGTTTTAGAAGTTACACTCCATTTACAGCTGTAAAATATTGACTATATTCCCTGTACTGTGCAATATATCCTTGTACATCTGCTTCTGTGAAATGAATCACACTAGCTCATAAGCAATGTTTCACTACAACCTCACAAAAATCCTTGGTGTATATATGAATATACTTAGGACACTGATGCTTGGAAATGACACTGTTGGACTTTGAAAATTCTGAATCCAAGTACTTAGTGATCTTATCTAATTTCCTTTTGAAAAATTGCTTTGGTTTGCACTTCCAAGAGCATCCCCACTTTTGTAAATGGCATTAATTGCCACGTTTTTAATCAGAATAGAAATTACTGTCAGTTTTGTTCACTTATTTCATCTTATTTTATTATTGTAGTAATCCTCTGAGTTAGGCAGGTTATGATGAAATCAATTTGTAACTCCACACAGTTTCAATTGAACTTGAATCTGTCCAACTCCAGAAGTCCCTTTGGTAACACACTAAGGTACTCTCCTAGTGGGAATTTTGTAGAGATGGCTTTTAGATGGCAGCGGATAAATAGAATAGGCTTTTAGCAACTGTTTGAGAAGTAAAAATGTTCAGGCATTTCAGTTTATAGAACTCTACAGTATGGGGGACTGAAATGTTAGTATATTCTAAATGATCTTTATCTGACCTTCCCATTGGGAGATTTACTTCGAGTTAGAATTACACATAACAAAACTTAAAGAGATTTGCATCTAAAATATTTGGTAGCCAAAGAAGATGCATGTGTGAGTGTGTCTCTTTCTGTGTGTGTGTGTGTGTGTGTGTGTGTGTGTGGGTCGGTGGGTGGGTGTTTAAGAGAGTTTCTACAATATTTAGAGCTTTATTGCCTCAAAGCAGTATTTTTTCTTCAGTTACTTTTTGAAATGGATGTTGTTTGAGGAATTGTATACTATTTTTCTTTTTTGTCCCTAAAAACAAATAAATCACTCTTTCCAGGCAAGTTCAGCTTTTCATTTGTGACAAATTTAAAAACTTGACTGGCTGAAAAATGGGAGGGTTTATTTTTCATCCCCTTTTGTGAATGAGGCATTAAGTCTAAAATTGCCTTCAGTGACAAATTCCTTTCATCACTAATCTGTCATAGAAATAACTTAGTGAACTGAAAGTGACAGAGGCTTCAGAGAAAGAGGTGATCTCAGCTTTGTAAATAAAACCCATCTTGAAAAATAGAAGTAAAGTAACAGATACATGCTTACCTTAGAGTTTTTTTTTTTTTTTAATTTAAATTCGGCTTAAATGGCTTAAAACATAGAACGAAATAAAACAATATCAAATATTCTAATTATTTTGTCACCCAAAGTGAAATTTTTAGTCTCTCTCTTTTGCTTGTTTTAGGAATATAAAGAAAAAGGTAGCCATGGCTCTTGATTTTGTTCAGAATTGTCTGCGTTATTTATGGAAGAAAGTTTTAAAAAATATTTTATATTAATACTGTCAGGGGAGAGTTTGTAAATCCCTTGGTTCTGTCTCACCACAGCAGAAGTTTGAAGCACTGGATGGATGAGTGCCACAGTTTAGTTTTATTTGGTAAGCAAAGGAAACTATATCCTTGAGGCATGAGGGCAAAAGACACGAAGAGAAGAAAGGCCCCTGAGCTCAATTTTGGCTCCTCTTTTTATGTTTTTTCTCCTCCCCATGAGCCTGCCCTATGTAAATTGGGCTAAACCAGGAAGGCTCCTTGTTTTACCTGAGGTTCTCACTCCCGTCCTCAGGCTTTCCTTTGTTATATTTTCACGGGCTTTTCCCTTCTTTGTCTTTCAGCCACCACCATTCTGGACTCCTTCCTATTCTAACTACCTAACAGTGCTAATATTAAATCTTAATATCATGGTCATTTCTGCTGAATTCTGATCAACAAACTTTTTAATCTACTTTTATATACTTTGACTTGATGAAAGATGTGTGGTGATCACCTATATATCAGGCACTGTACAGAGCTATTAGAGATGCTGAGATGATGCAGGTAAGCATACTGGTCCAAAGGACTACTTGTCTAACTATATTTTTGACAAATGAGTTGAAATACAATGGAAGTGGATTTAAATTGGTTTGGATGGCCATCAGAGAAATTTTGATCTAACCTAAAAAGATGAAGAAGAATAAGGGTAGATAGGCGAAAATCATAACAGACCGAAGGAATACATATACAACTTAAAAAGACTTTTAACAGCACAGCAGAAATTGCTCTGTGCGATGGTGTGGCAGCAGCAGAAGCAATTGCTACTGGGCATTTGGGCTCACTTTGAGGGCCTGATGAAAGCCATCTAAAGAGTTAAATGTGAACTTAAACTCAATCTTCTAAAATGAGACAAATATAGGGATTACAGTAAAAACAAGAGTTTTCTGAATTTTGTTATCAATATGTTGGTTTAAACTGGATTAATTTTGATGAGGAAAATTTTCAAATATTTGACTTACGGTCTTTAAAACAAAGTGAATATAAGCAACACTTCATTTAATATTTAAAGTTCATAATTAGTAAATGGGCACTTGTTTTTTGAGAGTTTTATTTAGATATAATTAAAATAATTAATTAAAAATTTTTAATATAAATTTTTTATATTTAAAATAACTAAAATTCACCCATTTAACAATTACAATTTCTTGACTCAGTGTATCCAGAGTTGCACAGTTATCACAATTTAATTTAGAACAGCTTTGTCTTTCCAAAGGCTTCCGCTCAGACAATTAAGATTCTGCCTGCAATGTAGGAGGTGCAGGTTCAATCCCTGGGTCAGAAAGATTTCCTGGAGAAGGAAATGGGAACCTACTCCTGTATTCTTGCCTTGAGAACCCCATGGACGGAGGACTCTGGTGGGGTACAGTCCATGGGGTCCAAAGAGCCAGACATGATTTAGCAACTAAACAACAGCAGTTCCTTCTATGTATTTCTTCAGTTGCTGTGCATTTTGTTGAGGATAGTTGTATCTATATTCATAAAGAATATTCATCTGTAAGTTTCTTTTCTTGTGATGTTTTTCTCTCATTTTGGTATCAAGATAATACTGGTCTCATAAAATGGGATGGGAAATACATCTTCCTAAGTTTCTTGAAATATTTCATGAAAGATTCTTGGTCTAGCTTGAATGTTTGGTAGAATTCACCAATGACTTTTTCTGGCTTGACATTTCTATGTGGGGAGTTTTTAAATGACTACTTAAGTCACATTAAACATTATGTCTCAGTCAGTCAGTTAGCTCAGTTGCTCAGTCGTGTCCGATTCTTTGCAACCCCATGGACTGCAGCATGCCAGGCTTCCCTGTCCATCACCAACTCCTGAGGTTTGCTCAAACTCATGTCCATTGAGTCAGTGATGCCATACAACCATTTCACCTTCTGTTGTCCCCCTCTCCTCCTGCCTTCAATCTTTCCCAGCATTAGGATCTTTTCAAATGAGTCAGTTCTTTGCATCAGGTAGCCAAATATTGGAACTTCAGCTTCAGCATCAGTCCCTCCAGTGGATATTCAGGACTGATTTCCTTTAGGATGGACTGGTTGGATCTCCTTGTAGTCCAAGAGACTCTCAAAAGTCTTCTCCAACACCACAGTTCAAAAGCATCAATTCTTCAATGCTCAGCCTTCTTTATGTCTACTCAGATTTTGTATTTCTACTTGAATCAATTTTGTTAGTTTGTGTTTTTCCAGGAAACTTTTCCTCTGCTGCTTATGGTTTTCTCTTATAATCCTTTGCCTGTCTTCAAAGTCATTAACGATATCTTCTCTCTTTTTTTGTGTGATTTTAGTTATTAGACTCCTATTTTCCTTAATCAGCTTATGTAAAGGCTTGTAAATTTTATTAATCTTTCCAAGGAAACAGCTTTTGGTTTCTTTAATTTTTATTAATGTTTTATATTTTCTAGCTTAATTAATTCTGTTCTAATTTTATAATTTATTCCTTATGTTGTTTTGGGTTTAGTTTGCTGTCCTTTATTCCAGTTAGCTGAAATGAAATATTTTGTTATTCATTACTTCTTTTCTGAAAGAGGTTTTTACAGCAATAAATTTCCCTCTAAGCACAGCTTTAACTATATCTAAGTCTGGTATGATGTGCTTCTTTTTTTACTCATCTTAAGGCATTAAAAGACACTTACTCCTTGGAAGAACAGTTATGACCAACCTAGATAGCATATTCAAAAGCAGAGACATTACTTTGCCAACAAAGGTCCATCTAGTCAAGGCTATGGTTTTCCAGTGGTCATGTATGGATGTGAGAGTTGGACTGTGAAGAAAGCTGAGCGCCGAAGAATGGATGCTTTTGAACTGTGGTGTTGGAGAAGACTCTTGAGAGTCCCTTGGACTGCAAGGAGATCCAACCAGTCCATTCTGAAGGAGATCAGCCCTGGGATTTCTTTGGAAGGAATGATGCGAAAGCTGAAACTCCAGTACTTTGGCCACCTCATGCGAAGAGTTGACTCATTGGAAAAGACTCTGATGCTGGGAGGGATTGGGGGCAGGAGGAGAAGGGGACAACAGAGGATGAGATGGCTGGATGGCATCACCGACTCGATGGACATGAGTCTGAGTGAACTCCGGGAGTTGGTGATGGACAGGGAGGCCTGGCGTGCTGCGATTCATGGGGTCGCAAAGAGTCGGACACAACTGAGCGACGGAACTGAACTGAACTGAACTGAAGGCATTTTTAAATTTACCTTATATTTTCTTCTATATTTTTTTAATTTTGCATAATTTTGGGTTTTCTTATGTAATTCTGGTTATATTGCATTGTTTTGAATAAAACTCATTTTATAATTTCAATTCTCTTAAATTGATTAATATTTGCTTTATGACCTAGTATCTGACATTTAAAGTCTCTTAAAATGTTAGTTTCTTCTTTCTGAAGTTTTGTTTAATATATTATGATAGGTACATATATGTTTATAAATTTTATATATTCTTGATGGAATGGTCCTTTGGTAAGCAATAATGTTTTCAATAGTTTAAAATGCTGGTTGTTTTATTTTTTAATTACTTAAGTATTTATTAAATGCTTAATATGTGCCAATCACTGTTCAAAATTGGGAGAAAAATAATGAATAAACAGAAAAATTTCTGTTGTAATGGAGCTTGCATTCTATTTGGGAAAGCAGACTCTAAGTATTATGAATAAGGAAATAATATATTGCTATAGGAAAACTTTCTATAAAAAAAAAAGGAAGCAAAAAGATCAAACCAGTCAATACTAAAGAAATCAATCCTGAATATTCATTGAAAGGACTGATGCTGAAGCTGAAGCTCTAATACTTTGGCTACTTGATGCAAAGAACTGACTCATTGGAAAAGACCCAATGCTGGGAGAAATTGAGGGCAAAAGAAGGGGGCAACATAGGATGAGATGGTTGGTTGGATGGTATCACTGACTCAATGGACACAGGTTTGAGCACTCAGGTAGATAGTGATGGACAGAGAAGCCTGGCATGCTGCAGTTCATGGGGTCACAAAGAGGTGGATACAGCTTAGTGACTGAACAGCAGCATAGAAAAACAACTGAGCAAGGTAAGGTGATGATTACTGCAGGTTGGAGAGAACTAAAATTTATACTATGTAACCAGAAGGGATGACAGAGGATGACATGGTTGAATGGCATCACTGACTCGATGGACATGAGTTTAAGTAAGCTCCAGGAGTTGGTGATGGACAGGGAAGCCTGGCATGCTGCAGTTCATGGGGTCACAAAGAGGTGGATACAGCTTAGTGACTGAACAGCAGCATAGAAAAACAACTGAGCAAGGTAAGGTGATGATTACTGCAGGTTGGAGAGAACTAAAATTTATACTATGTAACCAGAAGGGATGACAGAGGATGGCATGGTTGAATGGCATCACTGACTCGATGGACATGAGTTTAAGTAAGCTCCAGGGGTTGGTGATGGACAGGGAGGCCTGGCATGCTGCAGTTCTTGGAGTCACAAAGAGTTGGACCTGAGCGACTGAACTGAACCAGAGCAAGCCTCTCTGAGGATATAACAACAGAACAAAGATTTATTGTTAGGATGGGAATTCTGGATTTATTGTTGGAAATATTAGTTCTTACTAAAAAGGAAATGCAGGTAAAAGAAAAATAAATAGAAATAACTTATTGAGTGATGAAACTAAGACACTGTTTTAGGCACAGTATAATCATATTATTGAATTTTCACAGCTATGAGGAGTGGTACTTACTTTTATCCTCATTTTCTTTTACTGAATAAATTGAAATTTAAAACTTTTTTTTCAACTTGTTCATGGTCACATATAAAGCAGGAATTAGATGAATTCAACTTTTAAGTTCGTATGTGATTCTATTAAATATTAAATTGATTCTGTATATTTTAGAGAATATACTTGATGATATTTTATATATGAAATCTCTGATATGTTTATTTTAAATGACTCAAAGGGAGTATGTGAAAACAACTCTGAAAGTTTAAGGGTCTATTTAAACTGATTTTATTTGAATAATGATTCCAGAATTTTTATACATTTTTTGCATAATTATTATTAATATTCCATTAACCTTCCATTTGTTTCAAAGTATGTAAGATAGATGAGCTTCAAAACATAGACAGCTTTCTTTATAGATATTCTAATGCTTTCTGGCATTAGACTGTAAACATGTCTTCAAGTACATATTTTATTTAGTCTTCAGCTTCTTACATTATTAAGTAGAATGTCATGCATAAATTTGACTTTACTTCATGAACAAGTTAATTTATATCTCATTAAATGGGAGACAAGATAAAGTCTGTGACAGAAAATGAAATCAGTACTTCCACTCATCACATTAACATTCTTATTAGGTTGAAGTTTTCATTAAATCTATCAACTGTCAGGAAGATATAAACAGGCAGTGAAAGAAGGGTTTCACAAGTTACATATATAAGGAAATTGGAAACCTAAGATGGTAATTTGAACACAATATCAGCAATTCTTTAGAACCTGAAGAAAGATCAATTCTTTCAAAATTATAACTCCCCTTAGAAAACTCAGGAAGAAGAAAGTTGTAGAAATATGGATTTTAATGGACCATCAATGTTTTTCCTGTTTTATGTATTCCTAGATTATATCAACTTGCCATGTCCAGTTTAAATATCCTTTTCTTTCTTTCTTTTTTTTTTAATCTCAACTGTTAACCCATGGGGAGATATTCTCCTCATGTATTTTCATCTGTTATCCCAAAAGAGCTCTGCCCTGAATTTAGTAAAGGTTTTCCTCAATAAATCTCTGAACTAATGAGAAATTTTACCCAGTTCTTGTTGTTCAGAGAAAAATCTGTGTTTTCTTTTAAATACAACGTTTAGAACTATATGATTCACAGGTTTGGTTTTGATAGGTTTTCAAATATGCTAATATAAGATCAAAATCTCTCTCAATTGCATTTAAAAAAGAAGTTAGTTTGTTTTCTTTCACGGTGTTTTGTTCATGTCAGTGCCTTCAGTAAAATGTTGAAGAAGCCTTGAACAGTTTCTTTAAGCTTTCTTAATATTAATGTTTAAAAGAAGACAACAGTCCCAAAATGGAGTCAGTCATGCTAAGTCTCATCACCAAACCAAGATTTAACTTAATAAGACTTTGGCTGTTTCAGAAATGAAATTTCAAGCCAGCCAGTCAAGAATCACCTGCTCAGCACTAGTGAGGTGATCTACCAGGCAGAGCCCTCCTAGTCCTAAAGGAAGGTAACCTTGCAGTAACCAGCTCACTTGCTTTTTTTGCCTAGAATAACTTCCTTTTTCCTGTTCCCTCTTGTCTATAAAATCTCTTACCTTGTATAGCTCTTCAGAGCTCCTCTCCATCTGCTCGATTCATGAGTCATTGGATAAAGGCACTAATATCTTAAACATTTACACAGTTAGATATTTTTTAAAAATAGTTTATGTGGATTCAGTGATAACAACTTCATGTGTTAAAATGAAAATTAAAATATATTATAATAAAAAGTGCCTAGCACTTGTAGCTATTATTATTCAAGAAATATTGGTTTTATTTCTTTCTAATGATTCCCATCACTTTCAGAATTCACACCATTTCTATTTTACATGGGGGAATGGAATGTCTGGACTTCCCTGGCAGCTCAGTGGTAAAAAATCTGCCTGCAGTTCAGATTGCAGGAGACTCAGGAGACATGGGTTTAATCCCTGGGTCAGGAAGACCTTCTGGATGAGGAAATGGCAACCTACTCCAGTATTTTTGCTTGGGAAATTCCATGGACAGAGGACCTTGATGGGCTACAGTCCGTGAGGTTGCAAAATGTCGGACACAACTGAGTGACTAACACCCACAGTGGAGGAATGTCTAGGAGATGTGAGGGAGAGACCTCAAATTAGTGCAGCTCAACAAAGTGATGAAGCACTTCAGTAATCCTAGTGACGGGGAAAAGCTTTTACCACAATGCGAAATTTCTTATAAAATTTGGCTGTATGTATGTAACTAAGCAATCACAGACAAGCAATTTACAGATTCAAAATGGGAACCAATATATCTCATTTCATAACCCAGTTTTTAAAATTATTTTTTATGGTATGCTTTACACAAATGTTCAGTCTTTTAAGCTAATTTATAAGTCATATATTAACATTCTGGGAAAAATTTTATAAAATGCTAGCTAAAAGATAGCTATTTAAAAACTTTCAGGAATCAAAAAACCTAACAGAGAAGCAAATTGTATTTTAAAGAGGAGGATCTCTTTGGTGAATTGTTAGAAGTCTAAAATGATCAATTCCTTTTTTCAAGGTGTACTCATTAAACTGTAGCACCTTCTCATTCTCTGGAAGAAGCTCTAACAATATATAATATATTGAAGTTTTTGCCCTTATTGCTTTCTATGCTAATGTAATGCTTACCTTAGCATGTTATGAATACATATTTGTGGAGTCAAACTTAAATCAGTTAAATTGAATTGAGAATGGAATGAATACATAGTTCCCCAGTGGCAACCACTCCAGAGTCTGAAACTAATTTTCAAAATACTCTCCCTGTTTTTCAAAGTGTAGGATGAGAAAAGCAGCAATATTTTGCTTTACTTTTCTTTGGAATCCTGTGTGGAGATCCACTGGAGAAAAACTGAGTCAGAATCTCTGGCCATCAGCCTCTTAACAATCTCCCCCAGGTGATAATTTGGCACAGGAAAGTTTGAGAGCCATTCCCTCAGTACAGAGAATCACTTTCACAGTGAAATACCATACTCCATTCCTTGATTTGATTCAATGTTAAATCGTAAATTCACTATATACCATATGCGTATGTGTGTGTGCAAGCATGTTGCATGTAGACCCACACAGAACTGTATTCTGTCTCCATAGGTTTGCCTTTTCTAGAATATCATAGAGCTGGTATTGTGGACAAAGAATGTCACCTGGCATTTCAGTAAACAAAGGATGCTGCATCCCTGAAGCCAGGAGCCTCTGCAGAGACCCCCCTGCAATGGTGCATCCTCAGGGAATTCAGGAGGGAGAGAAGAGGATGCTGGCCCAGGAGAGTTAATTTGTATATCAAAGGAAAGGTTTGAATAAGCCTAGATTCTTGTTTCTTCCCATACAAAGAAAAGCACTGAGTGCACTAACTTGAGATGTCTGTTTTTGTGATCAGCAGCAAGCTTTTGATGTTTGAACACATGTTTATCTAGCTTTTGTCCAAAAAACTAATTCACATCCTGGCTCCTCCCTTACCTCTTTCGAACAATCCTTCAGAGCTATTTGAGAAGCTGTACCTCAGGCTTAAGTTCTCAGCCTTTTCAAGTTGGTTTCTTACACTTAGTGACATACATTTACTTTTCCTCCATGTCTTATCATGGATGAATAGCTCATTCCACTTTGGCACTGAATAATATTGCATTTTCTGGATGTTGCACAGTGTATTTATCCACTCACCTACTGAAAGACATTTTAATTGCTTCCAAGTTTGACAATTATGAATAAGGAGGCTTTAAACACACACTTTTTGTGTGGACATAAATGTTCAACTCATTTGGGTAAATATCAGGGAGGACAATTACTGACTCATACAGTAAGAGTATGACTAGTTCTTATAAAAAACTGTCAGGATGTCTTTCAAAATGGCTGCACCGTTCTGCATTCCCACTATCAATGAATGAGAGTTCCTATTGCTCCACATTCTTACCAGCATTTGGTGTTGTCACTGCCCTGGAATTCCATCCATTCTAATAGGTATGTAAGAGTAATTAACTGTTTTTATTTGCATTTTCCAAATGACAAATGGTGGTGAGCATCTTTCCACATACTTATATTCCATCCGCTTATTTTTTTTTTTTTGATGATGTGTCTGTTCAGATCTTTTTGTCCACTTTTTAATTTTTATATTGTTGAGTTCTTTGTATATTTTGAATTACAATCCTTTATCAGAGGTGTTTTACAAAGATTTTTCTCCCAAAATCTGTAGCTCATCTTTTCATATATTAATAGTGTCTTTTACAGACACAAGATTTTTGTTTTAAAAAATTTTTTGTTTTAAATTGTTTCTTTCATGGATTGCATTTTTAGTCTTATACCCAAGAGGTCATTGCCAAACCTAAAGTCATCTAAGATTCTACATTATCTTTTAAGAGTTTTATAGGTTTTCATTTTATGTATAAATCTATGTTATTTTGAATTAATTCTGTGAAAAAGGTAAGTCCTGTATCTAGATACATTTTTCTGAATGTTCGCATTGTTCCAGCAGCTTTACTCCATTGTCTTGCCTCAACTGCTTAAACAAGATAAATTGACCTTGGGTGGGTCTACTTGTGGGCTCTCCATTCTGGTCTTGATCTCTTGTTCATCTTGTTCAGTTTTGTTGTATTTTTTTTTTTTTTTTTTTTACTACATTGTCTTAATTACTATAGTTTTATAGTAAGCCTTCGGAGAAGGTGATGGCACCCCACTCCAGTACTCTTGCCTGGAAAATCCCATGGATGGAGGAGCCTGGTGGGCCGTAGTCCATGGGGTCGCTAGGAGTCGGACACGACTGAGCGACTTCACTTTCACTTTTCACTTTCATGCATTGGAGAAGGAAATGGCAACCCACTCCAGTGTTCTTGCCTGGAGAATCCCTGGGACGGGGAAGCCTGGTGGGCTGCCGTCTATGGGGTCGCACAGAGTCGGACACAACTGCAGTGACTTAGCAGCATAGTAAGCCTTAAAGTCAGATGCTGTCAATTCTCTAACTTTGCTCCTACCCTTCAGTATTGTGTTGGCTCTTTTGAGTTTTCTGAGTCTCCATAGAAATATTAGGATAATTTTGTTAATGTCTGCAAAATAACTTTCTGAGAGTTGACTAGTATTGCATCAAATTAATAAATCAAGTTTGGAAAAACTGATATCTTGACAAAATTCTAAGCATTCTGTCTTCATTTTTGCTTATATATTTTCAACAACTAAAATGTAAATTTTATAAAGTCAAAGTTTAAAAACAATTTTCATCATTAAACCAGTTTTTATCTTTGCCATATCCCCAATAGACTCTGGCACATATAATGTACTGAATAAATACTGTGTAATGAATTAATATGACTTTCTACTTTGGATTCTAGCACTGTGTGTCTAGATCTCACTCACTGTTGAGTGGTATATTTAGTAAGGGCAAAGCTATGCCTTATGCCAGCATGCCTTCTTCATATCCTGCTAAGTAATCAGTGTGAGTCAATGCATCTTGAGTGACCAAGTTTAAAAAGTAATGAGCTAAAATATCTCCGGAAAAAAAAAAAAAAAAAAGCTAAAATTTAAAAATGCCAACAGCAATATTTTATTTGCTAAAACAAAATGACAATAAATAATAGCATTACTCTTATATGAATAATGCAATACCAAAATGCATTTATGATATTTTGCACATTATTTGAAGGTTGAATTTTTATATAGTCTCAAAATTATCTGATTCTTTAGAAGCTTCCAAGATAGCCTCTCAGTAAGCATGTTCACACCCAAACGATTATTTATCATTTCTTTCCAAGGCGTTGTCATCATCCTCTTCTTTCCTCTAATGGCACTTTTTAAATGAAACAGTGTCTACGTCAAGGAGGCCAGAGAGACCAAGCATAGTTATAACCTTAATCGCAAAAGTGCACTTAAATCTATGTGAGGCTTCTTCTAGTAACTTAACATCCCTCTTGCTGGATCCCAAGTACTTCATTATCTATTAGATATTAGTTTTGGGGAATGGAAGCCCCAAAACTGGCTTCTCTCCATCACGTATCTCTGCTTCTCACATTCTCCTGTTATCTCTCAACACTCACATGAGGGACTGTGTTGAATGGCCCTTTGCCCTATACACTGAATTCACTGAAAATGGAAACTGACCTGTTTTTCTCAGCAAGGAAGGATCTTTCTGTTGCCATGTATTCTACCATAAACAGATGTGACATTCACAGTAACAGAAACTTCTACTGCTTCAAATCAAATTGCTACTGCCAGTCTTTCCCTGGCAGGTCCTGGTCATATTGCGCTAATTTCTCTGTAGCACAAGGCAGAGAAAGAAACTAAGTGTCTTTTGAATCACAATTTAAACCAGCCCCTTATGAAGTTCAAAATCAAGAGCCCTTAATCCTGCTGCTTAGGGACTGCTGGTGTCACTTCTTACATACCTGTGTTTAAAAAATGTCTCTGAAACTTACTTTATATGTGACCTTAAGAATGGTTTGACTATCCCTCCTTTAATCTTCTGCTTCCTCATTTGTAAAATGGCAATGGCAATTATTTCACTGTGTTTAAACTAAATTATATAATGTATTAAAATCATTTCCATGACTTCTGCTCTATAAATTGCTTATTTATGACTGTCATGTTACTTCATGCAATTTTCTCAATAGTATAGGAAATAATTAGATTTTCTCCAATTCCTTTGCTCACCTGGAATTGATACACTCTTTAAATTATACAAGAGTTCCAAATTCAGTCTCCATTTTTTTCTCACACCCTAAATGGACTACACCCACTCTTATTGAAAAATGACCTGAATCATTTTGCTTCTTCAACAACTATGGCATTCTTTTCATTCATATAGGTGACTTCCAGTGAAATGCTATGTAGGAATTAAAGAATGCAAACACACTCACACACACACATACACACACACAATCTTTCTTCCAAGTTGTATGCTACAGTAAAAGAAGTATAAATCCAAATTTGCCAAGCATACAGACTTGCATTCTTTTTTCCATATTCAGATCCATAACTTTCTCCTTTAAGCTTTTTGGAATCCCTGTACTCTGTCCTAAGTAAGGTTTCACAAGTGGCCTTTAGGGTAAGTGGTTCAATCTAAGTGGGAACAATGATTTTCTGCTGCTGAATCAGCCAAACTTTGAGGTTGACAGGGCAACAGAGATCATCTTTAAGTGGGAACCAAAATTGAGTTAAGGATCCAGGTAAATACTCCAGAGGTGTGAGCACATCACCATCACATTATGGGAGCCATTATATAAGAGGAAGAAGTAACTCTAACATATTTATGCACTTACAACCAAATTTTACCCTGAACGCATTTTAAACATCACTCATTTAAATCATGAAATGCATTCTGATCTATTGTCATGCTAAATATAATGCCTATGCTAAAGATCTAGATAGAAATATTTGAAGTGCTTTGGGGATGGAAAGCCTCCTTAGAGGCCTTCAGATGTTAATTCTCCATCCCTGGTGTGTATCATCCTGATTATGATAATCTGAGTTTTAGCTAATTAGCCTGGATTTGTAGGTTAAGGTTAATTTACAAACACTTACATCAAACTATCTCCACTTAACTCTTTCAAATTATACAGATTTGAAGTTAACCGCAGACAATGAGCGACCCCATGTCTTTAATTACCATCTCCAGGCAAAAGACTCAGATCTAGACTGTCATCTCAGATGCTGAATTTGTTTTCACTGCTGCCACAGTGAATTACCACAAGCGTAATGGAGCAAAACACACACCTCTTATCTTGCAGCTTTGTAGGTTGGAAGCCTGTCACAGGTCCCAGGGAACTACAATCCAGGTGTGGTAGCACCTAATTCCCTCCAGGAGGCTCTGGGGAGACCTGCCTGCAGGCTCATGCAGGATTCTGCAGAATTTAGCTGAACGTTCTTCTTACTCTTCTAATATCTCCAATTTCTTCTGTCACATCTTTGATTTACTCTTCAGCCTTCTTTCACTCTTAAGGGTCCATGTGATTCGTTTTGGCTCATATAGATAATTTAAAATGATCTCCCCAACTTATGGTCCATATTCTCAATTCCATCAGCAAATTTCCCTTTGCCAAGTAAGGCAACATACTGGCAGGTTTCATGGAATAGAGTATAGACATCTTTGGGGGTCATTTTTCTACCTACTGATAGAGATGCTTATATTGATTGAGTCATGCCACGTATGAGAGTCCACTGGAAAAACATGCTTGAGTGCTCCATAGAGACCTCCATATAAGCATTTCTAGTATTTAAATTTGTGGCTTTAAAACTTGTTCACCCACCTATGTGCATGTGTTTAATCTGAAGGAATGCTCAATCTATTTGCTAACATGTGAAACCAGAAGTTTCTGAAAGTCCTCTTTCATCTTCATCCAAATTCCAAAGATCTATTGGTTCCAGCACATCAAATGTTGGGCTTCCCTGGTGGCTCAGTGATAAAGAATTTGCCTGCCAATGCAGAAGACACAGTTTCAATCCATAGGTCAGGAAGAGACCCTGGAAAAGGAAATGATGACTCACTCCAGTATTCTTGTTTGGGAAATCCCATGGACAGAGTAGCCTGACAGTCTGTGAAGTAGCAAGAGTAGGACATGACTTAGCAGCTAAACAACATCCAATGTTTGCATTTCTTTTCATCTCCAACGCTGCATATAATTTAGACCATTGACAGTCATCCTGAGTTTTTGAAAAATCTTTTTAACTCATCTCCTATCTTCCAACTTTCAATATATACCTTGATTCACTTTTCCATATGTGATCCAGAGGGATCATTCTAAACCGAAATCAATCTCATGTCATGCTAATACTGGAAATTCTTCAGAAAGCAACTGCTTATGCTGACCCTATGATAAAGGTCACATTTCAGACAAGGCAGTGAGAAGGTGTCTATTTTTAGTGAATTCTGAGCCCTCTAGGCTCACTTCTCAAGTCTTGGATCCCTGTTGCTCTGTTCACATCACATTGAAATATTTAGAATTCTCCAGAGATGTTGTTGAGAATAGCACAGTAAGTAATGCTTTTAGGAGACTCGCTATGTGCCAATCTCTGTAATAAATATTTGTGCTAAGTTTCTGTTGTTGTTGTTGTTGTTCTGCACATCTATCCTAAATGATATTATTATTCCCATTATAGAGCCAGAGAACTTTAGTAGCATATCCAAGGTCAATGAATCCAAAATAGTGAATCGTGGCACTAAAAGTCCAGCCCAGACTCCATTGCCCCAGAGACTGTGCTGTAAATTTTACAGTCTAGTTTTCTATGTGTTTAACATTCCTATTCTGTCTAAATAACAGCCACTGCATGACTCAGCTTCATTTCATTCTCTGCTGGACGACAAGGATGCTCCCCAGAGATGGACTATGGGTCCCTCCTGTTTGTTTGCACTGAGTGATAAGCAGAATAACAACCCTCTGCTGAAGCCAAATCTGGCCTCTGTAGCCCAACACCAAATTAAATCTCAGGGACAGTTTTGAGTGAAGTAGAAAAAAATAGCTTTACTGCTTTGCCAGGCCAAAGGGGGCCACAGTGGACTAATGCCCTGAAAACTGTACGTCCTGCCCTGGAAGGAGTAGGGAAAAGTTTTATAGTAATGGTTCAAAGAGGGCATGATTAGCTCGTGAACATTCTTCTGATTGGTTGGTGGTGAGGTAACTAGAAGTCAGCATCATCAACTTTCTCGTTCCAACAGGTCTGGGGTCTTCATGCTTGTGGGCAGCAGACAGTTAACTTATCCCATCTGGTGAGGGTTTTAGTACTAGCAAAACAGCTCAAAGACTTCTTGTCTGTATTCCTTGAAGGGGAACCAGGACCTTGCCCCAAGGCTGCACTATTGTTTCTTGGCTGCCCCTCTCTTGTCTCTGCATCCCCTCCCCTGATTAGCAAGTGTTTGAACCTGTTCACTGGAACCCAGGTAAGATCTTAGAGACTGAATGAACCCAGGTGGGTCAGACAGAATCTTACGGCAATTTATGTTAGAGTGTACTGCCTATGTTTTCTTCTAATAGCTTTATAATTTCTCGCCTTACATTTAAGTCCTTAATCCAGTTTGAGTTACTTTTTGTGTATGGTGTTAGGAAGTGTTCTAATTTCATCCTTTTACTGTAACTGTCCAGTTTTCTCAGCATCACTTATTGAAGAGGGAGTCTTTTCTCAATGTACATTCTTGCCTCATTTGTCAAAGATAACATGTTCATAGATTCGTGGGTTTATCTCTGGACTTTCTATCTTGCTTCACTGGTCTATATTTATGTTTTTGTGCCAGTAAAATACTTTCTTGATGACTGTAGCTTTGTAGTATAATTTGAAGTGATGACATAGAGGGATAGGATAGTGGAGGGCAGGAAGGGGAGAGAGGGAAGGGATATATATATATGTGTGTGTGTGTGTGTGTGTGTGTGTGTATGAATTTATGACTGATTTGCATTGTTGTACAGCAGAAACCAACACAAAATTATAAAGCAATTTCCATCAATTAATAAATAAATAAAATAAAAAAAATGGGGTCCACAGAAAGGCTTTTGTGCCCAGCACCTGGAGTGGTGCCAGCCCACTGTGCTGCTCAGTCCCCTGTGTTTTGAGTGCATGCAGAGATGGCTGTAGAGGCAAATGCAAGTTAAAAATGAGAAGATGTTAATACTCCCTGATGCAGAGCAATGTCTACTCACACTGCTGAGTCTTTTTGTGTATCCAAGGACACCATCAACAGAGTAAAAGGCCACCCACGGAATGGAAGAAAACATTTGCAAATCACATATTTAATAAGGAATTCACATCTGGAATATATAAAGAAATCCTAAAACTCAACAAAAACACAACTCAATTTAAAAAACGGAAGATACAGGAATGAAAATTTCTTTTTTAAAAATTAATTTATTTTAATTGAAGAATAATTACAATACTGTGATTTTTTTGCCATACATCGACATGAATCAGCCAACAAGCACATGAAAAAATGTGCAATGTCACTAATCAATAGGGAAATGCAAATCAAGAACACAAGGAGATACCATGTCACATCCGTTAGGATGGCTTCTTGTTGTTGTTATTCAGTCGCTCAGTAGTGTCCAGCTCTTTGAGACCCCATGGACTGCAGCACATCAGGCTTCCCTGTCCTTTACCATCTCCCGGAGCTTACTCAAACTCATGTCCATCGAGTCAGTGATGTCATCCAATCATCTTGTCCTCTGTCATCCCCTTCTCCCCATGCCTTCAATCTTTCCCAGCATCATGGTCTTTTCTGATGAGTCAGTTCTTTTCATCAGGTGGCCAAAGTATTGGAGCTTCAGCTTCTGATCTAACTCTCATGACTACTGGAAAAACCATAGCTTTGACTACATGGATCTTTGTCAGCAATAATGTTTCTGCTTATTAATACACTGTATAGTTGGTCACAGCTTTTCTTCCAAGGAGAAAAAGTCTGCTATCCAAAAAAGCCAGAAAACAAGCGTTGGTAAGGATATAGAAAAACTGGAGAAACTGGAACTCTTGTGTATTCTTAGTATGATTGCAAAGTGGTAGAGCTGCTGTGGAAAATAGTATGATGGTTCCTCAGAAAACTAAACAGAATTACCATTTAATCCAATTATTCTACTTCTGGACATATACCAAAAGGAATTGAAAGCAGGACCTAAAACAGATATTTGTATGCCCCTGTTCCTAGCAGCAAAAAAAAAAAAAAAATGGGGTCCACAGAAAGGCTTTTGTGCCCAGCACCACACAGGGTCCTGCTCAGTATCATTCCCAAGTAACCATGTCTTAATCCCTATGTTAGGTAGTTAGAATGGGAAAAAGGAATCCAAAATAACAGTGGCTAAAGACAAAGAAAGGAAAAAACCCACAAAAATGGAATCAAAGAAAATCCAAAGACCAGATTCAGGTGAAACAAACATGCCCTCTTCATGGCCAGTCAATTTGCATAGTCCAGGCTCAAGGTGTGGAGGAGACGAATGTATAAAAGGAGGAACAGAAGATGGATTGAAGCCTCTCCTTTGGGGTCAGCCTGCCTTCATGCGTCAAGGGTATACTTTGCCTTGCTTGCCAAATGAAACTCTGCTGTAACAGAGCTGTAATACTGATCCACCATTTCAAATCTTTGCTGCGGTGAGACAGAACCGAGGAAATTACACATTCCCCCAACATCTCTGTTGCTGTGACTCAGATTTAAGCTAGCTGAAAAAAAATCCCAGCTTGGCCCCCGCGAGGTGGAGGCCAAGCACAGCAGAAGCCCAACTCGGTGAAAGCTTAGGCTGTGGAAGCTGAACACGAAGGAAACCCAGTGCAGTGAAAGTAAAAAGAAGCCCAGCGTGCTGGAAACCAGGACATCAAAAACAAACACAGAAGAAAGCTCACACAGTTCAGACTCAGATTCCAGAAGACCTGTGGTTAAGGAGGAGGTACTCGCCCCTTTGGTTGGAAGGACACGGCTAACGAAATCTTAATTCCTTTACAATCTCTCGTTTTTTGTTTCCTCAAACCCCCTGTGAACAGGTGAGAAGCAGTGGGTGCAACTGAGGGACTCTGGCCAGGGTTCCTCCCCAGTGTGTCCTGAAGGCTCCACTGTCTGCTGCACTTTGGTGGCTGTTGCCCAAGCAGGTGAGGGTTCCTCTGTCCTTAATTTTCTTTGTGCCGAGGATTGGGCCAATGAAAACTGTGAGCACAGGTCAGGTATATAGCAGAGTTTATGACAGGTTATGAAGGGCATTCCTTGGCACATTTTTTCCCACTGTTTTTTCCTCCAGTCCTTCAGCTCCTGTCTCCATCTATGTCACTGTTTTACAAAGTGTTGGGCAAGTCATCATCTTTCCATTTCTGAAAGTTGTGTTTAAAACTGTTTACCTAAGATTGGGACTCAAACCCACATGGAAGGGACTCTGTGCTATGCTTAGTCACTCAGTTGTATCTGACTGGGATTTGAGCCTGGCCAAAACCCACGGTGCTTGGTTTTAGGACCTAATGAAGCTCAGGCTGTTATGATGTCTCATTGCAAAAAAACTCAGTGAGACAGAAATAGGTAAGAGGTGGATTTATTCACATTTAGAGAGAAATCTATTCCGCAGGGTGTGGGCCATCATGGAGGGTACAGTGGCCATGGAATGTGGTGTGATTAGTTTTTTGAGCTAGGTGATTTCATATAAGTGGGAGGGTCATTCCAACAATTAGGAAACCACCCACTCCTTGGTCTTTTGATAGTGCCTTGGACCTGGCCTGGCACCTCTGGGTGTATCATTTAGCTTGCAGATTGAGAATCAAGGTTTAGTTGAATCTGACTTGTCTGTCATCTTGTACCCATTTGATCTTAATTGGTTTATGTTATACCCTTGGACTATGTCATTCGGTCAAGCTGTGCCCTGCCCCCCTTCCCTCCTGTTTCATGCTCTTTTCCTGATCCCCACCCAAGGCCCACAATGTTGCTTCTATAATATTCTGGAGGGACAACCAAAAAATAGCTGACCCTTGGGAGGGAAATACTGTGTAATATCCAATCCCTCTAGATATTCAGGTTTTTATCTTTCATGTTTCCTACAACATGTGCAACAACAGCATCTCTTCGTGAACCTGCTAGGGCAGGGGACAGGCACACAATGCCTGCTAGAAGTCCATCTGTTGCAGCCCTTCAAGGGCAATTGCATTTCCAGGGACAATGTTTGCCACTTTGGGAGTTAGCCCTGAAGGCCGTTTGGGCCCAAACCCTTACCACTCTTCTCCTAAAGTTACAAACATACCCCAAGGTCAAATCTCCACTCCACCTTTATAGAACATCTGGTCTGTTGTCTCTTATCAATTTGTTCTTAAGCCATTTACTAACTCCTACAACCAGGACCCTGCCCCTTTGTAGCCAACATCATTCCACCCTGCTTAGTATTAAAATACTCTTAATGCCCCTAACAGGACCAAATAACCCATTTCTTTGTCATTACTTCTGCTATTACCTAAAGTGGGTCTATGACAATGAAATGTTTACATTTGGAGACACCCTAAGCTGTACTTATGGAGGACTAGTGGGGGAAATCAATGATTTACATTCCCTTCGAGCAATAAGCAGATAAAGCTTATGGCTATTTCACCAGGTTCCCAGTCTTAGGGCATAGGCTTGGATTGCTTTACATCATGGTATTTATTCCCATCCACAATGGACAAACCAGCAATGAGTTAAGATTACAACCCCTTAATCTTACCCAGCACTAGTCACTCTGGAGACCTTGGGGATACCCAGCTCCAGCCTGGGAATCCCAGGAGGTTGACCTGCCTTGACCTGCCTAGGGATCTGGTACTCGGAAGTTTGTCGTACCTCCACCTGCTCAGGGATCTGCCAGTCCAGGGGTCCCAGGAGGTCGATATGCCTGGACATGCCTGGGAACCCAATTCTCAGGAGTCTGAAATGCCTTGACCTGCTGGGAATTCAATATCCAGGAGGCTGTCATGTCTCAACCTGCCTGGGAGCCTGTGCCATGACCCAGGGATGCCTGGCTCTGAGGTTGCAACAGTACTGGATAGGATAAGCTTCATAAAGACTCACACCCCTAAGGAAGTCCACCCATGGAAATAGAAGGAAGCCTATTAGTTGTGGGACTGTGACCACTCTTAGCAATAACTCAGGAGTCCTATGAGAACCCCATTGCCTTTCTGGAAAGGCTAAAAGAGGCTATCTAAAAGTTTACCAATCTGGACTTAGACTCTTATGAGGAACAGGTGATTTTAAAGGACAAATTCCTGTCCCAATGTGCATTAGACATCAGGATAAAGTTACAACAGCTTCAGCAGCAGGACCCTGCTGCCTCTTTAAATGAGATGGTCCAGACAGCCACCAATACATTTTATAACAGAGAACAGGAGAGGGAGCCAAGGCCCAGGAAAGGGAGAAAATGAAAGAGACAAGGCATAACCAGTTGCTGGCCACCCTCCAGGGAAGCCCTATGGCAAACCCTGAGTCCCTAAAGGACAAAGCATGAAACAAATATTTAATCTGTAGACAGGCGGGACATTGGGCCAAAGAGTGTCCAAACTGTGACAAGTCTCCTAAAATGACTTGCTACAGATGCCATCAATTGGGACATTGGGCAGCCCTCTACCCTTGGGACCTAAAAGCCTCAAGGTCAAGCACCAAGCCTTCCCTCACAATGGTTCAATGCAACTGAAGCAGCCCGCTCCAGCCAACCTGCCTGTCACAGATAACCATCAAAGGGCTAGAGCCAAGGGTGCAAGTGGATGTGGTGGGTAGGTCTGAGAATTTCTTGATTGACACAGGGGCTACTCGGTCCTGACCTCCTGTTCCAGAGTCGTCTTCTCTCAAACCTGTACCATTTTGGGCATTACAGGAAAAACAATTACAAAAAGATTCACCTGAGGACTTTGTTGCTGGGATTGACAAATATTTTCCCACCAGTTTCTGGTGGTCCCTGAGTGTCCTGCTACCTTATTGAAAAGAGATGTTTCCCTGCCTTCGAAATCTTGCAGCTATTGAAGTCCTGATAAAAGATGCTTTAAAACTCTCTCTTGGGGGCAAACTATTTTTACTCGCCACCAAGTGAAACAACTCCTCAATGGGAGAGGCATTTATGGATGTCTTATCAGAGGATCCTCAGATATCAGGTAGTGCTGATGGAAAATCCGGGCCTGACTATATCCCCTTGTGAGGTTTTTAAGCCAGCTCCCCTCCTGCCTACCCTCAAGGGCTCTTTCCCCTTTCACTCTTGCCTAGAAACTTTGTACCACTGGACAAAACCCTGAGAGGGATTTTCAGAAGATCCTCTGACAAATCCTGAGGAAATCTGGTAGCACTGTCTTGGATGGAAAAAGAAGAGCCAGATATGCAGTAGTCTCCAGTCTTGAGACCATGCAGGCTAAACCATTGCCCCCGGGTACTTCATCCAAATTAGCTGAGCTCATAGCCCTGACTTGAGCTTTAGAGCTGGGAAAAGAAAAGAGTAGCCATTTACACTGACTCCAAGTATTCCTTTCTGGTGCTACATGCACATGATGCTATTTGGAAAGAAATAGGCCACTTGACCACCTGAGGGTCCCCAATCAGATGTGGTGATCAAATCTTTAGGGCCTTGGAGGCAGTTCATCTGCCCACTGAGGTTTCAGTCTCCCATTGTAAAGGACTCCAAAAGGGAGCGCAGAGTGGTGTGAGGGAACAAAGCAGCTGATCAGGTAGCTAAAAGAGCAGCCTTACAGACCAATGACCTAATAGAGGTTATCACCCTAGTTCCACAGACGTCTTTGTCAGACACTCCTTCATATACTGAAGGTGAGACTCTTAAAGCTAAGAGTGCAGGCTTTCAAGAAATCATATGCGGTGGATCCAAAAGGAGGGACTCCCTTTTCTGCCTGGAACCTCCAATGGAAGTTGGTTAACTCTTAACATGCCACCACTCATTTAGGAGTGAAGGCCCTCCAAAGATGACTAGAAAGGTCCTTCAGAGGAACAGGCCACCAAACGACTATAAGGCAAGTGGTCTCCTCTTGTCCCATTCTCCAATTAAACAACCCCCAAGGAGCTTGAAGACCCCAGCTGGCTTAGCCCATTCAGCTTTGTCGGATCTACCCAGGGAGGACTGGCAGATGGACTTCACCCAGATGCCAGTTTCTTAGGGGTATAAATACCTATTAGTCATGATAGATACATTCACAGGATGGATTGAAGTTTTTCCCACCTGAACTGAGAAGGTTGAGGACGTGGTAAAAAACAAAAACAAAAACAAAAAAAACTGCTCCATGAAATCATTCCAAGGTTTGGTTTGCCCAGGTCACTACAAAGTGACAATGGGATATCATTTATTTCTAATGTCATCCAAGAGGTCTCTAGAACATTGGGCATTACTTATTACCTCCATTGTGCCTGGAGGCCTCAGTATTCAGGAAAAGTAGAAAGAGCCAACCAATTCTTAAAATCAGTGATAAAAAGATATCCCAGGAGACCTCCCTCAGATGGAAGGAGGCTTTACCAATAGCTCTTTTCTGCACCCATATTTCCCCCAAGGAACAGGTTGATCTTAGTCCTTATGAGATGCTATGACCATGTGAAGCTGCTCAGTCATGTCTGACTCTTTCAGACCCCATGGACTGTAACCTACCAAGCTCCTCTGTCCATGGGATTTTACAGGCAAGAATACTGGAGTGGGTTGCCATTTCCTTTTCCAATGAGATGCTATATGGGAATCCTTTTGTTTATGTCATGACCTCTTCCTAGATCCAGAGGCTCAGACCCTCTGGTCTTATTATACCATGGCCATTGGGCAATTCCAACAAGATATATGCTTGTGGGATGTTGACTAGGACCCAAAAGATTCTAAAGAACCAGCACTCTATGCTCCAGGGACTCAAGTCCTAATTAAAGTCTGAAAGGATGGGTGCCCAAAGCCTCAACTCCAGTCCACATATAAGGGCCCCTACCCTGTAATACTTTCTACCCCCACAACACTCAAGGTATCAGGACACAACTCCTGGATTCACCACTCATGAGTGAAACAGTTGAAAAAAACAGAAAAGGACACTCAATACACCTGTGAGCCCCTGGGAGATCTCAGATACCTATTCAGGACTACAAATGAGTGCCATTATAGTGAACACCCCCAAAATTAAGTCTCTGGGGATAAGATTTCTCAGGATAGCTCTAAAGAGCCAACACAGTTTGGCAGGGGTTGTGCTCCAAAATAGGCAGGAGATAGATCTCCTGATCCCTGAACAAGGAGGGACTTGAGCCATCTTGAATGAGATGTGTTGTTTCTGGGTAAATATCTCTAGCTAAGTTAAATAAAGTCTCACAGTCCTCAAGAAAAACATTTAGATCTTATAAGATCTCAAAGTATGAGCTGGAGAGTTTTCAGGTGACTACAATCTCTCTTTGGTGGATCCTTCTCCTGGTGAGGGGGAATTTGGAGTTGGCTAGTCAGTTCAGTTCGGTTCAGTTGCTCAGTCGTGTCCAAATCTTTGAGACCCCATGAATTGCAGCACACCAGGCCTCCCTGTCCATCACCAACTCCCAGAGTTCACTCAGACTCATGTCCATCGAGTCGGTGATGCCATCCAGCCATCTCATCCTCTGTCGTCCCTTTCTCCTCCTGCCCCCAATCCCTCCCAGCATCAGAGTCTTTTCCAATGAGTCAACTCTTCGCATGAGGTGGCCAAAGTACTGGAGTTTCAGCTTTAGCATCATTCCTTCCAAAGAACACCCAGGGCAGATCTCCTTCAGAATGGACTGGTTGGATCTCTTTGCAGTCCAAGAGACTCTCAAGAGTCTTCTCCAACACCACCGTTCAAAAGCATCAATTCTTCGGCACTCAGCTTCCTTCACAGTCCAACTCTCACATCCATACATGACCACAGGAAAAACCATAGCCTTGACTAGACGGATCTTTGTTGGCAAAGTAATGTCTCTGCTTTTTAATATGCTATCTAGGTTGGTCATAACTGTTCTTCCAAGGAGTAAGCGTCCTTTAATTTCATGGCTGCAATCACCATCTGCAGTGATTTTGGAGCCCAAAAAACTAAAGTCTGACACTGTTTCCACTGTTTCCCCATCTATTTCCCATGAAGTGATGGGACCAGATGCCATGATCTTCATTTTCTGAATGTTGAGATTTAAGCCAACTTTTTCATTCTCCTCTTTCACTTTCATCAAGAAGCTTTTTAGTTCCTCTTCACTTTCTGCCATAAGGGTGGTGTCATCTGCATATCTGAGATTATTGATATTACTAATCCCTGTTATCATCATATTGATGCTGCTTATGATTGCTCCATGTATTATCAATTGTCTAACCCATTTTGTCTCTTTCCAAGTCAACAAGCTACAAAATACAGTGCTAGTTCAACAAGGATATATAAAAGTATACCCGACCATGGAAAATGTCACTCACCCTTAGACGGACACCACTATAAGGACTCTGAGGCTTGAGACTAGCAAGAAGGGGAGGCCCAATTCCCCTCACTATCCCAGCTCAGCAGGAAGTAGCCAGAGAGATCTCAACACCCCTATTCCCAAAGAATTAGGCCTCCCATCTATTGAACGGGTAATGTTAGGTAGTTAGAATAGGAAAAAGGAGTCCAAAATGGCAGCGGCTAAAAGACAAAGAAAGGGGAAAGCCCGCCAAAATAGAACAAAAGAAAATCCATGGACTGGAGTGACAACTTCAGGTGAAACAAACATGCCCCCTTCATGGCCAGCTCAATTTGCATAGGGCTGGCTCAAGTCAGGGAGGAGACAAATGTATAAAAGGAGGAAGCAAAGAAGGATTGAAGTCTCTGCTTTGGGGTCAGCCCACCCTCATGCTTTGAGTGTATACTTTCCCTTGCTTGCCAAATAAAACTGCTGTAGCAGAGCTGTAACATGGGTCCACTATTTCAAATCTTTGCTGAGGCAAGACAGAACCGAAGAAATTACACAATCCCCTGACATCTCAAATCTGTGAATTTATTACATGACAAAAAGATGTGATTAAAAACATTGACACTGAGGTGGTAAGATTATCTTGAAAGGGAAAGTGAAGTCACTCTGTCGTGCCCGACTCTTTGTGACCCCATGGAGCCTGCACCAAGCTCCTCCATCCATGGGATTTTCAAGGCAAGAGTACTGGAGTGGGTTGCCATTTCCTTCTCCTGGGAATCTTTCCAACTCAGGGATCAAACCTGGGTCTTGTAGACAGACAATTTACCATCTGAGCCACCAGGGAGGTCCTAAGATTATCTTGGATTATTCAAATAGACCCACTCCAATCACATCAGTCTTTCAGTTCAGTCATGTCTGACTCATTGCAACCTCATGAACTGCATCACAGCAGGCTTCCCTGTCCATCACTAACTCCTGGAGCTTGCTCAAACTCTTGTCCATGGAGTCAGTGATGCCATCCAACCATCTCATCCTCTGTCGTCCCCTTCTCCTCCTGCCTTCAATCTTTCCCAACATCGGTGTTTTTTCCAATGAGTCAATCTTCACATGAAGTGGCCAAAGTATTGGTGTTTCAGCTTTAGCATCAGTCCTTCCAATGAATATTCAAGACTGATCTCCTTTAGGATGGACTGGTTGGATCTCCTTGCAGTCCAAGGGACTTTCAAGAGTCTTCTCCAACTCCACAGTTCAAAAAGCATCGATTCTTTGGCACTCAGGTTTCTTTATGGTCCAACTCTCACATTCATACATGACTACTAGATAAACCATAAGTTTAACTAGACGTACCTTTGTTGGCAAATAAAGTATCTGTCTAAGTTGGTCATAGCTTTCCTTCCAAGAAGCAAGTGTCTTTTAATTTCATGGCTGCAGTCACTATCTGCAGTGATTTTGGACCCCAAGAAAATAAAATCTCTTACTGTTTCCATTGTTTCCCCATCTATTTGTCATGAAGTAATGAGACTGGATGCAATGATCTTTGTTTTTTTGAATGTTGGGTTTTAAGACATTTAAGGACATTAATACCTAAGAGCAGAGATTCTTTCCCAACTGAAAGGACAGAGAGAGAGAGAGGTAGAAGAGAAATCACTGACTTTGAAAATTCAGGTTTATACTAAAATTTCAAAATCAAGAGAATTTTATGAAATGGTTGCAATATGGGGAACCACGATTACTTGCCAATTCATCTAAAGTGTGTTGTTATAAATTTGAAGTGTTGAGGCTGATGAAGTTTGAAATATCATTTTTAGATCTCAGGATGCATTGATGAAACAATATTGCTTGCTTATTACAAGAAAATATGGTTCTGGAAGAGTTCCTAGATCTTACCATGAGCTGAACATGGGCAGATTGTGCAGACAGAGGTGTGTGAGCCTGCTCTGCAAAAGAATGTCAAAAAGCCTTGGTTTACTGTACCTCTTTAAAAAGTTTCAACTTGAAATACAGTGCTCAATAAATAATTTTTGCTTAGTATTATTTTTTAAACTGGAAAATGACCATGATACAAGATGCTGCTAACTTTCAGAAAATTCAACGATAAAATCTCAAATTAGCATGGAGAGCATTCAGTCAAAAGTACTGCCTACAAATCAGACTGCAGTTCTCTCTGACAATTTCAGCAATGTGTTTGTTGTGTGAAGTCAGGGAAAATTAATTGAGCCAGAATTAATCAATTCACACTCCTTCACTTCATGAAAATATTGCTATGATTACATGTGTCCCACTGTATCTTTGTTTCTATAGGAGATATGAGGACCCTGCAAGTCAACCTAATATGATTCCAAATATTCATAATTATCCAATCGATCTGTGTTGAATAAATAAATTTTTTAATATTAAGAATTATGCCAGGTTATCACGAAATACATACTGAATACCAAGCTTTATTGTAGTTTCTTTCTAGATTTAGTTAAGCTGAGATCATTGTAATTTATATTTTCTATTTTTATCTCTCATCAATACAAACTCTGTAGTTTTATTTGACTAATATTTTTCTCATCTTCAATTTTGCAACTGTGTTGAATTTTTGGTCTCTCTCTGAATATCTTCTCACTGATGGGAATTCCTTCCAGGTAGATGAGTGGGTATTGGCAAATTGATCACCTGCTGCTTTCCTTGGTCATTGTCACCTTTTATTATATCTGTGAATATTGGAAACAGCCACTCTGATTATCCTTCTTTGCCTTCTCCAAAGTCAGATGCCCAATGTACCACCAAACACATTGGCATTTGACCAACATCAAAGCCCCTGTGAGACCAGAGCTTATAGGGTAAAGGTCAAAGAGGCAAAGCTATGAAAAGATCGATGTATGAAAAGTACTGCAACTGAGGCTAATAATTCAGAATTCAACACATTCTGATGACATCATATATGATGCAATTAACTCTAGTAGTTATCCCGAGGTTATATAGAGCTCTAATGATGGTGCTACTAGTAGATTTACCCTGACAAAGTTTGCCCTTCTCAGTCTCACCCTGGCCTTTCACATTTCATTCTCTTCCCCTCTCTCAACACGACCAGTGCCATGGGCACAGCAGTCTGCACACACAGATAAAGGAACAGTGTACCCTCTGTGTTGGCGGAGCTCATTTCTCTTGTCTTTTTGTCTGGATCACCCATCCATAATTCACTCCTTTATATGAAATTTTTCTCAACCCAAAGGCTCACTATAAAATTACCTCTTTGGGAAGTGATATTTATTTTTCCCAGATTGAATTAGTCACACCCACCTATGCTTCCCAGGACCCTGAACACATTGTGTATGAGCACCCTGAACACATCGCTGCATTATTATGATCATCATGATTACTGTCTCCCTCAAGAACAGGCTTTATGCCTTGCGGTTTCTGCATTGCCATTTTGCTCTATAGGGATTGGCACAAGGTAAAAGGCACATAAAATGCTTGCTGTGTGTGTTTGAGTTAAATCAGATTGAATTGAACTGAACTGTGCTGAGTTTTATGGAATTTCCAGGGACCTCTATGCCTCTAAAGATTTTTGTTTTTAAACTAATGAATCTAGATCTAATTAATTTCATTTTAGTTACTGTTAATAATAGTTCTCTCATCTAACATTGGCTTCACTTTTAAATGTATTGTAATTATTGTCTTCTGTAGTTACTATTAATACCTTGAATATGTTTATCATGTTCCCTCCTGGGTTAGTTTAAAATTATAAATACACAGGAGATACATCAGGTTTTAGGGTCAATTTTGCTCTACTTTGCTTTTTTATATGGACTGGCACACATACTAAATGTCATTCAGGTGTTTGGATTGTGATTAAAGAAGGAGAATCCAATGTCAGAGACCCATCCTGTCTCCAAACTTTGAAGTTTTGGCACATATGGAACATGCCTCTTGAAAGGAGCTGAAAGGGGGATCTGGAGGGACCTCTGCTGTGAGCACCCACCTGACACCTCAGATGTCATCTTTACTGCTCACTAGAAGGTGGGAACACCTCGTCTTGTCACAATCCTCTGCATTGACGTCCAGGACACTCCCAGGACTCTCCCTCATGTGGAGAGTTGGCAGTCTTCCTCTGACCACCTGGCCCTGGAATAATCTCTCCCGATGGATGATTTGTTTAAGGCAGGAGTCTCCTCAGTCTCCTCATCATAGTTTTAGGAAAAACCTCTTCTGTATCCTGGTCATTAACTGCACGCCTGTCAGTCTGTTTCTCCCACTATAATGGAAACTTTCCATATTGTATGACCATTGCCTATCCCATTACCTGTAATATTTTACAATATTTGGTATGTGAAAACCATTGAGTGAATGAAACAATACCTTCTGTTGCACTCAGTTGATCAGGACACACATGTGCTATATTTGAACTTCCAGGTATTGACAACAGTCATTGGAGTGAAAGGGGAACCACTTAACCAAGCAGTTGTCAAATACTTTCTACCTTTCTGGGGGTCAGATAGCTGAGAAAATCATACATAAATGGGCTTGTCTTAGATTCAAGAGGTGTGGACCGAAAGAAATGCATTCTTGGACTTCTGGTTTGCACATGTTTGTCTTTCTGCCAGAGGCAGGTGCCAATTACTGACCCAGTGCACTATGTAAGCTTTTGTCTCTCAGCTATGGAGAAAATTCACAAAAAGGGGAATGCTTACATTTTAGCCTGAAGCAGTTTTGTAGATACGAAGAATGGGCCAGGAAGATAACTATACAGAAAGCATATGGGATATGTGAAGGAAAGAAACAATTTTGAGGGATGTTGAGGAAGGAGTTAAGACCCAAAGACAAACAAAGGTAGGAGCAGATCGTTGCCAAGGTCAGTCCCTGGAGAGGACATGTCCACAGGCAGCATCCTCATGGTGAGCTTGGGGGGGCAAGTGCTCCCAGAGGGCCTGCTAGGATGTCTCCTATGGAACTCCCTTTCATACACCTGGGATCCTAAAATGATTGAGACTACTTTTAAGTGACAGAAAAATAATAAAAACAATTTAAAAAAAAAATGGTGGGGACAATTCTTGCACAGAATATAAGCTGGACATGGGAGGGCATGGTTTCTAAACAAGATCATCTAGTTAGGCAGCACTGTCCTGTTTATCCCTGGAGTTCAGTGTGGCTGGGTCATTGCTCTCCATCTAGCTGGGCTGAAGGCTGCAGCCACACAGGGGCCAGATCAGTAAAGGGCAGTTTTGGGTGGGGGAAAGGGGTGTTTTAATTGTGGGGAGATGTTCAGGACCTATAGGCAAGATCCCATAGGAGAAGGCAGTGGCACCCCACTCCAGTACTCTTGCCTGGAAAATCCCATGGACGGAGTAGCCTGTTAGACTGCAGTCCATGGGGTCGCGAAGAGTCGGACACGACTGGGCAACTTCACTTTCACTTTTCACTTTCATGCATTGGAGAAGGAAATGGCAACCCACTCCAATGTTCTTGCCTGGAGAATCCCAGGATGGCGGAGCCTGGTGGGCTGCCGTCTATGGGGTCGCACAGAGTCGGACACGACTGAAGCGACTTAACAACAGCAGCAGCGTAGCAGGTCAGTTCCTAAACATTGATTTTCCATTTGTTGTCACAGTTTTATTAAAGGAAATGTCAGTTTTCCTTAAAAAGGATTTGAATCAAGTCTGGGTTTTGTTTTTTCATTTTTCTTGATTGATGGTGATTAACATTTTTAAAACCATAGATATGTTATAAGTATGATTAAAATTATGAGCCCCAATAAAATAAAGATTCTCATCAACACACATCCCTGCAAATAACTTCATCATATTTTACTGATCTCTAAACCTATATATTGAAGGACAGGTGTGAATCTGCCTTAGAAGGAGGCTGTAGGTGAAAAGAAATAAGAAGGAATTTCTGCAAAGACCTGCAAGACAAGGGCATCTTACTGCTGGTTCTAAGCCAAAAAGGCACATTTTGTGAACTGGGGGCTTTATGCTGGAGATATGGGCGTGAACTTGTATGACATCTGGTCATTCTCATGCCCCATTTCTGGCATATTGAAGCTACCACATAGAGGGATTCAAAAGAAGTTTCAAATTCTATAATCTCTAGGCAGTTAATGTAAAACTATACTGAAATTGTATACCATGTGAAGGAAAGAGAAGAGAGGATCTGCTGCCTGGATTTAATCTCTATAAAGAAACTGGCCTATTTCTAAAGATAGATTTAAGACAACATAGTGACAAGCATGCTTAGAAAGAATACAGTTAGAAACATGGATTATATTTTTCAAGCAAGGAAACCAAAACCAAACATGTAAACAGTCTTTCCCTTATTTCCATATAATCATGAGACAACACTAGATTAAATTAAATTTGAGACATTTGGCAAAACACCTGAACACTGTGCTTCTGAAGTGTCAAAATGATGACAATGAAGGAAAGCCTGGAAAACTGCAACTGAAGAGATAGAAGAGACATGAGGAGTAAACGCAGTGGGTGTCTTGCATGGGATCCTGGAGCAGGAAGAGGACTTCAGGGAAAAAACTGTGAAATCCGAATAGAATCTGTCATTGTTTAGTAATATTTGCTCAATATCTTAGTTTGATGAATAAACCACCATTGTGTAAAATATTAAAACAGAAGAAAGTGGATGAAAGGCATATTTGAACACTCTTTAATCTCTGTGCAACTCTTCTGTAAAGTTAGAACAATATGTTAAACGAGAAGCTAAAATAATTATCTTTAAAATAAGGGGTGCTTTTTCAAACTCAATTATTGTAGGAGAAATTGAAATTAAAATTACATTGAGATTTTTTCATTTATCGACTGGTAAAAATGCAAAAGTATGACAATATACACTTAGCTTAGGTATAAAACAAGAGTATCCTATATTTCTGGTAGGAATGTAAAATTATACACTCTCCAGGGAGAAGAAATTGGAAATATTTGGGGAAATGGCATATACATTTACCTTTGAGTTTATCATTCCTACACCCAGAAATTATAACAATGCATCCAGGCCAAAAATAAGTTTCCTGTACAACTATGTTTATAATAGCATAAATTAGAAACAAATTTCCATAAATATGAAACTGTTTCTATGAATAGATCCATGCTGTGGTATACTATGTGTCTGTAAGAAGGATACTAAGGCCTTCGGTTGTGAATTCATCATTAGAATATTTTATTACATTACAAAAGAGTAGAAATCCATATATAGCATCATCTACTGTAACTCTGGAGGGGAAGGAGGATGGAGGGAAGGGCAGAGGAGAGAATATATTTTCAAAGGGAAAGTCTAGAAGTATAATATATAATACATAATATATAATATGATATATGATACAATATATAAAGCAGTAAGTCATGTTTTAGAAGGAAAAAGGTAGGATGCACAGGGATGAAATTGCAAGTTTTTTGAAAGTATTTTGGTACATAATATGGACTTCAAAATCCTTTAATTTTTATATACTTGTAAAAACAAAATTTTAAAGAAAAGTGAAGAAATCACTAAATATTAAAAACATGCTGAAACTAGTAACTCTAATGGAACAATTTCTCTCTCCCACCTGAACTCTAGGAGAAACTGGAACCGTGGTACCAGCAGAGGCCCCTTGTGCCCATTCGCTTCCTTGGGCATTTGGTGGCTTTGGGTAAGTCTCTCCTGGTCCTCAGATCTCTCATACCAGTTGAGATCCTGAATTTTTATTGGTGGGGTACAGCAGGTACCTGCCCCATCTCAGTAAGATACTGGGGAGAGGGGCCTTCTGGGAAGACACTGGGAAATAAATATTCCCCCAGGGTCTAGATTATGAGTGGGACTCTGTTGGAAGATGCTGGGAGGGGCAGGGAGTCAGTTAAGGACACCCAGGTCCCAGTTGAAACAAACAGAGAAAATACCTACCGCTGGAAAGACACTGGTGGGGGCAGGCTCAGTTTTCACTGAGAAATATTTGGGACTCAGTTGAAAGATACTTAGGTGGCTTCATTGTAGAAAGACATAAGGAGCTCATACTTAGTTGTGGAATGGGAGGGAAAGAGGCAGGGCACAACTTTTGAAAGAATGATATAGCCCAAGGACACAACACAAACCGATTAGAATCAGATGGGACCAAGATGGCAAACAAGAGTAGATGTTGATTTTCAATCATCAAGTGAAATAACACACCCAGAGGTGCCAGGACAGTTCCAAGGCACTGTTAAAAGACCACAGAATGGGCAGTGGCAGAAATCCTGGAAATCTCTGCCCCTTCCCAAGAATAATTGGAATAACCCTCGCCACTACCTAGAACCTTTTAACTTCGGCTTCTTGACAAGAATGAACATCAACATTTTAGGAATCATCTAACTAAAATGGACTGGAATGGGTGAATTTAACTCAGATGACCATTATATCTACTACTGTGGGCAAGAATCCATTAGAAGGAATGGAGTAGCCATCATAGTCAACAAAAGAGTCCTAAATGCAGTACTTGAGTGCAATCTCAAAAGCAACAAAATGATCTCTTCATTTCCAAGGCAAACCATTCAGTATCACAGTAATCCAAGTCTATGTGCTGACCAGCAATGCTGAAGAAGCTGAAGCTGCTTTCTTCTAATGGGTATATGACTTGGACGTATCCAGGAGACCTTGCACTTTAGTTTCTATGTATAATACTTCTTTATTAGAATACCTGTGAATTTAATGAAGCAACAGCATCAATTTTCAGCAACTGGTAACATATATTGTATGTGTTAACCACAGTGTAACAAGAGGGAAAGGGGCAGGGCACAACTTTTGAAAGAATGACATAGCCCAG
This sequence comes from Bubalus bubalis, assembly GCF_019923935.1. Taxonomy (NCBI): domain Eukaryota; kingdom Metazoa; phylum Chordata; class Mammalia; order Artiodactyla; family Bovidae; genus Bubalus; species Bubalus bubalis. Next base: position 6,279,707 of record NC_059164.1, on the reverse strand, counting down.
GGACACAACACAAACTGTTTAGAATCAAATGGGACCAAGAGGGCAGACAAGACTAGACCTTGAACCTGAATCAGCAAGTGAAATGACACACCCAGAGGTGCCATGACAGTTCCAAGTCACTGTCAAAAGACCAAGGAGTGGGCAGTGGCCCAAACCCTGGAAATCTCCACCCCTTCCCAAGACTAGTTGGAATAGTCCTTCCACTCATTAGCATATGAAATTACCCAGCCTATAAAAACTAACCCTGCCACATTTTATGGCTGCATTCACCCTCTGCGATGGCCCACACTCTTGTCTGTGCAGTGTGTGTGCTTCTCTCTGTATCTGAATAAATCCACTTCTTACCTATCACTTTGTCTCTCACTGAATTCTTTCTGCCATGAGTCATCAAGGGCCTGAGCTTCATTAGGTCCTGAAACCAGGTACTGTGGGTTTTGGCTGGGTTTAAGTCCCAGCCATGTGGGTCCAAGTCCCAAGCAGGGTTTTGGCTGGGTTCGAGTCCCAGCACGTGGGTTCAAGTCCCAATCTGTGGTTAACTGTTTCAGCTGGCACCCACAAAGGGATGGTGATAAGGTAAGAAAAGGTTTCTTTGCAACAACTTTTGGGCACTAACAACTGGTTGGGAGACTGCCTTGGAAGGGATAGCATCTAAAATCATAAGTGCAAATCTTGATCAAATTGTGTGGTGGATTTTGACTTAAGGGTAAAATTTTGGATAGAGTAGGAGTTAGAGGCATCATCTCTGGTTTGGGTCTGAAATGGGTCAGGAGGAATCAATCCCAACCAATATCTTTCTGGGTCTTATCCTCCAGTGTTGGCAAAGATTTGAACTACTGGGATTAAAATCATAGAAACTTGTTAGGCTGTGTAATCATGTTTGACCACAGTATAAGCTAGAAAGCCAAGAAAAGTGGCCACTAAATGGGTCTCTGAGTTATGATACTATATTGCGGCTAGGTTTATATTTAACTGATTTACCCTTTAGGGCCCTCCACAGGTTAAATCATTTACGAGGAGGAACCAGAACTACTCCTGCCTACTGGTAGGAATCATTGCCTCAGGGGAAGACTCAACTAGGGATGAAAAGAGGCCACACCCATATTCAGGAATCTCTTTGTACCCTAAGTTACCCAAGGAGCCCATCCTTAGCTCAGCTAGCACTGTCAGTGATATAAGTTACCAAACAACTGCCCCTACACTTTTGCCTCTGAGAGAAGTTCCTGATGGAAATCGAGGAACAATAAGAGTCCATTTACCTTTCTCAATGTCTGATCTAAGTATCAGTTCAGTCCAGTTCAGTCACTCAGTCGTGTCCAACTCTTTGAGACCCCATGAATCGCAGCACGCCAGGCCTCCCTGTCCATCACCAACTCCTGGAGTTCACTCAAACTTATGTCCATCAAGTTGGTGATGCCATCCAGCCATCTCATCCTCTGTCGTCCCTTTCTCCTCCTGCCCCCAATCCCTCCCAGCATCAGAGTCTTTTCCAATGAGTCAGTTCTTCGATGAGGTGGCCAAAGTATCGGAGTTTCAGCTTTAGCATCAGTCTTTCCAATGAACATCCAGGATTCATCTCCTCTAGAATGGACTGGTTACATCTCTTTGCAGTCCAAGGGACTCTCAAGACTCTTCTCCAACACCACAGTTCAAAAGCATCAATTCTTTGGTGCTCAGCTTTCTTCACAGTCCAACTCTCACATCCATACATGACCACAGGAAAAACCATAGCCTTGACTAGACTGACCTTTGTTGGGAAAGTAATGTCTCTGCTTTTCAATATGCTATCTAGGTTGGTCATAACTTTCCTTCCAAGGAGTAAGTGTCTTTTAATTTCATGGCTGCAATCACCATCTGCAGTGGTTCTGGAGCCCCCAAAAATAAAGTCTGACACTCTTTCCACTGTTTCCCCATCTATTTCCCATGAAGTGATGGGACCAGATGCCATGTTCTTCGTTTTCTGAATGTTGAGCTTCAAGCCAACTTTTTCACTCTCCACTTTCACTTTCATCAAGAGGCTTTTGAGTTCCTCTTCACTTTCTGCCATAAGGGTGGTGTCATCTGCATATCTGAGGTTATTGATATTTCTCCCAGCAATCTTGATTCCAGTTTGTGTTTCTTCCTGTCCAGGGTTTCTCATGATGTACTCTGCATATAAGTTAAATAAGCAGGGTGACAATATACAGTCTTGACATACTTCTTTTCCTAATTGGAACCAGTCTGTTGTTCCATGTCCAGTTCTAACACTTGTTTCCTGACTGCATATAGATTTCTCAAGAGGCAGGTCAGGTGGTCTGGTATTTCCATCTCTTTCAGAATTTTCCAGTTTATTGTGATCCACACAGTCAAAGGCTTTGGCATAGTCAATAAAGCAGAAATAGATGTTTTTCTGGAACTCTCTTGCTTTTTTGATGATCCAGTGGATGTTGGCAATTTGATCTCTGGTTCCTCTGCCTTTTCTAAAATCAGCTTGAACATCTGGAAGTTCACAGGTCACGTATTGCTGAAGCCTGGCTTGGAGAATTTTGAGCATTACTTTACTAGTATGTGAGATGAGTGCAATTGTGTGGTAGTTTGAGCATTCTTTGGCATTGCCTTTCTTTGGGATTGGAATGAAAACTGATCTTTTCCAGTCCTGTGGCCACTGCTGAGTTTTCCAAATTTGCTGGCATATTGAGTGCAGCACTTTCACAGCATCATCTTTCAGGATTTGAAATAGCTCAACTGGAATTCCATCACCTCCACTAGCTTTGTTCTTAGTGGTGCTTTCTAAGGCCCACTTGACTTCACAATCCAGGATGACTGGATCTAAATATGGCAGAAGACAACTTGGGAATGCACGTGGGTTCAAGTCCCAAGCAAGCTTTTGGCTGGGTTAGAGTCCCGGCACAAGGATTTAAGTCCCAATCTGTGGTTATCTGTTTCATTTGCAAGTATTGAGTTAACTGGAGAAACTAACTCTCACCCTAAATTTTGAGGGGGCTCTTTAACAAGTATGCAGTTAAAAATTGAAACCTGGCTTGGTAAAATCTTAAGCAAGGTCTTCTGGGGGAAGTTCAGATTTCTCTGTATCTTTGAGATGTAAATATCCTATCTGATCTTCCAAGGTTATTCTAGTGTTTGTTTGTTTGTGTATACTCAGCTTATAAGCAGTACTTTTGCATTCTTAATTGGTGGCCAAACAGTGGATCCTTTTAAAATTAGAGAAACTAACAAGTTATCAAATCTAGAGTGCTCTCATTGTAAACAACCGTTTTGTTGGTGCCTATAAAACAGTAGTTAAATTAATGTAAGAACTTTTTTGACTGAAAGAAACCTGTTTAGAAAGCTTCATTGAAGCCTTCTCTATGGACCTTACAGATGTTAATAAGAGCAATTAAGAATATCAACAAAAAACTTGGAAAAAAAAACAAAAAAGTTCTAGCTATTATTTTAATGAGGTAATTTTTTTTTCTTTTTAAGAAAGGACTTACCGCAAATGAATTTTTAAAAATTCCTTGAATGGCTATTTAGAATGGGATAAAATGATTAAAACAAATTTGATATTACTACACTACCTAAAGGGGTCTTCCATGGTAGCTCAGTGGGTAAAGAATCTGCCTGCAATGCAGGAGACCTGGGTTCGATACCTGGGTCAGAAAGATCCCCTAGAGAAGGAAATGGCAACCCACTCCAGTATTCTTGGCTGCAGAACCCCATGGAGAGAGGAGCCTGACAGGCTACAGTCCACAGGGTCACAAGAGTTGGACACAGCAACTAAACCACCACCACAAAAAAAAAAATTATAAATTTCAATTGATAGATATATTGGTAATATACATACCTTACTTGAAAACTATATGGCAGAAAAGTGCAAATAATTGATATGCCATTATTGTCAGCAGGGACTTCCCTGTTAGCTCAGATGATAAAGAATCCGCCTACAATGCAGGAGACCTGGGTTCTGTCCCTGGGTTGGGAAGATTCTCTGGAGAAGGGAATGGCTACCTACTCCAGTATTCTTGTCTGGAGAATCCCCATCGACGGAGGAGCCCAGTCCACGGGGTCATGAAGAGGCAGACATGACTGAGCAACTAGCGCTCTCACTTTTCTATTGTCAGCAGTCAATATTTTCAATGTAAGGGAAAAGAGAAAACATCATAAAAGCAATGCAGTGAAGTGAAACCTGTATTTGTAGAATTGGAAGTAAAAATATCAATATAGCCTCACACATTTTCTTTTAAAATATATGCATTCTAGCTCTGTCTGCTAAAAATGTACAAAATCCATGACAGCCCCATGGCAAAATGTAGCCACATGTTCCAGGAAACAAACTCACTCAGAAGGACAATGCAGATAGTGGAGTGCAGCTTATTACACCAGCGGGCCCAAGGCAGAGTCTCCTCTTAGCCAAGGACCCTGACCAGTTTTTGTGAAAACCTTATATACCTTAAGCATGGAAGGTTCCCTGAAACTAGTCTGAACAAAAGAAAAAGAAGATACAATCAAAGTTAACTGGTGATCATATGCCTTAAGCCTAGGTAGTTAACAGTGGACAATTATCAATAGGCTTGTGGTCACACCCCAATAAGCATAATAGAATGTATGATTCTATTCGGTTATACAGATAATTAGAGTATTCTTTTAGGCAACGGATAGCCCTGGGGCTCTTCCTTCTGGGGCTTGGTTTTCCAGTTGGTATGTTATTTCCATAGATTAAAGGGTGGCTTCCCTTTGATGGATTCCCTGGTGGCTCAGAGGTTAAAGTATCTGCCTGCAATGCGGGAGACCTGGGTTCAATCCCTGGGCCGGGAAGATCCCCTGGAGAAGGAAATGGCAACCTAATCCAATATTCTTGCCTGGAGAATCCCATGGATGGAGGAGCCTGGTGGGCGTATAGCTCAAAGTCCACAGTCCAGCCCAAGATGGAGTCCTGCTTTCAAGAGAGAGCCTATTATGTTTCCTCCTTCATTAACATCTCTAAAAGCCAAAATAAGCTACAAAGATACATTGCACAGCACAGGGAATATAGCCAATATTTTATAATAACTGTAAATGGAATATGACCTTTAAAAATTGTGAGTCTCTCTATTGTACACCTGACTTATATAACATTGTGCATTGACTATACTTTTAATAAAAACAAAAATGTACCCTGAAGAAATGTTGCATTTCAAATAACATAAATCACCAGCTTCCTTGGAGGAAAGGTTGACTTCAGATCTGATGAAGGAGCTCTGTGAGATGAGCTGAGGTTACTGTGCCATTGGACACTGTGGTGATTTAAAATGTCTCCACAGGATTCTCTGACCCTTAGGCACTAATTCTCTCTTCAAGATGTGGGGTCCGATTTCCATCCTCCAGAGTGGAGGATAGTGGATAATTATCCACTAACTGGCCTTAGTGGATAATTTAAAGCAGAAGTGGGGGGTGTGACTTTGGAGAGGATGCTTTTCTCCTTGCTCACTTCTGTTTTGGATTCTTCCCTCTGGGAAAAGTAAGCTGTGTCAGGTTATGAGAAATTCCAGAGGGTCCATGTGGTGAGCTGAGTCTTCACGCCAACAGCCAGAGAGGAGTTGAATCTTGGTCCAAGAGTCACGTGAGTGAACTTTCTCAGAGAAAAATCCTCCATGCCCAGTCACGTCCATTGATTGCTTCAGCCCGTGGCCATGATTTGGTCACAGCCTCATGAGAGACGTGAGCTCAAACCTTTAGTGACGCTACTGTCAGATACCAAACCCTCAGAAATTGTGTGAGATAGTGCTGGCTATTTTAAGGTGCTCCTTTTGGGAGTATTTTGCTAAAAAGCAATAGAAAACAAGAGCAGATGTAATTGGAAGCAACTAAGTCACATTTCCTCAATCATAAAAGGAAAGATAAAATACTTGTTTTACGATTCAGGGATGAATTTTGATTTCTGGGTAATGGAAGTTCTAGTAGATAAGGGAAAGTTTCTTTTTACAGAAGCATTCTACTTAATACGTAAGGGGAAAAAAGGAAAGTGTTGGAAAATTGTATAAGCTCCAAGGTAATAGGTCATCAACCAAACAGATGACAACATTAGATTAGGTGGGAACATTTTCAGTGGTGAGAGGCTGCTGTCACCAAATGAACCCACTGATTAATCTTAATGCAGAAACTACCCACAGTGTGGGGTCTCTGTTTTATTCTTGTCCTTATCAACCAGCAGAGAAAGCCATTTTAGAGAATATCAGGGAAACCTGAATACAGTATGGGATGATACCAATAGTGTTCCCTTTGCTTATATAGTCACTAGAGTAGGTCTCATACATATGAACAAGTTCCATTCTGAGAGTATGTTTGTAACTCCTATTTGTTCATAAGCTCAACAAAGTTAATCTAGGTACCCAACTAACAAAATCAGTGATATGAGACTGTACTGTAATAGGTTTATAAAAGTAATACATAAAAACAAACACAAAAAATAAAGAAAACATGTTTAATGTTACATTGCAGTACCTTGAAAAGTATAGCAGAATAGTACAACAGATGGCGTGCACATTTGCATACTTCAAAGTTCTCAACTTGAAAGTTTGTATGTAGGGAATTTACTATACTTTTCATAATTTTCAAATATTAACACTCATACAATTCTTTTTCCATGGGTCACATTTTTACCCGGTTCTTCTTCCAGTTTCCAGGATGCCTAGGTTCCAGACTCAGACTTACTACTTTGCATTGCTACACATCCTAGCCAAGGCCTTACTCTGGGTTCAATATTTATATGTTCCATTTTTTCTATTTATTCCAGTGTCCTGCTAGAACATGGATGCTGAAAATAAATAAATAAAAATATGGGACATACAGGTTTTAGTGCCTCACTGTTTCATGCATCTTCAGATCAGATCAGATCAATCACTCCGTCGTGTCCGACTCTTTGCGACCCCATGAATTGCAGCACGCCAGGCCTCCCTATCCATCACCAACTCCTGGAGTTCACTCAGACTCACGTCCATCGAGTCAATGATGCCATCCAGCCATCTCATCCTCTGTCATCCCCTTCTCCTCTTCCCCCAATCCCTCCCAGCATCAGAGTCTTTTCCAATGAGTCAACTCTTCACATGAGGTGGCCAAAGTACTGGAGTTTCAGCTTTAGCGTCATTCCTTCCAAAGAAATCCCAGAGCTAATCTCCTTCAGCAAGGACTGGTTGGATCTCCTTGCAGTCTAAGGGACTCTCAAGAGTCTTCTCCAACACCACAGTTCAAAAGCATCAATTCTTCAGTGCTCAGCCTTCTTCACAGTCCAACTCTCACATCCATATATGACCACAGGAAAAACCATAGCCTTGACTAGATGAACCTTTGTTGGCAAAGTAATGTCTCTGCTTTTGAACATGCTATCTAGGTTGGTCATAACTTTCCTTCCAAGGAGTAAGCGTCTTTTAATTTCATGACTGGAGTCACCATCTGCAGTGATTTTGGAGCCCAGAAAAATAAAGTCTGACACTGTTTCCACTGTTTCCCCATCAATTTCCCATGAAGTGGTGGGACTGGATGCCATGAACTTCGTTTTCTGAATGTTGAGCTTTAAGCCAACTTTTTCACTCTCCACTTTCACTTTCATCAAGAGGCTTTTTAGTTCCTCTTCACTTTCTGCCATAAGGGTGGTGTCATCTGCATATCTGAGGTTATTGATATTTCTCCCGGCAGTCTTGATTCCAGCTTGTGTTTCTTCCAGTCCAGAATTTCTTATGATGTACTCTGCATATAAGTTAAATAAACAGGGTGACAATATACAGCCTCGACAAACTCCTTTTCCTATTTGGAACCAGTCTGTTGTTCCATGTCCAGTTCTAACTGTTGCTTCCTGACCTGCATACAAATTTCTCAAGAGGCAGATCAGGTGGTCTGGTATTCCCATCTCTTTCAGAATTTTCCACAATTTATTGTGATCCACACAGTCAAAGGCTTTGGCATAGTCAATAAAGCAGAAATAGATGTTTTTCTGGAACTCTCTTGCTTTTTCCATGATCCACCAGGTGTTGCCAATTTGATCTCTGGTTCCTCTGCCTTTTCTAAAACCAGCTTGAACATCAGGAAGTTCACGATTCACATAATGCTGAAGCCTGGCTTGGAGAATTTTGAGCATTACTTCACTAGCATGTGAGATGAGTGCAATTGTGCGGTAGTTTGAGCATTCTTTGGCATTACCTTTCTTTGGGATTGGAATGAAAACTGACCTTTTCTCATCCTGTGGCCACAGCTGAGTTTTCCAAATTTGCTGGCATATTGAGTGCAGCACTTTCACAGCATCATCTTTCAGGATTTGAAAGAGCTCAACTGGAATTCCATCACCTCCACTAGCTTTGTTCATAGTGATGCTTTCTAAGGCCCACTTGATTTCACATTCCAGGATGTCTGGCTCTAGGTCAGTGATCACTCCATCGTGATTATCTGGGTCGTGAAGATCTTTTTTGTATAGTTCTTCTGTGTATTCTTGCCACCTCTTCTTAATATCTTCTGCTTCTGTTAGGTCCATACCATTTCTGTCCTTTATCGAGCTCATCTTTGCATGAAATGTTCCCTTGGTATCTCTGATTTTCTTGAGATCCCTAGTCTTTCCCATTCTGTTGTTTTCCTCTATTTCTTTGCATTGATCACTGAAGAAGGCTTTCTTATCTCTTCTTGATATTCTTTGGAACTCTGCATTCAGATGTTTATATCTTTCCTTTTCTCCTTTGCTTTTCACTTCTCTTCTTTTCACAGCTATTTGTAAGGCCTCCCCAGACAGCCATTTTGCTTTTTTGCATTTCTTTTCTATGGGAATGGTCTTGATCCCTGTCTCCTGTACAATGTCACGAACCTCATTCCATAGTTCATCAGGCACTCTATCTATCAGATCTAGGCCCTTAAATCTATTTCTCACTTCCACTGTATAATCATAAGGGATTTGATTTAGGTCATACCTGAATGGTCTAGTGGTTTTCCCTACTTTCTTCAATTTAAGTCTGAATTTGGCAATAAGGAGTTCATGATCTGAGCCACAGTCAGCTCCAGATCTTGTTTTTGCTGACCGTATAGAGCTTCTCCATCTTTGGCTGCAAAGAATATAATCAATCTGATTTCAGTGTTGACCATCTGGTGATGTCCATGTATAGAGTCTTCTCTTGTGTTGTTGGAAGAGGGTGTTTCTTATGACCAGTGCATTTTCTTGGCAAAACTCGTAAGCATTAAAATTGTGGAGGTATGTAATAAAAACAAACTATGGAAACATTTTAGAAAGGCACCATTTCAACTGAAGATTTTCTTATGGAAAATTGATTGATGAAATTTACTATTTAGGAAAAAATGGTATTACTATAAACTTAACATGTTCATTTTTTTTCTTTATTTTTAATTTAAGGATAATTATAATATTGTGTTGGTTTCTGCCATACATCAACATGGATCAGCCATAGGTATACATATGTCCCCTCCCTCTTGAGCCTCCCTTCCATCTCCCACCCACTACCCTCTAGGTTGTCGGCAAGCACGAGGCTTGAGCTCCCTACACCATACAGCAAATTCCTGCTGGCTGTCTATTTTACACATGGTGATGCATATGTTTCCATGTTACTTTCAATTCAGCCAGCCCTTTCCTTTCCGCACTGTGTCCACAAGTCTGTTGTCTATGTCTGTGTCTCCATTGCTGCCCTGCAAGTAGGTTCATCAGTAGCATCTTTCTAGATTCCATAGAGATGAGTCAATCTGTAGTATTTCTCTTTCTGACTTACTTTTACTCCATATAATAGGTTCTAGGTTCATCCACCTTATTAGAACTGACTCAGATGCATTCCATTTATGGCTGAGTAATATTTCATTGTATACAAGTACCACAGCTTTATACAGACCAGTGGAACAAGATAGAAGGCTCAGAGATAAATCCACGTACCTATGGGCACCTTATCTTTGACAAAGGAGGTAAGAATATACAGTGGAGAAAATACCGCCTCTTCAATAAATGGTACTAGGAAAACTGGACAGCTAGATGTAAGAGAATAAAACTAGAACACCTCCTAACACCACACACAAAAATAAATTCAAACTGGCTCACAAACTTGAATGTAAGGCCAGAAACTATAAAGCTCTTTGAGGAAAACAAAGGCAATGCACTCCTTGACATAAATCACAGCAAGATTGTCTAGACCTACCTCCTAGAATAATGGAAATAGAAACAAAAATAAACAAGTGGGATCTAATTAAACCTAAAATCTTTTGCACAGCAAAGGAAACTATGAGCAAGGTGAAAAGATAACCCTCAGAATGGAAGAAAATAATAGCAAATGAAACAACTGACCAAGGATTAATCTCCAAAATATATAAGCTCCCCATGTAGCTCAAAACCACAAATCAAGCAACCCAATCAAAAAATGGGCAAAAGATCTAAACAGACATTGATCCAAAGAAGATATATAGATGGCTAAAAAACACATGGAAAATACTAAACATTGCTCATTATTAGAGAAATGCAAATTGAAACCACAATGACACCATCATCATAAAGTCTACAAACAATAAATGCTGCAAAGGGTGTGGAGAAAAGGGAAGCCTCTTGCACTGTTGGTGGGAATGTAAACTGATAGAGCTACAATGGAGAACAGTATGGGGATTCCTTAAAAAACTAGGACTAAAACTACCATATGACCCAACAATCTCACTATTGGGCATATCCCCTGAAGAAACCATAACTTAAAAACACATATGTACCCATATGTTCATTGTAGCACTATTTACAATAGCTAGGGCATGGAAGCAACCTAGATATCCACAACAGATGAAAACTCCACAGTTTAAAATATAGGAAACTTACAAAGCATGTTCTTGAACCATAATGTAATTAAACTAGAAATCAGTAACAGTAAATAGCTGCAAAATCCCCAAATAGTTGGAAATTAAACAACACATTCTAAGTAAGTTATGGATCCCAGAAAAGTCACAGGGAAAGTAAAACAGATTTTCAACTAAATTAAAGGGTAAATACAACTTGTCAAAATCTGTGGACCAAAGCAGAAGCTGTGCGTAGAAGGAAACTTATAACATTAATGCATATCTTGGAAAAGAAGGAGCATGTAAAGTTATAGTCTAACCTCCCAGGAAAATAAATAAAGGAGAACAAATTAAGCTTAAAAGCAAGTAGAAGAAATGAAATAATAAAAATTACAGTAGAAATTACTGGAACTAATAGGCAAGTTCAGGGCTTAGGGTTGAATGTCAATATACAAAGGTCAATAGTTTTTCTCTATAACATAATGAATAATCAGAATTTAAAATTAAAGCAATATAATTTACAACAGTATACACAGTTACTTAAGCATAAATTTAATAAAATGTGTGCAGGATTTGTTTGCATATAAATGGGAGACAAAGATGAAAGCAGTCAAGAAAAATTTACAGAAACAGAGAAATTGCATGGATTAGAAGACTCAATACAGTTAAAATGTCAAGCTTCTTACCACCTTGATTCATACATTCAATGGAACCCCAGTCAAAATTTCAGCAAGTCATTTTGTGGATACCAGGAAACTTATTTTAAATTTCTCTGATAAGGCAAAGGACCTAGAATTGCCAACAAATAGTGAAGAACAACATTGCAGGACTATTATCCATTGCAAGGTGTACCATAAAGCTACAGTAATTAAGACGGTGTGGTATTGGTGAAAGAACAGACAGATCAATCAGTGGAACAGAAGAGAGAGTCCAGAAATAGATCCACAATTTAGTCAATTGAGCTTTTACAAAAGTGCAAACCAATTCACTGAACAAAAGACAATCTTTCCTGGAAAATGTGAACATCTGTATGCAAAATACTGAACCTAGACATACACTTTTCACTTACACAAAAATTAACTAATCATGGATCATAGACATAAATGTAAATGCAAAACTATAACACCTACAACAGAAAACATTGGGAGAAATGTATACGATCTAGGATTTGTAAATGAGTTTTTAGACATAACACCGAAAAAAGTGATCAGTAAGAGAAAAAACTGACAAGTTTAACTTAATTGAAATTAAAAATATTTTGGGTATGTGTGTTAGTGTGAAAACACTTATGAGACTGAAAAGACAAGCCAGAGACTAGGAAAAAATATTTGTAAAACATATATCTGATAAAGTACTTGTATACCAAATATACAAATAACTCTTTCAACTCAACATAAAGAAAACAAGTAAACCTTTTTTTAAATGGAGGAAGAAAAAATCAGACACATCAGAAAAGAAGATATACAGAAGGCAATAAACATATAAATAGTTCCTCAAAGTTTTTTTGTCCATAAAGACTTTGAAATTAACACAATAGTGATATAGCACTATGTATCTAGCACAAGGCTAAAATCTGCAAAACTGATGCTATCAATTTCTGGTGATGATGCAAGCAATAGAAATTCTTATTTATTAATTTTGGAAATATACCATGTACAGGCATTTCCAGAAACAGTTTATCGATTTCTTACAAAGCTAAATAGAATCTTACCATACAATCCAGGATTCACACTCCTAGGTATTTGTACAACAGTTTGAAAAATTCAGTTCAGTTCAGTTGCTCAGTTCTGTCCAACTTTGTGAACCCATGAACTGCAGCACACCAGGCTTCCCTGTCCATCACCAACTCCCAGAGCTTGCTCAAACTCATGTCCATTGAGTCAGTGATGCCATCCAGCCATCTCATCCTCTGTCATCTTCTCCTCCTGCCTTCAATCTTTCCCACCAGCAGGGTCTTTCCCGAGTCGGTGGTTTGCATCAGATGGCCAAAGTATTGGAGTTTAAGCTTCAACATCAGTCCTTCCAATGAACACCCAGAACTAATCTCCTTTAAGATGGACTGGTTAGATCTCCTTGCAGTCCAAGGGACTCTCAAAAGTCTTCTCCAACACCACAGTTCAAAAGCATCAATTCTTCAGTGCTCAGCTTTCTTTATAGTCCAATTCTCACATCCATACATGACCACTGGATAAACCATAGCTTTGACTAGACTGACCTTTGTTGGCAAAGTAATGTCTCTGATTTTTAATATGCTGTCTAGGTTAGTCATAGCTTTTCTTCCAAGGAACAAGAATCTTAATTTCATGGCTGCAATCACCATCTGCAGTGATTTTGGAGACCAAAAAACTAAAGCCTCTCAGTGTTTCCATTATTTCCCCATCTATTTGCTGTGATGTGATAGGACCTGATGCCATGATCTTAGTTTTCTGAATGTTGAGTTTTAAGCCAACTTTTTTCTCTCTCCTCATTCACTTTCATCAGGAGGCTTTTTAGTTCTTCACTTTCTGCCATAAGGGTGGTGTCATCTGTATATCTGAAGTTATTGATATTTCTCCTGGCAATCTTGATTCCAGCTTGCATTTTGCATGATGTACTGTGCTTATAAGTTAAATAGGCAGGGTGACACTATACATCCTTGACGTACTCCTTTTCCGACTTGGAACCCACCTATTGTTCCATGTCCCATTCTAACTGTTGCTTCTTGACCCGCATATGGATTTCTCAGGAGGCAGGTCAGGTGGTCTGGTATTCCCATCTCTTTAAGAATTTTCCACAATTTGTTGTGATCCACACAATCAAAGGCTTTGGCATAGTCAATAAAGAAGAAGTAGATGTTTCTCTGGAACTTTCTTGCTTTTCAATGATCCAATGGCTGTTGGCAATTTGAAAAATTATGTTCATACAAAATCCTGCACATGAATATCTAATTAATAACTCCCAAACTGTAAGAAATAAAAATGCTTTTCTGTAGGTATGTTGTTGTTGTTGAGTTGCTAAGTCATGTCTAACTCTGCGACTTTGTGGCCTGCAGCATGCCAGGCTTCCCTGTCTTTCACCCTCTCCTGTAGTTTGCTCAAACTCATGTCCATTTTGTCAGTGATGTCATCCAACCATCTTGTCTTCTGTAGTCCCCCTTTCCTCCAACCTTCAATCTTTCTCAGCATCAGGGTTAATGCAGGCCAATGTTTGACACAAGCTTGAATTCAACTAATAGAGTCTGGCATATATATATCATTGGCCCTTAACAACCATTCCATGAGATGAATGCAATTATTCCCATATATTGATATAAAACATTTAAGAGGAGATTCATTAGGTAATGCAGAATTTGAAAAAATAATATAACTGCTTTATAGATGTGTGAAATAATATCAGAGGTGAGAGAACAGTGCTGACCTAGATAACCATGGAAATCAGTGTGATCTCTAAGACCAAACACCTCAAAGGACTGTACAAAAGCACTATTATCTAGTTGATAACAGTATTCCCCAACAGGAGTCTGGGTTAGCAATTCTGATACTGTTGTCAATGTATAATAGAATTAAACAGTTAAGCAGATAGATATCAGATGACTGGGGCCAGGCTGCACTCTGTTGAAGTGGGAGCTACAGACAGCACGGGAAGGAGGCCAGAATGAACCTTGTGGTAGTGGATTGATTTGGAGACATTTGCATAAACTCATGTTTAGCTTAATGTAGATATAGCTGGTTACAATCAGAAGTATTTAAAGATCTGTGTCAGTTGCACTGTCAACTAAGAGACCTTTGAATCAACTAGACCCCAGTAGCAAGGAGCAGTATGGCACCCAGATTCATGGATTTTTAATCCCATTGTCTAATAGAAAGAAGAAGGGCTCCTTGGAGAAATACTGATTCTAGAACTGGGGCAAAAAGCATAGAAGATGAACCTGGAGCATCCTGTAACACCTTAGGATAAAGAAGAGCTCAAAAAATAGCTACAGATACAAAATGATCATGGGAATGTATTACAACATGTGAAACAACTGACCTAACCTGGACAACTGTAACACAAAATATAAAGTAAATGACTGTGAGTCAACACTCATACGTCAATCATTTTATGCATAAATATGAGAGAGAATTCACACATCTCCCAAGGAGAAGAATTCTGAATAATTAATGTACAGACTCCACCCTCAACACTTACTCTTTAGATGTGAGCTGCACACTGTGGCATTTTCCCAAAGATAACGGACAGTTTAAGTGGAGAACTCTGACAGTGTCTCAGTCAGGTGGTCAGGGTTACCAGGTTACCATCCGCTTTGTTAAGTTATGCTGCTAGCCTGTCCTCTTGATAGCATGTGGTGAGAAGGGCAATGGCCTCTACTGTCCTCCTGTAAAAGCAGTAACTACAAGCTAATCATGGGAAACATATCAGACAAACCCATTTGAGAAACAGTCTATTACACACCTACTCAATACTTCACAAACCGCCATGGGCATCAAAAATCAGGAGAGTCCAAGAAATAGTCACAGCCTAGGAAGCCATGGAGAATAAATGTAATATGGTTTCCCGGATGAGATCTTGGGACATAAAAAAGATATTGAGTAAAAACGAAGGAAACCTGGATAAAGTATCTGCTTTAGCTAATAATATTTATGTTGGTTCATTCATTGTGACAAATATGGATAATAAGATGTCAATACTAAGGGACATTAGATATACTTACATTGGGGTGATTTTGTTATCTCCACTTTTCTACAAACCTAAATATTTAAAATTACGTTTACTACAAAATCAGTTAAGGAAACCACAAAAGAACATATTGGCAGATAGACTGAATCATACTGGAAACATGGGTACATAGAATACACAATAAATGGAATTAAAACATATTGAACATATAATTGAAGAAAAATGCATTGACAAATACAGTACCATTTTGTCTTAAAGTTATCAAAGTTATTTTGAAATTATTATGAGATTATAGAGATACTACATGAAATGAGACAAAGTTTCTGAAAATAAAATAGAAAAATATAAATTAAAATTTCCATCATATTCATTCATACCTAAGTAATCCTACCTTAAAGTGTTTGATTTAATTTTTGACATGCTATGACTGTGTGTGTGCATATTTTGTCACTTCAGTCATATGTGACTCTGCAGCTCTGTGAACCTATCTAGCCCTCCAGGCTCCTCTGTTCATGGGATTCTGCAGGCAAGAATACTGGAGTGTGTTGCTGTGCCCCACTACAGGGGTTCTTCCTGACCCAGAGATCAAACCCATGTGTCTTACATCTCCTGCTTTGGCAGGTGGGTTCTTTACTACTAGTGCCACCTGGGAAGCCCCAAAGTTGTGATTAGTTCCTATTAAATGATGTCTATTAAAGCATTTTCTAAAATTGATTTTATTGAAGTATAGATGATTTGCAATGTGTTAGCTTCTGATGACGGAGAAGGCAATGGCACCCCACTCCAATGTTCTAGCCTTGAGAATCCCAGGGACAGGGGAGCCTGGTGGGCTGCCGTCTATGGGGTCGCACAGAGTCGGAGATGACTGAAGCGACTTAGCAGCAGCAGCAGCAGCAGTTTCTGATGTATAGCAGAGTGATTCATTTATACACACACACACACACACACACACACACACACATATATATATGAAGGCAATGGCAACCTACTCCAGTACTCTTGCCTGGAAAATCCCATGGATGGAGGAGCCTGGTAGGCTGCAGTCCATGGGGTCGCTAAG
The DNA here is from genome assembly GCF_019923935.1 of Bubalus bubalis. Taxonomy (NCBI): domain Eukaryota; kingdom Metazoa; phylum Chordata; class Mammalia; order Artiodactyla; family Bovidae; genus Bubalus; species Bubalus bubalis. The sequence goes on along the minus strand of NC_059164.1, from coordinate 6,263,248 downwards.
AGTCCGACACGACTGAGCGACTTCACTTTCACTTTTCACTTTCATGCATTGGAGGAGGAAATGGCAACCCACTCCAGTGTTCTTGCCTGGAGAATCCCAGGGACAGAGGAGCCTGGTGGGATGCCATCTATGGGGTCGCACAGAGTTGGACACGACTGAAGCGACTTAGCAACAGCAACAACAGCAATATATATATATATATATATACATATACATATATACATATATACATACATACATACATGGGCTTCCCTGATATCTCAGAGAGTAAAGAATCTGCCTGAGTTAGGTCTCTGGGTTGAGAAGATCCCCTGGAAGGGAGATAACAGCAACCCACTCCAGTATTCTTGTCTGGAGAATCCCCATGGACAGAGGAGCTTGGTGGGCTTACAGTCCATGGGGTTGCAAAGAGTCAGACACACAGAGCGACTAAGCACATATTTTCCTTTTCATATTCTTTTCTGTTATGATTTATTACAGAGTATTGAATATAATTCTCTGTGTTATTCAGTAGGACCATGTTTGTCCATCTTGTATATAATAGTTTATGTCTGCTAATCCCAAACTCCCAGTCCATCTTCTTCCTTGGCAACCACATGTTCTGTTCTCTATGTCTGTGAGTATATTTTTGCTTCATAAATATGGTCAATTTGTGTCATATTTTGGATTACACATATGATATTATTTGGTCTTTGCCTTTCTCTGACTTACTTCACTTAGTATGATAGTCTCTAGGTCCATCCATATTGCTGCAAACAGAATTATTTCATTCTTTTTTTTTCTTAATATATATGTTTTACTGAAGTAAAGTTGACTTACAGTGTTTCAAGTGAACAGCAAGGTGATTCAGTTATACATATACACATATATTATTTTTGAAATGATTTTCCATTAAAAGTTATTACAAGATATTGACTATAGTTCCCTGTGCTCTACAGTGAACCTTTGTTGTTTGTTGCAGATCTATTTTTTTAATTAGAAATCTAGCATTCTATTTATACTAAGTCAAACTAGTGAAATAAAAATGTCACAAATTTTTTAGGTGAAAATTCATGTCTTCTAAAATATATACATTATACATATTAAATATATATATATGTATACAAAAGCTTTTATACTATGCTTGATAAAGTCTTGAGAAAGAACATCAAAAAAAAAGAGAGGGAGAAATTGGAAAACATAAACTAAATGAATGAATGAATAAACTAAATTAATATGTCTTCTCCATTGTTTTCCTGAGAACCTGGATCATTTTCACTATCATTTCTCTGAATTCTTTTTCTGGAACATTGCCTATCTCCACTTCCTTTAGTTGTTTTTCTGGGGTTTTATCTTGTCCCTTCATCTGGGACCTAACTTTCTGTTTTTTTCATTGTGATTAACTTTCTGTTTCATGCTTTTTGCTTTAGCCCCTGTGGGACTGTGGTTCTTGCTTCTTCTGTCTGCTCTCTGATGGAGGAGGCTAAGAGGCTTATGTAAGCTTCCTGATGGGAGGGACTGGCAATGGACAAAACTGGCTCCTGCTCAGGGCCTTGCTCAGTAAAGCTTTAATCCAATCCTCTGCTGATGGATGGGGTTGCACTCCCTCCTTATTAGTTTTTTTTCCTGAAGCAACCCAACCCTGGGGTCTACATGTCCTGTGATAGGGTTAATGGTGAACTCAGAGGGCTCATGCCAATAGGGACATTCCAGGCCTGCTGATGCCAGTCCCCCATCCCTGTGGCGAGCCCCTGCTGACCCACGCCTCCACAGGAGACCCTCCAACGCTAGCAGGTAGTTTTGGTTCAGTCTGTGTGGGGTCACTGCGCCTTTCCACGGAGTCCTGGTGCACACAAGATTTTGTTTGTGCCCTTTAAGACTGGAGTTTTCGTTTGTCCCAGTCCTGTGGAAGTCTTATGATAAAAATCCTGCTGGTCTTCAAGGTCAGATTCCCTGGGGATTCCCAGTCCCTTTGTTGGATCCGCAGGCTGGGAAGCCTGACACGAGTTTCAGAACCTTCACAACAGTGGGAGAACTTCTTTGGTGTTATTATTCTCCAGTTTCTGAGTCACCCACCTGATGGGTATGGAATTTGATTTTATCATGATTGCATCCCTCCTACCATCTCGCTGCAGCTTGTCTTTGGGCACAGGATACATTTTTTCGGTGGGTCGCAGTGACCTCCTGTCAATGTTGTTCAACAGCTTGGTGCAGTTTTGGTGTCTCACAGGAGGAGATGAACACAATCCTTCTACTCTGCCATCTTGAACTAGAAGCCTATTTCATTCTTTTTTTAAAAAAAATTTTTAACTTTATTATATTTTATGGGTGAATAGTGGAAGGTGAAAGAGTTAGTCATGTCCAATTCTTTGTGACCCCATGGACTGTAGCCCACCAGGCTTCTCTATCCATGGGATTCTCCAGCCAAAAACACTAGAGTGGGTTGCCATTCCCCTTGCCAATGGATCTTCCCAACCCAGGGATCGAACCTGGGTCTCCTGCTTTGCAGGCAGATTCTTTACCATCTGAGCCACCAGGAAAGCCATGACTGAATAGTATTCTATTGTATATATGTACCACACCTTCTTTATTCATTCATCTGTTGACAATATTTGTTTCCATGTCTTGGCTATTATAATTAAGAAGCATTATTTTAAATTATGAAATTTAGGGAGACCATCTAAAAATAAAAAATGTTTTAGGAAATGTTACTAAATCTATGTGACAAGATATTTACTCATTAAATTTCCTGCAAACAAACATAAATGTTTAAATTCCAAAATTGTTATGGTCAGATCCCAAAATATGTAAATGACCCCAAATATGTAATATAGAAGACAATGAAAATTTATTATTTTAGCATGGATTCCCTTGGGAGTTTTGAATTGTGAATGATAATTATCTTCTTATTTATAAGTTTTGATTTGCCACTAGTTATCATGTACTATCCTATAGTGGGATACACATGCTAAAAATAAATCATCTGCATTTACTGAGTTGAAATACTGACATAGGACACCCTCTATTAATAATAGATTTTGTCAATAAAATTTTCAACAGAGCCTTTTTCTTAAGACAGTTTATTTTTCTCAAAAGATCAGATGTCTTGCTAGGATGCAGAATTAATGGTGAATTTCCAAGCCCCTACTGCAGGTCCACTGAAGGTCTGAAGAAGGAAGGATTTGTCTTGGTCTTTCTCTGCTCCTCCCATGAGTATCTCATTATCTCTTTTAACCAGAGCTCATCTGGGCCCCAAGGAGGGCTATTCTCAAACCCACAAACTCTAAAATCAACCATGCATCTGGAACAGAATTTCAAAGTAAGTTTAAGAAGTCAATAAATACCACATTGGTGATAGTATGACATTGGAAAGGTCCCCAAAGATTAGAAAGGATGGTAACTTTTGACCTGGGCCTTAAGGGAAAATACAGTTGGGATATTAGTTGGGGGAAAATGAGTGTGAAGGATGAGGTTGTTTCATTTTCTAGGTACTACTTTATTCAACAACAAATTATTCAGAGCACCCTGCATTCAGTACTTCCTGTTGGGCACCAGACATTACAACAATGCACAAGTCAGAGCATGTGCACCTGCTCACAAGGACCTGAACTCAAATACAATGAAAACTATTGAGATGGGATAAACTGGGAAAAGTTACAATATGTTACAAATTGAAAGTAAAGAACTAGAGGAAAAGGAGGATTTGAAAGTAAAGTAAAATGTAGTAATTGAGGTAACATGTCACTGAAGCAGGTTTGGAAAGTGACAAGCTACTTAATGTTTAACCATCTCTCTAAGGGAAAAAACTCTGATTTGTACTATTTGTCAATCCCTGTGGTATAAATATCCCATGATGCCTCAAAACATAAATGGGAAAGTGCACAAAATAACTTAGAGGTGATGAATGACAAGGATTTATTATTATTGTTTTTAATTGGTCTGATTGTCAGTTTATATAACTGAATTTTAATGAAGACTCTTTACAGCTAGATGATAAAACTGAAAAATGAAGTCATCGGCTCCTCTGAGCTGGTACAAACCAGTTCTAACAGAATACTGAGATGAAATGGAAATGTGTCAATTGCATTGACTACTTTGGAATAATTCATATTGAATATACTAATATATATATATATATATATGTTATAAAGAAGGGTAATCAGGAGAAGACAATGAAAAATTTGGCTAGGGTCAAGTTGAAGATCTTGAATCATTCTCAGGAAGGTGGGCCCAATTCTGCAGTTCATGGGGAGTCACTGCAGGTGTGTCTGTGTGTGTCTGTGTTGATGTGTGTCTGTCTGTGCTTTAATCAACAGTGACACTGATGTAAAACTGTGGGTTAACATTTGTATTTACAGTGAACTGAAATAAAGCAATATTGAAGAAAGGAAGTCAAATAAGAACCTTCATCTCTATTCAGAGGAAGATGCAAAGTAGAAATAATGATGGCCACAGAAGCAGCCCTGAGAATCCAGCCTGTGCTTTGCAATCAGCCCTGGGCATTGACAAACATTAAACACTTAAAGAAAAACACATTTCTCTGAGTGCAAAAGCTGCCAGTGCTGAAGAGAACCATCTTAACTAAGTCTACAGGGAATCTACACTTAGTAAAATGGAACATTCCTGTGCTAGTTTGCTGTTCCTTTTATTTTCGAATTCCTTTCAGGATACATTTAATCTACTCATCTCAGTGCTGTTGGCGACTTAGCATTAAAAAGGGTGGGGGGTGCTGTTCAACTTTCACTATGTCTAGCAACTCAGCAGGGTAATTTTTAATGTGGTTTCCAACTCCAGGATTCATAGGAAAGGAGGAAAGATGTGTAAGGCTCTTTTATAACTTTATAAGAGAAGACTAGCCCCATTTTTCTATGTGGTTTTGCAAATGAGTGAATGTTCTCTCTGCAAAACTTAAAACAGAGTCACCAGTTTTCAGCCTGGGGGTCTGAACTGTAATTAAAATGCAAATGCCTTAGCTTAATATAATAGCTGGAAGAAATCAGAAAGATCAATCTCATTGAACCATTTTATTTCATAGATGAAAAATCTGAGACAGGGTGGTTGGTGACATTCCGCTAATGAGTGGAGATAGCCCAGCACAGATGGAGGTCTGTGAGCCTGTGTCAGAACCCGGAGCCGCTCCCCCACCAGCCCCCGAGCTCAGCGAGAACAGAAGGCTGGACAGCCTCTGCTCCTTCCATGTTCATCCAAGGCGGGTATGAGGGGGCTGCCTGCACCAAGATCCCGAGTAATGTCTGTCCACTGGCACAGCTGACACTGTAGTTGCTATTGTGATTAATGCTATTTTTGTTGTCTTGAAAAGAAATATCTTTTGAAATATGCTTCTATTATATTTCTTAACTGAATGTAAATTTTATCCAGAAAGATTTATAAGACCTTGCAATTGATTTCAGTATTCTGGACTCCAATTATCTATAGAATGAAGAAAACAGTAACCTTCATAGGGTTAATCTGATGATTATACTGGGTCATGTACATAAGTCGCAGGCCACAATGCCTGACACAGCTACTCACCACACCACATACTTGAAAAGTAAACAGAAGAGGTTGAATCTTGTGGCTTCCCAGTGATGGCTGATGATGCTTATCCATAGTTGCAGACTCAGCAAAGCTCAGGGTTGTTTGAGAACTTAAGAATGATCAGATTCCAATTCCCAAATTGTATAAATGAAAATTATTATTATTATCATTTTTTTTTGTCAAAGTGGTTAAGTGTCTTGCATAAGGGCACTCAGTAAGGGCCAGACCCCCAGGACCATTCACAAGGATCCAAGAGGAGTTTCTTAGGCATGCCCAGTCCCTTCCAGAAACTCATTCTTCTATCAGCTTATTTAGGGTAGGGAGCTTGTTTGTCTTTAAAGTGGACTCACTTTAATATCAGACTGAGAACAATTGAGAACCTTCTGGAATTACTCACTGACCTGATGCCTGTGTATTCATGTATACTTGGTCATGATTTAGTGTTTAAACCTAACAATTTCCCCCCTTTTCATCCTGTTTTATTCCTCAGATTTGAGTCTGTTCCACCTCATCTTGCTCGCCTCTGTCTCTAGTAATTTACAGTGTACTTAAAGTAACCTCTAAGAATGTGGGATTTTTTGGTAACTCTTTGAAAATAGATTTAATTGTATCCTTCAAGCTTTAAGCCAAATAAGGGATATATTATATATTTAGAATTTAAATTTCACAACCCTTATTGAGTTGTCACAAGGTGGAATCAAAATTGCTGGGAGATATATCAACAATCTCAAACATGCAGATGATACCACTTAAAATGGTAGAGAGCAAAGAAGAATTAAAGAGCCTCTTGATGAGCATAAAAGAGGAGAGTGAAAAAGCTGGTTTAAAACTCAACATTCAAAAAATGAAAATCATGGCATCCTTCATGTCAAATAACTGGGGAAAAAGTGGAAATAGTGACATATTTTATTTTCTTGGGCTCCAAAAGAACTGTGGATGGTGATTGCAGCCATGAAATTAAGACACTTGCTTCTTGGAAGAAAGCTATGACAAACCTAGGCAATGTATTTTAAAAAGCAGACATCACTTTGCCAACAAAGATCCACATAGTGAAAGTTATTGTTTTTCCAGTAGTCATGTACGGGTATGAGAGTTTAACCATAAAGAAAGCTGAGTCCTGAAAAACTCATGCCTTTGAATTATGGTGCTGGAGAAGACTCTTGAGAGTCCCTTGAACTGTAAGAGATAAAATCAGTCAATCCTAAAGGAAAACAATCCTGAATGCTCATTGGAAGGACTGATGCTGAAACTGAAGCTCCAGTTCTTTGGCCACCTTATGCGAAGCACCGACTCACTGGAAAAGACCCTGAGTCTGGGAAAGATTGAAGACAGAAAGAAAAGGGGATATCAGAGGATGGGATAGTTGGATGGTACCACAGACTCAAAGGACATGAGTTTTCTGGGAGATAGTGAAGGACAGGGAAGCCTGGCATGCTACAGTCCATAGGGTTGCAAATAGGTGGACACAACTTAACTGAAAAAATGAGTTGTCTATGAATGCCAGGTATGATGCTAGAGATATTTTGATAAGTAAGAGCACTCCTTTCATCAAGAATATTCACTCCACTGGGAAGCGGGTAGAATAGAAAACAAATAAGACTGGCAGCTCAGGCATTTCTAGGAAGGCACACAAAAAACACAGAAAGCACAGAACATTTAACCGTGAGGGAACATGATTTATTAAGGGACTTGAAGTCCATCTGAGGAAACAAAGGCCATGAATTATGAAAATCTCCTTGCGTTGTTTGTGTGTGTGTGTCTTTGGTTTTGGTAATGCTTAACTGCTTAGCTAAGTTTGGCTTCATCTAAAAGCAAAAGTCAGTATTTTAGTTTTTCAGCTTTACTGAGACTTAATTGACAAAATTGTGACTTGACTGCGAGTCTTCTTTCATAAGGAAAGAGTGTTTTTTTTTTTGTTTTTTTTTTTTTTTTTACTGGCATATAATTGCTTTACAATGTTGTGTTAGTTTCTACTGTACAGCAAAGTGAATCAGCGATACGTATACACATACCTCGGGCTTCCCAGGTGGCGCTAGTGGTAAAGAACCTTCTTGCCAATGCAGAAGACACAGGTGATGCAGATTCAGTCCCTGGGTTGGGGAGATCCCCAAGAGGAGGGCAAGGCAACCTACTCCAGTATTTTGCATGGGGAATCCTGTGGACAGAGGAGCCTGGTGGGCTACAGTCCATAGGGTCACAAAGCCCCACAGACTGAAGTGACTTAGCCCGTACACACACACACATATCCCCTCTTCCTTGGACTTTCCTCCCAATTAGGTCACAGGGAGCACTGAGTAGGGCTCCCTGTTTAATCTCATAAATATGGAACAAATTTTACCCTGGACACCCCTTTGAAGCTGGAATCATAAATAAAATCTTTCCTCTATCAATGTCACCAGCAAAGACATTTATGCTTCAGTTTTCCAAGAGAAGCTCTGGAATAATCTTTGGGTTATTTTAGCAGTCCTGTGCCCTTTGATCTTATAGCTCCTTGGAAGTGAGCACTTCAGAATTTCTGGAAGCAATCTCTATCAATACCACTTTTCTTAGGCTTCAAAAGAGAATTCCCTCAAATAAATTGTTTAATTGCTTTTAAAAATAAAAAGTAAATAAATACTTGCAGTAGGAAACCATCAAACATTTTTGACAAGGAAAGTGGCATGATTAAACAGTTACATGGATCCCTGTGGAATTCAGGTCTGAGGGGTGAATCTAGGAATTGGAAGCCCAGTCATGGACATATGATAATAGTTCCAGGGAGAAATGACAGAGATTTGTTCCACAGGGAGACATAAAGTAAGTCAGCCAATAAATACCAACGTGCAATTCTGAGTTACAGTGTAACATTAACCAAAATACCACATTTTCATTAAATTATCATTCATCACGGGGTTGGAGATAATGTAGTTCCTCTGATTTCTAATATTTTTCCTTCCACTATTACCTACTTGTCAGTTCACTTTCCCAGGACACACAGTTTCTGCAAGGCCAGGAGTGTACCTTGATTTATGATGATAAATATCCAGCTAACCGTGAGGAGACAAGAGATAGTGTGCACTTCACTGAGGTTGAGTGAAGTCGCTCAGTCGTGTCTGACTCTTTGCGACCCCGTGGACTGTAGCCTACCAGGCTCCTCCCTCCATGGGATTCCCCAGGCAAGAGTACTGGAGTGGATTGCCATTTCCTTCTCCAGGGGACCTTCCCAACCCAGGGATCAAACCCGGGTCTCCCACATTCCAGGCAGATGCTTTAACCTCTGAGCCACCAGGGACCAGGACAGGCCTCTGGGTCAGAAAACAGCCTCAGAATTCACATCCAGAGGATCCAAATGTGTGATAGCCATAGACTGCAGCCTTCCTAAAACTGTTGCAGGATCTTCAAATAAGGGCTCATGCCAAATGCTCTATCTAGTTTTTGAGATTTTTAATAAAAAGCCATAGAGATGCAAGTAGCTTGTAAATGGTGCCTCCTGTACAGGCAGTAAATACTGCACAGATACCTAAAAGCGGGCAGTTCTAATAGGCCCTCTAGGATTACTACCTTCTTAAAGAAAGACACTGGTGAGTTCTAAGGTTTTTTCCACACTGAAATTTTTCTCTGTGCCACCATCAAAGTTCACATTCCTGGCTAGTTTTTCTTCTTCTCACCTGCTGATTTTGTTCTCCAAGACTGATGCTGTGTGAAAAACAACTTGATGGCATTTTTCCCCTTGGGGAGAGTCCAGTGCACACAAAGAGAAGTTTCTGTTTCAATTCCTAATATTTATTTGAAGAAGTGGCAGAGAAAGTTTTTTTTTTTTACAAAAAAATAGTAACAGAAAAAGTTTCTCCACCTAAGACATGATAGATGCTGCTGTAATCCAAAAGCAAAGGACTGAGGGTCATGTTTGTGGACTCAAACTGGGTCTCTAGAAAATTCTGAAGCAAAACCTGCTGTGAACTCTGTTTATTCTGTGGATTGGGATGGAGTCATCAGGGGCCTGGTACAAAGAGACAGGGTCAACTGTGGGGGCACTGAGCTTCCCTGTAATCATAGCAGACCTAGAGTGTGTGTATGAGTGTGTGAGAGAGAGAAAGACACAGAGAGATACACACTCACACACACAGAGGTGGAGCAGATTCAATAGAGGAGAAACACATGGACAGGGAATTAATATTCCCAACACTCAGGCTGGGGCTTGCTAATGGGTTTCTCTCCAAGAACATAAATGCAGGTGTCTACTACTTGGGTCATGCTAGCATAATGCAGAAGGAGCTAAAAACACTGTAATGGAAGCCACTTGAGCACAATCACAGCCTTCTGGTCACCAGATGTTGTAGAAGCAAAATATAATGCCACGTACAAGCCAGGTGGTACAGCTGTGCAGTATAAGCTCAATTCTGTTCACTTTTGTGAGCCTTTATTTCTTGGGTGGACAATCACTGCTTTCTTCTCTCAGTTTGATTCTTAATGATGCCATGTAACCCAAGACGTGCCACCTCATTTAAAATGTGTCAGTGGCTTTTGTCCATCTGAGCAAAAATAAAAATTCCTTTCCATGGTCCTCAAGATCTCTCCCACGCCTGGCACTTTCCCCAGTAGTGAAACTGTTATTAAACCCAAGTCCAGTTGCTTGCCACTCTAAAGCCAGTTATCCAGAGACAAGTGTTGGTAGAAAAGGAAGGTATGCTTTATTTTGGAGGCCAGCACCTGGGGAAGAAGGTGGACTTCTGTCCAAGAACCATCTCCTGATTATTGCTCATGCATCAGGAGCATTTAAAGGGGATTTCTAGATTTCTAGAGAAAAGGAGTAGAACAGCATAGTCAGCCTGACGGTCATCTTGAAATCAATGATGTGGTGGTCTGATCAGTGTCATCTTGGGTGTTTTAAATATAGTTGGTCTTTAGTTCCAGGGTTTGTTCCCATTTCTTTGAGGCCAGTTCCTGCAATTGGGTGAAGTGGAGTAGCTCATGTCGTGGCTTCAATCTGGTCATCTTGTAGTCATCTTCTTCCACCAGGGGCTTCAGTATCTTCAAAAGAGCTCACAGGCTCAGAATATTATCTATAGACCTTGAGCAGTAACCAAAGGTCCTTGGCTTTGCTTAGTGACTAAACTATTATAGCTTGTCTTGTGTAAAGGCTGAGAGTGTAAAGCATAACTAACTTCTAACTCCAAGGTGATGCTTACAAAATGGCCACCAATCCCACACGTATGAGTGGACTCTGAGTCAAGGTGGTTCATCTTCACAAGGAGGGGAGGCTGTAGCTGTTCTTGCTGGCGGGTTCAGATTTTGAGTGGAAAAATCAGAAATGACCATCACAGAGACTCAACCTGAGAAGACCTGAAAAGCCTGGTCTTGTTCAGAGGATGATGAGGAGATCAATACGCCTGAATGGCAGACTGATGTTGATGAGAGGAAATTCTAGAGCATAATAGGGCTTTTAGAAAGTTGCATTTAACTGCTAAGTTTGGGCTTTTGGGTACACAGTTAATGTGATTGGAGATAGTGGGATGTATAATGGTGCAAATTAATCAGGGAGCAGCAGTAAGGATGGATGAAAGAGAAAGCTAGTGAAAGCAAAGGCATTTGGGGAGCTTATTGAAAATATACCAAGAAATGCAGAGTGATGGAGATAAATTATTGGCATTTAAAAGACTTTGGTTCAAATCTCAACCGTGTGTTGTGGCAAGCAACATAATTAAGTATACAATGGAAACATTTTCCTCCCAGATGTATGAAAGTACTTTGGAAAGGTGTGAACATGCTTTGTCAAGAATTTTTAATCAGAAAGTGGTGATACTCCTTCCTTTAATGCACCAAACTAGTAGTCTAGTAGTCCTCTGCATTTTTTTTTTAAGGATTTTCCAGTATTTTTTTTTTTAAAGGAACAAAGCCCTATTGCTAATTTCCAACATTTTCCATAAGCAAAGTCTGCTTTTGTGTGCCTTTGTAATCTGTATTTATCAGTTGTGTCTGCTGATGTTTAGAGTAAATAGCTTTACACCCTAGGTGACAAACCTGTTTTTCACCTTTTTAACACACAACTATGATGCCGAGTTAATTTGCTGTGCACAGAGTATCTATTAAGAAATCCCAAGTGTCTGAACATTTTCAGGATAGGACACGCATCCTTATTTTGGCTTAATGAGATTATTCCAATGCACTGTTGCCGCCTGCTTCCTGGAGCTATCAGACTCTCTGTAAAGCAACTTCCTTACAGATTTAACTGGGTCCTGACCTTGGATCCCCTAAGAGACTGCAGGGAAATGGTTCTATGTTATTGCCTGAGACTAATTTATTCATTAGGTTAAATAAGGTCCACTCGGTCAACCATCCACTCTCCACCGACCTCTCCAACCTCCTTCTTCATAATCAGGTTCCAGACTCCATATTAGCTGAGGACCATTTAAGTGCTTGACTTTGGTGAATGAATATGAATTAACTTTAGATCTTCTGGTTCTCCTGCCACTCTCCCATCTAATAACTCATCAACATTATGGTATTTCTTTCTTCAAAATGTTCCTTTCCATTCATGTCACCACCTGAGTTTTGTAGACATTTATAATTTATTGAAGAGTATAATGATTCACCTTAGTATATATCATCACTGCCTTCAAGTGTTGATAAAGACTTTGACAATTGATCTTCATGACAATCCTGAGGTTGAATATATCATGAACCCTATTTCACAGATAAGGGATAATAAAATCTAGACTCAGAAACTTAAGAAACTTGCTGATAGTTCAGAAACTCTGACTTTAGAAAGTGTCTTTCCACAAACCACTGGAGAAAAAAATGAAGTCATTTGCTCGGTTTTGTTTTACTTTTCAGTTCAAATTTCATCTTAATATAATGGGTGTTATTTAACTTTTAACTGGAGAGTACAAGGATCGGAGTCAGTGTTATATCACATCCAGGTGGATGCTTATTTCAGAATCACTCAGATTTGCCAGCATTGGAAATGTCAGACACTTCCTGGCTCAGTCTTCTGACCACTTTAGAAATGCTGTCTGCTACTTCCGTCTGAATGTCTGCTTTGCCAATGCTGAACAGCCTGGATTCCTTGTACTGCTTTTTTCAAAAGTGACAAAGAGCCCATGTATCTTTTCTATTGCATGACAACTATTTTCCAGTCATCACTGCCTTTAGTAGAAAAGTTGTTTCCTAATGAATATTTCTTGGTTAGGTGGCTTACTATAACCAGTTGACAAGTTCAGCATTCAAAGAGAATGAATTGTGGACACTCTGAGGTCGACAGAGGCTATGATTGCCAGGTAAGTTCTTGAGTTGCTCATGAGACATCACCAATACAAGGCATTTCGAAAGAAAGCTGTGCTCTGTGGCTGATGGACTTCCATACTTACTGAACAAAGATGATTATCAAACATCTTGTGGTTTCTCAAGAACATACTGCTAGAGGACTGCACTTTTGAATAAAATGGGAACTACTTTGATGCTAGGGGTGGATTTCACGCCCACACTTTTCATTTTGAAAAGTGTATGGACCTCACAATCCCTAACTGAGAAGAGTCAGTGAACTTGTCAGGAAGTCAGCATCTGTGATGCCTCTGTGAAAGGTCTTACTGTCACACAGCTACTGACACAGAGCCCTGGGAAGATGACTCACACCTTACAGAGCCAAATTCAGCGCTGTGCTGTAGACAGCGTACCACATGGCTGGCTTCCTCTTATTTAGGAAATGTCACTAATTCTATTGTTACTCGCATTTCATACACAGTGTTGTCATTA